>NC_062279.1:118554372-119179372 GCF_902655055.1 Lutra lutra | reverse complement strand
CATACATTTCTTCAGTTTCAGCTTCATGTTATAACTCCCATCGATTCCAATTTTTTTTAAAGTCCTGACACATGGTCAAATAAATTTCTTAAATTGAATATTTTATTCATATCCAAAATGATTTGTATTTCAGTTCATTATATTTACCTTTAGCTAAATCTGGCTTCCCCAAGTAAAAATTAAAATTTTAATTCAAAAGTTCAAGGGCCTTAAGCTTACTGGCATTCAATGGTCTGCAGTGAAACCAACAGACAAAAAAAAACTCATCTTTTCACCAATAATATTTTGTTTCATGCCTAAGCCCTTAAGCACCAAGGATTCTGGATGATCTTGAGTGTATATTTAAATCAGTAAGGTGGAGATGATCTTTAGAATCTAACAAGTGATAGATGGGGCAGCACGATACTTGGCAAAACCACTCAGGATATGATTGCCAAAGAAGAGATTGTAGGATCATGCATTGCCTTTTTAAAGAATCTTCTTTCCCGAATTTCAGTCTTTATCCTTCATCTCACAACCACTACACACTCACATACCCAGAATAAGAAAAATTAACTCCTCCTTCTAGAAGGAAACTTTCTTGCCTTTATTTTTAGGACATCTGTTCTGCATAGCTGTGATGGTGTCACTGAACCACCTTTCTTCACCAGAAGATTACATGCACGAATTTGAATGGATGAACACTGGAGGGGACCAGCCCAGCACACTCACTTGAATTGTCCTTTAGCTTTTCAGGCAGTTCAAGTGCCTTTGAAAAGAGTGGGAATAAAGTGACTGCTGATTAAGCAGAGGGGTTGACATGGGAATAGGTTTGTCAATTGTTTGAAAGTCACACTGCATAGACTACAACTTTTAAAATGTAAATGCATGACACAAATACCCCACAACACAATGGGATGAAAATGATTGAGACAGTCACAAAGGACGGCCAAAGCTTTATTCTAGCAATAAAGAAAAATATATATCTGGTGTCAAAGATAATTTGAAGCATTTCATAGTTGTTATTTGCAATTTAAGAACCTAAAATTATTTTTAGTTTTAGTTCCTATAAAAATTGTTTCCTAAGTATTTTCAATTTCTAGGCAAGATTTCCAATTGTGTACTTTATCAGTTTATATTATTTTGAATAGACTGGAATAAGTGTGAATAGATTGGAGTGAAATATTCCCCACCAAAGTCTATTTTTCTGGTAGTAGATCAGTTCAATTTCCAGTTTAAACAATACTCAGATTTTACATAATTCCATGCACACCAATGTGATCAGAAGCATCTCCCATACAACTTGGGGAGCTGATACAAAGAAGCAGCTTTCTTGTTGGGTAGGGAAGGAAAGGATTCACTGCTAGTTGTCCAATTGTCCTTCTACCGATCAAGGTTGATTTGGGGTCCTGTGCTGTCTCTAGTTACATTAATGAAGAAGTAAGTAATGGTCTTGACTCTAGAAAAAAATTTTAATGCCTACATTCTCCAATTAGCTAAAATATTAACCAAAAAAGTCATGAAAAGGAAAGTATTTAACATAATCATAATTCACATTTTAAAATTACAGTAATTTTAGAAATAAAAAAATAGAAAGGAAGAGAAGGACAGACAAACAGAAATGAAAGAAAAGGAAGGAGAGTGAAATATCAAATGTATGGCAATCTCCTAGAATTTCTCATTTTCTACTTGCCCCCAAAACACAATTTTCAATGTTATAGGATTAGGCATATTTCCTGAATTTAAATTGCAGGGGAAAAAAGGGAAGGAAATAAAATAGATTTCCATAATCCAGATGTTTCTGGGTCTTTATATGTTATTTCTGTTTTAGAAGCATAGCAAATCAAATATAGAAGTCTTTTTTTTTTTTTTTTTTTAATGAATTAAAGCATTAGCCAGCAGTGTAGAATAAGCTGAACATTTTGTCAGGCAAGCTAAAGAAGAGGTCTGTATTGCTCACCTCACTACAAACAGCTTTAGACTTCCATCTGTGGCATATCTGTGTTTCAAATTTCCATCACGGGCAGACTACACAGGTTTTATTTTTTGACGCTCCTCCACACAATGTCCACAAAGCAGCTGTCCCTCTCTTTTCTGTGTTTCCTCCCAGAAACTTCGAATCCCTTACTGTCTAGGTCCTCTGTACCACCTGCTTACCCTCTCAAAGCCATAATTGGACTCAATGAAACTAGATGTCTTCTAGATAAGGACCCAGGCCCTGAGAAGACATTTAAATAATCTTTGGTTATTTGCACATGCCCCTTACAATCTGATCTCTCTGTAGCCTTTTTTGAGATAAAATTATTGAAACAAAAAACTGTCAACAAAAGAAATGGTGGGTGGTCTTTCGTATCATTTTATAAGAGTTTGAAGGCAGTTTTCATCTTTAAAATCAGTTGTAAAATATAACTAAAGATTATGACTACAGACTCATTATTTAAAGGGATAGTTGATTAACTAAACTCAGACAAATGGAGAAATATTGTATATACTCAATTGTGTCTTCTCTATATCTCTTAAATATCATCTTAAATATAAATATACGTTATATATCCATGAGATAATATTCCTCTGTTTCAGTTCCTCAGGAAACGGAACCACATCGTGAGCAGTTGAAACTGAGAAAATATTGTATTTATTAAAATAATGCTATCTTCAGTGGTTAAAGCTTCTGCCTTCGGCTCAGGTCATGATCCCAGGGTCCTGGGATCAAGCCCCGCATCGGGCTCTCTGCTCAGCAGGGAGCCTGCTTCCTCCTCTCTCTCTGCCTGCCTCTCTGCCTATTTGTGATCTCTGTCTGTCAAATATATAAATAAAATCTTTAAAACAACGCTATCTGCTGTGGCTGATACACAGTGAAATCTCAAAGGCTTAGCAAATAAGTGTGTCCCTTGCTCATGTCACCATCCCCTGTGGCTTTTCCCAGTTAAGAGACCATCATCGTGATCTTTCAGGGATCAAATCTCCTTTCATTTTCTGGTTGTAACCTTCTCTTTGTGCAGCCAAAAGATGGGGAGAGAGATGTGGAGACGACACATATGCTTCTTAGCCGCACATCACCTCTACTACGTTCCACAGAGAGAAATTAGTAACATGCTTCCACCAAGATTCAAAGTGAAGAAGGCTGAGAGTGATGGCTCCAGAGTGTGCAAATCTGTACAAAAATAGAAAAGTGTGCATCTTTGGTTTAAACTTAGCCACCTCTTCTGCATAACAAGCAAATTCAAAGAGACTGAAATGGTGGTGATTAAGTAGCTTTATTTTGTTCCTATTGATGAAATTTATACAATATACGTCTATAACATAGCAAATAACAGAAAAAGGAACGTTATTTGAAGTAAAAATATTATGGATAAAGTTATCTTGTAATTAGAAAGCACAAATATGAAAACCCCATATGAGTTGTCCCACTATAGCTGGACAACATCGGATGCTGCTTTTCACTAAAATTTACATCTCACATAATATTTCATTTCTTCCACCTTCTCCCAGTTCTAGCAGTGGGATAATTGGACAGCTGTTTTCTGGAAAGCAGAAGGTGATACTACCATTGGTTTCATGATGATGACAATGATGATGGTAAACACTTGCTTGGGTGGTGCTTATGTGCCAAACACTGTCATCAGTACATTACATACAAACTCTTTTACTACAACCTCATAAACTGTTAGCCTACTTACCAATGAGAAGTCTGAAATCAACTGGAAATTAAATTATTAAGATAATATAGTCTGCAAATGGCAGAGCTAGGATTTAAATTCAAGACATTAGGCTCCAGAGCTCAAGCTTTTAGCCACCATACTTTATACTCTCAAATAAACCAATTCTGTCTTGAAAACTAGCCTTTTCCCTAAGGGCCCCATCTCCATTGGTTCACAGAAAATAATGACTACAGGAATTTTCCTAAATATAGTCTGTGCACTTTCACCTGCCTCTTTTAGTAAAATCCTACCCACTTCATCCACCCCAGTTCTGAGTGATACATTGATGTTTGGGGAACAAAAACTGCTGCCATTTATAGGTTTAATGTAAGGGAATAAACCAGTGTGGTAGGGGAATAAGAGATGTTCTGAAATTTTAAGAAATTATTTGCTGGAAATTAGAATGAGGGCAAACAGATTTTTAGACATCTTCACTAGCAACTTCTGACTAATTTTTCCTCATAGAAATTTTATAAAGTACAACTAAAAACAGTTATAATTTTCAATATTCATTACTCTAGAACTCTTCTCAACAGAGGAATAGAAGGGTGGTTCCTTTATCTGATAGAGTATCCATAAAACCCTACAGTACATAATACTTAATGGTGAATTACTGAAAGCCTTCTCACAAGATTAGAACCAATTGTATGAAATCACTTATAACAATTTATGTTCAACATTCAAGTGAGGTCTAAACTAGTTCAAGAAGGCAAGAAAAGAAAATAATGGTATATGGATGCAAAGGGAGAAATAAATCTGTGATTATTATAGATTTTTACACGCTTTTCTATGTAGAAACTAAAAGAGTCTTCAGAAAACCGTAAGTAAAAAGTAAGTTTATTGATATTTTTGAATATAACATCAACAAACTAAAATGAATTATATTTATACACATTTAAAATAAAAAACAGGGGCGCCTGGGTGGCTCAGTGGGTTAAAGCCTCTGCCTTTGGCTCAGGTCATGATCCCAAGGTCCTGGGATCGAGCCCCGGCATTGGGCTCTCTGCTCAGCGGGGAGCCTGCTTCCTCCTCTCTCTCTGCCTGCCTCTCTGCCTACTTGTGATCTCTGTCTGTCAAATAGATAAATAAAATCTTTAAAAAAATAAAATAAAATAAAAATAAAATAAAAAACAGAAAATGAATTATATTAAAAGATATAATTTAGGATGACATCAAAAACATACATCAAATGAAATACATGTCAGAACTTTATACCAAAAATTAAAAACATCAAAGATATTAAATATGACCAAAATAAATAGAAGGTTATATCATGTATATGGGTTGAAAGTCTTAATAATATAAATGTGTCAATTATGTGTCAATTGAAATATAGACCCAATGTAATTCTAATCAAATCCCAGCAGTTTCTTTTATGGAAATTAACAGGTTGATGCTAAATTTATATATAATAATGAAACTAAACCAACTACAACTACACATAACAAAATGAACACACAAATATCGCAGTGATCAAAAGACTCCAGCTAAAAGAGTACGTATTTTATGATTCCATTTTTTTAAGGTTCACGAACTAAGGGAAAACTAAGGGGGTTAATTACTGAAAGAGGTAGGAGGCAGTTTCTGGAGGGCTGTTAATATTCTATTTCTCCATCTGCTTCCTGGTGACATCCATGTATTCAACTTATAAGAATTCGCCTAGGTGTATGCTTAGGTTTTGTGTACTTTTATGTATGTACATGGTACTTAAAACTCATTTGAAATTGAGATGATTTGTCGAGCATAATTATAGATCATTGTTTTGTCTAAGGTCAGATGTCTAGTGCTCACAGAGCCTGGACCACAACAGAAGTGTTCTGTGCCCACTGTCCATATTTCTCAAACACTACGATATCCCTGTTAATCCCATCTTATTAATAACCAAAGAGTTTTTTCACAAGATAGAGTGACTCAATACCCAGTGCAGACCATAATTTCTTTGGAAATAACTGCTCCATGTTCCGGGAAATCAACATAAAATAGAAGTTATTAGAATAAAATCTGATCCTAAGTTGAGAACCACTAGCTTCGATATTTAAATATAGTTAGATATAGAATTACTGTTTAGGGTAACACAATAGTAGTAACAGCACATATTATGAGGAAACAAAATACATATTTTTGACCACAAAAATTTGGAGGACCCTAGTATGACATTTTCACAAGTTTTCTATTCTTTGAGAGTTATCCAAGTGACAAAAATATCTTATGCCATCTCATGATGGAAAACTATAGGGATTCAATTCAAAACACCTGGTAAAAGCTAAGTGATGACACAGAGGATCAGCATTCCAAGATACTTTGGAAATTAATGTAGTTAAAAATACAAAGAGTGTTTTACATTAAAGGAGATCACAGTCACTGATGTGTTAAAAA
The DNA here is from genome assembly GCF_902655055.1 of Lutra lutra. Classification (NCBI taxonomy): domain Eukaryota; kingdom Metazoa; phylum Chordata; class Mammalia; order Carnivora; family Mustelidae; genus Lutra; species Lutra lutra. Next base: position 119,173,316 of record NC_062279.1, on the reverse strand, counting down.
GTTCATTTGAGGTTTTTAAAAGGTTTTGAGCCAGTTTTATTTTTTGAAAGTGTGTCTAAAACTTGCATTCCTTTAAAACTCTGCTGCATAGCCATCACTCAACTGAAAAATAAATGTCTATAAAACAACTTTTATTTCATTCATTCATCTATTCAGTCATTCAGCCATTCGCTGACTCCTTCTAAGTGCCAGGTACTGTGTTAAGAGTTAGACACAAGGAGGGTGGCTGCCTGGGTGGCTCAGTCCTTCAGGGTCTGCCTGCCTCTGCTCAGGTCATGATCTCAGGGCCCTGGAATCTAGCCCAGCGGGTTCCCTGCTCAGCAGAAAGCCTGCTTCTCCCTCCCACTCCCCCTGCTTGCGTTCCCTCTCTCACTGTATCTTTCTCTGTCAAATAAGTAAATAAAATTAAAAAAAAAAAAAAAAAAAAAAGAGCTAGCCACAAGGGGATAAATGAAACATGGTCCTTGCCATGAATCACCTCTGAATCTAAGATTGAAAATCAAAAAGTGTTGAATACCATGATCTAAATTATAATTTCTTAAGAGTCCCATTATCATAGTAGTTAACATTTATTGAGTACTTGATATGTGTTAAACATGGAAACTGAGGTTTCAGTAGATTGAGCCAAATACCTAATGACACCAAGCTAGTCATTCTAGCCCGGTTTTGTGTGCCCAGAATCCTTACTCTGGGCTGCTACACTAAATTAACCCTGAGATCCGCCGAAATATGGAATATGGTGGCTAAAAAAACAAGAACTTCGAAGAAATTGCTGGAGATGGTAACAGTGGGCTTACTCTGTGGTTTTCATGATAAAGAACTGTTCCTTTAGTGAGGAGGTTCTTTGTCCTTCGTGTTCTCACTCGGTTCCTAGAGGACTCTTCTACCTGTATTCATACTGTCTAGATTCATACATTAAGTCTAAGGTTAAATGACTAACTTAATTCCATGAGTTACCTTTAAAAAGAAAAGGCTTTTCATAGTGCCCCGGCTTGTGCAATTAAACTGCCTCCTGTCTCAGCGTCTGACTGTGGCTGTGCTTATTGGTTTCCTGGCAGCCTGAGGTCAGGGAGTCGGGTAAGGAAGATTGTTCCCCTCCAACTCTGGTCCACCCACTCCCATTCTGGGCTCTCGGGTGCTCCCATTTACAAGGCTGAATGCCCAACAACAGAACCTCATTACTGCTGATGCAGACCTTCGCAAGAGGGCACGGGTCACACTAGCTCCTTTGTTCCGCACGTTTTCCAAAACATTCTGTCTCTTTCAATTTCCCCATCTTTCTCCCTGGCTTGCCCTCCCTCTTCCTTCTGCAAATCCACCCCTTTCTGCCTTGATGCGCTTCCCCTATTATGTTGCTTTTCCTACAAAACAAATCTTAGCAAGTAGGCACAGAGGCCAGACTTGAGTGGTTATTTGAGATAGACGGGGCGCTGCGCACGTCTATGGGATGGAAATCAGCAACAGCCTCCTGTGAAGAGGACCACAGACAACTCTGCCAGCATCCTAACAGGCACCATAGACCTTGCTGAGATCTCTAGATATTAAAAAGACTACTCCAGAGGGACACCAGCAAAAATTTTCACCATCCCAAGAGAGCCGTACTTTCATGGAGGCTTGGGTCCACACCGTTGACACAACATGGGGGAATTAATAGAGCAGCATAAGCCTCCTCGGCCTCCTTCCCATTGCTTCCTCTCGATGTGGACATGAGATCCAACAAAAGCGAAGCTCATTTGATAATGGTGTCATCAGTAGCCACCATAAAATTGAAATGGCTAGTTTCCTATGCAGGCCGTTCCTACCGCAATGTTTATACCCCAGTCCTTTCTGAGAGTAACAATAGCATTTCTGCTTCATGGATACAGGTGTCCATGCTCCCCACCCTGCAATTCAGTGTCATAAACACCAATTGTCACCAGTCCCTCCCAGTGAAACCACCCAATCACACTTCAGGAAGACCTCTAGAAGACACGAAAGTCCTTTCTTTCCATGCTCCAAAACCATCTGAAAGGTGAAACAATGTTTGTTTAAATATAGTTATGACATCACGTGTGTTTACTTATACCAGCATTCTCTGCCTAAATCTAAGTTTCTGAGGAGCAGAGTGCTATAGGAATAAGAAAAAAGGACTCTGTATCATATCATAGCAGCTAAAGACAGGCTTCCGGGGGCCCCTGGGCGACTCAGTCAGTTAAGCCTCCACCTTCTGCTCCGTTCATGATCCCAGGATGGCTCCCCACTCAGGGGGGCATCTGCTTCTCCCTCTCCCTCTGCTGCTCCCCCTGCTTGCATCTCTGTGTCAAATAAATAAATAAATAAAATCTTAAAAAAGAAAAAAAGACAGGTTTTGTCCATGGCTCAGAAAGGGAAGTGACTACCTTAAATCCATGAAACAGCACAGTTCCTTCTGTTGTTCAGCCAGTCTCCACACTTGCACCAGGACTCACATCTCCCCAGTGATGGAAGAGAAATGAAACGGATTATCGGATGACAAGGGTCAAAGATGTATCCGAGATTTTCATAGGCAACTTTATTGGGTTTCTTTACATTATTAAGTGCTTGGTATTCAGTGACTTTCCTACTTCAGTGACGCTAACAAAGATCTCTCAAATGTTGTACTAATTTTTTTTTCAAGAAAGGAAGGAAGAAAGGGACACATTTTAAACTTACTTTTAAAAATACAGAATGGGCAGGGTGCCTGGGTGGCTCAGTGGGTTGAGGCCTCGGCCTTCGCCTTGGGTCATGATCCCAGGGTCCTGGGATCGAGTCCCCCATGGGGCTCTCTGCTCAGCGGGGAGCCTGCTTCCTCCTCTCTCTCTGCCTGCCTCTCTGACTACTTGTGGTCTCTGTCAGTCAAATAAATAGATAAAATCTTTAAAAAAAAAAAAAAATACAGAATGGGCTCCAGATAAAGGTCTCCCTGAGTTATTTTCTCCCATTCCCCAGTTTATGTGCCAAATGTCCTTTACAGCTGGGCACATCTACCTTCAAAGTAAATATTTGAAACTATTTTTAAAAGTCATTTGAATAGGCATCAGTAAGTGGTCTTTTAGAGAGACAATTTGAAAGAGAACTCATTATGTTCTCCTCTTCATATAATGCTTGGAGAGTCGTCTTAAACAATTGACTGCAGAAGATCCTGAGGTTGCAAACGTCTCTATGTGATACAAAACACAGGGAAAATGAAACTGTAATAGGCTTTGAGCTACTTGGGGAGCAGAGCTTGGGTCAGTTTTTTGTTGTACTTTGTTTTGTTTTGTTTTTAATGGTAAACTTCATATGTGAATACAGCTTGCTTTTCTCTTAGAACAAATAATAATTTCCCAAAGTCCCAAGCTGATCCTGGATATATCTGCAGTTTATATTCTGTGATGAGACAAATTTCCTGCAAATCAGGATTTCTCTTCCCACTTTTTGATGTTGGGTTGCCTTGATTGGATGAAAACAAAAAAGTAGGGAGCCGTCAATCTGGTTTGTTTTTTTTTTTCAGGTCTTTTCTATTCCTTTTGAAATTAGTTACAGCCTGCTTTTTGTAGCGTTGTAACCAGCCTGACCTAATTTAATTACCATGACTTGTGTGGTTTAAAGATAAATACTTTTATTCAGTCGGTCTACTTTGTGTATGTTTCCCTCTCTTTCATACAACCCTCTATATTTTAGCATTCAAAACCCTTGTCATTTCTTTCTTTCTTGGGCTAACACAGAGTTAGTTTTTATAGTGGTGTCTATATTCACGAGTTTTCTTTGATGCTATGTTTGCTCTCTCCCTGCTTTGCTGTATGTGTTTCTGTGCTGGGAATCGTGGGCCTTTGTGGGACCCAGACTAAACATTCTTTGACTTGAATCACAGAGCATCACTACTGTACGTGTCCCTGGGCAGACCCAACTGCTCTAATTTAGAAGTAGAAGGGGGGAAAGGAAGCTGAAAAGAACATGGCAGAGACTTGGGGCTTAGAAACCCTGCATTGAAATTTTCAGCCTGCAGAATGTACCACCAGACCCGGGAAAAGATTAGACGTTCGCTCAGGCTATTTAAAATGGGAAACCTATTTCTGTTATTCCAGATTCACTGCAAGTCTTGTAAAGGGAATGCTTACCATTTTACTGGTGCTTTCTTCCCAAGGCATGCGGAAAGATTTTCACCGTAAACAGATCGCGCGCGCTCTATTGAGCTATAAGCTCTAATAAAATGAACATCATCATAACAAGGGGAGTGAATAACCAGCATTAGGGTCTCATGAGGGAATGCCTAGATTGATTGGAGTTAATCTATTAACCTCCTTGAGCTCACTTGATATGTACCATCTGAGGGAGCCCTTTATTTTTCAAAGAAAGGAACATATGCTGAATACTTATGGGGAATAAAACAAAGTGTAAAATCAGCTCTGAGTCCTGCACAGATTGTGTCTTGCTACAGGTGTTGCGTAGCCCTTTGCCCGCCCCTATAGACCCTCCTCTTAAAAAGGCTTCCCACAGCACACTGCCTTTGCAAATTGTCCCACAGAAAACGTGAATGGGGCCCATTCTGCCACATGCAACACCATCTGAAATGGCACAAAAACCTGCCATTCCGCAGAACAGACCGGTCTATTAAAAAAAAAAAAAAAAAAAAAAAAGTCAGAGAAAAAGAAATTCAAGGATGCTGTTTCCCTTCATAATCCCTGGTTTGCTTGGGCACATGAAAGGAGGTTTGTTTGTTATTTTTTTTTTTATCTTGCAAATGAAGTAAAAAAAAATTACAAAGACGTCATTAAGAAAAAAGTTGTATTTGAACTGTACAAATAACATTGTACCTTAAACAAACAGAAGGAGGCTTTTTGGAAAAGCCAAAAGCCAAAACCCTGCAGATTAACAGTGAAACAGTTCTATTACCTGGATTTTCACAATGTGTTGAAATTGCCAAGAAAACAGATTCCTGCCACATGGGTCTTCAGATTGTGACAAATCCCTTTAAATTAATCTGTAGCCGGAGAACACTGAGCATAAGTGTAATAAAACAATGCCAAAAAACCCACCGCAAGAGGTCACAGTTTATACCAAGTTAATTAGTATGCTCAGGTTACATTTAATTTGGGGAAGCAAAGATCTCTCTGGCATCTTAAGTAGTTTATGGTTAATACTCAATACTGTTTTTTTTTTTCCTCAGTTGTCTGAGCTATAGCTCCTTTGTTCACTATGATGAAGGTTTAGGATATAAGTGAGGTTTGGTGGGGTAGAGTCTGGAGCCAACAACCAAGAAAGAATTCTTGAGACATCTTTGGTACAAAATGGTGATTCATTAAAGCAGGGGGTCAGGACCAGTGGGCAGGAAGAGTCGCTGCTGTCCCGGTGTTGTGAGGGGTGGTCCATTACACACTTGCAAGTTGGGAGGGGGTCAGGGTTAGTGTAAGTCTCTAAGGAATTTTGGAAGCAAGGTTTCCAGGACCTCGAAGGACTAGCTGTTGTTGGGAAAAAGGTCATTTTTTACCGTCTAATAAAACCTTAGTCAGGAGACCCTTCAGATGTATATCAGTGGGTATATGCTTGGGGATGATTGCCAGCATGAATCTTGGAGGGTTTAGAGATAAAGGAAGTTTCCAAAGGAATTTTTGTATATTAAAGTAGACTTACAGGATCCTGGTTGGGGGTTAGGGCGGCGTGGGGGGGGGGTAGTCAGGCTAGGATTGCCTTTTGCCCTTAGCAAAGTATTAAGGTGGAGGCAGTCGAGTTCTTAGAGGAATGTCACTCTGCCTGTTTCAAGGACTTGTCAGTGGGCTCTAGGTAGTAAGGAAATTTAATAACTTTTCTTCTGCCTCTGTTTCCCACATCAACCGGAATTAGTTAAGGCTGTGGAGAACTTGATTTCTGAATTAAAATCTCTGATGTTCATTACAGAAAGTACAACAGGATCCTGGCACCCATCAAAGATAGCAAATGTTACCCAAAGACGGGCTGGTTTCTGGTGTTATAACCCCTATGATATGAAGGGCACAGGGACTATACAGAATTCATGAAACTGCTGAAAGAAGCAGCACCTTTGACAGCAGGTGGCAAGCCATATAAATTTTCACTGGCATACAGTATGAGCTCAAAGTACATGGTTTTCTACAGTGGCTCCTAATTATTTTCAAGTTAACTATATAATTTACCCAAAATTTAAATATTAACATAGCCATTATTTATTCATTAATTTTCCAATTTGTGACCAGCTCCAGAAGGTCTATCCACAGGCTTATTTTAAGATAACATATGGACAAATTAACACCAATGCTATAGAAAAAAAGTGAACATAGTAAGAATAGAAGAAAGGGATCTTAATATTATTTGATGATATAAAAAGAGGCTATGACAAATTTTTTTCCCTGAAATCTGTGTGAAATACCACAAACTTAGAATCAGGAGAATTTTAAAATAAAGATATTAAGAGTGAATTTTGAACTATTGAATATTAAAACATAATTTAAGCTGGAGTAATTAAATGTTCAGTATTGATTTAGAGATAAATGGACTAAACAGTGAAGTAAAATGAGTAGACCAAAAAGAGAAACAACTATGTATAAAATTTGGTTTATAAAAATTGGTAAAATTTTAAACAGTAGAAAAATAGATTATTCCATAAATGATGTTGAGATAACCAGCTAATCTTCAAGGGAAAACATAAATTGCATCCCTCCTTCACTCTCTTACAAAATTAACTCCAGGCAGATAAAGGACTTAAAGTCAAGAGAAAAAATAGAAAAAGTAGCCCTTGAAACACAGGGAGAAAATGTGTGTTTTTAAAATAATCTTGGCATGGGGGAATCCTTCTTAAACAAGACTAAAAACCAGAAGTAATAAGGAACAACACTGATCAATATGACCACATAATTGTGAAATATGTCATAAAGTTAAAACACATACTTAAAACCTTAAGAGAAAATATTACCCAAAATATGGTACAAGAGTAATAGTTGATGGCTGAAGCATACCAGAGCATTTGCAACAAGAAAAAGTGAATATTCCAAGAGAAATTGATGGAAGCATAGAGACAATTCAATTGATACAGCTAATAATAATAACAGTTCCAACAATTGATGAGTTCCAAGTTTTGTATTAAAGAAATGAGACGTGTCACATTATTGGATTATCACAAAAATGTATATAATTTGTAGATAAGAAAATTGAAGCTCAAAAATTCCCACATCCAAACTTACATAATAACAGAGTAACAGAGCATGGACATGATTTGTCTGACTCCTCAATCTGTGATCTTAATTATTGTTCAATAACACCTCCTATAAATAAAAAATCTTAAATTCAAACCCTGCTTTCCTAGGTGAGCTCCAAGAACTAGCAGCATGGGCATCACATGGGAATCTATTAGAAATGCAGAATCTAAGGCCCCATCCCAGACCCACTGAATCAGAATCTGCCTTTTTAAAAGATTCCCATTGGTTCTCTGTAAGGGCCTGGTTAGCCAGAAGAAACCATTTGGTTGTGAACTTAGATTGACCCTGCCCCTCCCAGAGGAACTTACTTGCAAAGCCTAAATACAAGGGCGGGTCAGGCCAAGTGAAGACATCCAATCAGTGGGGTGCACATATATCTACTAGGGTAAATTGAAATTCAATTGGCCACCCGTGTGTGACCTAGCATGACTGTGCAGTTTTCTCTGTGTGTTGCAATCTCATTGGCCACCTTTGTATAGCCAGGCTCAACCACCTCTATAAAAGTTAGTCTGTGAGGCTGGGAATGGTCACCTCTTTGCAAGAGACAGCCCCGACCGGTCGGTTTGATTCTCGATGCTTGGCACAAAATAAAGCTTTGCTTGACCTTCGCTTTGCATCAGTCTCGCTCCTTTGATCACGGACCCCTTATTAGGGGACCCTAACATTCTCATGTACTTTATTTTTTTAATTTAATTTAATTTTTCTTCAGTGTTCCAAAATTCATTGTTTATGCACCACACCCAGTGCTCCATGCAATACATGCCCTCCTTAATACCCACCACCAGGCTCACCCAACCTTCCACCCCCTCTCCTCCAAAACCCTCAGTTTGTTTCTCAGAGTCTACAGTCTCTCGTGGTTTGTCTCCGTGAACTTTAAACTTTAATAAGCACTGGTGCTTGTCCGACTTTGATAATCATTAACTTTGGTTACTAAACATTAATCAAAAATGACTTTATAGTCATGATCCCAGGGTCCTGGGATTGAGCCTCACATCGGGCTCCCTGCACAGCAGGGATGCCTGCTTCTCCCTCTCCCACTATCCCTGCCTATGTTCCCTCTCTCACTGTCTCTCTCTCTCTGACAAATAAATAAATAAAATCTCTTTTTTAAAAAATGACTTTAAAAAGTATTTTTCAATGGTGTAGATGAAAAAGACCATAGGTGGTGTTGGGAGAAGTGGAGAATAGGAAGAGAAAAGCCACACTGTGTGTAGTTAGAAATCTTTAGAGGAACTTTGTAGATATGCAACAAGTTTAAAATGGGTTTGAACTTGCAATCTCACTTCTGAGCATTTATCCTAACTGGGCAGAGTCCAAAGAGATGCACTGTATTAGTTTCCTATCGCTGCTGTGACAAGTTACTACGAACTTCGTGATTGAAAACAACACACATGTATGACCTTTGAGTTGTGAAGGTCAGAAGTCCTAAAATGGGCTTATGGAACTACAATCAAGGTGTCAGCTGTGCTACATTCTTTCTGTATTTTCTTTGCCTTTTCTAGCTTTTAGAAGTTGCCTACATTCTTTTGCTCATGCCTTCTTCCCTCCATCTTCAAAGCCAACAACACAGCATCTTCAACTCTCTCTCTCTCCCTCCCCCTTCATCCTCATTCTCCTTCTCTGACACTGGTTCCCTTATTTCCTTCTTATAAGTATATTGAGCCCACCTGAAAAATCCAGAATACTAGCTCATCATATAACCCTTAACTTAATCACATCGACAAAGTCCCTTTGATGTGTAAGGTAGCATATTCACAGGCTTCAGGGATTAGGAAATAGAGATATTAGGAAGTCCATCATTCTGTCTGCCACAGACCCTGTGAGATTTTTTTTTTTTAATCCCAGTGCTATTTTAATAGTAAACAATTAGAAACAAAATAATGCCCATGCATAGTGGGGACCGTGGTCTTTTCATGTAATGCAATACCATGTGGCCATTGAACATTATGATGATCACCTCTATTTTTTTAGTGAAATATTCCATATTTTGATGTGAAAGTAAACGCTAGCTATGAACCAGTTCACATACATATGCAGAATCAAACATACAGATCTAAGAAAGACAGATACACAGAAAGATAGAAAAAGAAAGAAAAATGAAACTTTTCTATATATATAGTTCTATAAACTAAACTATATTAACAGTATTTAGCTCTGAACAGAGAAATTTGTGGCAATTTTTACTTGCTTCTTTATACTTGCCTACATTATTTGATTACCTTACAATAAATACATATTATTCTTTTCATCATATAAAAATGAGAAATTGTTTTCATTTACCACACACATTTTACTACACATTTAAATGATCACAAATACCTTTTTTTAAGACCAATTATTAGCAAGCTGACTTTGACATGAAATATCGTAGCCTGAAAAGTATAAAATGCACGTTCTGATTTGGTCTTTCAATCTTAGGTCACAGGCTGCTCAAAATTCCAGGATATCTGGAAAGAAGTGATGGATTTAGCTCAAATATACATAAACATTTAAATAAAACCCAATAATATCTAAGTTTTGACAGCAAGGTGATAGCCTTAATAAATATTCTTACCTTCTTAGAGCATAATTACAGACAGGCCGAACTCACTTTTCTGCATAATAGGCAAGATTGGATAAATACTTCTTACTTCCTTGAATGTGAGTTTATAAAGAGACCAGTAATTTCATTTTTGTAGTAAGAAAACTATTACCAGTATATTAGGTCAGAAAAGTCCTAGATATACTAGAAAATAAAATTAGCCTGGCAGAAAAGCCTTGAGTGAATCTAACCTGTGTAAAATATCTAAGATTTAAAATATTTCAGAGGGGAGCCTGTGTGCCTCAGTCATGTAAGCATCTGCCTTTGGCTCAGGTCATGATCTCAGGGACCAGGGATAGAATCCCACTTAAGGCTCCCCTCTAAAATTCTTCTCCCTCTCCCTCTGCCCTTCCCCACCATTCATGCTCTCACTCTCAAATAAATAAATAAAGTCTCTAAAAAAATGAAACATTTTAGAATGCATTTCAAATCAAAGTTTAGAACCAACCCAACCTTCTAATAGCCACCAGATATCTCAAGTTAAATTAGGCCTTAACATTAAGGCAAGTAACCTGTGGGATTAAGACAGAACCCTCTTCATCTGGAAAATTTGTTCATTAAACATCAAATAGCTTCTTTTCAGATTAAATAAGATACAGCATGTAAAGCACCTAGTGCAATGAATGGTACATAATAAATTTGGAATATTAAATTTCAAATTAATATTTAAACTCATTAAATATTAGTTATATCCCATCATTGATATGTAGAGAGAACTATGTTCAGTGAGTTACTACTTGTCAAGAAAAGAATGCCTTTGAACTGGAGACATATGAATATTAAAGATCAAAGATCAAAATTTCAGACAGGATTAAGGGACATGGAACATTTGTACCAAAGGGTTATTAGAAGTCAATTGCTTAGCTGGTATATTAATATCATTATTGTTGCAAGCCAAATGTTTGCTATTTCTTGTCCACTGGCACTTGTACTCTAAGCTGTCTGTAGACAAATGTGGTTGGAGTTGGGGGTATTTTTCTCATTGGTCTAAGAGCAAAACACAATGTTGCCTCTTTCATGAATACAAATTATTTCCCACGGTGGGTGGGGGGGGCGGTGGGGAGCTGGTGATAAAGCATGAGAATATCAATTTTAGGTAGAGACTTCAACACATAAAGAGGACTGGGGATACTAATGAAATCAAGAGGCTCTGCTCAATTAGATATTTTAGTAATGCTCAGGGATGGCAGTACAGCTTTCAGAATGTGTGGAGGTATCACACGGGATACATAGAAAAGTGTCTCCCACAGGTCCTTAATAACCTTAACTGATTATATTCCATGATCCAGGCTCCTTTCTCTGTACTTCACAGTTAACCAACCTTAACTGATTATATTCCAGGGTCCGGGCTCCTTTCTCTGTACTTCACTTGCAATGTCTCACTTGACACACACGTGAACCCCATGAGATACATACTGTTATTAACCGATCTTTACAAATGAGAAAACTAAGAATGGAGTGTTTTGGGACTTGCTGAAATTCACACAGCTATTAACTATCACAGGCAGGATTCAAACCTGGAAAATGAGACTCCAGAATTTTGTGGTGAACCATGAATCCACACTGCCTCTCTTGCTGTTCACGTTTCTGGAGCAATACACGAAAGGGCTCTTCATAGCTGAGCTCAGTAATACATTTCGTGATGAGCTCAATCTGTTGGGCTTACTGTTTTTTCTTTAAGCTTCCCAAGATTGATAACATTAGGGAAATTAAGGCAATGTAGTAAAAATCAGGTTGGTTTTGGATCAGTTGTATGTTGTTCGGGTTCCCTTCCATACTAACGTAATCTAGCAATATATTTTATACCACCTGAATTTATTTGTACTAAACATGACAAGGTCCCAGGCAATAAATAGATACAATCTAATTTTGAATTAAAAAAATGAAATAGGGTTTCTCCTCCATTTACTTCTTGAACCATCTAGAATCTCATACGGTATGAGTACTTTGAGAGGCATGTATAGACAAGTCATAATTTTCTGGAAAAATATCACAGCTAGACCCAACTCAGTGACGAGGTGCCTCCCCATTACCATTACTGAAGATTTTGTCTGTTTTTATTTCCTTTAACCTTGCTGGATCCACTCTTTCCTGAATCATCTCTGCTTCTTCCAACTGAGCTATGGTTTCTTCTCTTGCTTGATTTGTGATTTTCAGGAGCTCAATTGCCATAATAAGGTTAAAAAAAGAGGTCAAGTTCCAAAACAATTCCTGATCTTACCCTCCTCCCACCTGCACCACACGGCTGTTCACAGGCTCTAAGCTTGTCCCCAGCAACCTCCCTGCCCCCCAACCTCTCTTATTATCCTGGCAAAGACACTGTACTTTTGATATAACAACCAACTCCCATCTTTTGGAAGCCAAGAGTGGTCTAATGAAGTTTGCCTTCCCATGAATGTGGGTGAGCTTATTTCAAACTTGTTTATGTTTGAAGGGGACACACATGGAAAGCCCTTAGTGAGGCACATGGGGATGCTGGGAAGGTGGCACACCTGAAGAGAGCATGGAAGCTCCCCGTATCACCTCTCCTCCCCATACCTTGCTCTTTGAACCTATTCCATCTGGTTTTTCCTGAGTTGTATCCCTTATAATAAACCAGTAAGCCATATGAGGACAACTGAGAATTTATTCTAGAGAGAAGTTCAGCTGAAGGAGAAATCAACTGGCCATCAGGGAAGAGGGAATAAGGAGAGGAGTTCAAAATGGATGTTTTGGGGGCACCTGGGTGGCTTAGTTGGTTAAATGTCTGCCTTCAGTTCAGGGTCCTGGGATCAAGCCCCACATCAGGCTCCCTGCTCAGCAGGGAATCTGTTTCTCCCTCTCCCTCTGCTCCCCCTGTTTGCACACTCTCCCTCTCTCACACTCTTTCTCATTTTCTTGCTCTTTCTCTCTCAAATAAATAAATAAAATCTTTTTAAAAATTGGATATTTTGAATGAAGGTATATAACATAGACTTTGGTAAGAAAGAAGTACAAAAGTAAAAGCAGATGAAGCAAAGTCCCTGATAATTTAAGAGGGATTCAGATCAAGAGCAAAATTGAAGGAGGGACATTAATCCCTCTAACACTAGATGAAACAACATAAAAATGATATCAGGCAGAAATAAGTGTGAGGGACTTTTGTGGGCAATGGGAAAAGCAAGGTGCAGGAGGTAAGCAAAATTCCCAGAACTTACTTAGCTGATGGGAAACAAGATTATCTACAAGAATAATCAGAGTTTGAAGCTGTAGGGTCTGAGCAAAGAGCAACGGTTTGCAATACTACTATGGGGAATGGTCAACTTTACCGGTCAGAAGAAGTAAAATTTTATAAAGCAGCACTGGTGTTGATGTTAAAGAAATTATAATTAGGGGCGCCTGGGTGGTTCAGTGGGTGAAAGCCTCTGCCTTCGGCTCAGGTCATGATCCCGGCGTCCTGGGATGGAGCCCCGCATCGCATCGGGTTCTCTGCTCAGCAGGGAGCCTGCTTCCTCCTCTCTCTCTGCTTGCCTCTCTGCCTACCTGTGATCTCTATCTGTCAGATAAGTAAATAAAATCTTAAAAAAAAGAAATTATAATTAATGTTAGAGAAATTTCTATCAAAACTTTTGTATACCAGGATAAGTCTAAATATTTTGCCTATTTTTTGGCAATTTTTCATAGAAGGTTGACATAGGTGCATGAACATTAAATGTTCCAATAAGACCATAGTTTAAATGACTGATTATGGGGTTAAGCTCAGAAAAGAGAAAAAGGAAACCAGGAAAGAATTATTAAACAAAGAAAATGGAGTGTGTCAAGAACACTAAGTCTTCTTAAGTTTGAGGAGTAGAGTAGAGGGCAGAGAAAATGAAAGAATAGCAGATTTGGTTCAGAAAATGGACATTTAGAGATTACAGTTAAAGTTTATAGATTAAAATTACAGTTAAATATTTCAGACATGGGGTAATCACAGTGATAATAAATTTAAGGTGAAACAACATGAAAGTAATAGCAAGGGGGAAAAATGTGTTTGTTTGTTTGTTTTTAAAGATTTTATTTATTTGGGCGCCTGGGTGGCTCAGTGGGTTAAGCCGCTGCTTTCGGCTCAGGTCATGATCTCAGGGTCCTGGGATAGAGTCCGGCATCGGGCTCTCTGCTCAGCGGGGAGCCTGCTTCCCTTCCTCTCTCTCTGCCTGCCTCTCTGCCTACTTGTGATCTCTGTCTGTCAAATAAATAAATAAAATCTTTAAAAAAAAAGATTTTATTTATTTGACAGAGAGAGATCACAAGTAGGCAGAGAGGCGAGCAGAAAGAGAGAGAGGAGAAAGCAGAGAGCCCGATGCGGGACTCGATCCCAGGACCCTGAGATCATGACCTGAACTGAAGGCAGAGGCTTAACCCACTGAGCCACCCAGGCACCCTGAAAAATGTGTTTTTTTGAAGTTAAAGAGACAAAGGAAATCTAAGACCAGATAGTAATTGATCCCCATTTTACAAAAATGTTGGAATCATCCAGTATGATGGCCCTAGATGACTTTGGAAGGACTGTGAAAAACCTGCCAATGTCCGTAATAAATGTGACAGAGTGACAGTACCCTGGAGACTCTGAGAATACCTCCCAAACAAGAAATGTACGAAAGTATGACGTATAGAAGAAATAGAGGAAAAAGCAGCTTTCACTCTGGGGCTTTGGCTGTGTGTGGCTCAGAGGAGGGCCCACTTTCATTTATGGTGTGGAGTTGGATTTGTTCTATGAAAACCTAAAGATTTAGGGCATACCAGCTTGCACTTACAATAATTATATTTGGCAAGAGAATAAATATATTCCATGCTTAGATAGTTAATGCAACAATTCCATGTTCTCAGTCAATACTTGTCTTTTTGGATAGAGTAACAATTCTTTATCATGACTTTGATAAAATGGAGGGGTGGAATGTGCATATTATATATGATATATATTAAATACCATACATTATAATTATACTATATCTATCTTTCTATCTAAACTTTATAGAGTCAAAGTTAGAAATTAAGGATGGCTTGACAAAAGTGAGAACAGCCAAGACTATGTAAAATTCCTACTCACCAACAGTATGTATGTCTTCCTTTAACTTATTTGAACAGTGAACAGTTCATAAATGAAGAGCCCCTCAAATTTTAATCTTCAGAAAGAGGCCAAATTAGAGAATCTAAGAAACCCTAGAAATTTTATTGCTATTTCTACCTATTACCTTTGCATTACAAAATTTATAATCCTAGTTAAAAGACAATCAGATTATGTTGAATCCTTTGTATTTCAATTTATTCCTCTACAAAACAATGATTCACTTACTAAATAAATAAGTATTGGGGCGCCTGGGTGGCTCAGTGGGTTAAGCCGCTGCCTTCGGCTCGGGTCGTGATCTCAGAGTCCTGGGATCGAGCCCCGCATCGGGCTCTCTGCTCGGCAGGGAGCCTGCTTCCTCCTCTCTCTCTGCCTGCCTCTCTGCCTGCTTGTGATCTCTCTGTCAAATAAATAAATAAAATCTTTAAAAAATAAATAAATAAATAAATAAATAAATAAATAAGTATTTAGCACCTACTATATTCTATTTTATGGGCTAAGTATTTTAAGCACCGTGGTTATAAGGGAAATTTGCCTGTAGAGTCTAGTCTTGGATGTTCAAAACTTAATCTCAGAAAATGTGATCACTCTTTGAGATATAGGAGCATGTGTAAAAGTTTGGAAAGAAAAAAGGCAGCTAACTGAATTTTTTTTTTAAAGGGTCATTTATCTTTATTTTGGGATTGTTCTTAGCTACTATTTAAGCAACTTGAAACTTGAAAAATAAAATCTCTAACGCTTTTCAGGCTTACTATATCCATGACAGGATAATATGACTTTTAGACAATAGAATTCCATTTTTTATCTCCTTATATGTAAAAAATTTGATCAAATTATTTGCATAACAATTAATAATGGAAAAGTAATTATATTTTTCTCTATCTTATTTATTAAAATCATATATCAAATAGTATAAAAAGTTTAAATAGATTCCTTTTTTGACTATTACCAATTCATCCAAAAACAGTTTTAACATTTAATAATAGGGACAGATTTCTCTTTAAATTACTTATGTATTTTATAAGAAAGAAGAATATCTCAAACTTTCTTTTTTTTTTAAATTAGTTTATTTATTTTTTTAAATAAACATATAATGTATTTTTATCCCCAGGGGTACAGGTCTGCGAATCGCCAGGTTTACACATTTCACAGCACTCATCATAGACATACCCTCCCCAATGTCCATATCCCCACCACCCTCTCCCGTCCCCCCTCCCCCCACCAACCCTCAGTCTGTTTTTTGAGATTGAGTCTTTTATGGTTTGTCTCCCTCCCAATCCCAAAATTTTCATTTTTTCTTTTCCTACCCCTCAACCCCCCACATTGTATCTCCACTTCCTCATATCAGGGAGATCATATGATAGTTGTCTTTCTCTGATTGACTTATTTCACTAAGCATAATACCCTCTAGTTCCATCCATGTCGTCACAAATGGCAAGATTTCATTTCTTTTGATGGCTGCATAGTATTCCATTGTGTATATATACCACTTCTTCTTTATCCATTCATCTGTTGATGGACATCTAGGTTCTTTCCATAGTTTGGCTATTGTGGACATTGCTGCTATAAACATTTGGGTGCACGTGCCCCTGTGGAGCACCACGTTTGTATCTTTAGGATATATACCCAGTAGTGCAATCACTGGGTCATAGGGAAGCTCTATTTTCAGTGTTTTGAGGAACCTCCACACTGTTATCCAGAGTGGTTTCACCAGCTTGCATTCCCACCAACAGTGTAGGAGGGTTCCACTCTCTCCGCATCCTCGCCAGCATCTGTCATTTCTTGATTTGTTAATTTTAGCCATTCTGACTGGTGTGAGGTGGTACCTCATTGTGGTTTTGATTTGTATTTCCCTGATGCTGAGTGATGTAGAGCACTTTTTCATGTGTCTGTTGGCCATCTGGATGTCTTCTTTGCAGAAATGTCTGTTCATGACCTCTGCCCATTTCTTGATTGGATTGTTTGTTCTTTGGGTGTTGAGTTTGCTAAGCTCTTTATAGATTTTAGATACTAGGCCTTTATCTGATATGTTGTTTGCAAATATCTTCTCCCATTCTGTCAGTTGTCTTTTGGTTTTGTTAACTGTTTCCTTTGCTGTGCAAAAGCTTTTGATCTTGATGAAATCCCAATAGTTCATTTTTGCCCTTGTTTCTGTTGTCTTTGGCGATGTTCCTAGGAAGAAGTTGCTGTGGTTGAGATCAAAAAGATTACTGCCTGTGTTCTCCTCAAGGATTTTGATGGATTCCTTTCTCACATTGAGGTCCTTCATCCATTTTGAGTCTATTTTCGTGTGTGGTGTAAGGAAATGGTCCAATTTCATTTTTCTGCATGTGGCTGTCCAATTTTCCCAACACCATTTATTGAAGAGGCTGTCTTTTTTCCATTGGACATTCCTTCCTGCTTTGTCGAAGATTAGTTGACCATAGAGTTGACGGTCTATTTCTGGGCTCTCTATTCTGTTCCATTGATCTATGTGTCTGTTTTTATGCCAGTACCATACTGTCTTGATGATAACAGCTTTGTAATAGAACTTGAAGTCTGAAATTGTGATGCCACCAACTTTGGCTTTCTTTTTCAATATTCCTTTGGCTATTCGAGGTCTTTCTGGTTCCATATAAATTTTAGGATTGTTTGTTCTATTTCTTTGAAAAAAATGGATGGGATTTTGATAGGGATTGCATTAAATGTGTAGATTGCTTTCGGTAGAATAGACATTTTCACAATATTTGTTCTTCCAATCCATGAGCATGGAACATTTTTCCATTTCTTTGTGTCATCCTCAATTTCTTTCATGAGTACTTTATAGTTTTCTGAGTATAGATTCTTTGCCTCTTTGGTTAGGTTTATTCCTAGGTATCTTATGGTTTTGGGTGCAATTGTAAATGAGACTGACTCCTTAATTTCTCTTTCTTCTGTCTTGTTGTTAGTGTAAAGAAATGCAACTGATTTCTGTGCATTGACTTTATATCCTGACACTTTACTGAATTCCTGTACAAGTTCTAGCAGTTTTGGAGTGGAGCCTTTTGGGTTTTCCACATATAGTATCATATCATCTGCAAAGAGTGATAGTTTGACTTCTTCTTTGCCAATTTGGATGCCTTTAATTTCTTTTTGTTGTCTGATTGCTGAGGTTAGGATTTCTAGTACTATGTTGAACAGCAGTGTTGATAACGGACATCCTGCCGTGTTCCTGACCTTAGCAGAAAAGCTTTCAGTTTTTCTCCATTGAGAATGATATTTGCAGTGGGTTTTTCATAGATGGCTTTGATATGGTACATTGTTTTCCACCCCCTCACTTTAAATCCGGAGGTGTCTTCAGGTCTGAAATGAGTTTCTTGTAGGCAGCATATTGATGGGTTTTGTTTTTTTATCCATTCTGATACCCTATGTCTTTTGATTGAGGCATTTAGCCCATTAACATTCGGGGTAACTATTGAGAGATATGAATTTAGTGCCATTGTATTGCCTGTAAGGTAACTGTTACTGAATATTGTCTCTGTTTCTTTCTGATCTACTACTTTTAGGCTCTCTCTTTGCTTAGAGGACCCCTTTCAATATTTCCTGTAGAGCTGGTTTGGTGTTTGCAAATTCTTTCAGTTTTTGTTTGTCCTGGAAGCTTTTTATCTCTCCTTCTATTTTCAATGATAGCCTAGCTGGATATAGTATTTTTGGCTGCATGTTTTTCTCGTTTAGTGCTCTGAATATATCATGCCAGTTCTTTCTGGCCTGCCAGGTCTCTGTGGATAAGTCTGCTACCAATCTAATGTTTTTACCCTTGTATGTTACAGACTTCTTTTCCCGAGCTGCTTTCAGGATTTTCTCTTTGTCACTAAGACTTGTAAATTTTACTATCAGGTGACAAGGTGTGGACCTATTTTTATTGATTTTGAGGGGCGTTCTCAGTATCTCCTGGATTTTGATGTTTGTTCCCTTTGCGATATTAGGGAAATTCTCTCCAATATACCTTCTGCTCCCTTCTCTCTTTCTTCTTCTTCTGGAATCCCAATTATTCTAATGTTGTGTCAGCTTATGGTGTCATTTATCTCTTGAATTCTCTCCTCATGGTCCAGTATTTGTTTGTCTCTCTTTTGGTCAGCTTCTTTATTCTCTGTCATTTGTTCTTCTATGTCACTAATTCATTCTTCTGCCTCATTTATCCTAGCAGTAAGAGTTTCCATTATTGATTGCACCCATTAATTGCTTTTTTAATTTCAACTTGGTTAGATTTTAGTTCTTTTATTTCTCCAGAAAGGGCTTTTATCTCTCTGGAGAGGGTTTCTCTAATATCTTCTATGACTTTTTTGAGCCCGGCTAGAACCTTGAGAATCGTCATTCTGAACTCTAGATCTGTCATATTACCAATGTCTGTATTGATTAGGTCCCCAGCCTTCAGTACAGCCTCTTGTTCTTTTTCTTGTGATGAGTTTTTCCACCTTGTCATTTTGTCCAGATAAGATTTGCTTTCTCCTCCTCTGGAATTCCGCTGTTCTCCTTGGTGAGTGAAGTTGGTCTTGGCTGGGTTTCTTGTTGATCTTCTGGGGGAGGGGTCTGTTGTAGTGATTCTCAAGTGTCTTTGCCCCAGGCGGGATTGCACCACCCTTACCAGGAGCCAGGCTAAGTAATCCGCTCGGGTTTGTTTTCAGGAGCTTTTGTTCCCTGAGCACTTTTTATAAAGTTCTGGAGGACGGGAATGAAGATGGCGGCCTCCCAATCTGCGGCCTGGAGGAGCTGAGAGCTCGGAGTCCTGCTCCTCAATGCACCCTCAGAGAAAAGCGCCCAACCGCCCCCGTCTCCCTGGCCTCTAGTTGCTCTTGGAGGAAAGCGCTCAATAGCTCGCACTTGGAGAAAAGCGCCTGGTCGCTTCCATCTCCATGGCCTCCAGCCGTGCTCCAAGCTCCCTGGGCCTATACCCAGTTCAAGGTAATCCCAAGCTGAGAGCTCACTCCTTGGCTTTGTCACTGTAGCCGGCTTCCCAGCTCTAATACCTGCAAGCTCTGCAACACTCAAACACCCCCAGTCCTTCTGTGACCCCGCGGAACCTGGGGTTACGCTGACCCCGCATGGGCTTCCCCCTGGGTTAGCCTCTGGAGCGATGTCCCTCCATGGAGCAGACTTTTAAAAGTCCTGATTTTGTGCTCTGTTGTTCTGCCGCTTGCCGGGAGCCGGCCCCTCCCCCTGCGGTCTATCTTCCCGTCACTTTGGCCTCACTTCTCTGCAGGTCCTACCTTTCAGAAAGTGATCGATTTTCTGTTTCTAGAATTGTTGCTCTTCTTCTCTTCAATTTCCCATTGGATTTGTAGGTGTTCGCAATGGTTAGATAAGCTATCTAGCTGATCTCCTGCTACCTGATGTTATCTCAGCCGGCTACTTTTCCGCCATCTTGACTCTCCTCCTATCTCAAATTTTCTAAGGAATAGGAAACATTTTCATCTATAAAGACTTTGCATATGTGTTACTTAAAGTCAAATCATGTAATTAATTAATTGAAATGTGTAGTATTTAAAATTTCATAATGTGATTTATGTCGTAGTTTTTCTGAAAAGCATAAACACTAATGAGACCTAGATTTCCCATCATTACTTTGAACTGAAGAAAAGAAGAAGATAAAACTTTCTAAGTATAAAGTAATATATTTTGAAACCATTAACAAAGGGAATCATTCCTGGGGCACCCAGGTGGCTCAATTGGTTAGGCATCTGTCTTCTGCTCAGGTCATAATCCTGGAGCCCTGGGATCAAGCCCCACATCAGCTCCCTGCTCAGTGGGGAGCCTGCTTCCCCCTCTCCCTCCCACTCTCTGTTCATGCTTTCTTTCATTATATCTGTCTCTCAAATAAATAAATAAAATCTTAAACACAAATGAACAAACACCCAAATAGAATTATTTTGATTAAGTCTGACATAACACATATTTAAAAAAATAAAACAAAACAACAAAAACAAAAAAAAAGTGAAACTTAAACAAAAGAATTAAGAAATATTTTGTGAGCCACATAAATTATTTTGCCTACCATGAAATAGGATGATGATGGCTGTTATACAAGCTAAGATAGGTCTCTGGTCACTAATTTCTCCAGCTAATTCATAAAGTAATATTCCTGAATTCAGTCTTCCTGTCCCTTCTCTCCATTATTCTCTTCTTAACAGTTATTCCTTTCCCCATGCCTATCCTCCTCATCATCTATGAAAGTAACAAAATGTCTGCCCTGACCTGTACAAGCAGAAGACCAATATAAAGTGTTTTGCATTCTGATTTTAAATAATATGCTTTGGCAAAAGTTAGATTTTTAATTAAAACAAAGAACTGATTTCAAATTATTCCTGAAACAATATATGGAAAAGACAGTAGAATTAGAATATAAAAAGTTAAGGATAAAGCAAATCTATATATATAGAAGTCCATCACACATAGACTCATATATTTTGAATACATATATTCTCATGATATTTATTCACATTTATACTCATAAAAACATTTTATGAAATCATTATATGAAATCATGTCACATATGATATTCTGAAATGTGCTTTTTTTCACTTGAAAATGTAATGTAAAAATGTCTCAGCACCAATAGTATTCTTGCTTACCAGTGGACAAATCTTTTTTTTTTTTATGTTAACTACCCAGCATCAATGAGGGTATACATAATTTGGCACTCCCATAGCTAAAACTGTAAATTAGTTTAGTCTCTCCAAAGTGAATTTACCAATGTATTTAAGAGCTTTAAATATAATTTAATGATGGTAAAATGTGAAAGTCTTTACACCTCACATGATGTGTATGAATTTCCATTAAAAGGATATTTGTTACAATATGCTTTATAATTTCCTAAAACAGGCCAATGTATATAATCAAAGGTGTCTGGCTAACATATACATATGTAACTTTTCCAAGCCATATAAAAATACCTTAAAATTATGTAGCTCAAGAAGGAATATGAAAACGCTTCCACATTTAGTTCATACACAATTTTTATACAGATTTTGTAAATGATTACAATCTTAGCACAGATTCTTATAGATAGTACTCCAAAAAGTACAATGGGAACTGCCACTTAAGTACAGTCTATTTATACAGCATTCTAGAGAATGCGGACTAACACAGAGAGACAGAAAGTAGGGGCTGCTGGGGTGGTAGAATAAGGGAGTAGTAATAGAGACAGCACAAAGGGATCTCTGGGGTGATTGACATGTATTCTTTTTTTTTTAATTTTTTATATTTATTTATTTATTTGACAGACAGAGAGCACTAGAAGGCAGAGAGGCAGGCAGAGAGAGAGAGGGGGAAGCAGAGAGCCCGATGTGGGACTCCATCCCAGGACCCCGGGATCACGACCTGAGCCGAAGGCAGCGGATTAACCCACTGAGCCACCCAGGCACCGGATTGACAGGTATTCTATCTTGATTGTGGTAATGACTTAACAGGGGTATACCCATGTCAAAATATTAAATTATATGATTTTAAATATTTACATCAGTATCTATTTTAAAATATGATTTTACAATGTGTGTATTTATGGTTAGTCAATGTTACCCAAAAAACCTGTTAAAAAGTTAAAATGTCTGACACTACTAGGTGTAGTAGTGGGGAAGTGGGAGGAAGTGGGACACCTGGAACTCTCATATGTATTTTTCGTGGGATGTTCGATTCAGGTGCATTGGAAAAAGTCTTGCCATTTCTTAGAAAGTTAAACATATGACCAGCAATCTCACTCCTATATATTTACTTAATGAAGATAAAAAAACATAGGCCAACAACAACAACAAAATTGTTCCTAAGATTGACAATGATCCTGTCATAAAACATAATGACTAAATTTATTTTTAAATGTTTTTAACTTTTTAAAATATTTATGTATGTGTGTAATCTCTATGCTTAACACGGGGCTTGAACTCATGATCCTGTGATCAAAAGTCCCATGCTCTACCGACTGAGCCAGCCAGGCACCCCTATAATGTCTAATTTTAGTCCTGATCTTTTTGATTCATCAGTCATTAGCAGTAGTGACTGCTCACTTCTCTCAGTTCTCTTTTCCTTGTCCTCTCTAAACCATATTCTTTGTTTTCTCCCTACATATTTGATACTTCTCTCTATTTCACCTTTGAGATCTCATCATCCTGAATCCAGCCATGAAATGATATCTTGGTTTAATTTCCTTCTCTTCTCACACTATGTTCTTTCTCTAGCCTAACTTCATCCATTTCCATAGTTTCTAAATTAATAACTCACAATTTCTATCTCCAAAGCTCCAGACACTTATGGAACAGGCCATGTGAATTTCTCAATGGTTCTGCAAAGTCAGTACATCCACAGATAAGCATGATCCTACCCACACAAACCTGATACTCTTAACAGTATTCGTTATCTTGGTGAATGGCAACATCCCATCCAATTCCTTAAAACCTAACCTGCGATCAAGGATGCTTGACTCAACCCATTTCATCCCCTCCCACATCAAAGGAATCGACCAAGCTCGGGCAACTCTTGCACTGTTTCTCAATTCCATAACTTCTCTCCAGTTTTACTGCCTTTCTTCCAATCAGATTTATCTTCATCTTTCACCTGGATTACTGCAATAACTGGCCTCCCCAAATTTATTCTAGTCTCTGCCCAATCTGTTCTCTATGGTAAGGTAATTTTTCAAAACGTAAATCTGATCTTAACACACCTGTAATCCTCATTCCCTTACACAGTCCCACCATAATCTTTTCTCTTTTTTTCTGTTGTCTTAAAATAATGGCTGAAATCCTGAATACGCCAAACAGGGCACTATGATTTGTGTGGTCGGGTTCTTGCCAACCTCACCAGCATTTTTCCCCCCTCTTCCACCCTCTTCTCTCTTCACCAGTCACTCTCTTCTTTCCAGGCTTCCTTCCTCCACGGGGATTTTACAGGTATGGGTCCCTTGATAAGAATTCTCTTTTTGTTCCTCACCTTCACTTGGTTAACCCTTACTCAGTCCTCTGATCTCATAGATCTTTAGTTTTCCATATTATGTCAAGTTTGTCTGTTAGTACTTTTCCAGAACTGACTTTTAAATTTTTCTTTAAACTAATCACATTTTAAATTATAATTCATTAATTTAATTAGTTGCATAATATTAGCTTCCCCTCCAAAGTGTAAGCTCCAGGAACAATGCTTTTGTTCATCTTTATTTCCAAAAAGATAAGTTGCATCTGCAGGTAATATTTCTTACAAATAAGCTATGGCTCTGGAAAACAGATCTCATTGTGAGTCTTTTTAAGGATTACAGCAATTTTCATATTGTTTCACATGTCCTGATGGGTAACTTATTGTTTTTAATATACAAGTATATTTGTAAGTTTTTATAAAACGTGGATCACAAATTCACAAAAGGTTTTCATTGAAGTAGGTGTCACTATCAAAGCACTTGAACACTTGGTTCCAGATTGTTATTTTCCTGTTTTATTTTTTTTTTAAGATGGCCTGTTGTCCTTTGATCTTGCTCTGACACCTGCATCAACCTACTTCTCTCTTCTTAAGGGGTCCCTATAGGATCCCAGGTCATGTGGATAAAATTAAAATGGAGATCATGTGATTGAAACTATTCTTCACAACTTCTCCCAAAACACACAGACACATATTCACACAAACACTTGGATCTCATTTTCAAAGTGTCAAATTTGGCTTTTAAATGTTATATCTCCACTGAATGGATTTTCTCTCACCAATAACAAAACACAAAGTGCTTAAATGTTATGTTTCAAAATTACTAGTTTATGACACTTCACAATCATTTCCCTTTCACTGACATTCTAATATTTCCCTACTTCTTCAGTACATTTCCATTAATCCATTTTTTAATTCCTTTTTTTTTCCCCAGCTGGCTTTTCTGAAAAGTTGTCTCATCAGTATGAAGTGATCAGATGAAGTGATCAGTATGAAGTGATCAGATGAATATTACAACTGCTTAATGTTTCCTTCACAAAATGTAAACAAATGGGAGTGGGAAGTAGGAGATAGTTTGAGGATCTAGCTAAGAATCATGTAATAATTTTCTGTCTGTTTCTCAGTAACATGTTTTCTGTTTTCAGTAAAGGAAAAAAAAAAAGTGGTCATAGACCAAAGTCAGCAAATCCCTTGCAAAGAAAGGAGAATTAGATAGAATTTCTAGAATATTAATTTATAGAGTTGATGGAACTACCTCAATGAATACCAGTGAACAAAAACAGACTAATATTTATGGTAAATATGAACTTTAATCTTTAACTCTGTAGAAGAATCAAAGAAATTTACTTTTTAAAATATCAAGTGACTTGAAACAACTTTATGAATTTCAAACACACTGGATAAAATTTTACCAATTATGTATATCTACTTCCAGGATTAGAGGCATCATAATTCAATATACTTGCTGGTGGCACTCTTTTCTGAAGCATCATTTTATACTGACACACTTTGGCAATAATTTAGTAACTCAATAGTCTCCGAAGATAGGAAAAGAGATAGTTAAAATTAATTTTGTATCCTTCTCACTCTTCCTCCTAGCTTCCCAAATCAATTTCACATCTTTTGGGGCAGTTTCCAAAGAGAGCTCTTAATTAAATAATCCCTAGATTAGATACAATCCCTTTTGCTTATTCTCTATCAGGCCATTTTCTCTGGTACAGCTCAGCCAAATAAGTTATTCAGGGCTAACTTGAAATACCTCTTGTTTTCTTACAGCTTGAAGAAGAGATAAAGGTCAGAAGCAGGCTTAAGGAGATGGACAGAAGTCATGAGTGAGAAATAAACAAAGGAAGTTCCTCAGCAGTAGAACTATTTAAAACACATGCCAATAAAATGTTCAAAGGATTCCTACAGGGCTCCAAAGATAAACACAGGCAATATTTTTTTTTTTCTTGCGAAACTCTACTTACCTGAAGCAGTAAACTCAAGTATCCAACATGGTTCTGTGGAAACATACAAAAGATAACCGTATGATATTTTATTCATTTACTAGGAATTAAAAATTTTAGAGCATGTGACCTCAAAGGTTTACCTCTCTGCTCAACCTGCTGTTAGCTATGGGACTCTGGGCAAGTGCTTTAACATCTCCTTGCCGCATTTGCCTCATCTGTAGAGAGAAGTAATTATAAATACCTCTTGGAAGTCTTAAATGAATAATAAATGCAAAATTCTTATAATCAGGCCAGTCACACAGTAAATGTTCACTAAATCCCAGCTATTATTTCCAGTTTTATTATTATCCTCACTATCCTAGTGAGGTGGCACATTAAAGGGTCTGGCCATTAAAAACTCTAACTTGTAAGAAACCAGCAGCAATGTCTGTGGAAAGTGATGAGACTCACTTCAAAATGCATTAAAAAAAAAGTAGAGAGCATTATAGTCCCTCTTTGGTCCTCATATGATGAGAGTTAAGATTTCAAATGAATGGCTATTTCTCAATAGATTTACTGTAGGCTACCCTAGATTTCAGGAGTTTGGGGGAAAAAATAAACAGAAATATGAGAAAAATGTAGAAGACATTAAAAACCAATCCAGATGGCCCAGAAACAATGAAAAGTGATTAGCAGGGGAGGAGAGATTATTATTAAAGAGATTATTAAAGAAATAAAGGAAAAATGTTCTAGAACACATCTTGGGTCCCCCAGCACTGTTACTGGTTTCCCATTGGCTACTTCAGGTGCTAGAAAGCAACAGGGTAATATTTTCAAAGTTCTCCAAATCCTAAAAATTCAAAAACTGATTGTATCTTTTCTGTATGAAAAGTGATTTTCTGTATGAAAATCCTGAATGCAACTTGTTTTTTTTTTTAAGGTTTGTCTTGTATTTGCTGGTCTTATTAGTTAAGTGTGTATTACCATAACAAAATGATCCCTAGGAAACATGGGCGGCTCAGTCAGTTAAGTGTCTGTCTTCCACTCAAGTCACAATCCTGGGGTCCTGAGATTGAGCCCCATGTCTTTAGGCTCCCTGTTCAGTAGGGAGTCTCCTTCTCCCTCTGCCCCTCACCCTCATTCATGTTCTCTCTCTCTCTCTCCCTCAAATAAATAAATAAAATCTTTTTAAAAAATGATCGTGAATTAAAAGCTTCAACATATGACAGAAAACAGTCTGGAGGCTTGCAGTTCAGGACTGGTAGGACCTCTAAACCCATTGTGGTTTCTCAAGATCTTCCAACATATTCATAATGCAGTGGAGAAGGAGTGAAAAGCAAGTTTAGTAAATCTATTCCTTTTTTTTTTTTTTTAAAGATTTTATTTGTTTA
The DNA here is from genome assembly GCF_902655055.1 of Lutra lutra. Lineage (NCBI taxonomy): Eukaryota > Metazoa > Chordata > Mammalia > Carnivora > Mustelidae > Lutra > Lutra lutra. The sequence goes on along the minus strand of NC_062279.1, from coordinate 119,146,251 downwards.
TTTGACAGAGAGAGATCACAAGTAGACAGAGAGGCAGGCAGAGAGAGAGAGAGAGAGAGGGAAGCAGGCCCCCCGCCGAGCAGAGAGCCCGGTGTGGGACTCGATCCCAGGACCCTGAGATCATGACCTGAGCCGAAGGCAGCGGCTTAACCCACTGAGCCACCCAGGCGCCCCAAATCTATTCCTTTTAAGGACAAGACCTAAAATAGCCACATATTATTTTGACTCACATTCCTTCAGGTATAAATTAATCGTAAAGCCAAATCTGGATGCACCCAGCTAAAACTTGGAAATGTAATTTCAAAAAAAAAGAAGTTTATTTATCCTGGTAGAAAAGTAGCTCTCTCTCTCTCACTGGTCTTTTCTAAGAACTGTATAATACTTTCTAGACTTCTGCAACATTTTGGGACATTTTCTTTTTCTTTTCTTTTTTTTTTTTTCATATAACCCAGTAGATAGAAATAGATATCAAAGATGATTATTGACTAATAGGCTCTATCTATTGAAACCAAATTAATCAAATGGAAGTCTACTGTGCAATAGATAACTAGAAGGTATTGCATAAAATTATTTATAAAGAAGCAGAATAATTCCCAGTACAAATATGGATAATACTATTAAATAATTTGCTTTAAAAATCTTGAAAGTTTTTATATAATTATTTCAAATTATGTGGCACTTTTCCTTTATTAATTCATTTTAATAGTTACTATTATTTTAATTTTAATTATTTAATAATTTAATTATTATTTTAATAATTACTATTAGCATATATATGAGAAACATCAATTTTTTAAACCAGCTACATCTTAAAAACTTTTTTTTAAGATTTTATTTATTTATTGAGAGAGAGAAAAAGAGAGCATGAGCAGAGGGAGGGGAAAGGGAGAAGAAGAAGCAGACTCCCCACCCAGCAGGGACTCCCCCCTCACATACACACACAAAGTGGGGCTGAATCCCGGGACCCTGAGATAATGACCTGAGCCAAAGGTAGATGCTTAACTGACTCAGCTACTGAAGCACCCCACATCTTAAAAGTTTTTAAGAAAGAAGGAAAGGGGACAAATAAACAAATGAAAAGATTTCCAATTTTTGAGGAAAATAGACCTAAACTATGTGAAAACAGAATATCAAAGAGTTAAAAAGATACATAAAACATCTTTTGGATATACTCATTTACTAAGGAAAAATAGAGAAAAATGTAAAAAAGTTGCTATAATTAACTACAAAAAGATTGAATTACCAAAAGTATGTTGATTATGTTGATGTTAATTTGAAAGTAGGCAGTTACCTACTAGCATGGAATGATAGAAATAACATCAGTGTTTTGCTTGAATTACTCAAATAATCTCTTCAATCTCATATTTTGCCTTTAAAAAGTTATTTTGGATCAACAATTGGATTCAGTAATAGGTAGTACTATATTTTACTATCTCCTGAAGATAGATTTTTAAGCTGTTGTGAAACTATTGCCGTGATTCTCGTTAATCTTAATTTAAATTTCTTCTTTAAATCTGCGTTATGCTCTGACACACTGCCACACAGCTGAGTCTAAATCACTCATTCATCCACTCAACAAATATTTATTTCGGGCCTACTGTATGCCAGGCATTGTTCTAGGCATGTAGGATACAAAAATGAACAGCAAAAAAAAAAAGCTACAGAAAAATCCTTGCCTCAGAGAGCTCACATTTGTAGGGGAAGACAAATAATGAATAGAGATGGGGAATAATTAAATTATGTGGTATTTTAAAAGGTGATGTGTGCTGTAGAAAAACAGAAGGCGCAGAAATCTGAAGGGCTGGGACTGGGGAGAATTGGCAATATTAGATAGGATGACCAGGTAGCCCTCAGGGGAAATGCTGTAAAGCATGGAAATACCTTGAGAAAGAGAGCTTTTAACACAGGAAGAGCCAGTATACATGACTTACACTGGGAGACTGCCTGGTTTATTCCAGGAAACAAAGAACTCCCAGACGGAAATAAAGTGGCACACAAGGAAAGGCCTGAGGGGAAATGATCTGGGCAGAAGACCCTTAGTCTGCAAAGAGTTGGACTGAGTCTGAGAAAAAGCCAAAAGCCTGAGTGCAGAAGGCTTGTAGGCCACAGGGAGGATACTGAATTTTATTCTATGTGTGGTGAGAAGCTTGGCAGATTTGTAAATAGCAGAATGACCTTATGTGCTTCAATTTTACAGGATGGTTATGACTGCTGAGTGCAAAATAGAATGTAGGGGCAAAAATGGAGGTAGGAGGCTCCTGAGGGGTCCTGAGCTAGATAAAATGTTGTCTTAGATCAACAGTAGAGGAAGTGGTCAGCAGAGGTCAGTTGAGGGTTAAATTTTTATTTATTTAATATTATTTATTTTTAAGATTTTATTTATTTAATTTTGAGAGAGGGAAAGAGAACATGAGCAAGGAGGGGAGGTTCAGAGGAAGAGGGAGACGCAGATTCCCTGCTGAGCAAGGAGACAGACTCAGGACTCCATCCCAGGACCCTGGGATCATGACCTGAGCCGAAGGCAGATGCTTAACTGACTGAGCCACCCAAGCACCCCAAGGGTTAAATTTTTAAAACAGAGTGAACGATATTTGATAATGGATTGAATGTCAGGTATGAAAAATGAATGACTGCTCCTAGTTTTTTTCCTAAGCAACTAGGTAAATTTCCTAAAGCAACTAATATTTTCCAGGCAGGTCCTTATTAGTTTTGTGAAAGAATTTACCACGTAATTCTTTTCCAAGTTTCACATATGCATTAAAAATATGATGGAGGGGCACCTGGGTGGCTCAGTGGGTTAAGCCTCTGCCTTCGGCTTGGGTCATGATCTCAGGGTCCTGAGATGGAGCCCTGCATCGGACTCTCTTCTTGGCCAGGAGCCTGCTTCCCCCTCTCTCTCTCTCTGCCTCCCTCTCTGCCTACTTGTGATCTCTGTCTGTTAAATAAGTCAATAAAATCTTAAAAAAAAATGATGGAAATAAAGGTTAGATTTGACACATCATATCAGAACACTCCAGTTTGAATCAAGATATACATGTTTTTACTTAATATTTCTTTTGTGTTACATATAAATGCTAATTAAAAATTTAATGGATATTATCTATAAATCTAACAAGGCAGAGGACAGGAAAATCTGGAGACTAGTTTTGAATAATCTAACATCACTGTACTTTCTGCTTAATGAGAGTGAAAATGAGGTAACCAACACTACACACCTGCTATTAAACTGAAGAAAAGGCCATTTTATAAGCATTAAACTCCTGTGGTCTGCCAAATGTTCCTAGTCACTCACCTATTGGGAGGGTAATTACCATTCTAAGATTGTTAAAGCAATAGAATATGCCTTTATCTATTTTCCTTCAGGCTGAAAATTGTTAAATGTCGTTAAAAGTTCACTTTCTAGGCTCCATATTTGATTTATGGGAATTAAGGTGACATTACTGCATCACCTCAATTAAATCTGACAATACTTCTCTTAACCTAATAAAAAATCCCCCCATAATAATAACAAACAAGTTTATTTTGCTGTAAGGCATTTTTAATTGTGTAGTGTATGACTATAATTGAACTGTACCCATTTTAGGTTGACATTTTAATTATCCCATTAGCCAGAAAATAGATGTTATGAAACTTTAAAAAATAATTTTCAGTAGTTTGGAACTGTTTTTAGCCATTCTTGCAAACATTCAATTAGAGGTCTAGAAATCCTTTAAATATGGGAGAATTTTCAAGTTAACTTCTTTTCTCCTAATACATTTAGTATTTCCCCTTAAATATTAATATCCCCCTTGGACTTCTCAAGAAAAAATTAAACTTTATTGTACCTTTCTCTCACCCTTAATCTAACCTTCCTTTTGGAATCTTTTTGCTCTCAGTTTTGTACAAAAATACATGTTTCACATGGTTCAAAAAATCTCCAAACTTTTAAAGCTCATAGTTTTTTTTCTTGGCTCCGTGGCCATGAAAAATGCACAAGAAATTTTACTATTATTTTGCAAAGAGGCCCAAAAGTTACAGGAAAGGACTTAAATGAATCTATGGTTTTCACCTAAGAGAGAAGGATAGTCCAGCAATAGTCACAAAGACATAAATTTAGCTCTACTAAAATGTTTAATGCCCAGCAAGAGATTAATCAGACATAAAAAGACAAAACTCATCAATGTAGAAATCTTACTGATTTCCAAGAAAACTGGATGTATTGGGGGTTGACTTGGGAGTAATGTGCCCTTTGGGCAACAATACCCCATTTCCTCCTACGTTATGCTATTATATGTGAGACAAAGCAGGGAATGTTTCTGGATGTCAAGGATTGGAGGAGAGAGAACAGTGTAGCTATTTCACAAACTTTTGCATCAAAATTTAAACTCTTACTGATGAAAAAGAAAAAACCAACCTGAGCTAGTTTACATGTGGTGAGGGCAGTTGGCCAGAGGGAAATCAGTTAACACACTGAGGTGGCACCGAGAAGGCTGGGATCTTCCTCTCCTCCATGCTTCCTGTGATTCTTAAGTCTTTTTTTACACCCTAGATTTAAAGATTCAATCCTTAAACTTTTTTTTTCTTTCTCTACACTCTCTTCCTCTCATAATATGTATTTCCAAAGGTCTTCCATTGTGAGGCAAGACATCAGCAAAAACATACACATTACTCCAATATTAAAATGTACCCCAGGGGCACCTGGGTGGCTCAGTGGGTTAAAGCCTACGCCTTTGACTTGGGTCATGATCCCAGGGTCCTGGGATCGAGCCCCACATCGGGCTCTCTGCTAGTAAGGGAGCCTGTTTCCCACCTCTCTCTCTGCCTGCCTCTCTGCCTACTTGTGATCTCTGTCTGTCAAATAAATAAATAAAATCTTTTAAAAAATAAATAAATAAATAAATAAATAAAATGTACCCCAAATACAAAATTGTGAAAATGTGAAGCATAGAGGCATTTCAATCAAGCAACAACATATGGTGTATTAATGATTCCCAAATCTAAAATTTTATTCCCTTCAAATTGCCTACTAGTCTTTTTTGGGGGTATCCCACCTTAAAACCCTGTTTTCTCTCTTCTGTTTATGATTTACAGAAATAGTAAATAAAGAGTGCTATCATTGCTCTCCACATCAAGAGATACCCTTTAACCTCCACTTCCTATGCTCCACATCCAGTCTGTCATCAACACTTTGATCTGTACCTCATATGTGTTCCTTTTCTTTCTAAGTTTTAGCCCTCATCACAGAATGCTTCGAGTTTTGATGGAGCATTTCAGTTTCACCTTGCCTTTAGGCAGAAGCTGGGAAGATATCATCATGGTAAGTGTACTTAAGTCAGATTTCTTTTTACTTCACAGGTCCAGCACTTAATATGTGTGTGTGTGACACTGGGCAAATTATTTTCTTCTCATGATTCTTTTCCTCATCTAGAAGCTAAGTATAAGTATAGTATTTCCCTCATGTAGTTGTTATGATAATATGAAGGAATACATGGAACATGTTAGAAAAACATCTGGAATACTAGCAAGCATTCATAAGATATTAGCTGCTGAGACATCACAATCCAATCCACTTGACCCAAAAGTGTCAGCATCAGCCTTACTAAAATATCAGTTAATTCAGCCATTAAAACATAAATGTATTTAGCAAATGAGTGTCTGGCTTTTTTTTTTTTTTAAGACTTATGTATTTATTTGAGGGAGAGAGAGAGTGCGAGTGGAAGGAGGGGCACAAGGGAAGACAATCTTAAGCAGACTCTCCACTGAGCGCAGAGCCTGACATGGGACTCAATCTTATGATCCCGAGATCATGACCTGAGCCAAAATCAAGAGTACAATGCCCAATTGGTGCCACCCAGGCACCCTGAATGTCTGTTTTATAGTGGGCATTGTTGTTAAATAAAACCAAAAATTCACTAACAAACAGATGGGGTAGGGGGAGATATGGATACTAAATAAGAAACCAAATACATAAACAAATAATTTATATTGTGATAATGGTTATGTTGTTATGATTAAGATAAAATCAGATGTGATGGATGTGGAGGTTTGGGCTACCTTAGATTGGGAGGTTAAAGTAAATGTCATAAAAGAAGTGACATGGTTTGTTTTTTTTTTCTAATTATATCTCATAACTGGTATTGTGTAATATATAAGCTTTTGAGACCACCTCTCACTCAGAATAATGTCTTTGAGATTCATCCAAGTTGTTATAATTTCTTATTTTAACTATATAATGGGTTTTAAAGAACTCAGGAGTTTTTACACAGATATTTACCATTTCTGTTGTTCTCCCTTCAGATAGTACAACTTTCCTTCTGGTATCATATTCCTTCTCTTCAAAAGAATGTATTTTAGCAATTAATTTATAAAGTTTTTGCTAACAACAACTTCTCTTAATTTTCCTTCATCTAAAAATGTTTCTATTTCACTTCTGTTCTTCAGGGATATTTCTACTGAATCCTGTGTTAACAGTTCTCTTCCTGAAGGACTTTAAAATTTTTTGCTCTACTTCCTTCTGAGCTCTGTAGTTTCTGGAAAACATTTGTCATAATTCCCTAAAAGTAATGGGTCATTTCTCCTGGGTGCCATCAAAATTTTTTTCTTCGTATTTGGCTTTTAGCAGTTTGATTATGATGTGTTTAGGTTTCCTTGGGTTTATCATGTTTAAGAATTGTTGAACTCCTGGAATCTGTAGATTTATGTCTTTAGTCAAATTTCACTGGTTTTCAGCCATCATTTCTTCAAGTACTTTTTAAACACCACATTCTTTCTCTTCTTCTGTGACTCTAATAACATGAAAGTTATGTTCAATATCAGTTTCATTTTCAAAACTTTGCAGGGTTGCCTATATCTGTCCCATATGTGAGCCCCTTAGTTTGGTTCATGAGTGGTCACTGGTGGTCCATCTGTTAGTTCTTAGTATCTTTTGTTATGTGTTTAGAATCAGATTTACAAATTCAGAGCTCAGGAGTGAACCCTAGAGTTTATAATGACCTTATGGTCTCCCCTTTCCAAGTCCCTTCCCTTTTTGGTCCTTTACCAGAAAACCTAGGTTTTAGTTACTCCACTCTGCTACACTCTTTCTGTGACTGTGTGCACATCCAGGAGCAGTGGGCAGTATGACAGAAAGAAGAAAAGCAACAGGGGTTCACTCAACCTTCTTAGTATCACAGCTCCTGCAATTAGAGAGGAAGATCTTCCTCCCTTTGAAATGTCAACACCTCCAGGCTCCTATTGCCACACAGTGGTGCTGCCCATTCCACAACCACTGTAAGTCTGTCTGGAGGTTAGAGTATGAGAGAAATGAGAAAAGAAAAACATGAGAGATTCCCCCAACTTTCTCTGAATATTTGGAGACCTTTATTCCACTCCTCAAACAGAATAAGGGTTTCTCCTGGAACTCTGTCTGCACCTTGCTGCCCTCTTCTGGTGTTTGGGTTACCTTACATTCAGGCCAGGGTATACCAGAGGAAAATGGGAAACCCTTTGCCAATTTGGTGTATGTTGAATTCTGGTTTTCTTGCCCTGTCCACACCCACTACTTATTTTTCAAATACTTTGAATGAATTCCGTTCCATGAATTCTGTCCAGGTTTTAGAGCTATATCTAGTGAGATATACAAGGTATACAAGGTATACTAATCCATCTTACCCAAAATCAGAATTCCCACTTTTCTCATTTTAGTAATTAATTTTCAAATACTATATCTATTTGCTGCTTACTTGGATAAGTATTTGGTTTCTTAGTATAGCGATATAGAATGTGGCTATAGAAAAAGAATGCAGAGGGATCTAGTGGAATAAGTAGATCCTGGCTCCAAGAACCAAAGTAATATATAGGCTGAAAGTGCTGGGTCAAAAAGTTAAACTATGAACTGTGTGTTCCTCATAGCAGGGACTAACATGTTATTCTTGGGCTCCCAGCACCCAGTATAAAGTCACATATGTGGAACCCATTAAACATTTGCTTCTTATTGGGTTGGTTCAAGAGATGATAAAGAAATATCAAGGCAAAATATACTGCCAGAATTCCTGGGACTTGGTTACTCAATCAGCAAATAATTGATTTAATCATACTACCATCTATGGAACACTGGTACATCTTAACCTTTATGGGCAAAACTTATCCTAAAAAATGTTGTCAAATAAGTTGTTGAAACAGATATATGTAGTCTCCTTTTTTTTCTCTGATCTAAAAGTCTAGTGCTTATTTTTAAAGAAAATGGGATTTATTTTGGAAAACTTACATTTAATAAATACATTTTGGCTTCTAGAGGTGATGATGTCTTTTGAATGATTACCAACCATCTTTCTAATTCTACCTTCAAAAATTTTGCAAAAGCTTATTTATGGTTTCTGAATTGGCAATGGCCTGTCATTGTTGAAATATGAACACATTGTATTGTTATATGTACTTAGGACATTCCAACTGAAGCAATTTAATAAGAAATGTAGTAATCTTTTATCTAGCCCAATGTGCTTATTTTAGAAATGAAGAAATTAACACTCACAAAAATTAAGCAACTTGTCCAAGATTATATAGAATATTAGTAAAACGAGCAAGACCCTGGTACTAATCAAGACTCAGAAGGCCTCTTGGGCCTGCTCTAACTGTTGTATTCTTAACTGTAGTCTCTTATGTTGTTTTAACAGCTGTAACAACACCTGAGAGATTTGAACTAATTTTTACCTTTAGAAGGTAAAGCTATTTCTTCTTTTTTACATTTTGGGAAAATGTCAGTGGTTAAGAAAAACGGGTTTTATTTTTGTCTCAAGATAACTGCAGCTCCAAGCATCATGTCTTCAAACTACATAGGAAGACATGAGTGTGCTGAAGGACACACGATGCCAACTCTTCTAAATCACCAGGTAATAATCACTTCCTTCCTTGCACTCCTAACATTTGCATCTTTCTTTCTAAGCTTTTAGTCTGGAAAACATCATTACTCTAAGTTGAAACAAAGCTATGCCTTTTCTACCACTGCGCACTGAAACCGAATCAAATATAGAAAGAAACATACCACCATGCCAACTCCAAAATGTCCATCTCCAGATTGGACTTCTCTCCAGAACCCCACATTCACAGAGCTACAGACAGCTGACATCTGTACCTCAGTGTATAATAGACATCCCAATGTTAACATGCCCCTAACTAAGGCTCTGGGTATTTCCCTCAAAACTTTATACTTGGTGTCCCTTTAATTTGGGTTGCTAAAATCTTTTATCCATAATATTTCTATTTTTTTTTAATACTCCAGGTGAATGTTTCCTATTCTCTGGCTTTCCTATCTGTAAATATATTAACATAGTTACAATATGACTTGATCATTCTAATATCTGAAATCTCAGCAGGTATCTTTCTGATATGTGTGTTTCTGCTGAGCCTTGCTATTTCCTGGTGTGTTCGAACATATTTGTATACCATTCATTACTCTAGTTCAAAGTTACACACGAAGGCAGGCCAGCTGGGTATAATGAAGCATTGGCTGATGTCGTCTCTTTAGTGGTTTCTAATCTTTAATCTTTAGGAAATTAGAGCAAGTTCCATACATCTGCTTATCTTCCTTTATTACGGTATTTTCAATTAGAATAATCATTTATTCATCAACTATTTGGGAGAGCAAATGTGTTTCTTAATGTTTTGGTCTGAGGTTTTGCCACACAATATTTTAGGAATTATCTATAAAAAACGTTTTTTTAATAGAATTTTGCTGAAAAACACACAGGTGGAAAAAACAAAGTATATTTAGTATGTTTTGTTTGAGAGTTCTCCTCACTTCATTTTGTTTACTCCAAGTCAAAGGACAAGACAGTACATCGTTAACTTCATTTTTATTCTCAATATACATAAACCCTTAAGCATGTTTTCTCAAACTAATTGATACTTATTTAAAATATCCAGTGTCAAGACACATAAGAACTGAATAAGTAAAAATACTAACAACATTCTCAGTTGGGAAAACTCAACTTTGTAATCTGTAAATTCTCAAAAATTCTACCTGAAAATTTAATGTCCATATCCCATGAGATAGTATTTCAGAGCTGACAATATGACTCTAAAATTCACTTTAAAAGGATGACTAATAAAAAGAGAAGAAATTGTTTTCTTTTGTTCTGTTTTTTAAGATTTTATTTATTTCTTTGACACAGAGAGAGAGAGTGGGAGAGCACAATCAGGAGGAACAGCAGAGGGTGAGGAAGAAGCAGACTCCCTGCATGAGGCTCCCTGCTCTGCTTCTCCCTCTGACCCTCCCTCTGCTCCCAATGTGGGGCTCCATCTCAGGACCTTAAGATCATGACCTGAGCTAAAGGCAGCTGCTTGGGCACGTGGGTGGCTCAGTGGGTTAAGCCTCTGCCTTCATCTTGGGTCGTGGTTTCAGGGTCCTGGGATCAAGCCCCGCATTGGGCTCTCTGCTCAGCGGGGAGCCTGCTTCCCCCTCTCTCTCTGCCTGCCTCTCTGCCCACTTGTGATCTCTGTCAAATAAATAAATAAAATCTTTAAAAAAATAAAAATTAAATTAAATTAAGGCAGCTGCTTAACCGACTGAGCCACCCAGGCACCCCAAAGAGAAGAAAAGTTGGAAAAAAAAAAACTTAAAGACTTGTCCAGACAGATGGTAATATATATTCCTAAACCAGAAATAGATAAATCAGTGGATGAAATAAAAAGTCCAGAAACAAAGTTAGTAGATGACACAGAGATCGCAGCATCTCAATGATGAAAATAATTGATTATTTAATTATTGGTGTTTGGACAACTATTTAACCACTTGGGAAAAAAATTAAATAATCCAAATACTTACTATATATATTACTATAAATTCCAGAGTAATAATAATTGAGATTAATAAATATGGTATGCCTTCAGCTCAGGTCATGATCCCAGAGCCCTGGGATTGAGTCCAGCATTGGGCTCTTTGCTCAGTGGGGAGCCTGCTTCACCCTCTGCCTGCCACTCCCCCTGCTTGTGCACTCTCTCTCTCTGGCATATAAATAAATAAAATCTTAAAATAAAAATAAAAATAAAAAAAATCTTCTTTCATCTTTAACCTACCAATTTCACATCTAGGAATTTGTTCAAAAAATTTTTTTTGAAATTTCTGCATTTATATTTAACTACTTATGATAATAAATAATTTTACAGCAACCTAAATATACAATGTATTCAGCAAATAGAATACACAATATATTCAGCAAATAAAATCTACTGAATTCCTGCATGGTATATGTTATATATTAATTTTTATCATGGATATATGTTATATATGAATTTTTATCATTAAGAAATATTTTTAACTATTATCAGATAAAATAAGTTGCAGCTCAGTATTTATAGTTTGTCTTTGTATCTACTCATGCCTGATTAGTTTTAAGACTAGGATAGATTTGGGTAAGGGAATCTAACGAACTCAGTAGCAAACTTGAAGGGGTCTCTTACTAGCTATATGAACATATTCCATGACAATAAAACTCTACTCCTTTGAAATCTAATGCAAATTTCGGAAACATTTATAAGAAAGTTCACAGCAGTGCTCTTCTTAATAGCCCCATCCATAATAAAATGGGTAGAAAAATGAAGCACATTCACATAACAAGGAAAGTAAACAGAATACAGCTATACAAGTATAACTCTCATAAACATAATATTGGGCAGAAGAATCATGACACATGCATACACTATGATTCTATTTATATAAAGCTTAAACATCTGGTAAAGCAAAACCATATTATTTAGGCAGACAAGCATATGTGGGAAAAAAAAAAAAAACTATGAAGAAAAATAGCAAGGAAACAATTCTCACATAAGGATAGCAATTACCTCTAGAGCAGAGGTTAGAAGGCATTATCCCCAGTAATCCCACCATGGCTTCTGGCATGCTCACAATCTTCTATTTCTTGACTTTGATGGAGAAGAAGGTAGGTGCATGGGAGATCACATTATAATAATTTACTTATTCACATATTTATATTTTTGTGCCTTACACATATTATTTCACAATAAAATAAGGATTTTTAGAAGTTGGCTTTTGTTTCTCTATTAGAAGCATCAAGGTCCTTTATGGTTTGATTACTGGGCTATAACACATAATGGGAAGAAGGAAGGACATGATCTCCATAGGGTCTATCACTCCATTCTGAGCCACTGTTCACCCGCTCGATTTGTCTCTTACTGTAGAGAATATACTTGAGTTTTTCCAGGAGCGGGATGCATTTTGCTCCACCGTGCCTACTCCTTAGCCTTGTTGCCATAGGGATTAACATGAAGCATTTATAAAGCAGATTGCCAGGTTTGCATGCCATCACTTTCACAGGCCCAGATGTGGCCTGAACCTATGACCTTGTTCGTACCTATAGTAAATAACTGGAGGAACCAACTTGAGCTAGTCCTAAAAGAATGGTAAGTGAATAAAAAAACACAAGATAGGAATGCCCTTTAAAGTAACTAATTAAAACATCTATTTGTTCTAGAATGAAAATAGATGAATAGAGTCAAGGCAGACAGTTCTTACATGGAGTTAGACTATAATACTGAGCTTTATCTTTCCTTTGAGCAAAAGAAAGGAAAGAAAAATGAAAAACAGTTTAAACATCATCTTTATATATGAGATACAGTACATTTTTATTATTACTCTCCATACAAGACACATAGCTGACTATAGCTAATGGCACTTTAAAATTATTTTACTAATATCCAACGATGAAGAAAAACAAATAGGAATACTAGTGATTATAAGATATTTCTTAGAAGAATAACTGCTGACAAAACAGAATCTAGTTGATATATTTACATTTTTTTAAATTAACAGTTAAAATTTTAAGAAAGTAGAAAATGCATGCAAAAGAATATAAATAACATACTAAATATTTTACACTAAATGTTATTTCAGTTCCAAAATAATGCTATAATTAAATTTGAGAATAGGCATTATAATTTCCTCAATAACTTAAGATGTAAAATTACCTCTGGAAAGTGCTTTTGTTTATATAAAATATTAGAATCATTTTTACTTTTTTAGCTTTATTATAGAAAATTATGACTAAACCTCTTGAAGACATTTTCTTAAATGAAAAATTTCAAAATTTGAAACAAATTACTGCTTCTAACACACTTTACATTTATATTTCCTTCAGGTTTTATTGACCATTGACCAAATTTTTATCCATTTCTATCTACCCAGTTTCAAAATGCTGAGTCTCTTTTGTATTTGTACATCATTATAAAAATAGAAACTTTTTTTCTGAGTTGAAATTATTTAAACATAATTTGTTTTAGTGCTTGCCCTAGTTTAGCCTTCAGCTCTTCCTGCCCCTCCTGATGCAGAAATGATGAAAGGTAGAATGACCCTGAGAATGCATCCCATCTCTTTAAGTCTAAATATTCAGGAATGGACAATGTTTCTTTTCAAGGCAATGACCCTTCCTGATTTATTAGCTTCTCCTTCTGGATTTATCCACGTGGGAAAACACTGCCAAAGCCCATTTGTCTTTTCCTGCCTGTATTCTTATGTCATGACATTGAGGTACTTTGTTCTACAAAAGTATTTTTAAAAGGTGACAAGCCTTTCCCTGTGGAACATTTAAATAATAATAAAAACCACTTTTAATTAGGATCTGGAATAACTGCTAAGAAGAAAGTGGGAATGGAGCACAGCTCTCCACAGTTCCCACATAGTAGATTGATACTATGTTTCTTATCTATACTTGAACATAGCTCTGCTGTAATGAAGTTGTTTTTCTTTAAGAATATCCGTATCCAACTCTCTCTTTCTTTGAAAAGCTGAACATTTTCTTTATTTAAGGACTGTAAGGATCATATTTCATTGCCCCTACTACTATTTACCAAAACATTTCCATTCCATCTCTCAAATGCATTGTTCCTCTCAATATTCAATTTAGAATCAAGACAAAAGAATAGTGGGGCACTATTAAGCATCTGACTCTTGGTCTCAGCTCAGGTCTAATCTTAGGGTTTTAAGTTCAAGCCCCATGTTGGGCTCCATGTTGGATGTGGACCCTATTAAAAAAAAAAAAATGGTAAGATGATTTTTATCATTCTAATATGTGAAGCAATGTCTTACCATATGTTTAGTTAAACATTTAACAGTATTTTTGTTGGGAGAAATAAAACAAAATTATGTAATCTACCTTAATTATTTTATGGAAACCAAAGCCAAGAAACAAAGTGGAAAATTCTATATAGTTTTAGTAGACAGTACTAAATCTCTTTGGTTTTCCATTGTAGTACACTCATTTAATGAGTATTAATCTAAGGGTGTTTAACAATTCTTAGTTTCAAAATAATAATTAAGACAAAAGAACTTAGAAATAATTTAGACTGATGAATTCAGGAAAAAAAAATCATGACCAAATTTTTGCATACTATCCATAAAACAGTGTCATGAACAACCTTACTCAGACATAAGATTTTTCTTTATAAATAAGATTTCTTCATCAGGAAAAAAAAAAAATTCCTTATCTCCTCTTGTTCTCTCCTTCTGTATGCATCATATGTACCAAGCACAGAAAAGAATGCAAATGACATTTCATCTATGAAGACTTCCCAAGAACACCCCAAGGTGTTCTTCCATCACATTCTGTACTTTCATCTACCTATATTGTACTGCAATTATTGGTTCATCTTCTAGTCTTCTCTATCTAAAATGTGAGTTCCCGGGGCACCTGGGTGGCTCAGTGGGTTAAGCCTCTGCCTTCAGCTCAGGTCATGATCTCAGGATCCTGGGATCGAGCCCCACATCGGGCTCTCTGCTCAGCAGGGAGCCTGCTTCCCCCTCTCTCTCTGCCTGCCTCTCTGCCTCCTTGTGATCTCTGTCTGTCAAATAAATAAATAAAATCTTTAAAAAAATAAAATAAAATAAAATGTGAGTTCCCCCAGAGTAGAAAATATGACATTCATTTTTATATCTGTACTGTTAGCACCATGGTAATTATTTAGTCAGTATTTACTAATGAATCAATATATGAATGATTGCCTCATGGTAATTTTCCTAAGTATCCTTGAACTTCTTATACACACACACACACACACACACATATATACTATGTTTTGTAGATATGTATGTTTCATATATATTATATTTTTTCAAGATGTTCTCTGTGAATTAATCCATCTACCTAGCTTTTAAAACAATAAACCATCTATTTTCCCTCCCCCACTCCCCTGACTCCCCTGAACATAACCATTATTTCAGCCTTCAAAGAGGATTATTATAAGGCATTCACTTAGTAATTACACTTTAGCAAGCTATGGAATTTCAAATAGAGATATATTTAGGTTCACTATCCCCTTTATTATGCTGTCAAATTATTTCCAGTATGTTTCAAAGCCTAATAAAAGGCATTAATTGATATTCTGATGGCTTAAAGGGAATGAATGTAGCCTTCAAAATTTTAATGAACTACCAGAGAATAAAAAAGGTCCAAAGGAAAAATATGTAGAATCAATAATAACAATAGCCAATAAAATGTTTAATCTAGTTGGAGTTTCACAACACAAGAATGATATGAAGAATTTAGAAAGGGTACAAAAAGGTATCATAATTCCAGAAGTTAAGAAATTAAAACCTGAGATGAAGAAGGGAACTGTAAAAATGGGAAATATGCCTAGATATTTCCTTTTTCCAACACATAGAGAACTAAAGAACATGATATCAAGAGGAATTATTTATGTATCCTGAAGATTATGGGAGTGGGAGAGGGTGTTCAATTTATTGACACAATTTATTAATTTCTGTAACTTTCAAAATATCAAATGAACATTTGTTACTTTTATAATCATATGATAAAATAAATAACTAGAGAAAATGTTCCATACTCATAGTTTTTAAGCATTGAAACATTTTACTGAAAGAGGTTCTGAAATATCCATCCCTGGAGATTATTAGAAATAGGATAGAGACAGATTAGTTTGGAACAGGTCAAGTAAAACTTGCTTAAATGGTGACCTCTACATCTGCCTTCCATTCCGTAATGTCTATGATTGATCTTGAGTGTTGTTTAAGACAGAAAAATTGCTATTTTTAAAGAAACATAATCTAGCATGCAATATAAATGAATTTTTGTATGGGGAACTTGTAAAATCCATAAATTTGTATTTTACTATATTATCAAATAAATCTTTTCCTCTTGTTTTCTGAGATCTCTTTAAATTTCAGATTATATTTTCCTACTCTCCTTTCCAATAAATGATCCTTTAGAGGAAATTCAGAAAAAAATACCATAATAAAACTACAACAATTGATTATTTACTGCAAATCCCTATGATACAAGTATAACCAGAGAACGGATAAATGGTCTGAGCCACACATTAATCTAAATTTATAAGACACTGTGCATAAGAAACTGTATCATGAACCAAAGGAATCAAAAATTTCTCAATACTCCAAAACCATTATCCAATAAGAACAGGAACAGAAAATGGAGCTGTGATATATTTATAGATCAAATATCTCAAAATTATTGACATTGGACTGTTGTGACTTAAATAAGTCCAATTTCATGTGACTCAATGTAAGGTGTGGTTATTTCAAAAATTATAAAAATGAATTATTACTATTAGGTAATATCATATATCATGAAATAAATAACATTAAAATAAATATTATTCAGATATGAAATGGGAGCTTTCTGTTTCATTCCTTTTAGCTATTTTGATTTGGAAATTTTGTTTTTTCTTTTCTATAACTATGTTAATCAAACCTGCTTTCTGATAGATCCTAACAAGCAAGCAAGAAAGAAAATAGAAACAGTTTCATGATGGATAAAGATGGATATGAAAATTGTACCAAAAAAATTAACCAGGAAAAAATGTAGTTTTCAGGGGCGCCTGGGTGGCTCAGTGGGTTAAGCCGTTGCCTTCGGCTCAGGTCATGATCTCAGAGTCCTGGGATCGAGCCCCGCATCGGGCTCTCTGCTCGGCAGGGAGCCTGCTTCCTCCTCTCTCTCTGCCTGCCTCTCTGCCTACTTGTGATCTCTCTGTCAAATAAATAAATAAAAATCTTTTAAAA
The DNA here is from genome assembly GCF_902655055.1 of Lutra lutra. Lineage (NCBI taxonomy): Eukaryota > Metazoa > Chordata > Mammalia > Carnivora > Mustelidae > Lutra > Lutra lutra. The sequence continues at coordinate 119,129,249 of NC_062279.1, read as the reverse complement.
AAATGTAGTTTTCATTGATAAGTAGCTTACAAAGCATATGACATAATTTTAGCTTGAAACTGCAAATGAACCTTGATTAAGTCTCACTTTTCTAGTTATTTTCAAGTCTCTTACATGACTGGTACAAATATATATTGATCAAAACAAGTAATACATGTTTGCTTTTGTGTAAGGATATCAGTCAATGATTTTTGCTGCATTTTCTTTATTTCTTACATATATGTTCTGAAGTTTCTAGCTTTAGTTGATAAAATCACTAAACTAGTGCACTGAAGGTATTTCTCCCAAGATGAACAGAATCAATCCTAAAATCATTATGTAATAAATAGATTTTAAGGTCTAGAAAAGGTATTCTAAATGAAAATTCTGGGAAAGTAACATTAAGATATATTATTAATTCATTGAATATTTAATGTATTTTTGAAGATTTATTTATTTTAGAGAGCGAGCAGGGAGTGGCAGAGGGAGAGTGAGACAGAGAATACTCAAGCAGACTTCCCCCTGAACAGGGAGCCCAAGACCCGGAGCTGGATCCCAGGACCCTGAGATCATATGACCTGAGCTAAAAATCAAAAGTCAGCCACTTAACTGACTGGGCCACCCAGGTACCTCTATTTTAAATATGCAACACAATTCTCCCTACAATGGCAAGCAATATTTATAGATGTTATTCTACCTTTGATTAATAAGGAGGTGTGCACTATCCTCTACTTTGTATTAAAAGCCTTCAGCCAAAGTAAGAGGCTAGAAGCTGTCCCACAGGTACTGCGAATTCCATATTGAGGGTACTCGTTTATTTATAGAAAAAATGATTCTACCTCATCTATCATGGTGGAGTCTGATTTCAATTACACCTGATCAGGTTCCTGCATCTATTGTTCTGTCTGCCGAAAGAGAGTATCTCAGGACATTCTGGCAAGATTTATACACCATATCAATCCCTGCCCACACTTCTCAAACTGAAGTCATAAAGCTATTTGTTGATGTTTAAATCTCCAAAAACTCAAGGTGGATGGGATACTAAATGAAACCAGAGAGAGGGAATATTGCACATCCCTCTATTTTTTAACCAACTCAACTTTGCAATGAAGTTTGGACATTCTATTCAATATTCCTTTTGATTTCCAACCTCTGTTATGTTTTCCTTTTTTTTTTTCATGTATGTTTAAAAAAAAAGTCAAAATTCCTTCTCTGCCAATTCTAAATCATTCATTCTGATTTCATACCTCCACTGTAATATTATTATTCCTGACGCCTTGATACAACCTAATTCTTTCTATAGAAATGCTGAAACCAGTCTTTCTTTCAACAGTTAAAACAGAGCATAAGGGGCGCCTGGGTGGCTCAGTGGGTTAAGCCGCTGCCTTCGGCTCAGGTCATGATCTCAGGGTCCTGGGATCGAGCCCCGCATCGGGCTCTCTGCTCAGCAGGGAGTCTGCTTCCCCCTCTCTCTCTGCCTGCCTCTCTGCCTACTTGTGATCTCTCTCTGTCAAATAAATAAAATAAAAATCTTTAAAAAAAAAAAAACAGAGCGTAAGATGATACCCAATTTTCACTACTAAGGCAGAAATAAGAAAAGTACCTAGTTAAACATGTCTCCTGTGTGTGTGTGTGTGTGTGTGTATGAGAGAGAGAGAGAGAGAGAGAGAGAGAGAGAGAGAGGAAGAAGAGCAGTGGAGGAGAACGGGCAGGGAGAGGAGGGGAAAAAGAGGACAGGGAGGAAGAGAAGAAGGGAGAAAGGAAATCTGTAGACAGATTCTTGTTTATTTGTATGTTGTATATCCAAAGAAGCCTAAATTAATGAATTATCGGAGACCAAAACTCCCTTATACAAAGAAAAGACTTTATGTAAAGTCATACAAAGTTACACAATACCAACCACAATGAGCAAACAAGCAAACTCACAAAACTTGAAAACTGTTTGTAGCAGCTCTGAAATCAGAAATACTTCAGTGAGGACCTTTCATTTCTCTCCTGCCTAAGTGAATATTAAATATACAATTCATGCATGCTTGTAAAGCCCCAGAAGTTTTCGTTAGCTTCCAGCCTTCTCTTTCAGTGTCTTTCCTCCTTTCCTAACATTGCAGCCCTTGAGGACCCCAGTGCCCTCTAGTTCTCTTACTCTCTCCTGACCTTCCAGTAACGATATATAGATGAGGACATGCACATGTGTAAGATGAACAAAAGTTATTCCCAATAAGATGTTCCAAGAGCCAGACATTTGTCATTTGAGCCTTTTAATTCTCCTTACAGAAAAGAAAGATTGCTTATATGTTTGTCCCTGCTCTTTGTGTTTCTTTGAAAAAAAAAAAATTCTGGTTAGTTTCAGGCTAGAAGGTGAGGATACCTGGGCTTAGCTGAGCTGAAGAGAAAAAAGTTCATCATTTAGAATAGTGTTTCTCAAACCAAAATCACTTGAATGAGAATTATCTGGAATCCTTGTGAAAATGCAGATCCTGGGCTGCATCCCATCTGCACTGAGGCCTAACCTCTGCCAGAATGACACATGGCCCTCCAATGGCCCAAACATGTAGGTGATTCTCACATACCTGAAAGCCGAGAATTACTACCTGAGAATGATTCAACTTTTACTCATGTAAAAAGACAATGTCACAGCTAAAGTTATTTTTTCTAAAATGAATTTTTCCTAGGATTTGTCTTTAATTTTTATTCATTATGCTAGTTCTGTTTTATTTTCTACAATGTACTATTTAATGCAGGAAAATTATTACAACAATCCTCTTTAAATTTGAAGAAGAAGAAGAAGAAGAAACAGCAGAAGCAGCAGCTCCCACTAGGCTGGTTTTACAACTGAAGGATGATGTCACTGACATCTCTTTCAGCACCTCTGACCTCAACATGTAATAGAAATTAATTTAATGAAAACAAAGACCATCAAAGGGATTATAAATTAATTTTCTCTTCTAAAAAATGAACAGCGGGAGAAAAGATTTTTTCCGTGATTAAAAGTGACATCATGCTGTCTTCCACAAAATAACATCCCCCAAAGTAATTCTATTTAAATTTTTAAAAATTTAGTTCTTTGTTTTTAAAATTACATTATTTCAGGGGTGCCTGGGTGGCACAGTCACTTGAGCCCCTGACTCTTGGTTTTGGCTCAGGTCATGATCTCAGGGTCTTGGGAGCGAGCCCCACATCATGCTCTGCACTCAGTGGGGAGTCTACTTATGACTCTCTTCTCCCTCCGCCTCTACCCCTTTGCCCCTCCACATGCACAGGTGCTCCTTCTCTCTCTCTCAAATAAATAAAATCTTTTTAAAAAACTATATTATTTCAAAGATTTATTTTTTTTCAAAAAGATAAAGTTAAATATTGTTTGTTACATCATCTGGTGCCTAATGTTAGAGGAATTAATGGGTTATTTGACTTTCTGCTATAACATTTTTCAGTTTTAGGGTAGATCACTTTATTGTAATTAATGCTTTAACTTAACAAACAAAGGTGGCATTAAAAGAGTGAGCCAATATTTAACAAATGTTTCTCTTCTTCAGATCACCCCTGTGCTTCTACTTCTGCTGGCTGACAACAAGGGAATTATACACACACCCCACTGCTGTTATACAAACTCAAAGAGAGTTAAGATTTTCAACTTGCTCCGACTACATTTTCCAATCACCTGAAAAATGCAAAGTTTGTGGCAATGACAGTGTGTGTGTGTGTGTGTGTGTGTGTGAGAGAGAGAGAGAGAGAGAGAGAGAGAGTTGAAGAGGAGAAATAAATGAATCGGTTTTTCTCAAAGAAAGAAATGTATCAAAATTTATATTTGAAAGTACTATCATGTCCTCATTCTATATATTGTCTAAACCAAACACATCATTTCCTTCTTAAGTACAATGAAGTGTGGACAATCGTGATGCCATAGAGTCATCCTATCAGCTTGAAGTCCAGGAAGAGAGCCTATACAGAAACTCCCCATATGATATTAAAGGAGCCATTCCATGGGCTCTGTAGTGTTTTCAGTACTGGGGCATACATGAAATACAAACACACACACACACACACCCAAGTACAAAGGTCATTTTTCAGAGCAGTAAATAATTGTTTTGTTTTGTTTTGTTTTCAGATTATTCCAGTGCCAGAGCCTTTAAAACTTTCTATTCCAGCAAAATATTTGCCAATAGTCGATTTCACTCAGAGGCAGATGAGCCCAAAAAGAACTCCAGAAAGGCCAATAATTTGCCAGAGCTTCAACTCAATAAGCTAACTTCAGAAGCGATTTAGCACTAGCCCCAAACCTATACAGAACAGAGGAAAAACCCAGAATTGCACCCACAGTCCTTATAAGGCAATTCACTCATACATGATTGTTTATTGTTATTGCTGCAGTCCTTGGCATTACTTCAAGCCTTCTTCACCCCTTCACCAACCCCAAACATCTTATCAATTCATCCTACCAACACAGCCCGTGGCAGAGGTTCAATGTGTGATTGCTAGCCTCGAATGGGCCCTTAATATTGCCAATTAATCCTGCTGTATTTCCTTAATCCATCTACTCTCTCCCATTCACTCAAAAAATATTTATTGAGTGCTCCCTAAATTTCAGGTACTGTTCTAAGAACTGTTGCACCGGCAACATCAACACAAAAACCTGTGGCTTTGTGGAGTTTATCTTTTAGCATGGGAAGACAATTTAAAAATAGGTAAATTATATATTAGGAAACTTCAAATATTATGGGGAAAAAAGGAGGAAAAGGAACATGTGCTTGCTGAAACATGTTATTTGCAAAATTTGGTGGGTAGGCCAGGTGCATGCATGTAGTCATGCAAATATCTATGGGAGGGCTTTCCAGGCAGAGGATCAGACAGTGCAGATGCCCAAAGGAAGGAACACATCAGACATGTTCCAGGAACACCAAAGAGTCCGGTGAGCAAGAGACAGAGTGATTGGAGATGATGTCCCAGAGGAATAAGGGGCTAAAACCACCTAGGTCCTTGTAAATTCATTGTCAGGTTTGGGCTTCTGTTCTGAGTACAATGCGAAGCCGCTGAGGTTTTGAGCAGAGGAGTGATGTCATCTGACATGTTTTGAAAGGGTCTCTCTAGCTATTTTTCTTGATGGACCATAGAAAGACCAGGGGTAAAAGCAAGATACCAATTAGAAAGGACTGCGATAATCCAGGAAGGGAATGGTGCAACTGGAACCAGTGAGGCAGTGGCGTAGGTGATGAATGATGCCTGTATTCTCCATGTCTTTGGCATCAAATGCCACGATAAATTGAAAATCAAGTATAAAATAGTAGGGAAAAAATGCAACAAACATTCTTGGCATAGATGCTGGCTTTCTTCAAATCCCCAACAACTGCTTTCCACTCTCACTTGATGACCTTGCTTCCTATTTCACTGAGAATTTACAGCAGAAGTCCCTAAAGCACCACCCTTCATGTGTGCCCCTGCATTCATTTGTGTCCATATTATCTGCCTTCTCTCCTGTGACTGTGAATAAATCATTGGTGCTCTTCAGGCCAATCTTTCTGTTGGAACACGAAATCTCATTTCTTCTTGTTTCCCTAAGAAAACTGCTTCAGCTAATCTCTCCTCATCATTTATTCTGTCTCTACATGGTCTTTCATTAGTATGCATTTACCATTTTGATTCCATCTCTCCTCCAACCACAGCCCCATTATTCCTTCTAGTAACCTCTTTATTTCTTCTCTGGAGCAGAGTCCTCTAAAGAGTTATCTCTCTTAACTGCCTGATTTTTCTTTCACCTTTCCATGCACCCAATTAACTTAAATTGAATTTTCCAGATACTATTCTACTGAAACTACTCTTACCAAGATCCTCCCCACCAACAACTTCCATTTTACCAAGTCCAAGGTTAACTTTTCAGACTGCATTTTCCTGATATAACAAGTAAGTATTTGGCAGTTGATTACTTCCTCCTGGTTGAACCACTACCTTCTATTGAATTACAACATCATACTCTCTTGTTTTTTTTGCTGTCTGATGTCATGATGAGTCCTTTCTTCACTTGCTGGTCTGCTGACACAAAGAATCCAAACTTAGAGGGCATCAGCCATAGCTTTAAGTTTTTCATAACTTATTCTATCTTCTGATAGAAGTATGCCCTCTTAGGACACAAGACTTCCTGACCATGGAGCTTAATGTAGTAGGGATGGAAACATGAATTCCCCCTAAGTCAGTCACTGGGAGTGATGGTAAGCAGAGCTTCTTGGTTGGAGACCATCTCCTCTCCCTCCTAAGGTGTCAGCTCTTAGCTGATGCCTTCAAAAGGCTGTTCTACAGCTTCTTAGACTTAGAGATGATGCAGAAGGTGGTAGAAACAGTATAAGTCATGGTTTTCCTCTTTATCTATTTGTTCCTCTTCTGCTCCCTGACCTCTTAATATTAAAATGTCCTTGAAACTCTTCTCAATCCTTGAATTTGTCACGACTGATAATTACACCCAGTCTCTTGGCTTTAGATACTTTATTCGCTTCCAAAATCATGTCTCTAGCTTGACCATTTATTTTCACATTTATATTCATATAATAGGCTTGGATATATATATATAACAGACATGTTCAAAACTGAGTCAAGATCTTCCCTACCACTGCCAACAAAACACCAGAAATGACCTGCCTTTCCCATTTCAGTTAGGAACAACCACATCCTTTCAAGTTCTTGGGACAAAAATTTTAGAGTTCTTTATCCATCTTTCTCCTCATTACACTAATTCATCAGCAAATCCTATAAGTTCTACCTGCAAAAATTATCTAGATTTCAAACAGAGCCTTTCAAGCCCATAATTATCCCCCAGGTTCAAGTTCCCATAACTTCTCATCTGGATTGTTATTAGACAGCTTTCCAATTGATCTTTTGACTTTGACCTTTGCTCCTGTTCAATCTTTTCTCAGCACAGCAGCTAAGTGGGTCTCTAAGTTAGATCTTATTTCTCTGTTAAGAGTAAAATCCAAAGTATGGTCTATGGTGCTCCACAATGTCATGAAACTTAATAACTTTAGTGTTTCATGCTACCACTCACTCTTCACTCAATGCATGAAAGTCAGATCAGCCTCTTTACTGTTTCTTTTCATAACCATGTGTAGCATGCTCCCACTGCAGATCCTATGTATTTGACATTCTCTTAGCCTGGAATGTTCTTCCTCTAGATATCCTCATCACTAGCTCCCTTAGTTCCCTTAGATCTTTACTAAAATGTCTTCTCAGTGAGGTTTTCCCTAACCACCATATTTAAAATGGCAAATACACTCTCCCTAAATTCCCAATCCTTTTTTCTTCATCTTCGTAACACTTAGTACTATTAATGTTTTGTATACTTTACTATATATTTACATCTATATATTGTTCCTGGTCTTATCAGAATATAAATTTCATGAGGACAGACTATTCATCTGTTTTGCTCCTTTCTGTATTTCTAAAAGACAGTTGTCTTGTGGCTATTCAATATATGTTTGTTGAGTGGATCCATAAAATACACACCCTGAGAAACACTATGGTGTTATCTTCTCTCAGATGAGAAGGTACTTCGTTTCTTATACATGTTTGTGGTTACAGACACAATGGCAGTAATTGCTTCAGGAGGAGAAACCACTAGCATTATCACTAATCAGAACTTTGTAATTTCATTTTTAAGGATAGTAAGTGTTAACAAGACCCTACAGTTCTACTAAAGGCGGCATGATTTGAAAACAATAACTTATTTTTAATCCCTTCTAAATTCTGTGGAAGTCATGGCATCTGGCTGCCTCGGTCTGTAGAATATGCAACACTTGATCTTGGGGTTGTGAGTTTGAGCCCCATGTTTGGTGTAGGATTACTTTAAAATAAAATCTAAAAAAAAATTGTGTGAAAGTCAAACATACTTGTAAGTTATATTGTTTTTATAGTCAGACACTAATAATTTTAACAAAAGCAAGTTAATCAATCCCAATTTCATATAGCTAGTATATTTAGATTTAATTTTAAATCATGGACATGATTGTAACTTTGTTCAAAAATGATTAAATTATTACCCTGAAAATTACTCATTTATTAACTTTAGAAATTGTTTACTGACTTCCATCAAATTAGATGAAGGTTTAGTTCTCTTATACCACCAACCACAGCTTTTCTACGTTCCTTCTCCCATTGAGTAATACCAAATTTTTCACTAATTCAATAGCCATTGCTAACGTTACTGTGACTTTCTTAATATTATTCATTACATAGTCAAGTAGCATTTTCCTTTTTTGAATATTTTAATTTCTTCGGGAAAAAGTGGACTCTTTTCCCACTTTTCTTAATTTTCAACATGCTCTACCATCTATTATGAGCTTATTAACTTCTCCAGTACATGTGTCAACTACCTACCAATATTATTATATGAATGTTCACATATCAATCACCTATCATTGCTTTCCTTTTCATTTCCCTGAGATCTCCTTCCCAAAGTCTTATCCTCCTGCTCCAGTTTAGACAGAATATTTCCTGAGCCTGCCACTCAGCTGTCATTCTGGAATTGCCAAGAGTCATCACTGGTGTTTGGCTCAACAGCCTTTAATTTGGGATCTCCTGGTTTCTTTTGCTTTCTTGAGTTAATCATTTTTTCTGGAGTCCATCCTTCAACAGTTTTCTCAGCTGAAATATAACAGGAGGTTGAATCCTTGTTTTGTTTGTTCTACTCTTACACTTGATTTAGAATTTGGCTAGGAAGAGAATTACAAAATGAAAATACTTTTCAAATTATGAAGTCATAGCTCCACTATCTTCTGTCTTCTAAATGATGCTATTGAGATTCCCTCCCACCACAACTCTCTATTCTTTGTACACCACCTGTCCTTTTACTCTGTAAATTGTCATTAGATATCTTTTTCCATATCCTAAATTTCCCAACTATGTGCCTTGTAATTATTACTAGTATTTATTACTAGTATTTATTTCACATCATAAGATTTTATTATTATTACTAGTATTTATTTCACATCAAAAGATTTTCTGTGGGCCCTTTAATTTGAAGAGCAAAATCTTTATTATCTGGGTTTTTTCTTCTATTTTATAATTTCTTCTCTCCCTCTCTCTCTTCTTTGCTCTTCCTTACTAAAATTTCTATCACACTTTTACTATTTTTTTCAAACAAAATGTATCACATATTTATTACTGAATCAACCTACTGGTGTAGAAGCATAGTAAGAGAGGAAAATCATTTTCCAGATAAAACATGTCTATTGTTCATGCAGTGGGGATGTTTACAGAGTGATAAGATAGGAACAGACGACCTACACACGGCATAAATATATGTGGTATCTCATGTGTGATCCTTTATGAACCTGGCTTGACTCCTCTCCAGTGCCTCCTTGGAGTTTTACCTGATTTTATTACCAATTTTCATCCAAATCTACTGGGGAATAGGATGATTCTGCTTTTGTTTCTTGGCCAGGAATTGCTTGGTCTTGAAAGTCTTGTGTCATGGAGGAATAGTCAATTGCACACACCAACCTGGGGAAGAAAAACAGCTAAAATTTCTATCACACATTTAGATTTCCTGTTCTGATCTTTTAATTTTCTTATATGCTCTTCTCAATTTTCTACCTCTTTCTCCTTTGTTCTGGGAAAATATCTGGCATGATTTTGCAAAATTTCTTGCACTAAAATTTTCAATTTCCAAAGGTTTTTTTCTTACTGTGTTTCATTTTCATGGGCTCAGGTTTTGATTTATGGAAAAAAACATAACTTCTTTTGTGTGTTGGGGGATATTAATTCAAGGTTTGTTTGTTTTTTTGAGTTTTTTTTTTTGTTATTTCTTTTTTCCTGCTGCCTGACTTCCCTTTTTACTTCAGATGTAGTCTTCCAATTGTTTTGATCAGTCTGTCTTAACTGTAGTGCCCCTGGAATGTATAGCTATCCTTGGCTGTCCATTCATATTTAAATGTAAAGCATCAAAGCTGACTGTAACTTTTATGTTTGGAGGTAGTAATTGTTAACTTGAGGCTTCAATAATAAGGTCCTTATTATTTCCTTTTTACTTTGGGGCTAGGTCTATGTCATATCTAGAGGTTGTTTATCTGTGACCTTTTAGAGAAGAAGGCTGGTTTCTCTTACTCTGAGGGAGATACACCATATATTCCAGATATTCTGCGATATCCTGGAATTTGAATAGTAGGAGAAAGAGTATCTTGCAGATTGGCTTTTAACTACCATTTTTAGAGATGTCACCCATACCTGTGGCTGTTTCCTGACCAGCCAATGTGATGAAACTAATGTTTCCTGACCAGCCATGCTGATGATAGTCACTCACTATCACATCATTCTATGCTGATGATAGTCACTCACTATCACATCATGCTATGTTTAATCCTCTGCATAATTCTTGTCACTAATATTTTTCTTGTTTACTTACTATTTCTTTATTTTATCTCTATCCCCTTCTAGAATAAGACTGGAAGCATCATCTGTTTTATTCACTGCCAGTACATGGTAGGGAATTAACAAGTATCCATTGAATTAATAAATGAATATGTGAGTAAATAAGATCTAAATTTCCTATTAAATTTCTCAAAAAAAATGCAGATTGGGGGATAGTTGGGAGGGAGGAGAGAATTGCATGACTCTCCAGCTGGATCTCCTGTCTTCTTCAAATTCCATACACAGTTTTTAAAGCCAATGTCTGCATTTTTGCCCAGCATCTCAATCATACTGTCTGGGGTGTTTGAGACCTCCAAATTCTGAGCCTTTGTTGATACTCTGTGCATAAATTGGTGGTTTCTTATGCTTTCCACCCCACACCCCTATTTTAGCTACCACTCCTCTATCAGCTCTGGCTACTGCTTTTCTCTTAATCCTGAGGAGTTTATACTTTTTATCCCTGCTCTGTCATTTAAGTTGAAGAGGGACAGGTGATCTAAATATCTGAGTCTCTCTATCATGCTTACTTAAACCCAGACTATTTCAATATCAAAACTGTTTACTTTCCTTCCTTTCTCTTGCTTCACAATAATGAGTGATTCTTTTCCTATTTCTTCACCTCTCTATATTCAGAATCATCTTTTAAAATTGCAGATGTTTTTGTTACAGAGTCCTTACCCTCTTAAAATATTTCATGGCTTTGCATTACTTTAAGGATGAGGATGAAAATTCTCCATATAAAACAGCTTTACCTTATGTAACCTGTCTCTCTAGGCTTAGCTCTCATAGTCCAGTACAGCTAAGCAGGGGCTCACATGACCAGTCTCCCCTCTGCTCTAAGACCTGCATGTACTTTTATCCCTACTTCAGCTATCACTTCCTCAGACTATCCATCCCTGCCTTCTAGACTAGGTACTCTCTATCATGGTATCATTATTATTAAACAGTTATTATAAGTATAGTAGCACCTGTCAAGTGGGTTTTCAATTGTATGCTTTCATTTAATTGTGCAATTATTTCATTACAACTAGTGAGAGAGAAATGTTAACCTCCATGAGGGCATTAATGTATGCCCCCAGTATTTGGCACGATATAAGTTCTCAATAAATATTTTCTGAATAAATAAATACAGTCAAGCACATAGTGCTATGAAAAGACAGGAGACAAGCCTACAGAGCAGAGAGATCTTTTTCGTTTCAATCCTTAGGTGGTTTATTGGCTTCAGGCATGATTATAAATCCTACTCTAGCCTTGGCATATGGGAAAATCTGGAAGCTTTATACAGAATGTTAGCAGTGACTTGTATTTTTTATATTTACTCTCCTTAGATTTGATTCAAGATAGGCACAAACTCCAACATTAGATTTGTTCTTTTGTGGGAACTGCCAACCAAAGAAAATTAGTCCTAAATCTGAATTGTTCGATTCTATCATTTCTATTATATCACTGCTCCACTGGTCTCTCAAGAAAAAGCTTCTTATTTTCATAATTCCTAAAAGTTCCAAAAAATGGGTCTGAATTGGCCATGTCAGATATTTAATTACAGCGAATTAATTCTCATCCTAAAAGAAATATAAATTCTACTATTTTATTTCATAATTGGAAACAGAAATCAATTCTGCTCCAGTGTATCATAGGAATCCATATCATTGCATCAGGCTGTCCACAGTCACATTTTGTGCATCAGATTTTGTGAAGGCATAGATGATAAGTATCCTTATTAAGTTATGAGCTAATTACAGCATTAAAACATGAACCAGGATGGGCGCCTGGGTGGCTCAGTGGTTAGAGCCTCTGCCTTCGGCTCAGGTCATGATCTCAGGGTCCTGGGATCGAGTCCCGCATCGGGCTCTCTGCTCAGCAGGGAGCCTGCCTCCTCCTCCTGTCTCTCTCTGCCTGCCTCTCTGCCTACTTGTAATCTGTCTGTCAAATAAATTAAAAAAAAATCTTTAAAAAAAAAAAAAAAAAACATGAACCAGGATAAGTTGACCTTATTCAGGGCAAATAAAAAGAAAGCATCTATATTTGTGGCACAGAAGTAATGACTTTGAGCTTTCGTTATTATCAGCTGTGTAAGGAAAATGAGCAGAAGTCACTTGTTTGACACTTAGAAACACTCCTTCTCCTCCTTTATCTCATCCTTCAGTGATCCATCCATGAATCAAGCAGGTAAACTTAAAAGAAAAGTCACTGGATATTCTCAAGGCCATGGTTTTGTGGAAAATGCTTTTTCTTTTTCTTTGTACAGATAAAAATGCAGACAAGAGAGAGATTAAGTCCTCAGGTTTTTGAAATTTGAAAACCCCATCGAAGAAGGTAATTTTCTTTCAGGGAAGATTTTGGACATTCAAGTGTTTAGTACTATATGAAATGATTATATAAGATAAAGCCAAGAAGGAAAAGGTGGCTATGAAAACCTGGAAAAGGACTCTTGTTTTCTTACTTTCTATTTATTATCTGCCATTTTCTAAGGAAGGATGGAGTTGAATAGAAAAGCAAACTTGTTGAAGGAGGTGTCTGTTTTTAGCTACTTACAGGGTTTTTAACTGTTTATTTATTTATTTAAATTAAGAGAGCCATGCCTGAGGTGGTTACCTTCAGAATTTTTCCTTAATTACATGGCAATCTTTCTCAGACCTTGACTTGAAGATGGCCATGTGTAACTTGTCTTTAGTGTTAGTCTGATGTTCAGAACTTTGTTTATTTTATTAGTCAATGATAACGCTCTTTCTTTGTGTGAAAGAAACCTTGAGTCCATTACAAGACACATGCTTAATAAGTTAATAATAGGATCACTTGGGAATAATACTCAAATGCTGAAGCTTTCTATTTTCCTAATGTAAATCATGTACTTGGCACGCTTGCACGTAATCAGCCCATAATCAGATAAGAAACGAACAAACACTTCATTTGAAAGCTCATTTTTGTGCCATAGACATATTCATGTAGTGCTGATAGCCTGATTTGAACCGCCAGCTACGAAATGACAAAAGATCATGAAGGCAGATTTCTTTGTTTAGCCTTAATATTTTGCAGAATGTATCACTTTCACAATCATAAGAGAAACACAAACTGCATTTGATTTGTGAGTTTCACGCTACAGCTAAATAGGAACGTGGTTCTGGAGTTCACTAGGGACTTGCAGGTCATTCCATCATTCTCCTTTTGCCATCTGACATCTTAAAGGAATGACAAAGTGGAGGTGAAAGAAATTACTCCGAGGTGAGTATCAAATGCTGTTAACTCTCAAGCAAGGTGAAATATGACTTCCATGCAGATTTTTCTGATAGAACTCTGCCTTTCTAGGAACATGTCATTTGATCAAGTGATCTGACTGTCAGTGTGCCCCTCCAGTGATATTTTACTTGAATGCAGTACACAGCAAGGAAACTAATTAACTTTGACTTCACTGCATCTATCCCCAAAAGACTCAGCTCTCTTGTTGTATGGGTAGAATAATTAAGGAAAACTAAAATTTCCCCAAAGAGAAGAACTTCTCATTCTATTACTGTAAAGCATAGAAGTGGAATAAATTGTTAACTTGGGGGAGTTATGAACTGCAAACTCTTTCCATCTGTTTATTTAGGAAGGAAGGCAGGTGATCTCACCCTTACTGCCACTGAGGATTAGCTCTTTGGTTCTGGCTTCTGCAGTATACAGGACGGCTCATCTGCCAACAGCTTCCCACACCGGGCCTGGCTGTGCCTACCCTCGCCAAAAGATGGGCAAGTCAACTAAGATGCTCAAAGCTGCAAACAGGCGTGAGCTGATGTCAGCAAACCAGACGGCTTTATTAAATGTTTCACAAACACGCTAGAGGAGGACAGGAGAATTTAAAGCTCCTGGTCACAAGACCTAGTCACTGCATCTCTAGCTCAAAGCTTGAAACGTCATCCCCAATCAATCAGTTGTTTGGGATCACAGAATATTTTTGTAGCTTTTATATTTAGAATTGGCTAGAGATTAAGTATCACTTGAAGAAAGCAGAGTTTATCACACATTCCATCAAAACCATTTTTGCAAGTGAGATAACCAGTGGATAAACTTTGTCATGGGTGGCCAAAGTCTTGTTAATTGGACAGGACTTAGATGTTGGATAGAAGATAAATGATTTTCCTAAATTGGAAGGAGTTTTATAAAATTAAAGCCAACTTTGTAAAAAAATAAAATAAAATAAAAACTTTTGAAAAGCTCTGATCTCTTTTCACTAAGTCCCATGAATTGCAGGACTTTCTAGAGTTGTTAATTTAAGATAATAAGAAAGGTTTGTGGACCTGATGGCTTTGATTTACTTTTTAGGCTACGAGTAAAATTTATACAAAACAAACCCACCACCCACATTCAGAATGATTGACAAAAGTGAATACAGAAACCAAAGGGATTTCTAAGGGATAAAAAAATTACGTTGCATGTTTTGAAAACATTTTTAAAAAATTTTTAATTGTTAGACATTCTTATTTGAGACCATCAGTAACTTGTGATGGTCAATTTTGACTTGATGACAGTTAAGAGGTTAGCAGTTTTTTTTGTCTCCTCAAACATTCTAGAAGCTCCTGAAGAAAGATGTGAGATCTCCCCATGGTAACTTAGAGTTTCACAATTTTGGTTGGATCACAATACATGAGAATAAGCAAAGTGCTTTTGATACTGGTGCTCCTTACAGTCAAATTGCAAGTAAGGTTGCCATTAAAATTCTGTTTGATCCACGTCAGCTCTTCCTTCATGGCTTAAACATAAAACAAGTTTTCAGCCTTCAAAGAATCGAACAAAAACTTCACATGTCTTTGACATTTCATGCTCAATAGACAATGTTTTCTGTTTTTCTGTTTTTCATTTTGACAACATTCGATTATTTGAGTCATGATACTCACAGGAACCACGTTCTTTTGCTTTTGCTCACAACACCAAGGACCCAATTAATTAACAGAGTAGATAAAATGGAAATCAATGCTGGCAGTACATAACTCATGCACAGTTACAGGATATGTTAGCTTCCAGAGACAAAACTTGAAGAAAAGCCATGAGACTTTTTGGCAATCTGCCTCCACTGGAGATGTGGCAAGGAATCTAACACATTCCAAATATACTCTTTCATTCAAGAATTTATATTTAAATTCTGGGCTCTCGAGTCAAATATTTCAAAGAAATGTTCCTGTGGACTCCGGAGTGGTCTTCATCTCCCCATACGCTGGGTGTACGGCCAGTTCATCAGGGCATGGTGGTGGATACAGCAGTGCTCTGTGAACACTGCCATATACTAGCTGAGGGAATATCTGTGGTCCCACTGCTTTTTCTTCCATTCGTTCATAAAAGAATGCTATTCTATACTCTGTGCCTTCAAGATGGGGTTGCTAAAGGATTGGGGGGGTGGGACATCGATAGTGTCAATTTTTAGCTCTTGAGTTTCAATCAAAGCCCAAAGTTATTGCCAAAAAGAACATATTTGGGAGAATGTATAAGATACAAGAGCAGACATTTGCTATTCCAGTGATTAAAAAAAGAATCCCTCTGAACTGGAGGTGAAGCTGAACTTGAGGAGAACATTCATACGAGAGGATGATGTGGCCTCCGAGAAGAGGCAGGGAACACGGGGCAACAGAGCCCTCTATAGGTTTGGGGTCCAAAAGTAGGTGCCCAACTTCCCATTGTGAGCCCTGAAGGTGGCAGACTTGCAAGACTCCCACCCCACTAACAGTGTGCATGCTTTCATACAGAGATGGCTGCACAGAGGACAATGCTGGGGACAGAAATGCTGAGTTTGTCACAGTCCCCATGTAGTGTTGTAGAGCAATTCAACTCTTCACAAGCCCCGAGTGGGGATGCAATTTAAATGAGAAAGAGTGGTGAACTTGAAGTGCCTCAAAGTACAGATGAAGAGGATGTAGAAACAATCACAGCTATCACTACAGACACGATAGGAAATGGGATGTCTTTCGTGGACAGTTGACAATGACCATGGATGGTCCATGACATTTGAACAGATGCAAGCATGGATAGATGCCACAAAGGACTGAGCACTACACCTGGTACTTTGCTGTGGTATTATGTAGTCTTCCAGAATTTAGATACAAGCTGGGAAAACAGGCAGAGGGAAAATCCTGACCTGCTCAGGACTGAGTGTTCAATGTTTGTAGAAAGGATTTTTGAGGTATCAAGAAAGTTCTGTCATAGAGGACATATTTGTACTGAAATTGACATTTCTGCATGTATGTGTTTGGGGCTCCGAATCTCATACTACCTTCACGTATGAAAGACTAACTTGAGTAGATCTGCTGTGTAACCAGATACAGGAAACAATTCCATAAGCTCCATGATTACAGGGGCAAAGGAAAAGAGTGACACCTGACAAAAAGTCGTGCTACTTTGGGTTATGTAATGTAGTCTTTCCCATAACTGGTTAGTTAACATATCCATGTTTGCTTATATAACACAGGATTTGTCAAAAGATGTCTCCCAGACCAAATCCAGCTAATGGCTGCCTTTTTTGTTACCACTCGCCAACCAGAATTTTTTTTTAAATATCTTCAAACAGTTGAAAATAAATCAAAAGAATATGTTGTGACATTTGAAAATCATATAAAATTCAAATTTCAATGTCCCCAAATAAAATTTTGTTGGAAAAAAGCCACACATATTTGTTTATGAAAAGTAGCTTCTATGCCACGATGACAAGGTTACATAGTTAGACTATATAACCCGCACAGCCCAAAATATTTACCATCTGTTCATTTACAGAGTAAGTTTGACAAGCCCAGATCTCGTAGCAAACTTCCAGGTTGAACAGATACAGAACCCAAAACATACTTTCCAGTTCATCAAATATGCTTGTTAGATCTCCCCAGCAGTTGTATATTAAACTAATTAAGCTCATGCTGAATTTGAGTGAGTTATATATGAGTGTATAAGAAGGTCTTAGAAGCAAAGTCTGATACATAATAAGTATCATCTAAGTGAGATAGTCTTCTCATTTGTGGTCCTGAATAATTTAAATTTGTACCTCTAGCTGCCGCTATTATTTATTTCTGTGGTTTTAGTATCATTATTGTTTTTTTAAACTTTAAGGTCAAAGTTTCTATTCAACTTGTGTGTCAATTAAAGGAAAAAGTTACCTCTACTTTACAAATAAAACCAGTAACTGTCAATCATCATGCCTGTTTACTCTAAATTGTGGACCTAAATTATGAAAAGATGTCCACACTGTTCCACAATAAGTGATAGATAAATGCCTTGACTTTTTTGTTCCCAATAGAATGATAATAGTAACAGTAATTATTTATGCCTTCCAAGATTTAAGCAATCTAAATGCATATTTTCACTGAACTCTAATCCCATTCCTACAAAGTAGTGCTATCTCCAGTCTACAAATGAAATTAGTGGGGTTCAGAGAGACAAAGACCCTTGCCCATGGTTGTTGTTCACAAGTGGCAGATCCCAGACCCAAATACTAGTCTAAATATATGCTCACCCCACTAAACGGTACCACTTTTCCTTCACAGGTTCTAGTTTCACATGCCATTCCCTCCTCTACTCAGTCTCCTTTCAACAAAACTCCTATGAACACGCTGGTTGAGGAGAGTCAGTTGTCCAGTTGGTAGCCAGAAGCAAATTTAATTTTGCAAGCCAAGACCCTGCGTGCTAATCAAGCTCGCAGCCCGGCCCTCTGTGGGGCCATCTTTGGACCAACTGCCTCTTGGGGGCAGCAGCAGTTGAGCTGTCCATCCTCCTGTGCTGACAGTTTGGAATATGGAAAATATGCACTTATTCTGATTTGACTTGTGACATCTAGACTCCATTTTCTTGGCCTTTGCTTACAGAGGTGGTGCCACCACTGTTGCTCTTCCCAAGAGGATAGCTTGACTGGAAAGATTAGTGAGTCCTCATATCCCTTGACTCTAACAGGTGCATTGGCTACTCTTTTTTGGACACACTGAGTTTTATAACCTTATCGCTTTGATCCCCCTGTGAGCACTTTCTGGGCATGATAAGCCTCAATGTTCTCTTTAAAATTTTACTACTTAAGAACTGAAGAGAACACAACAGTTTCAATATAATTTTCCAAATTAGCCAATTTATTAACCTATCTGAAAGTATATTCAACTGATAATTATTTTCTTCCCTCACTCAGCCCTCCCCAAATTGAATTTGTCAGTCTCTGGTGGCATGTTTGGGACTTTCTTCTCTGCCAAATTGAAATTTTTTTTAAATGTGTTGATTAATAACAACCCCCATGTCTGAGGCTTTATAATGCCTCACATATTATTGATGCTTAATAAATCCTTCTTGGCAGCCTTGGGATATTTCTTATGATCTTTCCAAATATGTTTAGGTAAACAATTTGATTCAGTTCAGCATAAAGTTAGACAATGAGCAAATGTTATATGCAAAGCAGGTACAACGTAAAGAGGCATGCTGCCCAGGGAGAACTTTACTAGTCAGAGTGGTACAAAGGTAAAGATGAAGAAGGGCTTAGTGCTTGCCCTCAAGTGTACTGGGTATTTGAGTCAAATTGTGTCCCCCAACCACCACCGCCAAAAAGATATGTTAAAATCCTAACCCCCAATATCTAGGAATGTGATTTTATTTGGAAATAGGGATGTTGCAGAAGTAACCAATCTAAGATGAAGTCATGAGGGTGAGCCCTGATCCAGTCTGACTGGTGTCCTGCTGAAGAGGGTGATCGGACACACATACACAGGGAGAACACCAGGTAAAAGAAGAAACACGCAGACAGGAGAACACCATGTGAAAACAGAGGCAGAGACTGGAGTTATGCTACCACAGCCAGGAATACCCGGAGCTTCTATAAGCTGGAAAAGGCAAGGACAGACCTCCCTTCTCCTCCCGCCTCCCCACAACACACACAAACTTTCACAGGGAACATGGCCCTGCCGACATCTTGATTTTGGACTTTTAGCCTCCAGATGTGTAAAAGAATACATTTCTGCAGTTTTAAGGCACCCAGTTTGTGGTACTTTGTTTTGGCCACCATAGGAAACAAATACTGTGGTATACACAAGTCCTATACCCACGATATGAGTGGTAAGGAGTGAGTGCTCAGAATCTTTTAAGTGGGATAAAGACATGAGAAGACTCAGAATTGGGAATCAGGGAAATTTTCCTGGGGGCAAGACATAATATCTTCAGATACATAAGAATGGTAAGATTTAGATGTCTGGAAATGGAGTGTGGGGAATTCTAGATGGAGGGAACTGCATTTGGATAAATGTCAGAGAACAGAGAAGAGAAGCAAAGCATGATGAGGGAAAAGAAGAATGAAGGGGACACTAGAAGAAGGTGTGCAACTAGATGATGGATGTGGAGGGATTGAATGCCAAGGATTTTGTTGTTAGGGAAATAAGGAAACCACTGAAGGTTTTTTGAGGAGGTGAGTGGCTATAGCAGGACTCTGTTCTAAGCAAAATGCTTAATTACTTTTGTGTAGTTGAAAAGGTGAAAGATTTGGAGGCAAGGAGACAAGATAGTAGGCTATTACAGTAGCCTGATATCCCGGCACTGAGGAATTTATCTAGAATAGTTGTAATGATAATTGGAAAGGACAGAAATGTGCATAAGGTGATATCACAGAAATATAAGGGTTGTCACTGGACTACTAACTTGGATTTAGGAGATGAGTTACAGACAGAAGTTATTTCTGTCATCTCTTGCCATCAGAATCCCATGTAACAAGAATCATAAAACCTCAGTGACATACAATAAACAGAAAACATTTATTCTTGCTCATGTGTTCATGGGTTGGCTAGACAGCTCAGCCACCTGAGATAAGCTGGAGGAGAGGAAGGGAGACTGACTCAGGAAATCTGCTGATCTGCCAGACTCTCCCCTTCATCTGGAATCCTAGCTGAGACAAAAAGCCTGACTCTGCCCCTCCCATGATCTCATTCTCTAGCCGATTGGTGAGAGTATGTCCTCATGGGAAAGGCAAAGAAATGAAAGCATGGGCATAAAATTGTGCAATGCTTTGAAGACTCTGTTTTCACTGACCCAAGGAAATCACACAGTGAAGCTGGAGATCAGGATGGGAGAGGACTACAAAAGTTACAGAGCAAAGAGTATGGAAACACAGAGGCCATTAACTGGGTCCAATCATACAATCTGTATACTACAGGAGTTCAATATGATTTCAAAGTTTTGTGGGAGGAATAATAAAATTGTTATCCTAAAGTCCTAGTCTTTCTTCAAAACTTAATTCAAGCACCACCTTTTCTGTAAAATCTTACCTATACCTCCTCTGGACTATGATTGCTTCTTGTAAGTATTTCCATTATTTAACTGATCATGAATTCTACTTGGCTATTTCTGTGTCTGCTTCCTTGTACTTAGCTGTGCCTCCCCAAGGGCCCAGACCACACTGCTCTGCAGTCTCAAGAACTAAGTTCAAATGTCAACTCCACACCTTACTAGCAAGTTCCTCTCTGAGTGTCTCTATCTGTAGAGATGACATACAAGCAATGCCCTTCACACATGTTGTTGTGAGAATAATGCAAAGTAATGCATGAAAAGCCCCAGAAATGTTAATGATTATTATGGTTATATGTCATTATTTTTTATTTTCATGGATCCATACCCCATGTAGTGCTTAAGACATAAAAAACATTTTTTAAGAAGTCTTTTGAGTGAATGTGAACAGATAAAATATATGAGATGGAGCAGGTACTACTGAACATGAAAGCCAATGGCAGGATATTGGATGGACTGAGCACGGAAGAGGCAGAAGGAGATGGGATTCAAAGAATCTAAGGAAAAGCTGGCCTTGGAAAGAGGAAGTCACATGCCTGGCTAAGTCTTCTTTGAATAGCAAGCATTTTAATTAGTCATAATTACAGTTTTGGTTCTTGATCTTGTTTTTTGTTGTTTTAATGTTTAAAGGCACAGAGGGCATATCAGATTATGCTTTCTCTAGGTCAGTGAGGATCAAGATAAACCTATCCCATCCTGATAGCATGTTTTACCTTCCAGATATAATGGGATGGAGAAGACATTTATAAAGTCTTGGACTGTTTCTTAATAAACACATATCACTTAAAACATAAAGGGATGACTTACATCTTTAAAGATATTAAAATATTTCACCCTCTAAGGCTGTCCACCAGGTTTCATAAAACACACTGTCATCATTACTTTGCTTGACTTGTTCCAACAGCTGCTTTCTTGACTTTACAGTTGGGGCACAAGTATAGTTATGCCCCCATGTAATCAGTCCTCATTGCTTATAACAAAGTGAGAAGTTATTTAAGAGCAATATACCTAATAATGACCTGCCAGAATTAATAAAATTTAATATAGTACATGAACTGTCCAGGTGTCAGAAGCATGTATTAAGAAATAATATCTAAGAGGAAAAAAATTAGTTACCAATATGCAGAAGAGAAGCACTGGGTAGTATGGGAAACCATACTATATTTTCATTATCTTCATATTTTAGAATAAGATCTTTGTCAGAGTTAAATGGAACAACAGAAAGTTAGAGTTGGATAGAAACTTAATGATTCTTTTCATTTCTTTGATGAGCAGTGTTAGCAGCCAGGGGAGTTTGCCAGAGAGCATGAAGAGGAAGAACCAGGTAGGATTGTGTTGGTTCACTGCCAGCAACCGAAGACTATCTCATGTTCAGTAAGCACTTACTCAGACAACAACTAAATGAATAAATGATTGATTGAAACTCATGTATTCTGACTCATAGCTCAAACATTAAGCATAATACATTCTTTTCTATTATGATAGAGGAATTATGAAGAATAAAATATATGTAATATACCTTTTTAAACAAAAAGAAATTGTTTTTTCTCTTACTCAATTTTTATCTCAATAATGCTTTAGAAAAGAAACTAAAACAGAAAAATGCACAAATTAATCCAAGGATAATCAATGCTACAAAAAGAAAGATCATCTTAAGTGAGTCTGCCTAAAAATGGGGATGAAGAAGTTTATATTACATCATGAAGAAAGATGAGTTAGACTTTAGTCTTGAAAATTGAAACTATACATAATGAAAATAAGTTAGTTTAATTTGTATCTTTAAAAAATTCACGTCATAATTGCAATTTTACACCAATTCTTAGAAAAAATAAACAATGAATCAAGTGTTCCTTGATCTGTGTAAGAAAAATATATTTTCTATGGAAATTGTATTATAACACATCCCACCCTGCAGATTTAAATTTCATGTCACAGATGCAAAGATGTCATATTTGTTTTCCAGGTTCACCCCTTAATCTTACAGGTCTCAAATCATTCCTTGTTGAAAACCCATCACATACAAACCACGTTGCTCCTCTCCTCAGATCTAAGCCCTATGTTTCCTGGGTCATTTGACAGTCAAGCAGTTCTCCCACATCACTTTGGAAAGCATGGCTCTTTTGTGCTTTCACTTTTCCATCAAACTGAATTGTATTCTTGAATTATAAATGGCTGATAATCTTCAAGGTCCTGAATGAAAAAGACGTGGATGAACACCATTACAGGTGTTACCAAAAGAGGGATATTTGATTGGGCATTAATTTTACTGGCACTTAGTTACTAACTAATATTTTTTTTTTAATTTTGGCAATTTGTGCTTCTCAACACAATTTGATTATCTATTTTTAGATAAATAAATAAATGGATGATTTTTTCTAGCACTTTATACAAATTAGCTGTTCCAGAGAATGTGTCCAAAATGTCTTGGACATGACATTCAGATGGAATTTCCTGAGAAATACCACTTTTTGAATCATCTTGGAAACTCCTACTTCCAGCTTACTTCTTCTCCCCTCCTCTCTTCAACACCCATAAGCACAACTCTCTCAAGTCTATTATCTCTGTCACATATGACTTCTTCAGATTCATTCACTAAATTAGATTTTTACAAGAGCACTTGGATGGGTCAGTCTGTTAAGTACCTGACTATTGTTTCAGCTCAGGTCATAATCTCAGGGTCTGGAAATCGAGCCCTATATCGGGCTCCACACTTTGTGTGGTGTCTGCTTGTTCCTCTCCCTTTGTTACTACCACACTGCCCCCCAACCCCTGAGTAAATAAAATAAAATCCATTAAAAAAAATAGTTTTTTACAAAAAGTCCCCACTTTTCTAGTTAAATCAAGTTTAGAGGCCATGAGAGAAAACAGGAGTTAAAGTACGTGACATTTCTCCCATCATACTCTAAGAATAAAAGCTTTTCAACCTTTTGATTGATTCAGTTTTGATTTTCCTTTCTGAAAGTTGGAAAGTGATCTCACTAGCAGATATATATTCACTGAGACCATCTTTGGGGCTAGATATAAGTTATACTCTATAGCTTTTAATACCTATATAAAATCATGTGTATTATATACTACCCTAAATCATAGTTTAAAAATGTCAAGCTAGAGGTGCCTGGGTGGCCCAGTAGGTAAAGCATCTGCCTTCGGCTCAGGTCATGACCCCAGGGTCCTGGGATGGAGCCCCATGTCAGGCTCCCTGCTCAGTAGAGAGCCTGCTTCTCTCCCTCTCTCCCTCTGCCTGTTGCTTTGCCTACTTGTGCTCTCTCTCTCTCTCTCTCTCAGTCTCTGTCAAATAAATAAAACCTTGAAAAAAAAATGACAGGCTAACTTCTTAATGGTAGGAGTAATAAGACTTCAAATCTTTTAACTATGTATTACTTACATATAGAATGAATTTATTATGTTGGAAACAAAGATAGGCTATAAATTGAATAAACTTTCACCCTTCCTTATATATAACTTGGTTGTATAATATTCTGAGAAAGACAACATTAGAAGATGATTAGTTCATGATTTATTGAAACTCTGAACCATAATCAAACAGAAATGCAAATGCTAATGATTATTCTCTATTCATTACAGGGGAACAATATTTTCTGATCAGTCTATTTTATATGAATTTTATATGAATTCTGATAATTCTGATAATTTAGAGAGAGAGAGAGAGAAACAGGACAGTGGGGAGGGGCACTTGATGTCATAACCCTGAAATCACAATTGAGCCAAAACCAAGATCAGATGCTTAGCCAACTGCACCCCCCAGGTGCCCTTCAACATAATTTTCTGAAAGTCTTTAATAAAATAATATACATGCTTTAAAATGGTTGACTTTATATGTGTTCTTACCTCAGCAATAATGTTTGATGAGCTTTCTTGTAATTATGGAAAAAGTCTCTTAATACAACTTAATTTACTGCCATCCAACAGGTATTTATTGAGCACATGCCCTAAGGCAGCAATTGTAGAGATTTAAAAGATTATAAAATTAATTCGCTCCCTCAATTAAATTATAATCTGGTGAAGGAGTTAATGTTTACAGATATGAAGTTATCACAGACTTAAAAGATGAATTAAAATTGACTTAAAATTCTGTGGCCTCCATAGACAGCTACCTGGGTGTCCCCAACTCTTTAGTATCCCCTTCTCTTTAATATTTAAACACATAACTTGGCTTTTTCTCATGTACTATGAAAAACCCAGGAACCACTCCAATAGCTGAGAATTATTGGTAAGGCATTTCTCCTAGTTTCCTCTTGCTTCAGTTTTCTTTTCTTTTCTTTTTTAGATTTCATTTATTTACTTGAAAGAGAGAGAGAGAGCTTAAGCAGGGGGAAGGGCAGGAAGAGGGAGAGGGAGAAGTAGGGTCCCCGCTGAGCAGGGAGCCCATTGTGGGACTTGATCCCAAGACCCTGGGATCATGACCTGAGCTGAAGGCAGAGGCTTAACCAACTGAGCCACCCAAGCATTCCTGCTTCAGTTTTTTTATTTTTGTCTTTAATGATTTATATGTGGCATCTTACCTCTGCACCTGCTGTCCTTGGGCTGTGCAGTTTTGCCCCCACTGCCATAGTTCTGATTCCTTCACTTCCCCATAAGCCATTGCTATAAGACAGAACTGTACTTAAGAATGGAGAGAATGGAAGATGGGGTTTACAGCACAGGACAAGATTTTTTTAAAATGTTTAAAAACATTAAAATTAAATGTGTATATTCTTAGCCAGTCCCAGGCATGGGTCACTTCTCACTGTCCATATTTCTCTAGCCCAATGGACTTAGTTACATTGTCTCAGACTCTCCTGTCCTGTCTTCTCCAGCATTTCCAAACTTCTTACTCTCTCTTATACACAATCTCAGATAATCCACATTTCTACCCTTTAATTCTGAAGAACAATTTGGAACCCCTTTTGTAATACATGCTATAGGGAAGTCTCACTACTCCCAAAGAGCCTGTCAAGCAATCTCTCTTTAAAAAGAACCATCTTCCCTTATACAAAAATGCTACTTGTCTACTATGTTGAAAGTGGTTGTAGTCTGTTAGTCAGTTCTTGCTTTGAAGATAATTTTTCTTATCTTCATGTTACATGAACAAGTGAGAATCAGTAAGAGAGAGCTCCCTGGGTTGGATTTGTCCATCAGGCATTGTAAGGAAAATAGGAATTGGGCCAGATCAAAGGGTGATTAGTACTTGAGTATATTGAAAAGAGGAAGATATTCCTCTATAGGCAAACAAACAAATAAGGATTGAAATATGGAACTGTGCCTGAGTTACATGGGAGAGAGAGATGAGAAGTGCTTGACCAGAATTAAGACATGGTAAAGAGTAGAATGTCAGCTCAGAAAAAATAGTTTGGTGACTAATAGCCAATTATAGCATAACTAGATGGCTTGAAAAAAAGAAAACTCAAACTTGGAGCAGGAGAAAACAAGAAATGGAGCTTCTGTGGGATTCTTTAACAGATGTCTGACATAGTAAAGAAATATTTGGAAAAGATTAGTTGATAAAACAGAGATGTGTTGATGGAATAAAAGCCTGGAGACGGAGAAGTCAGTGTGTATGATACACCAGTAACTGTGAGGTGAGGCTGAAGACATGAGCCAGCCTGCCGATAATGGAAAGGAGGAGGGTGGTGAGAGTTGAGAAATAATGGCAAGGATCCATCACGCTTAAGCTCCAAGGCTGCTGACCAACATCACTGCCCTGATAGATTTGGTGAGGAGCTTAGACAGGGAAGTGAACAGGAGGGGGACAGCTACCCTCCAGACTAATGAGATTGTGCCAAAGCTATGATTCAGTGGCAATTTTCTACTCCAGCTACCTCTCAGGACTTCCTTTGGATCTCTCCAAAACTATGTACCACTGTTTACTAACATAACTGTAGATAATTTAAAAATATGTATATATTTAATCTTTTACAAACTTTTGTTTTATATAACAAAGGCAGTGAATGCTGATTGAAGAAAATTGGTAAAAGTAACATAAAATAAATACATCAATGATCCACCATCTAGAGATACACCCTTCTGACTTTACGCCATTGAATGTGCTATATTTTTACAAATTAATGTGTAACACATTAAAGTCAAGTTAGTCTTCTGTCTAGTTCACACTGTTGTTTAAACTTTGACTTCTATAAAAGTTTTTTTAAAAAGACAAGTTCATTAAGCTTTCTTTGTTTTGTTTTTTCCATTTAAAGCAATAAAGAAAAGAATACTTGGTATTAGTATTGTCAGGATAGAGTAATTGAAAAAAGAAAGCCGATCTGAAAAGCAAGTTTCTCAGAAAGAGCCCCATTAACAGGAATGTGTTTCAAGCTTTGTGATTTCATTCTTTTCAGCCCATGACTTGAACCTTCTCAGAAACTTCCTATTTTCAAATCAACCATGTTTAATAAAGGCAAGAATTGAGAAAGTACCTAAAGACAAGAAAGATATCTTGTACCCTGAATTTACACTTACCCCAACATCCACAAGGATTTGTTTTACAGGCACTATTTTTTTTTTTTTTTAAGGAGAGGTTTTCTTTCTGCTGTTTATGGTAGCCGGGAGTGAAAAAACATAATAAAATATGTTATTTGAAACCAAAGACAACAGAACATTCTGAGATGTCATTTATTTTGTTTAGTAACTTTAGCTATAGAAAGCTCAACAAATCCTACAGAGAGCTATTCTTTAAAATGGAGAACTATTTTCTATCCCTTAATGATGACATATTTCTAAAGAAGAATGACTTGCCATTATCTCCTTAGGGTTCTAAACATAGCTAGAAGTCAATTTTAAAGTATGCTATAAGTTGTAATGTTTTTAACAGCATAGTATTGTTTTTCTAGTCTCAGCTCTGACAGTAAAATATGTTTGTTATTTTCAAGAGTTTTATAGACCTTCACTACTTCCCAGAAAATTAAAATGAATAGGAAGAAAGAATGAGCTAACTTCGTAAGGTAACTTAGGGATATAGAGATGAGATTCAGTGCAAATTGGTCAATGATCAGCATGTTGACCTGGGAAATGTCATTTAATCTCTTTATATTTAGACTTGATACTAATATATTTTCAATGATTCATCTCATTTAATGAACCCATTACTTATACGAATACTAGGGAAAAAAATCAAACCAACATGATTTTCTAAGCACAGAGTATGTAAAAGACTGATTACATGTTAAGCAGAGTCACCTTCCCATCACAAAGAGAAGTCAAGCTACCCATGCATCCCACAGGATGCCTTCATTGTACACTCTTGAAAATGAAAGCCTAATGATCTAGGAGCAAAATACAACAGCCACACACTTGTGACTTCTTCAGTATTCAAAACTGTTTAGGAGCAATTTAACTAAAAAATACTACGGATAAATACTATGGATAAATGGTCTCAGGAACCAACAGTTTCATATCGTAGAAAAAGGTCAAAGCAATGCATATGTAACTATTGATGCTTTCGAATTAAAGAGAACTTGCAAGGCATTATCCTCAGTTTCCTGTGTCCCCCCTTATTTTGCTTTAAAAAGGCTTATGACTTCAGTACTTTGGGCCACGCAGTGCTTTCCTTTCCAGGAGTTGAAGAGGAAACCTTCCTTCAATACATTCTAGCTAGACAGGGAAGCAAGGAAAAGGTGGGGCAGGGGTGGGGGAAACCCAGTTGTAACACTTCATCCCACTTCTATGACTTCTAGTGCAGCCCTAACATTTCAATTTGCTACTCTGAGTTGTACCAGATCAAATTACAAGTTGAGAAGAAGGTCCCTTGTTTATGCATCCTGAGAGAAAACAAAATAGGTCACCAGAGAGTAATGAGTCTTTACTCTTGATACATCTTCTGGTAAGCAACTTCTACTTATCGAGCACCCACTAGATGCCTAGTGCTGTGCTTGGCCCTGCTGGAGAAAAGGTGAAGATGGGCTGGGTTTCTTATCTCAAGCTTTCATTTAATTCCAGAGAAAAGATGAAAATACGTTACATCTATCATGCCTGGCAAACAAAGTGAGGTTCAGTGGGCCAGCAGCACTGTTTCACCTTGGTTTATTGGAAATGGGGACCCCTAGGCTTTACCCCAGCCCTAGTGAGTCAGAAGCTGTAGTTTACCAAGCGCTCAGGTAGTTTTGTATGCAAACAAAAGTTTAAGAAGTACTGACAAATAGAACAATATTTTCTCCTCTCACAAATCTATGCCACAACGTTACAAAAGGCCGCTGGCCCAACTGCATGCCAAGACCGAATGTGCATGTTTGCAGAAGACAAGGAATTGTTTAAATGAAATATGACTACAGAGCTGGAGGTGCGGTAGACGAACTTAGCAAAGAAGCTGTTGCTCATTTTTAGTGCTCTCAGAGTATAAAAAAGAAGACATTATTTTATTTAGCTTGCTATTTATAGACCACTAAAAGGTAAAAATGGCTTCGTTAAAGGGAAGAAACATCTACAATCTGAAATATGTTTGCATTAGTTTACGAGGTTCAAGAAGATAGCATCTGGACGTTATTCAGTTCTATAAAAGATTTCGTGATTTAGTGATTAAGATTCTTGTCTACTTCCCCTTTTTCTGGAATTAGCATATCTCTAGGATTTATCAACAAAAGGAGACCTAGCAGCTAATGAAGGATTTTACTCAAGGACAGTTTTCCATTTGTAGGTAGGAAAACAAAAAGTAGCAGGATGAGTTTTGGAAGGCTACAGCATGTAATTTAAGTACATCTTGGTAATATAATATCAAACTATTCTCATATTTAAAAGTTATGTAAAATCAAAGACAGCCAATTTTTGTACTCAGTAAAGATAAACTTAAAATCAGTTTCAAAGTGATGACTGATATTGATATAAAATGTACAACACTTGCTTTGTATCACTGGACTATGAGGGAAACACCTAAGAATTTTTAATGATTACTAAATTGCTCTTCACAGTACTGATTACACTTTGCACTGTATTGTGCAATTAGGTAGATGTATAATTATTACACATTACCATCATATTACTATTCTTATACATTCATTCTTTATTCTTTTAGATCCCTTAAAGAATCAATGACATTCCTGGAAGCTAAAATAGATATCATTTACATCAGTGAAGATCATGATTAGTTAATGGAAAATAATTCTATACAAGTTCCTCTACAGAATTATCCTTTAAATCCTTTTCACATGACTCTCTACTCTTTGTTTGATATTAGTGTTTGTGGAATGAAATGTAGTTCAAACGAAGTAAAGGGTTCTTGCTTTTGCTTTTCTGACTCCTTTTAAATGCAGGATTAATTACATTAATCACTAAATGCAATTTATGAAAATCACATTTGATCACTGAAGAACTACTTTTTTTCTCTTTGTGGACTTCAATTCCCAATAGTGATGGTATCTTACCATTAGCGGTGAGAAGGAAAATACAGTCTTGTTCCTAAAAGAAATTAAAAATATACTCTATTCCCCATATACCTGTATTAATAGGAATATAAATTTGTAAGAACACTGCAAAGGCTTTTGCTTCCATCCAAAGTATTTGTCTTGCTTACAGTGATGCCATGGGATCCGTGTTTAGAGAGGCTTAAAAAATACGTATATAGGGCGCCTGGGTGGCTCAGTGGGTTAGGCCGCTGCCTTCGGCTCAGGTCATGATCCCAGGTCCTGGGTTCGAGCCCCGCATCGGGCTTTCTGCTCGGCGGGGAGCCTGCTTCCTCCTCTCTCTCTGCCTGCCTCTCTGCTTACTTGTGATTTCTCTCTGTCAAATAAATAAATAAAATCTTTAAAAAAAAATACGTATATAAATGGCCCATGTGTTCTTAGACTAGAGAGAGGGGTTTTGTGCTCTTGTCCTATTTGCTTGTTTTTGGTTTTTATTGAGTTAGCTATCACTATCCCTAAAGTGTGAGGTGGACCGAGAATACAAATACTTCAGAGAAGAAATATAAATATGTAAGTATATGTATAGAAAGAAATGTGAAATACATTTATATTTCTATAAATATATTTATATTAAATGTATAAACATATATAAAAATGTCAAATAGTAAGACTTTTAGTTCCAAAATATAAAAGTTCAGGTTTGTCATACTCTTTAGTTAGATACAAAGCTATTTCTTCTCAGAGTAATGAATTTATTATAAAAATGCAATTGGATTTCACATTCATCATAAATGTTTTACAACTTAAGACATATAAAAATTATTTTTTAAGTAATCTCTACACCCAAAGTGGGACTCTAACTTATAATCCCAAGATCAAAATTCTCAAGCTCCACTAACTGAGCCAGCCAGTTGCCCTTAAAAATTATTTTTAGGGCGCCTGGGTGGCTCAGTGGGTTAAGCCGCTGCCTTCGGCTCGGGTCATGATCTCAGGGTCCTGGGATCGAGTCCCACCCACATCGGGCTCTCTGCTCAGCAGGAAGCCTGCTTCCCTCCCTCTCTCTCTCTCTCTCTGCCTGCCTCTCCGTCTACTTGTGATCTCTCTCTGTCAAATAAATAAATAAAATCTTTTAAAAAAAATTATTTTTAACAGGGTGAATAGTTTCTATTTTCTCAAGCAGACTTTCCAAAATTTATTTCATAATCATATCCTCATAGTTATAGTTACCTTTAATTATAAAAAAAGACCCTATTCTAACATTTTGCTGTATGCATGAAAGAATCAATATCTCACCTTTTCAGTATGAGGTAAACTGACTTGTGGGACAGTCTCTTACAGATTCATGGAGATGTTGGTTACCAATATAAAGAAAACTTAAATATGGTTCAGTGATTTTTCAAATCTCATAAGAGAAATTAATAAATCAGACAAAACCAATTTTTATGAGAATGGCATAAAATAGAAGAGCACAAAGGAAAGACAAATACTACTCCAACAACCTATGTAATGAAGCCAGGATCGGGTTAAGAAAAAAATTTGAGGTAAAGATTTCATACCAAAGTTTCTCTGTTCATTTTCTTGACATTTATTTAGGAATTACAGCCAGGTTTTTCTATACACAATTTTTTGTAAGTAGAAATATAAATCTTTTTTTTTTTTAAAGATTTTATTTATTTATTTGACAGATCACAAGTAGGCAGAGAGGCAGACAGAGAGAGAGGAGGAAGCAGGCTCCCCGCTGAGCAGAGAGCCCGATGCGGGGCTCGATCCCAGGACCCTGAGACCATGACCTGAGCTGAAGGCAGAGGCTTTAACCCGCTGAGCCACCCAGGTGCCCCAGAAATATAAATCTTCATGGAAGTTTATGTATTCTCTAAAATTGTGCCCTACCATTACAGCTTCTATAATGATGGTTAAAGAAAAGGGCATTCAGGAGACATATCAAATACCTATTTGGATCCACAAGACTGAATCAGCTGACAGAACTCAGAGTAAATTCTCTGCAAAATTCTCATGTAACTGACAGAATTTTCCTAATATTTTTGCTCTTTTGCGTAAACGTTTTATGTGAGAACTCATTCACATTATGTACTAAAGAACTATGTGATGATAATTTGTCCTATAATGTGGTATATGAAAGGGTCTTTTCTGGAATACAAACTAAATGGTATTTTCTTTACAATTTAGTTAATTTCATAGCATATTACATATAAACTACCTACTATGTGAAAAGTACAAGACCCTGTATTTGACCTTACAAGGGATGGGGATATAACAAGGTAAATGTGACATATCCAACAAGACTTCAATCTTATAAAAAAAACAGAACAAGTGGCATTAGTTACTCTACTATAATCTCCCCCCAAAATTGTCACGGGAATGATTTAAGCAAGGAATAGACATATAGAGGACAGAGAGAATTTCTTAATAGAGAAGGCTGAAGGAAAAGACATTTGATCCCACTATCTATATAGCAGTTACAATGCTTTCAATCTACATATCCAGGCATACTTTTAAAAAAATGTTACAAGCTTAGTTTCATAGTTTCCAGTCTATGGCATCACATCTCATGGACATCTGTTGGGACATCCAAAATTCCCCCATGGTCTCCCTCAGTAATCCTGCATTTATTGTCCTCCTCATCCCCACTGCTAGGCCTCTCCCATACCACTTCCAATGACACAGAAGACCCTGGGACCATGACCCTGGGACCATCCCAGCCCTCTCTGCTTAGACACACTGAGCTGCTTCCCAGGATTCTCAGTGGGAACAGGCAAAGTCCTTTTTCAACTTCTCTATTCTTTGGAGTCTCCTAAATTATCACTGTTACTAAATTATCACCTCTTTCCTTTAGGGGACCACGACCTTGAGGTGGAGAGATTTTGTGACAAAGATCCACAGTAGTGTGCACAAATGTATAGCATGTTGAAAGATAGTTAAGATTTTGCCCTGCTGAGATGACAGAGTGAAGCACTCTCTACATACTGCAAATAGGCAAGTCTGGAGACCAGTTATTTTCAACCTACCACCTCAAAAAGCTGGGCTGGGGAGGAGGGGTAAAGGGATGTGTACTTTGTCCTGTTTGTCTGAATGAGAGGACAAGTAACAGGAGATGACTTGGTCAATATCCCATCCAGAATGAAGTCATGTACATGGTAAAACAGATATTCCCTCATTCTTTCTTCCATGAATCATTCTTTCTTCCATTCTTCTTCCATTACATCTTTTATTCCATCTAACTTAGAGATATTTCTTATGCTCTATATAAGCACATGTATCTTTGAGGTCAAGCCTAATTCATAACTAAATTCTCAGCACATACCTAAAATGATGGGAGTATATAATAAATTAATGATATACATTGATGATATATTGAACTATGGTATTATCTAGTAAATCAGTCCATACTTAGAAGAAAAGATTGAAGAAAGACTATACAGTTTTGATAACGTTGCTTTCATTTTGTCCACCTCATCAACCAATTACGGTGGGAAGTTTTCACCTTGATTTAAGTGCAGAACATGTAATGGACTCTGACATCATTGATCTTCTGCCTTAAAAAGTATAAAAGCCAGATTATCTAAAGACTGTATGAATCAGTCACCAGTAACATTTAGATGTACGACGCTCTTGCTAGAGTTAACAGCAAATGGGTTCTTAAAATATTAATTATAATAGAGTGTTCCTTATGTACATTTAGGAGCACCCAAGAGTTAGTTTTTAAAAAGAACCTACCATTGATGAGTTCATGTATTCACCTACCATGATTCCCTACTATTTACAAGATAACATCTGAATTACTAGTGAAGCATTTAAAGACTACTGATAAATAATATGACCTCAACTCCCCCACTACTCCTGTACAAACGTATTTTCTGATCAAATCAAAATAAATGTATACATTGCACTTTTCCATCTCTGTATATTTATACATGGCTCTCTTCTAGTCTCTTCTCCTTTTTATTGAAACAGAAAGTCAACATATCCTTCAAAGTCTGGCCCACAGCCCATCCCTATCAGGAAGATTTTGCTGATTATGTCTCTTTCAATTCCTAAAAAACACTTGTTATCATTAATGATCATTTGGTATTCAGTAAATTCATGGATGTGCATATATGTGTGCATGTGTGGTTTGTGTATTTAAGTGCGGATATCGTCTCTCTGCAGTCAGGCTGGAAATTGCTATCTGCCAAAATATATTTCACTATTTTTTAAATATCTGTATCACCCAACAGGTTTTTTTTTTAAGATTTTTTATTTATTTGACAGGCAGAGATCTCAAGTAGGCGGAGAGGCACGCAGAGAGAGAGAGGAGGAAGCAGGCTCCCCGCTAAGCAGAGAGCCCAATTCGGGGCTTGATCCCAGGACCCTGAGATCATGACCTGAGCCGAAGGCAGAGGCTTTAACCCACTGAGCCACCCAGGCGCCACCAACAGGTTGTTTTTTAATTAGCTCATTGGTTATTATGATCATAGTTTTATTTTTTAAATTTTTTTAAAGATATATATATTTATTTTAGAAAGAGAACACACGCATGTGAACAGGGAAGGGGTAGAGGGATCCTGAAGCAGATTTCCCACTGAACTCAGGGGCTCAATCTCCTGACCCTGAGATCATGACCTGAGCCAAAATGAAGAGCTGGCCGATTAACCAACTGAGCAACCCAGGCACAGCATGATCATAGTTCTAAATGTATCTTAGGAAAAACATCAGAAATCCAATGGGTATTTTCTTCAACAGAGAATTCAAAAAACATGGATAAATAAAAACAATTAAGTACATTAATTGCTCTGAACTTTATTTCATCTTGAGTCCCCTGTTTCTTCACTATTATTTCTTCCTAATTTATTTTTAATTTCTGAATTTGGTTTGGTGAATCTTTAGGAAAACTTTATAAATACATCTGTAAAGAATTCTGAAACTATGAATCTTGACTTTTAAGTCTTTGTAAAGTTTTACATGTTGACATCTTTGTCCGTAAATCCTTCCTTACATCCCTGTTCTTTAACACTAAATTCAAACGTCACTTTCCTCAGAGACCAACACTGAAGTCATCTCTACACTGTCTTACTTAAAAAAAGTAAGGATCTCTTCTACATCTATTTCATTGCTACAGCTTACACAATCTCAATTCTTGTATATATTTAACACTTTCCTATAATTTTCACTTTACAGATATAACTTCCTTTACAAAATTTTAAGATTCATGAGGTCAAGGATTATTTCTTTTTAATCTTTTTCTCTTTAACTTATAGCACATTGCCTCTTTGTTTCATACATGAATGAACCAGTGCCTAAATCTTAAATAAGGCAAAAAAAAAAAAAAAATCAGGTGTTCTTATTTTGTATACAGAGAAATCAAGGCTATGATAAGAAAGTAAGCAGGTTAAAAAATCAGTGACAAGGGGCGCCTGGGTGGCTCAGTGGGTTAAAGCCTCTGCCTTCGGCTCAGGTCATGATCCCAGGGTCCTGGGATCGAGCCCCACATCAGGCTCTCTGCTCAGCAGGGAGCCTGCTTCCCTTCCTCTCTCTGCCTCCCTCTCTGCCTACCTGTGATCTCTGTCTGTCAAATAAATAAATAAAATCTTAAAAAAAAAAAAATCAGTGACAAGGAAGTGCCTGGGTGGCTCAGTCGATTAAGTGCCTGTCTTCAGCTCAGGTCGTGATCCCAGAATCCTGGGATTAAGCCCAGCATTTCACTCCCTGCTCAGCAGGGAGCCTGCTTCTGCCCCTCTCCCCTGCTCATCTCCTGCTCTCTCTCTGTCTGTCTCTCTCTCTGTCTGTCTTAAATAAATAAATAAAATCTTTAAAAAAAAAATCAGTGACAAAACGCAATCAGGACTTTAACCTCTGGACACTTTGTCTAATGAGTCACTACCATCCCCTACCCAGGGCTGTCTTCATAGCAACCAGTCACAGGAACAGAAAGGCAATTGCACGTAACTACCTGGAAGGACTTTTTCAGTTACAAGTGGTTCCCTAGGGTTAAAACCCATCCTGCACACATCTAATTTTTCTTTATCCAATTTCAACAATAAAAAAGTGTTTATTGAATCCTTAACATATGCTAAGTTGTAAGCATTTTTATCATTTAATACATTTAATTACCCAATCTTTCATTTGTTACATATTTTTATCCCCATTTTATGGATGTGGAACATGGAACATAAATTCAGCAATCTACTCAATCAAAACCGGGGTAAGTAAAAAAAATAATAAATTACATTCTATACTCTTAAAATTTAGTCCGATATTATTACTTAGATTGTCAACAGACAATTTTAAAAATCAGAGCTGTCATGGCATAATATTTCTCCTTCACGCTCATAGTGCTCATCTGCACATTTGGCCAGAGAGCACTATTAAATGACTGGGACAAATAGGCTCTATTCTCAATTCCTTACCCTGAGCACATAAAACCTCTGAGCTTCTCTATCACTGAAACGGGAAAAATAAATTACTGCCTTTCTTAATTCACTGTGCTTCTATGAGAAAAAACAACACACAGGAAGGATTGCAGGAATATGATTATGAGGAATGTAGTGAATCTTTTTTAAAAGATCAGAGAAACGTAAATGGTATTCTTAGATCTGATCTTCACGACACTGCTCTGCAGTGAGCAAGGACTGCATTGTGTATATTGTACAGGTGAGGAAAACAGATTCCATACAGCCAAGGGTCTCTTTGTGGACCATAGAAAGCATCGAGAGAATCCAATGAGGTTGGGTGCCTCTCTTTCCAGTGCCCCTTCCACTGCACCTTGCCACCTTTCTGATGACTTTGCATACAACATGTTTCAATCCTCATCTTTTAATTAGACAGAAAGCCTGAAATGTTGTGATTTAACTTATTGGTCTGAATTGTGGATGCATAACGGAGTAAGCATGAGAGATTGCACTATCAACTTGTGAGTGTTGTTTACCCATTAAACAAAGACATCACCAACCGCAGCTGTGCAAGTTTTCACATGCCACCATGGTGATCAATTTCAGACCTCTCTACCAAGTGGGAATGGATTTGAAGCTTCATGTTAATTTAATCATTTCCTTCTCTACTGAGACTATCAACAAGGCCACTAGTTGGCATCCTTTTGATTTAGTATTTAAAATAGCTCTTTAAAATAGCAAAAGTTTCTCTCATCATTTTTACAGGGGTCTTGATGATTTCCACTCCAACTCCAATCATTTACACATTTTGTACCTACCACAGAGCAGCAAACCACCTAACCAGCCTGATTTGATAGAAGGGGGGTCATATGTATGTGCCTCTGACATAGCCTCCATGTTTGGTTTCCCCTTCTGGAAAATAAAAGCTAGGACATTATGTGCAAATAGATTAACCACATAAACATGTTTACATTTTTCATTCTCACATGTACAAATATAACATTTTCAAAATTTTCACTTTAATAAGTCATTAAGAAATGAAAAATGTGTTTGATAAATATGTTTGCATATTTGCAAAGTTGTCACTTTCCTTAAAAATCCTTTATTTCTGTTTCCTTTTTGGTGTATCCTGTGGTATCCATTTTTCTTACTCTAGTTAGGATGTAATTTCAATTGTTCAGTTTCTGTGGAGTTTGGGTTCATCATACAATAGTCATAAAAATAAGGGGTGATAATAGAAGTGAGGGTAATGCATTCATTATCCATGTCTACCAGTGAAGTAATTGAAACATTGTATCTCAAGGGCTGGAGGGGGGACCTGGATTCCACTCCACTTTTCACTAACTGTGGAGCTGTTTTGGCAGTCTTAGGAACTCACTGGATCGGAGCTGTTCAGCTTTAAGTGAAAGGATAGGTTGACAGCTTAGACCTCTTCCACTTTTATTTTCTTTTTAAGTTTTTGACCATTTTATTTAAAGATTTTATTTATTTTTGAAAGAAAGAGAGAGAGGGAAGGCATGAGCAAGGGGAGGGGCAGAGGGAGAAGCAGACTCCCCACTGGGCAGGGATCCGGATGTGGGTCTCCATCCCAGGATCCTGGGGTTATGACCTGAGCCAAAGGCAGACTCTCAACCCACTGAGCCACCCAGACACCCAAACCTCTTCCACTTTTAAATGTGCTGTAAGCCTATGAAATATCTAAGGATGTACTATATAAATAATATACGGTGGAGGATACAAATTGTCACTGTCCTCTGAGAGCTAATGATAAAAATAATGTAGAATAAGTGTAAGAAGATAAGGACAGTAAGTGTAAGAAGATAAGGGGAGTGAAAACCTCAGCTCTTATATTAGGCTGTTTGGGCTGCTAAAACAGAATATCACAGACTGGATCGTTTAAACAACAGAAATTTATTTTCTTGCAGTTCTGGAGGCTAGAAGTCCAAGAGCAAAGTGACATCAGGGCTTATTTCTGATGAGAACTTGTTGGCTTGTAGACAGCCACCTTTTCATTGAGCCGTCATATGGCTTTTCCTCTGTGTGTACAGAGAGAGCGAGCTCTGGTTTCTCTTCCTCTTCTTTTAAGGACACCAGTTCTATGAGGTTAGGGCCCTACCCTTTTGACCTCATTTAACCTTAATTACTTCACAGAAGGCTTCATCTCCAAATACCATCACATTGAGGATTAGGGCTTCCACATTTGAATTTGGGAGCAGGAGGGAGACCTAACTCAGCCATCATAGCTCTCTTTCAACTCTACCATATATAGCTGAATGACCAGAACCAAATTATTCAACCTCTGATTCTAATTTTCCTCATGGAGAAAAATAATCTTTCATTCTTCAAAAAGCTTGTGAGAACTCAATAGAATACAAGATTGTAATGTGCAATATTAACTACAAAATGCTAAAGAAAAGACAATTCAAAGTCATCATAAAAATGATCAGTGCTGGAAAAATTAAGTGTATTTGGAGTTGAAGTGTATTTGGAGACTGTTAGCATCATTTACGGACCAGAGTTGTCAAAAAGAAAGCTTTGGGGCTAAAATAAGAATACAGAATCTTGGTTATGAGTATTGATTTTTGAATCACACAGCCCTGAACTTAAATCCCATTTTTTATTTATTTACCATGTGAATTTGGACAAGTTTTAAAACCTTTTTAAGGCATAACTTTCTCATCTTTTAAGTGAAAATAACATTGCTTCTATCAGGCTGTCATAAAAGTGGTAATACTACAGCTGAATAAGTTAGTAGTAACTTAGCAAATATTATCATTGAAAAGACCTTAAGGATATGTGAAAAAATGGAAAAGCTGTGTCAACAGGAATGGGCAAGTGTGTTTAAGAAATGAACCAGACGGGAAGTCATAAGTAGAAACAATTGATATATTTGAAAAGATGAGATGGAGTTAGGGTAACAGAGTTTCCCGCATAATAAACCACTCCAAAAACTCAGTGGCTTAAAACAAGTATTTACTCTCACTGGGTTAGCTGAGTGTTGGCCAATCGAGAGAAGGCACAGGTAGGGAGTTCTGTTTCAAGCTACAGGTCTGGCCAGCCTGGGCCCTCCAACCTGTGTCGGCCTCACATCTGCTCCACGTTTCCCTCATCCTCCCTGGATCCACAGTGTAGCTGGGCCACGTGTCTCTGAGGGAGTGGCAGAAAGGCAATGAGGCAAACCCAGCAACCTAAGTGCCTTCATGCCTACACTTGGTGGTGTCTGCTACAATTCTATGCCAAAGTCAGTCATGTGGCCAGTCCCAATATCAAGGAATGCAAAGTACACCCTGTTCACCACAAATCCAAAACAAGTCTCATATAAAATCAAAGCAAAACCAAGGGAGAAGAGTGAATAATTCTGAACAATAATCAAATATACTACACTAATAAACACAATGTTTTATCAATGGAAGGCAAATGGGAAAATTCTAGTTTTTTTGAGCAGAAGAAATGTATGGTATCCATGTAGGTTTCAGAGAAAAATAATCTACAGGTGTTCTACAGAGACTAAAGAAGGAAATCAGGGAGACTGGTTAAAAGGTTAACATTGCAACCCTCTGGGAAGGGATAGTCTGAGCTAAACTGGGGGTAACATGGCAATCACGTGTCAAAGAAGGGACAGATACCAAAATCACCTCAAAGCAAGAAACCTCGAGACTTAAATATTCTTCAGGTATCAGCAAAGAAGTGAATGTGGGAAGAGTGGTGGATTAACTATCAATTGTTGCACAATGACCCCAAAACTTTGTGACATAAAATAACAATATTTACAATCTGAGATAATTTTTTTTTTAAGATTTTATTTATTTATTTGACAGAGAGAAATCACAAGTAGGCAAAGAAGCAGGCAGAGAGAGAGGAGGAAGCAGGCAGAGAGAGAGGAGGAAGCAGGCTCCCTGCTGAGCAGAAAGCCCGATGCGGGGCTCGAACCCAGGACCTGGGATCATGACCTGAGCCGAAGGCAGCGGCTTAACCCACTGAGCCACCCAGGCGCCCCCTGAGATAATTTTTATAAGCTGGGAATTCTGGAACAACTTAGTTTGGTGATTCTGGCTCAGCATCTCTCATGGGTTTGCATTAGACAGATGTCAACTAGGGCTACCATCTAAAGGCTGACAGAAGCTGAAGATCCCATTCCAGGCTAGGGTTCTCTCTCTCTCACACACACACACACATACACACACACACACACAAAAGCATACGCGTGGCTGGCACATTGCTGCAAGCTGTGACTGCAAGCCCTCAGTTCCCTTTCACATGGACTGTGGAGACTGTCTTTACAATATGCTAGTTCATCCCTGAGTGAGTGACCTAAGAGGAAGCAAAGCAGAAGCTACAAAATCTTTTACAACTGGCCTTAGAAGTCACACATGTCACATGGGGCTTCCTGCTCAATGGGGAGCCTGCTTCTCCCTCTCTCTCTGGCCCTCCCCTGCTTGTGCTTTGTCTCTCTCTCTCTCTCAAATAAATAAATAAAATCTTAAGAAAAGAAAAAGTCACACATGTCACTTCTGCCACATTCTATTCATTAGAAGGGATTAATTTATTCACACATTCTTTTGAAGAGAAGAGTATCAGAGAATTTTTGGACACAGGAAAAAAACACCACAGGAAAATAATCTATAGTATTTGGTTTGTGATAAGCATAGCAACCAATGGAAATAGCAAATGGACAACTTACTGACTGAAATAGAATTTGGGCCAAAATGATAACTTCTGGAGTTACAGAGGTGAGCAGTCTTTTATCGAATAGTTTGGTTTTCTTCCTCTGAAGCTGAGAAGTAGTAAAACAGGTTAATAGGAGGTAAATCGAGAAATTGTTCAGAACTCTGGGCAAAGCAATTGATATATTGTTAACACAGCACTACCTATATTCAAGACAATTTTATAAGGTATAAATCATTCTTGAGGCAGCTATAAGAGAATATTCAGAAGAATATTCTGGATTACATAGAGAAAGCAAATTAATAACACAATCACAAGACAAACCAATATCCATAATTGTTAAAATGGAGTAGGTTTGAAAAAGGATTTTTTTCATACTACACAATACAGTGTAGCTGCGTGTTTAATATATCACAAGTCAAAATGTGAAGAAGAAGAAGAAGAAATACTGCTCAACCTGCCATCTGCCATCCTAGCACTCACTCTCACAAGATGTCTTCAGATATACAGTAGTGAGCAAAGGCACTAGTGCAAAAACATGTCCTTCTTTTTATCTTCGTTTCTTTAGTGCTTTGCAATTAACTAAGTCTACTACAGCACGAAATATATGGTAAAACTTTCTATTAAAATTTCCATCAAGAGGACCAAAGGATTATTAGACAAAAATTAAAAATAAGAAATATTTTCTCCAAAAAGAAAAGAAAAGAAAAGGCTTTCTCTGAATTAAACTTCAGCAAAACTACAAACAGGCTGTGTTTAATTTCATTTCAAAGATTGCGATCGCCAGTCATTAGGTTGTCAGTCAGGTAGAAAATGACATCCGTCACCTTATAAAATCCCCTCCATGTCCGTGGCCCGGTTTTCAAACAACTATGACATTCTTAGGTTGCCTTCTCCATAGCTAAAAGAACCCTTTATTTAAATTTTCTTTTTTTTTTTTTCTTCTTTTTTCTTTTTTTCTCCAGGCATAAGGGTTCTAAGTATTTTGCTTAAGGGTTTTGGTCCCTTTGGTTCTTTGAACCAAGGGAACGATGCGCTGGCCCCAAATCCATAAACACGGAAGATGAGCCTCAGCTTCCAGGTTCTAAAGAAGCTGCCTTTCCACAAAGTGGCCTTGTGCTGTCTGTCTGTCTGGGTTCTGGGCAGGTTCAATCGCTTCATTGAAAACATAATAAAACAATGGAGAATGGAACTTGGTGACCCTGTTTAACAGTTTTCCAAAGCACAAAAAAAGAATCCAGGGCATTGAAAAGTGAGTCCAAACTTTTATGGGTTTTCTTTCCCCCAGACCTCAGACAACAGCATTGTCATGAAGCAGCAGTATTCCTAAAAGGAGTCCGCGCATTGATATGCAAATGTGGGCTACAAACATCCCATTGGGCTGCGGAATCCCTGTGTCTAGCACTGTCACACAAATAGTTTTTGAATCTGAGCAGTTTATTCAGGACCGTAAATATGTGTTTCACCCTGTGAACAAATTCTGTTTGCTTACAGAGTTCGCAAGCAGTGAAATACAAGGTAGACTATAAAACAGCCCCACTTGATAGGATGCCCCTCCAAGCAAAGATACTTTTAAACGGACCAGATTTTTATTTACTACCCAAGATTGTCGTGCAAATGTAGCAAACCCCAGATGGTAAGGTTTGGCGGTTTGTTTGTTGGTTTTTTGTTTTGTTTTGTTTTGTTTTTTATGTATTTTTTTAAGGTAGATGCTCTGTCTTGAAATAACTTACTTGCTTTTAAAAATAGATATGTAAAAACAGTATTCTCGATGTTACACCATTGTTAGTAAAATCATAAAAACCTTGTTATTGCTTCTGAATAGATCAGTGACAATGGAAGGAAGAAAAATGATTTTTAAGACAGGAAGAGATGCAACAGGGTGGGTAGAAATTTACTCCCAGAAACAATGTAAATTAACTTTGAAAATAGTTTGAAAAAACATTCCAACCACCAGAATTCTATCTAGCCCACAAAATTTGTACAGACTCTACCCACATTTCCCAATGCTAT
This sequence comes from Lutra lutra, assembly GCF_902655055.1. Lineage (NCBI taxonomy): Eukaryota > Metazoa > Chordata > Mammalia > Carnivora > Mustelidae > Lutra > Lutra lutra. The sequence continues at coordinate 119,086,231 of NC_062279.1, read as the reverse complement.
TTCCATCCCCTCCTAACCATCCTACTTCTTTCTATAACCGTTCCACCTCTGGGTAACTACTTGCATGTAGCCGAACCACTGAATTCTTTTATTTTCCACATTACCACTGAACACACAGAGAATAAAAATAGTGTAAGGCAGAGGACAGAAAAGTTCTCTTTCTCTATGAGCTCCATCCTAATTCTTTAAAATGATGGACTCATGAGTAACTGTTTTCATAAGAAATCAAAGCTGAAGAAAATTAGCAGAAAAACCCAAGATCCTAAAGGAACATATAAAGCACACATGCCTATGTGGTTGAGTCTGACAGAGTACATAATACCAAATTAGAGACCAAGATACTTTAAAACACCCATCACGAGTAAATTTTTTTTTTTCTGATGACAATGAAATCATTAAAGAAAACTTAAGTCTATAACTAAATCTTGTGCACTGATGACTGTCTGGGCTCACTGTCTATTTTGATTTAATCGTCAATACAAGATCGTATGGTTCTTTGTCCTACACGAAGGTCCTCATTCTTGATCGTCCTTCTCTCTGTTCTTATGTAGCCAACCTGATGACACCAGATGGAAGTGGGAAATGGATGAGGCACCGAGTCAGAGTCACAGAGTCAGGGGTCGAGAGTAATCTTTCAGCAATTTCAGAGAAGTCACAACAAACTTCACTTTTGAGACCACAGAATTCCATTTCTTTTTTGGAACACCGTTATTAAGTTATTGAACTTTAAAATGAATAAATCTCTCTCATTTCCATGCATATTTTTTAGATGTTAATCCTTAATAATTATTTCACTGAAAGCATGATAGAACGATAAAATCTAAAGAGCTTCTCGTAATAGTTCTTAAATCTCTTAAGTAGAGGTGCTGTGTGAAGATCTAGGTAAAGTCCACAAAATGTCTATGCACTTCCCACAACCATTAGTTGGATCTAATTGAGTAAAGAATAGTTGTTATAATGTGTTAATACAATATGCTAACACATACTCATACTTTATTAGGAAATCCTGTTCTTTATAGGAGTTGTTCATTTTAATCAATTAACAAAATCCATTAAATTTAGACAATTGAATGTAAGAAATGATGAATCTATAATAGTTACAAGTTATATATAGTTACTATCTCAGTCTTGCTTCACATAATAAAAAAGAAAGGCAGGAAGGGGATTTAGAAAATAAAATTACAAAATAAAAAGACATGACATTTCAAGAAATTGTGAGTAAACATTTGTTCATTCCAGAGTTTAAAGAAAAGGAAAACTGTCAATCATCCCACTGGGAAAAGGAACACCACAATATTCAGGAAGGAAGATGTTAAGAATATGAAGCAAGGCTTTCAATGCCAAGAAGCTTTGAACGATCTTAATTTGCTCGGGTTAAATTTTGCAAGTGTCTAGTGCTCTCCTTTTCTGATTTTCAGCAGGACCTAGTGCATGGCTCTTTCATAGTTGTACACAGATGGTGAGCTACCAAAGTAATAAAAACAAGGGAAAACTTAGAAAAAGGAGAAATTAAATAATCTTTATTGTTTTTATTTGTGATTTTCTTTATATATTTTGTGGAGAAGTTACAGCCCAGAGCATCTTAGAAAACGTCCTGACCTTGGTGGGGGATTTTCTACTGAAAACCTCACTCACCCAGTTCATACTTGTTTCTTTCTCTCCAGTCTTTACTCCCCCAGAGTAACCTCCATGAATTACAGCTGGAAACTTGGAGAAATTTTTTTAAAAAGATAAACACTCCTCCAACTACTTCATTTTGTATTTAACTGGATAGGTCTGAATATTTGTGTAATAGTCTCCTGGAATTTAATGACATCTGCTTAGTTTTAAATGTGCGCACTCTGTGATACCATTATTTTTTTTTTGTTTTTGTTTTTGTTTGGTTTTTTGTTTTTTCCTCAAACGGGGCTCTTCTTTGAGGCCCTGGTGCCATCTACTGGACATTAAATTAAAGCCTGTGAAACCATTGTTCAGCGTGAAAAGTCCAACCAAGTGCGTAGCCCAGTTCCCTAAAATTTAACCTTCGTAAAAACACTCATTCTTGTTTTCCTTGTCCTCAGGAAAATAGTTTCAACCCTGCATTTCAACCAGAAAATAAAGCTTAAGGTTCTTTGGGGGGATATTTGCCATAGCAAATAGAATTTAAAAGTACGTTCAACATTCAAACAAGACATGCACTGAGTATTATGGGAACACATGATGAAGAAGTTTCAGCAGCCTGCCTTCGAAATACTAGTAGTCTCATGGGCTGGTAGGTGGGAAGAAAGAAATGTTATGAAATAAAAGGGCTGCAATAGAATAATTCCATCCTTCAAATATGTGAAAATTGATGGAAAGATATGCTCACTCTTAGAACAACAAAGAGAATAATAGTTCTGGGATTTTAGACAACTTCTTACTTCCTGAGTCAAGAAAACTAAAACTAAAATATCTTATTCAGGGGCGCCTGGGTGGCTCAGTGGGTTAAGGCCTCTGCCTTCGGCTCAGGTCATGATCCCAGGGTTCTGGGATGGAGCCCTGCATCGGGCTCTCTGCTCAGCAGGGAGCCTGCTTCCTCCTCTCTCTCTGCCTGCTTCTCTGCCTACTTGTGAGCTCTGTCAAATAAATAAATAAATAAATAATCTTTAAAATATCTTATTCAGACCAGAACCCAGATCAACTAGTGCTCTTTCCATGGCTTCCCCTTTCTGTGCAGTGATTCCTTACTGATTATTTTACAGAGGACAAAGTGAAGGTAAAAATATTAATAAAAATATTGGCCTACAGTATGTCATAAAGATAATATCCAAAAGAGGATGTGGTATATATGTGTGTATATACATATATGTATACAATATGTATATGCCAGATAGTTAGATAGATATGATAGAATATTACACAGCCATAAAAAGAAGGAAATCCTGCCATCGGTGACAACATGGATAGAATTGGAAGGTATTATGCTAAGTGAAATAAGTCAGACAAAGAGAGACAGATAACACATGATGTCATTTATATGTGAAATTTAAAAAAAAAACAAAAAAACAAAAAGCTGAGTTCAAAAACGCAGAGAACCATTGGTGGTTGCCAGAGGTAGAGGGAGGGGGAGTTGGGAGAAATGGCTGAAGGCGTCAAAAGATACAAGCTTCTATGGGCGCCTGGGTGGCTCAGTGGGTTAAGCTGCTGCCTTTGGCTCAGGTCATGATCTCAGGGTCCTGGGATAGAGTCCCGCATCAGGCTCTCTGCTCAGCAGGGAGCCTGCTTCCCTCTCTCTCTCTGCCTGCCTATCTGCCTACTTGTGTTCTCTCTCTGTCAAATAAACAAATAAACTCTTTAAAAAAAAGATACAAACTTCTCGTTATAAAATTAAAATGAATATGTTTTGGAGATGTACTACATACAGCACAATGACTATAGTTAATAATACTGTATTACATATTTGAAAGTTGCTGGGAGAATAGATCTTAAAAGCTCTCATCATAAGAAAAAAATTGTAACTGTGTATGGTGATGGATATTAACTAGACTTATTGTGATGATCATTTCACAATACATACATGGGTTAAATCATTATGGTGTACACTTGTAATTAATATAATATTGTATGTCAATAATATCTCAGTTAACAATAATAATATCTAAGACATAAAAAATGATGAGAAAGAGTATTTCAAAATATTCTGCATTTTTTAATCATACCTTTTTATTGTTGACTGGTTTGGTGTATGTCCTTTTCTACTTTTTTATAATATCATATACTCGAGCTTAACAGAATGCCTGGCATGTGCACAACAGGTTTGTGATAAATGAATGAATGAAATCATTCTAGACTTGTTTTGTTTTCTTAGCCTGCTGAGAAGGGAAATATTAAGTTAGACTGACAAGTTGCTAAAGGAAAGAGAGGACTGATGCATAGAAATGGAATGAATTAAATTTTATAGGCTAAGAAAAAATTTAGAACTTGCTCTTATTTTTCTCAGGTACACATTGAAATACCTATGGATACTTGAGCTATACTTAAATGAACATAGAAAGATTAACACTGCCTAAAGACTTGATCAAACTAAAAGATATTCCGTACTTTTCTCTCTTTAAAACAAATAAATATTAATTTGGATAGAAGAGACATTAAAAACCAGGAATAGAGGAAGGTAGAGAAAAAAGCATTTTCCTCATCACAAAGGTTAACTATTTCCTGTGGTAAGCACTATTGTAATTGCAAACCAGCATTAATTTATTTAGTCCTCAAAACATCTCTAAGAAATAGATATTATTATTAATTCCATTTTAGAGAAGAGCACACTGAGGCATACGTTTAATAACTCACCCAGGATCATAAAGCTAGAAATGAAGAAAATTTGTCTGCACCATAGACAGTGGTGAAGGGCTTATACTCTTACTCACTACATTAATGTTTCTTGGAGCATGCTCCAAAGACCACTTGGGGAGTATCTGAGACTCTATCAGGGAGTCTCTGAAATCAACACAAATTCACCATATCATTTGAGACATTGATTATCATGATAAAAACCACAACTCCATAAGTCCATCCTAGTTCAGGCTGAAGTTCAACTATACAGAAGTTACCAATAAGAGTAGAGAAAAATAACATTGCAAGGACAGGTTGAATTAGATCATTTAAGGTTTCGAACATTAGGCTAAGATGTATTTCTGCATGCTATAGAAAGTCAATTAAGATTTTGAAAATGAGGGGTGCTTAGGTGGCTCAGTCAGTTAAGGGTCTGCCTTCAGCTCAGGTCATGACCCCAGGGTTCTGGGATGGAGCCCCACATCAGGCTCCCTGCTCAGCCGGAAGCCTACTCCCCTTGTTTGTGTTTCCTCTCTCACAGTGTCTCTCTCTATCAAATAAATAAATAAAATCTTTAAAAAATAAAATTAGATTTTGAAAGTAAAGGGCTCAGTCAGTTAAGCCTCTGACTCTTGACTTGGGCTCACGTCATGATCTCATGGTCCCCAGATGGAGCCCTGAGACGGGGCTCTGCACTTAGCCGGGAGTCTGCTTGAGATTCTCTCTCACCCTCTTCCTCTGCCCCTCCCTCCACACAGCCCCCATGCTCGAGCACAATCTCTCTCTAAAAATAATTAACTAAATCTTCTTTAAAAAAAGATTTTGAGTATGAAATGGTGCTACAGAGTTTGAGAGAAATGTGTAAGTTGAATTGGAGGTGCAAAACCTGAAGGTAGGGTAGAACTGAGAAACAAAAGATAGCTCGTTGAATGAACCAAAAAATTACTGCAAGAAAGTAATGAATGTCCCACAAAAAATATTAAAGAAGCTTGGAAGAGAGATAAAAAGTCTAGGAAATTATTTTTTAAATGTTTTAATTATATGGAAGGTTATTACGTGGAAAATATAATTCACTTTCTGCCATTAATGCATAAGTCTTCTGACAGAGAAATGGATGTAAATTTCGGTCAAATAAAACTTGATTAAATTATAAAGTAACCTGTTGATCAATGAGGTGATTAAATATTGGCCTGCACCATAAGCAGAAGGTCAACAACATCTCTCCGTGGAAATACAGTAGATGTTATGCTTCATTTGCTTACCGGCTAGAGCAGGTATCTATTGAGAGGCAGTATAAAGAAAAGTGTGGTGAATCACAGCTCAGAAGTTCTGGCCTAATTATGCCATCTGTTAAGTTCCTCATCAGTAAAATAGTTACATTCTGAGTGTCTTTTTTTTTCATCTCCCATATGTTTTTTATAAGGACCATCTTGTACACAAAGGCATATGGTAAGTATAAAATACCGCTCAACAATAGACGCTTATGTTGATGCTGACAATGGCAACGACAACTCAAAAGCCCACCCTTTCCTATGATTTTGTGAAGATCTAGTATTTACTCTTCTTCTACTCGCATATTTTATTCCAGAGTCTGGGAAAATAGTGGTGAGTAAACAGACGAGACCTCAAACTAACAGAAACACGAGTTTTTAATAAGAACACAGAAGTTTACACTGGGAATCTGTTTGTTCCCAGATCTATTTGCACTAACAAATATAAGTACAGAAGTTATACGGAGTCCATTTGAGATGATATTTTCTTGATTTTTGTGGGGTGATTTTGTAAAAAAGTTTAACAAAGGAAGATAATTTCAAAATGGTAGAAGTTACAGAAGTTTGCAATTTGCTGATGGGTAGGTTCCAAAAGGTACAGTGTGCAGCCTGAATTTTCTCCAGACAAAAATCACAAAAGAATTCATTAAAAATAAACAAAATCAAATAAAGTTGGTAATTTAATCAAGTTTGGTGGTTTATTTTCTTAAAATGGATTCAAATACGTTAAAAGATAATCTCCTTTGAGAGGATTTCCTAGATTTGCATTCTATCCTATAATGAAAAGAGGTAAGGATATTGTATACACAGACATAAACAAAAATGCTGCTTTTACGTAAATACATATGTTATATATACATATCTTTGAATACAGGGATTTATTTAGGTGAAATATGTTATAGGCTTTTGAAAAATGCCTTTATAATTTTTCTTAGCTGTAATGAAATACAGTAGAAAAAAGGATCATTTTACAAGAGCATTTTATTTTTGCCATCTTTCATCATATTTGAAGAGAAACAAGAGGTTAATCTTATGGCAATTCCAGGCTCTCATAAGCAATACTATTTGGGTTCTCAAAGCAGATGTAGCAATAGGTAAAATAGTATTTCCACTATTTTACTGAATAAGCAGATCAACTGGCAATAAGACCAATAAAAAGATATTAAAGTCTTTTCCCCAATATACACACTCACACACAGAACTGTTTCATGAAGTCATATAAACTTAAGTCATTTGAGATTGATCCCCTAACAACTACTTTGCAAAATAGGAAGGAGAAACTATGGACTTAAGTTGGTGACTCTGTGACCACAGTGATGGTAGATATATTTCCTATTACGAATACCGAAAAGGAAATTCACTCATTTCCTGCAGGAGCCAAAGACAGAATGATAAAGTCACATATTTAACTCTCACTGTGATGTTAAAAGTATTTTGATAACTATGGACAAAGTTTATACCAGCAGACATTGGGAAAATTATCTAAGCCTTGTTTGCATTTGAGAAAGCATCTTCAACTATACCTATTTGAAAGGTCTTCATAATAAAAAATAAAGTTGATTTTTTTAAATCTCTAAAAGTTCAAAGCTTTTCTTTGAAAAATCAGTATTCACTGAAATTATTTTCTTGTACAGTTTTCACCTCCTCAAACATGTTTCTATTATACATAAGGAATTAACATATCAAAATAAGATTCTCCAAGCTGAGAATTTAAAAATTTTAAAACTGATTTCACTGAAGACTGAAAACAGAGTTTGAAAGTGATATTCGGAATCTTCACCAAAAATTTGGTCATTTCTGACCTTCATTGCAAAAATGAAATAAAATACACTGGAATGTTCATTTAATAGGGAATTTACCACTTAATGACAGAGGAGAAACTGTCCAAAACAGATGAAACAATCAACCATAATTGTGAGCAGCTGCACACCTTCAGAAAACAAGCAAAAGTTCTTACAGAAAAGGCAAAAAGAAGCATTTGTTCTTATTAAAGCCAAATGATTTCCCATGAGGAATAAAGCTCATAATAATTGGTCAAAACTGTATTGGCCAAGAGAAAACTAAATGAATTATGAAAAGAACATGCATATGACAGGGGGGAAAATTCAATAAAGCAGAGCTTAAATTTAATCTTTTAGATGTAAAGGGGCTTCTTCTGCCCAGCGTTTAAAGTGGCACCTATGTCAAAGGTCTGAGAGGACCACCAAGTCATATGGATTTTCAGATCACCAAGAAAGAGGAAGCATTAAGTTGTGATGGTTGAGGGATGAAATACCTAAATATATCTATTCTCTGTGGACCAAATGTCAGCTCCATGAGATCAAAATCATGGAATGTTCCCTCCATCAAGTCATTATATTTTTCCAATAACTTCTCTACAAGAGTCATTTACAGTTTATCCCGCTGAACTTGGCAGACTCTCTCTGGACTAGCAGACCATAAAAATGGGCTATGCAGGGGCGCCTGGGTGGCTCAGTGGGTTAAAGCCTCTGCCTTCGGCTTGGGTCATGATCCCAGGGTCCTGGAATCGAGCCCCCATCGGGCTCTCTGCTCAGCAGGGAGACTGCTTCCTCCTCTCTCTCTGCCTGCCTTTCTGCCTACTTGTGATCTCCGTCTGTCAAATAAATAAATAAAATCTTTTAAAAAAAAAAAAGTGCTATGCCTTCTTTTGTTAACACTATAGAGGGATGCACCTTCAAAAACCGAATCCAGGAGAAGTGACACCAAAAGGTGATCTCAGCCACTTATGTACACCTGATTCAATTTCATCCTTTCTTCCTCTACTTCATCCTCCAGTCAGTTGTCAAAGGAGGGTTCCAGGGGGCGGTTAATGCAAGGTAAGCATGGACACCTGGAAGCATACTCATCAATGAGAGATGCCCCTGGTCCCACACATCAGCCATTAGCATAAAAAAAAAATGACTCTACACCAAGTACTGAAATATTGCCCCCGTCCCACATCCCAAAAATCCAGCCCTCTACTGAGCCTACTTCAGAAGGTCCTGAACCTCAACCAGATTCCTTTCTAAAGAAACTTTTCTAAAGAAAATTCGCACTTTCTCTCTTAGCTTCCTTGCTGTTAGGTAGCTACACTATTACTCAAATGGAAATTTGATGGAAGTTATAATTCAGGTAGTACTTCACAAATGTAGAACATTTAAGTGTCTTTCTTGAGAGTAATTTTCTTCCATTTTAAATTTAGTTTGTTGGGGCACTTGGTGGTTCAGTGGTTAAGCCTCTGCCTTTAGCTCAGGTCATAATCCCAGGATCCTGGGATCGAGCCCCATATCAGGCTCCCTGCTCAGCTGGAGCCCTGCTTCTCCCTCTTCCACTCACCCTGCCTATGTTCCCTCTCTCCCTGTGTCTCTCTCTGTCAAATAAATAAAATCTTAAAAAAATGATAATTTAGTTTGTTGGGGCACCTGGGTGGCTCAGTCAGTTAAGTATCTGCCTTCAGCTCAGGTCATGATCCCAGACTCCTGGGATCAAGTCCCAAGCTGGGCTCCCTGCTCAGTGAGGCGTCTGCTTCTTCCTCAGCCTGCTCATGCTATCTCCTTTTTTCTCAAATAAATAAGTAAAATCTTCAAATAAATAAATAGATTTATTTTGACTCTTAAAATAGTCTTGAAATTTTTCTCTTTTCATTTTATTGCTGTTAGTTAAGTGAACATGTAGTTGTTTAGATTGAAGCTTGATAGAATTGTAATTCCTAAGATATCGTTTTATGAATACAGATTATTTAAATGTGACTTATGAATAAATTGTCTACATTTTGTTCCCCTTGCAGATAGTGTAAATGTAACATTTGGGTTTTAGCTTTTAACAAATCCCCTATAACATGAGCTGTAGTGAGAATTTTACATAAGTAATTCAGCAAGCGGACATACTCAAGGGTCATGTCTGTACTCCACAGGCTGTGTTTACTCTAATTATAAGACAAAATGAAGTAGCTTGATATATATATGAGTACATTTTGATTTATTTTTAAATATAAGTATTACTTGGTTTCTACCATTGCATCTAATCCTCTGGTATGCCCTGGGAATTATTAAATATGTGCATATATATAGCGGGCAGTCTTAGAGAGTTAAAAATAAAAAGTAACCACTTTAAAGTTTCTAGTTAAAATTAAAGTTTAAAATTTTACATCACTATCTCTGAGAGCAGGTATCCAGCTTCCACTTTTCCCATGCTGAATTACATCATTTCTTTCTTTCTTTCTTTCTTTTTTAAAGATTTTTATTTGACAGAGAGAAACAGCGAGAGAGGGAACACAAGCAGGGGGAGCAGGAGAGGGAGAAGCAGGCTTCCTGAGGAGCAGAGAGCCTGATGTGGGGCTCGATGTGGGGCTTGATCCCAGAACCCCGGGATCATGACCCGAGCTGAAGACAGATGCTTAACGACTGAGACACCCAGGTGCCCCAACATCATTTTTTTCTGACGAAACATCCCTTGTAGGCAAGGACCATCCTATAGCACAGTACCTTTGAACACAGGAGACCTATAAACATTGTAAAATAGATTAATAACATGATATGAACCTAACGGACATCTACACAACATTTATTTGTGTAGGATTTAGTGCTAAGTACTTTATGATAGCTAATTTAATCCTTATAACATTTCTTCTGAAATTGGTACTATTACTACCCTTTATTTAAATATAGGAAAGTGAATCATGGGAAGGATAAGTAACTTAGCCAAGACACACAGCTCTCAGATGGCAAAGATTCAAATCTGAATGACACAGTTCTTGAGTCAACCCACTTCAACACTATGCCCAGCTGCTTGGATGAAGAGCAGAAGCACCTAGTGACTGAAGGTCTTATCAGTAACTGCTGTTGTAAATGTTATTGCCATCAAAATTCTAATATGCTCCCAGTATTAGTGCTTTTTGATCCAGGTAATTTCTATTACTGAGGCTCTAATATTTGGTTAATTGTTTATACACTTGACATAGACATCTGCCAGTAATAGCAATTTGGTATTTGAAAAATAATGATATAAAATCTTCTATCTAATGTGGATGAGTTCATATAATGAAGGAGTTCGTATAAGGAAGGAGTTTATATAATGTCCTTCTCCCCAAAAGAAACATCCCATTTTCTGCTACATTCTTTAGAGGTATGATCAAATGGTTTGCCTTTTTAACAAAATCATTCCTCAGAAAAATCATCTGACTTTCAAATATGAACAAATATCTCAAAGTAAAACAAGGTCTCTGAGAAAGAGAGAAATTATCTTAAAAGAAAAGGAATATATAACATTGTGAAACAATAGTGCATAGTAAATCTAAAGACTCTTGGCATTTTCCCCACTACAAAATGCTGAGGTTATCACTGAGACATTATCAAATGCTTTCCTCCCTCAAAGGATAAGGCTGCCCACCTTGAACTGAGCAGAAGGCTCAGGTATCTACAGAAACTATTCAATATTCATGACTGTAAGAAATCCAGCCAGTGTCTGGGTCATGGTTCACAAGACGAAGGGCTCCTGCCTTTCCCCCTGGTACTGAGGCTCCAGCTTATCTCCAGTATGACAAATGACTTGTTAGTCTGTAAGTTCACACAGCGTTAGCAACTGTTATATAATTCTGGCAGCACTTATAGTTGGACTTTAATCAAGGTGACCAGGAAGGCTCCAGTCTGGAGGTCAGACAGAGATCCTGTTTTGGGGAGAATTGGGAAGAGAATAGGAGTTTTCTCATCCACCATTCAAGTACCCTATGGTAGCCAGAAGCTGAATCAATCATTGATCTCTTTTGAAAACATACCTGAATCAGTCCCTATTCCCAGAAAAAAAAAAAAAAAAAGATTAGCAAATAGATGTATAACATAGTGATTCCATTAAAGATTAAGAATAGGGTCCATAATAATTGTATGGAATGAAAAGATATTACACATCTTGCTTTTTGTTCAAAAATAAGTCCAATTAAAACAAAGTCAGGAGTCAAAGAGTAAGAGAGTTTCACTACTATAATAATTGCTATTCCTGAAGTTAAAATAGACACATTTAGGACACATTTAGTCAAGACATTGAAAATAAAATAAAATGTAGATTCAGAAGACATCTTTCAATGAGATAATTCAGAAGCTAGAAAACAAAACTTTTCTTTTTACTTCCTATTTATTAATAAGAAAAGACCTTTGAATATCATGAAGTAGGGAGAAATGAAGCTGGGAGACACAAGAAGTCTCCTTGCCAAATCATTTATGAGCCTTTAGACTCAAGGCAAATCTTAATAGGCAGATAGATAGATAGATAGATAGAATCTATGATCTATTCTAAGAGAAAGGGTAGAAGTGGCTAATAAATAATGAAACTTAAAACTTATTATCTAGGGACGCCTGGGTGGCTCAGTCTGTTAACCATCTGCCTTTGGCTTAGGTCATGATCCCAGGGCCCTGGGATCAAGTCTCACATTGGGCTTCCTGCTCAGCAGGGAGTCTGCTCGCCCTCTGCCTGCAGCTCCCCCTGCTTGTTCTCGCACTCTCTCTCTCTCTCTCCCCCCCCCCCCCGACAAATAGACAAAATCTTTAAAAGGAGAACTAGTATCTAATAAACACTCCAGGTTTGTGAGCTAGTAATTCTTATAGCATATATACATACACATACATATATAAAATTGGAGTCAGTATAGTACATGAGAAAGGACATGGGCTTGGGAAACAGGAGGACTTCTATTTAGACCTGTTCTCTGCCACTTACTAGCTATAGGACATTGGCAAGTCCGTTAAACCCTTTGGGAATTAAGACAAGAGAGTAATACTTTAGAATAAAGAGCAATCTTTAGCTCAAAAGCTCTTTTCAAAGTTAGTGTGGAAGACCGCCATAGCCCGGGTATAGATAAATTGTATAATGATTTCTAGAAAAGGTCCCTTCTTAATCAATTCTTAATTGTGTTTGTATAAAATGAGATAATGTGTTCAGTGAATGGTGATTTAACAAAGCTTTATTACCCCAAAGCCATTTGACCCATTGACAAAATTTCTAATATTTATGACACCGTGTAGAACATTCAAAAGCATTCCAATGGAAGCTCTCACATCATCCATCAGGGACTTTGAAAACAGGCAGAGCTCTTTATGGTGACATCTGGTGAGTCTCATGATAACCTTTGATCTTTTTATCTGGGATGTATCCATTGCAGCAATCACAGGCTTCTGTGACTCTCCAAGTTAACAACTTAGTCCATTTGGGAAAATGCAAATTTGGTATCTTTTCAAGTATGTTGTTAATTGAATGTTTTTATTATCTTGGAAGAGGAAGGGGAGGTTCAGCAATAGGGATAAATTACATTCTTCTCCTGTCTGGTTAATTCTCACAGAACTTCTGGAAAGTTCATTTTACTTCTTTACCTGTAAGATGGAAGGCAGTGTGGTAAAGTGAGAAAAGCAGCGAACTTGAAATCAGGAGTGAGATGAAGTAACAATCATATATTGAGTGTCCACAATGTGCCAGACACAAGCATCCTATAAATGTAAATACTGTGTACTCAGTACTATATGTAGTATGTAAAGATATGTCTGTGTGTGTGTGTATACACACATATGTGCTGTGTGTAATTTATTTCAGTAATGATATTCCAATCTGCCTTCAAATCTCAACTTCACTGCTTACCAGGTGGACTGGGGCAAATTATTTAATTACTCTGGCTTTTAATTTCTTATTAAATGAGTTATAATATCTCCTTCACAAGTGTTCTGAGGACTAAATGGGACAAAGTATGAAAAGGTGTTTAGCAAGCTGCCTAGACCACAACAGGCACTCAATGAAATCATCATATTTATTAGGCAAATGCTTAGCACTTAACATAAGCCTAGCCTTATTTGCAATATTTTACAAATACTAACTTTAAAAATCTTCATAACAATCCTTAGGCCGCCTATTATTATTATATCTCTTTTACTGATAAAGAAACTGAGAACCTGAGAGGTTAAATGACTTGCTCAATATCACACAGTTAATAGAGATAGCACTAAAATTAAAACCCAGGCAATTTCTTTCTAGAGTTTCTGTATCTAACCATCAAGCTCTCCTGTCAGGGTTGACTTCCAACTGTCTAGCAATATGTTTCTTTTAAAGTTTTCCTTTAGACATTTTACAATAAAATAATATGAATTCAGCTTTTAAAAGTTATGCCAAGATGATTACAAACTGCATTATCAAATTATATAGGCATATTTCAAATAACCAATTGCTCAAGAAAAAGATTAACCATATACAGGAAGCTGGTGATACACAATTAGGATAATTCAAGGAGGCTTAAGTGAAAAACCCTTTTACAAAAGCGCAAGCTGGCCATAGGGAAACCATAGGACAGAGGACAGTATCTCAGGTTAGAAACCGTGATGAGTAGATCAGAAAGAACAAAAGGAAGGAATCTTACTGGAACCCAGAAGGAGCAACTTGTGTAGGGAGGCCCCTCATGATAAAATGATTGGGTCAAAAGAGATAGTCAATCCAGAGTGACCAGGAAGAAGGCAGGGGAGGGGACACTCTGGCCTCAAACGTCCCTTCAGAGGGGTCCTACCCGGCCCCTCACGGGCCCTCACAGACAACTAGAAGTTAAAGAAGTCTGTGGATGTAGTCTATACAAATCAACCTCCTAGGACAAGTCATGGGGAAGGCCAGCTAAGGTAATTTTCTAGATTTCTAAAATATTAATATTAACTAATATTAATGCTAATGCATGTTATGTACCATAACGTAATATTTTTTTATCTTCTCAAATATCTTATTAAAATGTATAATAGGTTCCTGTCTTTTTAAATAAGGAACATACTACATAAATACAATTTCGTTCTAACTCTAAAGTAGCAGAACACTCAGGAATAACAAGCCCGTGTAACCACTGGCCCTACACTAGTGTTCCCAACATTTTGTAAACTGTTCCATGCTCCCAAAGTAAAACCTACACCATGCTCTGGTCCAATTGAGAGTCTAATTTGCTGGCGACCTCAATATAGCACAGTGGAACTCACCTCAGCATTAGAATCAGACAGATCATTTTGAATTTCAGCTTCTGTTGTTAGTATAGTTCTGATCTTGAACTGATGGGGCTATTGGAAGAGATGATGTATATAAAGACTGACGGAAGAAATAGTGCCTGGCACATCATAGGCATACAATTTATAGTTAAAGTTATGAGTTATGGGCCAAATGACATGGGCAGCTTTTTATTTTTTATTATTATTATTTTTTTATTTGATAGAGATCACAAGGAGGCAGAGAGGCAGGCAGAGAAAGAGAGAGGAGGAAGCAGGCTCCCTGCAGAGAAGAGAGCCCGATGTGGGGCTTGATCCCAGGACCCTGGGATCATGACCTGAGCTGAAGGCAGAGGCTTTAACCCACTGAGCCACCCAGGTGCCCCCATGGGCAGCTTTTTAAAGTTCGTGAACCAAGGTGTTAAAATTGCAATAGCTTGAGCCTAGGTGATGGTTGCTTGGTGCTATGGACTGAACCTCGCCTTCCCACTCCCATTCATATGTCTAAAGTCTAACTTCTAGCATCTCAAAATGTGACAGAATTTGGAGATAGGAGACTTAAAAAGGTAATTAAGGTAAAATGAGGTCATTTGAGTGGGCCCTAATCCAATGTGAGTCCTTATCAGAAGAGCAGTTTAGTGGGTAGACACATACAGACAGAATACCACTTAAGGGTTCCGGGAGAAGATACCATCTAGACCAGTGGAGGAGATCTCAAAAGAAATTAATCCTACCAGAATCTTCTGGCCTACCAAATTGTGAGAAAATAAATTTGAGTTGTTTAAACTACCCAATCTGTGGTACTTTGCTTTAATAACCTAACACACAAAGTTTCCTAAAATGCAGAGCGAGGGGATTTCTGAATATCAGTGATTGTGGTCAAGTAAATGCCGGGCCCAGGGCCCTGAAAACTTAGAGGATCAGAAACACCACCTGATGCTACACGGGTGATGAAAGAAATTCTTAGAATATTCACCTTCATCTTTGGGGTTTTCTTTCCTCCCTGCACATCCTGGTCATCTGCCTAGGAAGCAGCAGCACCCCAACTGCCTCCAGGAACATTGAATCTTTTAAGAAAAAAAGAGATTTCCAAACTAGGCTTTTACATTTTAAAAGGAAAGTCCCTGACATGAGCCCAGTATGGATTGTATGCCAAAGTAAAGACCAGAGAGAAAATAGCCTGAAAAGAACCTTTTGGAGGCCAAGGGAGGGAGGATGAGATCTTCAGAGAGAGAGGGAGGTGCCTTGGAAAGTGCCAGTAGAGTATCTGAGATGGCCAGCCAAGAGACCATGTGGGAACCAAACCAATGCCCTAGACTACTCCTGGCATGCACAGCTCTTCACCCACAGTGGGGATCAGCTATAGAAGCCATCTGTGGATTGTCCCACAGAAGAGAGTCAGCCTGTGCTGTATAACTTTGAGGGGCCCCATTTGAATCAGGCCCTGGGAGCATAACCTCCCTGCTATTGCCCAAAAAGAAGTGGTTCATGACAGCCCACACATCCTACAGAATGATGGTGCTGGTACCTAACTGGGTGGAAGAACTGGGCAGAGTCATGCATATATTATTCACCCTTTGGCAAACTCTTCAAATTTAGAGAAATTGCTGCTGAAAGACAATTACTTTCATTTTTCAGATGAAAATAAATAGTTTTCACTAATATGAGAATAAATAAGAGAAAAATGTTATTAATCCTAAATTATGTGCTGGAAGTACATTATGCTCCTACTGGCAACCTTACAAAGTAGGGGTTTATTTGCCTCTTACACAGGAAAAACTACTGCTCACAAAAATAAAGCGTCTTGACCAAGGTTAGAAAAGCAGGTAATGACAACAGTGATAACAGTCAAATATTGAGTTCTTTATTCTATGCCAAGTAGTTTGAAATGGTTTGCCTTCTCTTACTTGTAACACATGTTATTCTTAGAAGGTATTATCCTTTCCCATTCCCAAGGTACACAGGGGAAAACTGAAGTGGGAAAAATTAAATGACCTACCCAAGGTCACACATCTAGTAGGTGATATGATTGAGGTATGAACCAAGGATATTTGACTTGGGGTCTGTGTCCTTAGCCACATTCTCTACACCCTAATCTTGGTAAAGAAAGCTCTCAGTCATCAGAAATAACATTTAGGTGTATTAGGCATTATAGGAACATCTGAGATATATTTCGTAATTATGCAGAGGTAAAGCATTCTTTTCTGTCATATCATCTTGGTGACCCATAACATTTTATAGTTCAATAAAGAGATGATCTTACAAAACTTATCCACGTATAACAGGGCCAAGTGGAAATATTTTTGTGTATTGTGCTGAAAGCATAAACTAAAACTGCATAAAGTATCCAATGTCTTTATACTTTCCAATGACATTATTAATTTGATTTTAGGTAATGACTGCTCCCATAATTATCTACCAAATCTTTAAAATTTCCAGGAATTTTTTTTTTACTATCTTCTCAAAACTTTAGCTGGTACCAAGGGGGCTGTGTGTGTGTGTATGTGTGCTTGTGTGCATGTAATTTCTAACCTAAATCATTTTTTTTAATTTAACCTTCTTCTTGGGTTGTTTTCAATGAAAAATGGAGAAAGAAATCTGGTCATTTTTCTCTTTATAAAACTTCTCTACATATTTGAACAGAGAAGTTCTAGTGTAGCCCTCCCTTTGGGAGGCAACCACCAGTCTGGAGATACATTGTAGTTCTGAATTGGGAAGGCAGCAAGATGAATGAACAGTAAGAGATTTAGACCAAAAAAAAAAAAAAAGTACAATTAGAAAAATAAGGTGGTCATAAAAATATTTAATTTTTGATATTGGATTCTACTTCACTGTGTTATAAAAATATAATGATAACTTTTTGTCACTCAGTGCATCTCTCCATCTGTAAAAAGGGAATAAAATGCTTGACTCTATGATCTGTATATAATATTTTAAATACAAAGTTAAGAGGAAAATTTTCTTGCACTCCAGTAAAAAAATGGTTAACTTTAGAGCCAGAGATACCGAATTGTCTGTTTCAACAGGAACATCTTCTGTGTTGCTGTCCACCTCCCACTGGCAGTTGACACCCCCCTCCCCCCCCCCCCCCCCCCCCCCCCCCCCCCCCCCGCCTACTGTCTACTGTAATGGCCCCAATCCCTTTCTTCTCTGGATAAGCCTTATTCTTTGTGTTCCTGCCCCCTGATGGGTGGGCCCTGCTCCTCCCCTCTGGAGCTATCACCAAGCTCTGTATCAGCCCTAACTCTTCATTCACTAACCTAAATTCCCAGCACTTGCTCTTGCCCAGCTTCTCTCTCTCTCAGTTTGGTTGGCAGGTACAAGAGCAAAAGTCTCTGGCAGCCAAACAAACATAAGAAAGCCTGTTCTGTGGCTAAAGAAGATGCACACATAGTTTATCAGATTAATATTTCATGCTACAGAATTCATGTTAATGGGCAGTGTGCTAATTAGCCATCAAAAGTAAACAGTTTATATATTATTCTTCTAAGATTTTGAACAATTAACCACAAGCATGAATAAGCAAATGGGTCCTAGAGACATAAATAAGAAGACAAATTATTCCAACCGTATATTGAGTCTCAACCTATCTTCATTCAGTACCATCTTCCAGCAAAACTAACTAAAAAAGTTCAATATTTTTATGGTTCTTTTTCAGATGAGGAAATTGTGGTGTAGAGAAAATAAGAAACTTACCTGAGGCCACTGAGCTGGTAAGTGATAGAGTTGGTAGTCAAGCTTCATCTTTGGATACCCAAAGCTTGATCTGTTCATGACTGCTGTAAATCTCCAAGATTTATCAGCCCATGGTGTTGGGGTGGAGGGTGTAGATCTTCTGTATCTCTCCAAAGGCCTCAGGAACACTTTAGAATTTTTTCCTCAAGATGTAGGTCCTTACATATCACCATTTTGGGGTAGCACATAATTGGGCCCACAGTGGCATGTGGCTTTTTGTGGTTAAGTTTACTATAAGATGTACCTATGGTAAGAATCAGCAACCATATTTGAGAAAAGCTCAGTGTGGTAAATCCAGTTCCAGAAAATATCTCTTCCTATGAGAAACAAACAATATTAAGCTTCCTAGAAGATTTTTGTTATAGAAATTAAGCCTTTGGAAAATTAAAACTTTGCTTTTGAATTATGCATAGTGTATAATGTATATACTTTATTTTGAGTAAAATAAATGTCAAAGCTAAGCATAATTCTTTCCAAAGATTAAAAAAAAAAAAAAGATATTTAGCTTTCACACCAGATAAATCAAAGTTATGGAAGATTCCTAAAAATCCTTTTTTGAGGTCATGCCCTATTGATTTCATAATTAAATTATGGACACACTAATTTTCCACATCTGTAATTCTATAAAGCCAGATTTCCAGGAAGACCCCCCAATTCCTGGAAAATAGTATTTCAAACTCCAGAAACTTCTCTCAGAATGACAAAAGATAAGTGATAACTTTCTTAGTCTGAGAATTTTCTTCAGCTTTAGGGCTGAACTGTGCTGGGTAGGGCTGGTTCCTGACCGGGCCCTAGGACCGCAAGAACCCTGTCAGCTGACTGGTCACCACAGAACTCTACTGTAGTAATGATACTGTACTATATTAGAATGAGTGTTATTTTTCTGAACAAAACAAGGTTTTCTTTTCTTTTTGAAAAAGACCCACATTATGAATTCTATACTTATTTTAGTAAATAGTATGCTTGATTGTGTAACACAAATGAAGAGTTATACTGAATTCAAGAATTTTCAAGATTGACAGGCTTTGTAAAAGTCACAACTTGATCACAGAATACACTTTAGAAATGTGAAAGAAAATGAACATAAACGGCACTTGGTCTTTGGAAACACAAGGCAAAAGATTAAAATTTACAAGTGATTAGGTGATCTCTTTGCTGACTCCAAATAACTGTATTATTTATTGCTCATAGACTGTCCACTCTATTGTTGTATCTCACACTCATTTCTTCACCCCTTTCAATTCTATTATATCTCCTGGGTAGATAACCTAGAGATTTTGAAGGAAGCAAAAGAGATAAATAAGCGGCAATATGCAGAGATTCTAAGTGAATTTTACCAGGGACATTCTTTCAAACGGAGTTCTTGAACCTCTAGCTACAACTCAGTGAGGACTGGCTCCTAGGGATGCTGAACAGCCTTAGATAGTCTGACACTTAACAGCAACCAAAGCCTTAAGGATAGTCATTCTGACCAAAAGACAGTGCTTTGCCCTTAGAAACAATGTTCTGTGTTTAGCCTGTCATCATTAAATTTTATGTTCAAAAAAACATAAATACAAGAGCATATGCAAGCTTTTATAAAACAGCAGTGAAAGTCTACATTGATATTTTTCTCTTAAAATGCTTTAGATTTATAAATCAAGATCGAATTTGTGGGGCTAAACCAATGAATATTGGAAAATCCTTTACTTTTTTTCTTATTTATTTTTATTATGGAACTATAATCGATATGCAATGCTGTATTAGTTTTAGGTGTACATGTAGGGTCTCAGTGAGTCTATATAGTACTCAGTGTTCACCATGATAGATATAGTAGCCATCTGTTACTGAATGCCTCCATTCAACTATATTGCAATACTATTGGCTATATTTCCTAGGTTGTACATTTCATCTCCATGACTTATTTATTTTATACCTGGTAATTTGTACCTCTCAATCCCTTTCATCCACCCTATTTCACCCACCCCCCACCAGTTTGTTTTCTGTATTTAAGAGTCAGGGGTTTTTTGTTTGTTTTTATTTTTTAAATTCCACATATAAGTGAAATTTTGTAGTATTTGTCTTTATCTGTCTTAACTTTTTTCATTTAGCATAATACCCTCTAGCTCCATCCATGTTATCACAAATGGCAAAATTTCTTTTTTTTTTTTGTGGTTGGATAATATTCCATTGTGTGTGTGCATGTGTGTATTTTATATATATATATACACATTTCCCTTAACCATTTTGCCTATTGATAGACACTTAGGTGGCTTCCATGTCTTGGCTATTTAAGTAATGCTGCCATACATAAGAGTATATATATATCTTTTTTTGTATATATTTTTTAAATATTTTATTTATTTTTTTTTAAATATTTTTTTAAAATATTTTATTTATTTATTTGACAGAGAGAGACACAGCGAGAGAGGGAACACAAGCAGGGGGAGTAGGAGAGGGAGAAGCAAGCTTCCCGCTGAGCAGGGAGCCCAATGCAGGGCTTGATCCCAGGACCCTGGGATCATGACCTGTGCCAAAGGCAGACGCTTAAGTACTGAGCCACCCAGAAGCCCCTGTATCTTATTAAATTGGTGTTTTCCTTTTCTTTGGGTTAATACCAAGTGTTAGTATTGGGTCATACAGTATTTCTATTTTTAATTTTTTGAGGAACCTCCATACTGTTTTTCACAATGGTTACACCATCTACATTCCACCAACAGTGCTTGAGGGTTTCCCTTTTCTCCACAACCTCACCAACATTTGTTATTTCTTGTCTTTTAACTTCTAGCCATTCTGACAGGTGTAGGGTGATATCTAATTGTAGTTTTGATTTCCATTTTCCTGATGATAAGTGATGTTGAGTGTCTTTTCATGTGTCTGGGTCATCTGTATGTCTTCAAATATCTTCTCCTGTTCAGTAGGTCACTTTTTTGTTTTGTTGATGGTTTCCTTTGCTATGCAAAAGCTTTTCATTTTGGTGTAGACCCAACAGTTTATTTTTGCTGTCTTTCCCTTGCCTCAGGAGACATATCTACAAATATGTTTCTAGGGCTGAGATTCAAGGGATTATTTCTTATGATTTCTTTTAGGAGTTTCATGGTCTCACATTTAGATCTTCACTCCATTTTGAGTTTACTTTTATGTGCCATGTAAGAAAGTGGCCCAGGTTTATCCTTTTGTATGTAGCTATTGTTTTCCCAACACCATTTATTGAAAAAACTGTCTTTTCCCCATTTTTTTAAAGATTTTATTTATTTATTTGACAGAGAGAGATCACAAGTAGACAGAGAGGCAGGCAGAGAGAGAGAGAGAGGGAAGCAGGCTCCCTGCTTAGCAGAGA
This sequence comes from Lutra lutra, assembly GCF_902655055.1. NCBI lineage: Eukaryota > Metazoa > Chordata > Mammalia > Carnivora > Mustelidae > Lutra > Lutra lutra. The sequence goes on along the minus strand of NC_062279.1, from coordinate 119,064,632 downwards.
GCCTGATGCGGGACTCGATCCCAGGACCCTGAGATCATGACCTGAGCCAAAGGCAGCGGCTTAACCCACTGAGCCACCCAGGAGCCCTTTTCCCCATTTTATATTTGTGCCTCCTTTGTTCTAGATTAATTGACCATATAAGCAAGGGTTTATTTCTGGCCTCTTTGTGAAAAGTCCACACAATGAGAACCTACATCAATACTCTTCTCTTTAAAATGGTTTAGATTTCTAAATCAAGATCAAGTTAATAGTGAAAAATCCCTTCATTTTTTAAGGCTGTATTAGCCTAGCCAGTTTTGCTGCATAAGACATACTCCAAAAGTTCAGTGGCTTCCTAAATAAACATTCATTTCTTGTTCCTATTATATGTCAGTGACTGAGGGCTAACTGCTTGGTTCTGATTGTCTCTGCTCCATATGTCTCCTTATTCCTGCAGCCAGGCTAAAGAAGCAGCACTTCATGAGACAATCTCATACATACTTGCAGAAGAGAAAAGCAAGAGGGGGCTAGCTAGCTTAACCAACACAAGTGCAGTGAAAGCTTTGATTTCCATGTGGAAAACATCATATTCCATTGGACAAAATAAGCCACATGACCAAGACCAAAGAACATGGGGGTAGGACTTATACTCAGGAGCAAGCTGGTCACACAGTAATGACAATGATATATAATCCTCTTGCCTGGAAGGAAGAAATGAGAAATTGTGAATCTAATCTATCTCAGTTCACCTTCTTGGTCACAGATGCTCACTTTCCCACACTTCCACACACAAAATTCATTTACACCTATAAGGAAGACATCCTAAGAGCTTCAGCCAATCGAAACATCAGCCCTAAAGTTCATGATTCTATCTACACCAAATTGAAATAACTCTTCTTGATTTGGATATATGTGAACTAAATAGACAAACTACCTTCTCCACACGCACCCGACATACAGTGGTGGAAGAGAGGCAAGATAAATACATAAACGTTCCCATTTGAAGGAGGACAAAGTATAGAACACACAGCATAAACTGGTTCATAGACGCTCTGAAAGCCCACCGGGCAAATACAAGAGCATTGGAGAGAGGGAAGCTACTTTAGGTCAGTCTTTAGGAGTCTATAACTGGAAATCAGTTCCTCAGAGAAGTTCCTCTAGGCCAACTGATTCCAACCTCTTCCTTCCTTTTCCTTTACCCTCCTGACCACCTGTGAATAAAAATTTGCCCTCCTTAGAGCTGAGCAGCTCTTCTGGCCTACTTCCTGCCCAGAGAAAGCTGGGAGTCCACATGTCATTTTAAGCTATTAAAAAAAAAACCCACACATCTGCTATTTCAGGCTGGCAGTAGTCTTGGCATTAAAACTCTCTCAAAATTTTATCTTTATATATATCCATGTGTTTGATCTCTTCTGCTCTGAGTATTAATAGACACACCCACCATCTTTTTTTTTTTTTTTTAACAAATCTGTTTTCTCTCTAAACTTAAGGGTAGGTATTTAAGCTTATCAGGCTTCATGAGATCACTCTCTTGTTTTCTCCATGCTGAGCCATTTTGTCCAACTGAAAGGATTTACTCAAAAGCACCTTAATCCAATCAGGTTTTGCCCACAAGACAGTAATTTGGTCTTTGTCCCTAAAGTGAGTCTCACTCCCGTGTTAATTAGCCTTGGCGGCTCACCCTACTTATCCTTCAACGGGTTAAAATTGAGGGAGAGTTTGGTTTTCTAACTGCAACTTCTGGACTTGCTCAGCAATTTCATCTCCTTGTCATCCTTTAGGTCAAAGTCTCCTACATTGGAGCTCATTCTCTTTCTCATATGACCTTACCAAATGCAGCTCTGAACAACCAATTCACATTAGTAACACCTCGAATCTTCTTTGCAGAGAGTTCTAGGTACATCACTACGAAAGTGTTTGCCTTCCAAGTTATCACAGGTGATAGCTTTACCAAATGTTTTGCTCCTGCATCAAATCTGCCACCAATATGCCAGCCTCCAGTAAGTTTGCTGACTGCTAGCTGTCTGGGCCCTAAAATCAAGGCTACATATTTTTTAAGTTTGTATTTCGGTAACACTCCACTTCTAAGTACTAAATTCTGTACTTTTCAACTTTGGTGCCTAACAGCTATAAAAATCTCATGGGCCTTCAAAAATAAGGATTTCGGTCTAGTCACTGTTTCATAGAGACGGCTATTGGACGGATGCAGCCACACTGGCTCGGCTTGGCTCAGCGCCATTGATCTTACTTGAGGATCCACGCTGAGGTTGAAAGCTAGTGGTGTGTGGTGCCGCATGCCATTTCAGAGGCTAAGAAGAAAAGCCAGAGGCTGACCCAATTCTTAGAACTTCCTTTAAAGCTTCTAACGAGATGTAGCATAGTCCTATCCGTTCATGTCCCAGTGGTGAGGGAAAAATGACACGGTTAAATCCAAAATCAATGACAAAGGAGGGAGCATATATACTCCCCGCAACAGGAAGCAGGCAAGTCCCAAGGTCACAGGCTGGGAGGCATAAACTGTTTATGAGGAGTGGGTACCATGTGTAATTATGAGCAGTAATACAATCTGCTCAATGTAGAGGTTAGCAATTTCTTCCAACAATTCAAATGATTTTTTTCTATGATGGAGACATCCACAATTAAGTTAGTAAAAATAAGACCCTACACTCATGCCACTTTCCCAGAAAAGCAAATCATCTATGGAGCTTCAGAAACAGCCCACAGTTTTAAAAATGCTATTGAATCTTGTTTTATTTTTTTTTTAAAGATTTTATTTATTTATTTGACAGAGAGAAATCACAAGTAGGCAGAGAGGCAGGCAGAGAGAGAGGAGGAAGCAGGCTCTCTGCTGAGCAGAAAGCCCGATGTGGGGCTCGAACCCAGGACCTGGGATCATGACCTGAGCCGAAGGCAGCGGCTTAACCCACTGAGCCACCCAGGCGCCCCTTGAATCTTGTTTTAAATTCCTATCATCCATAGGCCCTGTTTAGAAGGTTCTTTTTTTGCATCAGAAAACCTCCCTTCCTCCTATCTCCATCAGGGCAGCTCAGCACAGCTTATTTGCAACACTCTTATTTGCAATGATCTCTGACATACATCTGAAAGAAGAGGGCCACCCAGCAGAAAATAGAAGTTCAGAGGTCAGATCTTGTCATTGCTGTTCATTCATGTCCTACAGCCATCACCATCATTCCAGGGATACAGACACTAACCTAAGACATACGAATGCTTCTGAGGCCAGCCAGTGACTGGGCTATAACAGACATTCTGTGGCTATTTGCTGAACGCTATTAAATCATCTAATGTTACCAAAGTATGGGCTAGAATCTGTAAGTGGTCCCCGCCATCCTGTCAACCTGCTGATTCTGAGTAGATAAGCAACATAGTTCCATCACGGCCCTCACGCCCTTCACTCCTGAGCCATGGTCTAAGGATCTAATTATACTGATGTTGTTTACTTTTAGAAATAATTCACTCTAACATGTAATTGATTTCACCCTTTTAAAATATGTTTGATTTTACGGGAAAAAATCTTTTTATCCAAATCTGTTTTTCCAGTAAAGGCAATATTGTGGAGAGAACTACGTTTCCCTTCCTAACTTCAGAGCTCCGTCCCATCAACATGGGAACAGTACGGGATGTTCGTATCTCTCTCTAGAACAATGGACACGAGGTTCTTCTTTCTAGAGCATTCTCCTCCACACGCCACACTTCCTCATGTAATTAATTCCTAATTATCTTAGAAAGCTAAATGAAGGGAAGATTGTCATGACACCTGGGTTAGTTTATGACCTTCTGATGTAAGCTTTGATAGAAACATGTACTTCTTTTTCATAACCCTGACCATACTTGAAAATTTTACATTCTCTCTGTAATTGGTAATGATTGATTGTCTCTCCAAGCAGAATTTTAGCTCCATGAGAACAGAGTCCATACCTCACTTCTTCACAACTGTATACCCAGTGGTTCTTCTATGCACTACACATCATATATATCACAAATATTTGGTGACTATATGGCTATGTGAGTGCATAAATAAGTGGGGATTTGGGACTCTTGTTACATGATTCCTCTTTCTAAAGAGAGCAGCAACTTCCCACATAGTCTCCTAATGGAGGAAAAAAGGCAGAAAATCTCCTAAGTGCTTTCTCACTTCCACTCTGAATGGATCCACCCAATCTTGGTGGCCTCTTTCTGTTGGTTTACCTTTAAATATCCTTTCTTACTTTCTGAACCTCTAGCACTTCATGACCACCCACGACCCAATATGTCCTCAGAAATTCCTCCAGTTACATTTTAAGTTACATTGCGCATTTGTGCATGTGTGTGAATGTGCACACACACGTGTATTTGTGTGTGATTTAGGAATTATGTCTTGCTTAACTTAGGATATGATAATGCTAAGAAAAACAAATAAATACAAGGGTTATTGTATTTTTTTTTTAAGTTTTGCGATCTGGGAGGTATTGAAAATGATGTCATTCCCTAATGACCTCATTCATGATGGAATTGTGAAGTGGGTTATGACAATGAAAGCATTACTGGGAGAGTTTCCAAATCCATCTGGCAAGCACAGAACATATATTTTTAAAAACGATTGCTTAGTTTCTAAATGTAATGTACTAGGATTTGATGTCAAATCAGTCAGAAAGTAAACATAAAAGACAGCAAAAATAAATGATCGGTGTAGACCCAAAGCAAGAGAAAATTTTATATTTTGTAACTTGGTTATCAAGGTTTTCGCATATGAATATCATGAACACACATTTACATGGCACTTCTGAATTATGCTTCAGAAACTCACATTATTCTACTCAGTCTAATAACTTTTAGCAGATTTTTTTCCAGGGAATGCATTTTTAAAACAGCTTTATTAAAATATAAATTATGAAAGTCAATTATCATATGGTTTCACTTACTTGTGGAACATAAGGAATAACATGGAAGACATTAGGAGAAGGAGAGGAGAAGTGAATTGGGGGAAATTGGAGGGGGAGATAAAGCATGAGAGACTGTGGACTCTGAGAAACAAACTGAGGGTTTTGAGAGGAAGAGGGGTGAGGAGACGGGTGAGCCCAATTTGGGTATTAAGGAGGGCATGTATTGCGTGGAGCACTGGGTGTGGTGCATAAACAATGAATCTTGGAACACTGAAAAAATAAAATTAAATTAAATTAATAAACAAATATATATATATAAATTATATACAGTAAAATTTGCCAACTTTAAATGTTCAGTTCAATGACTTATAATGTAGTCTCGACATATTTTTTCTTCAAACTAAATTTGTAAATTTCATGGAAAAGAAAATGTATATGATACGAAATGGCATTCTATTTAAAATTATTTAAAAGCATACTGGTGTATACATACATTTTTATTTCCCCTTACTCAGGAACATAAATATTACGTTTTTAAACAAAACGAAGAGTGTTACGTTCATATATCGAAAATCCCTTTTGAAAGTGAATTACAAAACCACATAGGTTTTTTCCCTTATGAAGAGTTTTCCCTAACATCTGAGTGGCTCAGTCAGTTAAGCCACTGCCTTCGGCTCAGGTCATGATCCCAGGGTCCTGGGATCAAGTCCCACACTGGGCTCATTGCTTGGCGGGGAGCCTGCTTCTCTCTCCACCTCTGCCTGCCACTCTCCTGGCTGTGCGTTCTCTCTCTCTCTCTCTCTGACAAATAAATAAATAAATAAAATCTTAAAAAAAAAAGTTTTCACTATTACCTCATTGAAATAGTCAAAGATAAGATATGTGGGAGTAGAAAAGCAAAAAATAATAATACTAAGTTGAAAAGTAAATAAAATGTAGCTTCTGTATTTAATTTCTAAATAATGAATGAGATATTATTCATTATTCATTATGAAATCATTACTTTTCATATTGTTTTGAAAAACAATTGTATATTCTAATTCCAAGTCATCTAGGACAACTTCATCAGATTTATCAAACTTGATCCCTTACCCACTGGCTTGCTCAAGCACAGGTCAGACCCTGCCTGGTCTGCCACCACCAGCAGATGGCTGAGAGCTCAAATTATTTTTTCAAAGCCCTTCTCTACTGAATACGAAGGGGCTAACATCTCCATCCTGCCTACTGTGGTTTAGGAGAGTTACATCACTCAAATACCCCCTCGAAATCTTCCTTTTAATCTTTAATTCTCATAAACTCTTTATCTCAGTGCCTCAGCCAAAATTTCAATCGAAATTTTAATTATTTGTACATACTGCTTCTGCAGCAGAGCCTCTTACAAAGACTAGGCTAGTGGGTTATCTCCTGAGGACCTGAAGAAAACTTTTTTTCACTGCTGTACGAGAAATATTTTCTAACAATCCCTGAGATGTTTGTAGTAAATTATTAAAGGTGGTTGACTCTAGGAAGCGGGAATGGAGAGGATCAGAGAATTTTCACTTCTTTACTATAAAATAATATATATACATGTATATATATTTGTATATATTATGTACACATATAAATATAATATATATATACATATATATATTTGATATATGCAAATATATATATTTGTATCTATTTATTTGCCTCCAGAAGCACATCTTACTTCTATAACATAAAACATGTTGGAGATTTAAAAGGCAGGTAAAACATGGCTATAAAAAGCTTAAAAATGAAACAATTAGGAAAGGAGAAAGTAAAAATTGTCTTGTAAGTAAAGCATGGAATAGGGATAGAATAAATAGAAGGGGAAACTTTTGCTAATAAAAAGCTGGAATTTACATATTTTCAGTCGTTTTGATGTGGCTTCACCAAAGCTATGTTACTAAATTTTTTTTTCAGGCAAAATAACTGTATCAAAATGAATCCAAAAAGTGGTTACTTCAGAGTGGTTTCTTTTTTTTTTTTTAAAGATTTTATTTATTTATTTGACAGAGAGAGATCACAAGTAGACAGAGAGGCAGGCAGAGAGAGAGACAGAGGGAAGCAGGCTCCCTGCTGAGCAGAGAGCCCGATGCGGGACTCGATCCCAGGACCCTGAGATCATGACCTGAGCCAAAGGCAGTGGCTTAACCCACTGAGCCACCCAGGCGCCCCTTCAGGGTGGTTTCTTGACACCCCCTAGGGAAGCATCTCCCATCAATGAAAGTAATCGGCCAAGCAGCTCATCCTCTGACAAGTTTCTCAGAGCCATCCTTGCTTACTTTTAGCCCATTTCTCTTAATACACGTGGATGCCCACTCAGCTCCCTGATGCAGATTTCACTGACCTCCCCCCGCCCCCGGGATCTGTTCTTGTGTGGTACCTAGCTATTCTATCTGATAACAAATTGAGCTTGACCCTAGAACAAAATTTCTAGAATGTTGCTCGTAGATGTAAGTGCCTCTTGGGGCTCCTACTGATCGTTCCAAACTGTCTCCCGAATTTTGAAATGTAAACATCCTTACCTTAGCTCCTTCTACTGTCCAAACAATGGCCCCAGACTCTTGTTCTAAAATTGTTCTATCAGCCATTTTCTCAGTTTTTTCCCTATCTAAGGAAGGGCACCCAGATGCTGTCCATCTTCCAGTGTCTTCTTCACAATGCTACTAGGGACAGTGAATGATGTGGTCGCCAAGCTTCAAAATGATATTATCCATCATTGCTGTCTCCTGCGGGTTTACTGCTGTTACACAGAAACTGTCACGGTGCTGGGCACCAGTGAAGACATTTCAGGAAAGACTTCAATTACGAAGTGACTCCCACTGAAAGGGATTTTATATATTCCTCCTGCCACCATGCTTAAAACGCCTGTTTATCCCCATAGAGACCCACAACCTTCAAAGACAATAAGCCATAGCACTCAAGTGAAAGACCAAGGGCTCTCCTACCTAAAGTATTCCAGAATTACACATAAAAAGAACATCCAGATTTACAAGGGATATTAGAATAAAACAGCACTTTTCTAGAAACAGTTGAGATTCAGAGCTTAAAGGATGTGCTTTCTTAAGCAAAACAGGACAAGTGTATACGAAAAAGTAGCCAACGGTGTTCCCTCACTTGGGATCTGATTGAGAATGCATCCGTGTTCTAATCTGAGAACTGCCCTTAGTTAACTATGTAAGTGTCTCCACCAACTCTGCTGTCTCAGCCAAAGTGTGGGGGACTAGAAAGAGCCCACTTCCTATTACATTTCATTGGGAATTAATATTCTTTTTTGAAAAATATTTTATTTATTTATTTTTCAGAGAAAGATTAAGAGAGAGCATGAACAAGGAAAGTGGCAGGCAGAAGGAGAAGCAGATACCCGCTGAACAGGGAGACCAATGCAGGACTCCGTCCCAGGACCCTGGGATCATGACCTGAGCCAAAAGCAGACACTTAACTGACTGAGCTACTCAGGCATCCCATGAATGGATATTCTTTTAGAGAAAACAATCAAGTGGTCAGGAGACCAAGCTGCATTTTGTCATAGCAGTCACAAGTCGCTTTTTTACACCGAGAACCGAGAAGTTGGATTTGGTGAGTGTCCAGCTGAATTAGATTAGAATTGCCATCTCATCCACACTTACTTCAACGTGATTGCTACTGAAGCCAATTAGTACAAATACTATGGGCGGTACACACGCCACCCATCAGACTTCTCGTTGAGGGCCCAAATTATCTTGTTTCTCTAGTAGAACTGAAAAAGAAAAGTCATCTTTATCCCAGTGTAGGAGTGAAGGGAGACTAATAAAACGAAAGATTTTTACAGAGCTGAGTTCACAGAACCCATCCAGCGGAATCCTGAATGTGCTCCTTATTTTCTCAGACACTTAAGGTATACCCAAAATGTTTAACCTGGCATCTTAAGAAATCCTGTTGCTTCCCCATTCTGGAAAATATAGGAGCCAAGACTTTTCTTCACCTCCATCCGGCAGTTCCATTAATTTGCCATGCCAGAGGAACACCGACACTGCTGACTGTCCGACTAGCATGATAGTTTATCTTAAGTCTATTTTCACATAATAAAAATGCCCAAGAATTTAGGAGCATCTGCTTTGGTATCAACTCTTAGATCTTTACTGAATCACACCAAATACACATACAGATTGAATTCATAAAATTGTCATAATCTCCAGTGATATTTGGCCAGTCCCGGTTTAATTTCCTACCATTACAGCCTACTCTGTTTATCTGAAAATAGTCTGGATTCACAGGGGAGGACACACACAAACTCCAGGATTATGTACTTGCTTGGTGTGAGTCAGGGTGTTTGATTTCCTCTCTGAAAGATCCACAAGCTGCATCAGGAAATAAACATAGGCTAGCGGAGACCCACTGGGGACTTTTTTCTGTTTAATCAGTCATTTCTCCCGCTGGCACATGGCACTACATGTGCAACTTTTACTGCTTAGCTTTTTGTATTGTCTCTGGATATCCTCATTACATGAGAAAATGTAATAAAGCCTTTGTTTTTCTGAGAATAGTCCTATCCTTCACTTTCAATAGCACCTGAGGGCTCTTCAAACGTTCTAAAGGAAAACTTACAGCCAGGCAGATCTTCCCACTCCTACATCCCCAAAACCCACAGTGGCCACATAAGAGAACTATTTCCTGGTATGAATTATGTCCAACAATTCATTTACAAGAGCATGCCTAATGAGGCAAAACGGTCAACATGGAGAAGAAAACCCCATGCCACAAGGTGCCAGAAACATGGCTTTATGTAAGTGATTCCTCTGTACAGCCCACTGAGAGTATATAAGTAACTTCCTTCTCAATCACAAAGCATGCAAAACTGAAACATCAAATTCTAGAAAATTCACAGGAGTGAAAAATTGTAATATTATAATATAACAGGAAGTGTCAACCAAAAAGAGGAGCTAAAAAGAATGTTGGTATTCCTTTTTTTTTTTTCTGGTGAGCAAGAATTGAAAATAGTCTGTATAATGACTGGATGTGTGCCTTTTAAAAAGGCCCTCTTTGCAATGATTATCAGTCTATTTTTTTCCTGGTTTAAACTATAGGATAAAACCTATATAGAGAGATTGAAGCTGAAATAGCGTGTATAGTTTACACAGTTTAAATATCTGTAAAATACTACATAAAGAAAATGAGGAAGAAACAAGAAAAAAGTAGCAAAACTAAAAAAAATCTAATAAAAATGAGTCAAAATATTTTACCCTAGTTGATTAAGCTAGAGTTTAGAGTTTTGGGTTTGGGTTTGGAGTTTCAGCCTTTTTAAGACTAATCTTCAGTAGCAGTTTAAAACATCTGTGTATCACCATTTTCCCAACTCATGGGGAATCATAAACAAATTGGCTCCAATGGCATGTTAGGGAGGACCACCATCACAAATACCATAGACTGGGTGACTTAAACAACAGAAATTTATTTTCTCATAGTTTTGAAGGCTGGGAAGCCCAAAATCAAGGTGTGGGCTGATTAGGGTCCTGGTGAGAGATCTCTCCTGGCTTGCAGGTGCTGCCCTCTTTCTGTCCTCATGTGGCAGAGAGAGAGGGGAAAGCAAGGTCGCTGGTGGCTCTTCCTATGTGGGTATCAATTCCATCATGAGAGCCTCACCCTCATGACTTCATATAAACCTAATTATTCCCCATGTGCCCTATCTTCAAATACCATCCCATCAGGGGTTATGACTTCAACATATGAACTGGTGTGAGAGGGAGACATGATTCAGTCTACAGCAAGCAGCAGTACCTCATCTCTCTCCAATCACAGCACCCATGTGCGCGCACACACACTCATGCACTCACGCACAAAGGCACAGCTCCAGGAAAGGGGACTAGAGTTTATTTGTCTTATCATCACCACCCAGCAAGGTGTCTAGGCCCCTATTTTCCTTATCCCGTCCTTACAGGAGTCCTAGTCTGCTGCAAGGGGATAAGTTAAAGGGGTTTATGCAAGATCTTGAAGCACACTGGGCAACACTCCATCTGGTCAGTCATCAAAAAAGTTCTAAAGATCATTGAGTGAAAAATACATTCACTGGACATAGATTGGAAAAACAGTCAGTCTACTTAGTCCCTGGGCACAAGACATGGACAGTATATGGAGGCAAGAGTACAACATAAGGAAATCATCAGAAGCACAGGCGAAGAATTATGTACCAGGATGTTCATAGAAGTATTATTTAAAATTGCAGAACAACCAAAAAAAAAAAAAAAAAAAAAAAAAACCTGGACTCAAACCAAAACCAAATAAGCTCAAATTAGGGGATGGTTAAATAAGATGGACTATTAAACAGATATTAAATATAATGCTTTCAAAATATATTTAATTAAATGGAACAATATATTTGATATACTGTAAAGTTAAAAAACATGCACAGCCATATATATATATAGTATGTTTTAAATCATTGTCAAAAATGCTACATTCAAAATGAGCTGAGACTTGTGAAAAATACTTAGGACAATATAAAGTACTCTTCCATCATATTTTAGGCAATAAGAAAAGGGAGGAAAAGAAGAACCCTACTGCTTGGAGAAGAGAGCAATTTGCTAAAAGACTTTAGAATTTCTTTTTCTCCAGCCAGAAAAATGAGCTTCATGTTCTAAAAATAGAACATACAAAAAATATATATACATTTCAACACCAAGTAGTGAAGTAAGCTACTCCATAGGTTAGTTAAGGGTAAAATCCTGTGTTTGTGTACTATCACATCTATGGCACTGGGCACATAATACCATCTCAGTTAAAACTGTGGCAAACAACTAAATATAGGAATGAATACACATTAAGAAGTATCCAAGATGGTAGTTAACAGTAGCTTAGGGGTGGGAGATATGCAAAGATATTGATTAAAGGGTATGAACTTCCACTTACAGGATTAGCAAGTTCAGTAGCACCTGAGTGGCTCAGCAGGTTGAGCCTTTGCCTCAGGTCATGAACGCAGGGTCCCACGATCAAGTCCTGCACTGGGCTCCCTGTTCATGGGGAGCCTGTACAGGGAGCCTGCTTCTCTCTCTCTTCTTGCTCTTGTTCTCTCTCACTATCTCTGTCTCTCTCAAATAAATCAAATCTTAAAAAAAAATAAGATTAACAAGTTCTGGGTCTCTAATGTATAGCATGGTGATTATAGCTAATAATACATTGTTTTATTTATATATATTTATTTATATTTATATTATTATAGCTAATAATATACTTTAAAGTTGGTAAAAGAGTAACTCTTAAATGTTCTTGCTACAAAAAAGAAATGGCAATTATGAGACAAGACAGAGGTCTTAGCCGAGACTATGGTCATAATCGTTTTGCAACATACAAGTATGTTAAATCAACACCCTGTATACCTTACACTTACACAATGTTATATGTCAATTATATCTCAATAAAGTGGGTAAAATTTTTTAAATATATATTTTTTAGAGTATCAAGGACTTCAAAAAAATTTCAGTGATATCTCAAGTTGCTCAAAAAATGTACAGGAATGTCTTCAGTATTTGTAGACAAATTTCAAAAAGGTCAATGAATCTCTTCAGTTGTTTCAGAAGAGTGTGTAAAGATTTCCCAATAATTTATCCTGGAAATGAAAATTGATGTGTTCAATGCATTCAGTCCTACTGACTAAGGAGATTTTAGGACAGATTGCTATACAGAGGATTGGCCAGAAAGGATTGTCACGCTTAATGTCAAAATAATTATATATCCTTTTATCTTTATGTGACCAACAGAACTCAGCCTCTGCTGGTAACTGTTTTTCATTTTTAGGTTAAAAATTTTTTTTTAAACAAAAATAGGGAAGCACTTGAGATTTTTGAACAGGAAAAGACCTCTCTTTGATAAGATTAGTAATTTTGTACTTAATACACTGGAAATTTAAGAGATCGGAGGCCTAAAGATCAAGCATATGACAACCTGGAACATTCTAGATAAAAGCAGTAACAGAATAAGAAATTCAAATTAAGGGTAAAAAGAGGGTGTTAATAGTGGGGACATAAAGAGAAAAGTAGCTATACAACTGACCTATCTAGAAGATGGAAATGGAGAAAATCACAGGCTATGCCAAGATTTCAAAATTGGATGGCTAAGTGAATAGTTGTGCCACGACTAGAAAGTAGAAAGTTGTATATCCTAAAGTAGAGTGGGGTGATGCTTAATTCAATTATTGATCATTATATGTTGGAACTCTCAAATAGCCGCGTTGAGATTATGCACCTGGCCTTATGGAGACACATAGATGCAGTCCTGCGCCTGCGCAGAAGTTGGGGCGGGGGCGGGGGCAGGACCTGGAGGTCGTGCACACTGCCCTCAGGGCCAGGCAGAGCATGCCATCCGCTGTAACTGATAGTCGGAATAGTGAGTCCCTGTTTTCCAGGAAAGTGGGAGTTCATTGAGTTTGGAATGTAGTCCAAGCCCACTGTTTCCTTTTATTCCATTCTTTATGGTGTGCTGAAGACCCATCAACGAATAAAGCAGTCTCCCTCTTGAGATTGCCACAAAGCACAAAATTTTAGAGATATTTTTCAGTTTTCTTTACATAAGAATAACAGAAAGGTTTACTGTAGAAATATTTCTATCAGAAACAGTAAAACACAAAACAAAACCCCCAAAATACTAGGCTTCTCATTTAAATGTATATTCTTCAGTTATCTGGGAAATTTACTGGCATGGAACAAAGTTTTCTTGGGCAATGCTGGGAAAATGAGGTGTTGCTGTATTGGGTTAGCAATATTAAATCAGAGATTATATGTAGACAACGAAGGGATTGAGAAGTAATTTTGGTTTCCTTTTCAGAAAGGGAGATCAGAGAGATTTTTTTTTAATAATAATCATCAAGTACAGTAATGGCAAACATTCTGAAAATATTGAGTGTTGCAAGCAATTTATTATGTCTATTACATTTTAAGAAAGATAATCAGTCAATATTGCAATCTTAAATATAAACTTGCAGAGTGCTAAATCCTCTTCCAAACTAAACTTCAAAACCCTCAACCATGATTGTCTATAATAAACAAGACAGAGTAGTTTACTTATGGCCCAAAGTTAGACTTTGAAGTTCACTTTTAAAGAACGTATTTGTTAGTAGTTCTCCAAAAGAATGTTAATTATGAGAATGAAAGGAAATATTAAGTCCTATAAAATTTTATTTTTCAATCTAAGAAATGCTTCAATGCCTCCTTTGATATGATATGACTCATGTCACCACTTTAAAAGACATAGCAACAATAAAAACTTCTTTAAAATTAGTAACTCAAAAATTCTAAAATCTCATAATCTATGTTCACCTCAGAATCATAATACCATAATGATTGTAAGGATGTCATTATTGTATGTACCACAGAGAAGGGAAAAAAACACAGCTACACAAGTTATAACACATGTTTTCTATAACAGAACTTACACTACATACTTATTGAAAGAGTATTATAATACCTACTGAGGTATAGGTTTTTATCTCATGCCCTTCTTGAATCTATATAAAAATGAAACTATAAGAGGGGTGCCTGGGAGGCTTAGTCAGTTAAGCACCAGGGGACTCTTGGTTTGGGCTCAGGTCATGGTCTGGGGGTCATGGGATGCAGCCCCAGATCAGGCTCCACGGCTCAGGCAGATGTCTGCTTGTCCCTCTCCCTACCCTCTGCCCCTGCTCCCTGCTCATGTGCATGTGTGTGCGAGCTCTCTCTCTTTCTCAGGTAAATAAATAAAATCTTAGAAAAATAATAAAATATAAGCAAAACAAATCGGTTAGAGTATTCCTAAAGCTTACTCACATCCCAAGTCAAATATTTCTAAACATACTCAACTCAGAGTCCTGGATGACCATGTTTCCCACAAGATACTATCACCTATGCCATCAAGAGTACTGGTGATACAGTATCATCTCTGCAATTTTATTCCACGTTGCTGACATTCATTCTGTAAGTTTTTATGCACACAGACAAGCAACGACAAGGACATCAGAACCACAAGACACAACCTGTTTCCAGAAATGTTAAAATGTAAAAAGAAACATAAATAGTAGAATCCTTGAAATATGATGTATTTTAAGAGCTAAGATATAGTAAAGAAATTTGGTTTATAGCTCTAATTTCTTCCTGCCCCCCCCCATGGAAGTAGAGTTGACACACAATATATTAGTTTCAGGTGTACAATGCAGTGATTCAGTGACTTTTCACCTTCTGCTGTACTCACCATTCAGCTCTCATTTCTTATAGGCTCTTGGAATTTCTTCACTGTTCATTGGAAATTATAAATCTGACATTTGAAAAGAGTTAACTCTTCTAAAGGGTGAATTTGGAACTTTTGCTGTGAATTGTATAAGACTGATGATTCACAAACCCGTACCTGTGAAACAAATAATACCTTATATGTTAACAAAAAAAATAAAAAATAAGAAAAAAAAATAAAATAAAAAGGAAAATAGTGGCCTTTCTACTGCTTCAATGATGTCAGCACCAACAAAGGAAGCAGCATTGACATCTTTACCAGCTGGGGCAAAACCATCTATTTGTACTTATATCTTAGGACCTGTTAAATTTATGTAGAACTGAACTCTTCCTATTCCCAAAATTTTAAAAACAAATAAACAAGCAAAGTCCTTGCTTCTCAGAGGTTATAAGTAAGTCTAAGGGAGACGGTGGGGGTTTTTTTGTTGGGGTTGTTTGTTTTGAGAAAATACTGTCTTCTTATTTCGAGTTATAGACTGATTTCTAGAAATTAGATTCAAATTTTTGGAGGCTATAAACACTGAGCCAAGCAATACTCTTGAAGTAAACATCCTAGCAGTCAGACTAGTATGATACATATGATTAAGGCATTGCTGTGCTCACTTTTGCAAGTTTATACTTAAACCAGAGAAAATCAGCTACAAGATGAATCTCAACAAATAGTATGCCAGAATATATTATGTACACTGAAATTTTAGCTTTTCAGCTTTCATAGCAGTAATGGCTCAGATCAGCTTTGAGATTTGTTTTCAAACTTACTAAATATCCTATAAAGTAGAAAACACAAAAATAGCAAAATATTTTTTAGAATTTAAATGTAAATTTTTTAATAGAACCAATTCTTTTTTTTTTAGATTTTATTTATTTATTTGATAGAGAGAGAGATCACAAGTAGGGAGAGAAGCAGGCAGAGAGGGGAAGCAGGCTCCCTGCTAAGCAGAGAGCCCAATGTGGGGCTCAATCCCAGGACCCTGAGATCATGACCTGAGCCGGAAGCAGAGGCTTAACCCATTGAGCCACCCAGGCACCCCTAAATGTAAAATATTTTTAAATGCTAAATTTTGATCCATTTGCCACTGGGAAAGTCACATAATTTGCAACTAGATTTTGAGAAAGGAGGATTAGGAAATAAGTTAAAAGAGCAAACAATATCTTTTACTAGATATTTTTCATGCATATGTTTATTACTTCTTTAAGAAACATACGTTTAATCAACTCTTTCATTAAAAGTGTGAAAGAAAAGCAATCTAAAATGGTTCAACTGAAAAAATAAATATAATAACTATGAAACACTAAAAATAACATTACATTGACGTGTACCTTTATTTCAAACAGGAAAGTAGATCTATCCTGAGATGATATTCAAAACCTCTAAGCGCTGGGCACAGACACCAATCAATGACAATGTACTGCTCTCAAAGACCAGAACTACTATACGTGTTATCAACTGGATACCAAGCTAGCAAGTCAGCTTGTGAGGTGCTCCACCAATTGCTCAATATCCCCATATATGGGATAAACAAATGAAAGATATCTACTATTTATTATTTGTTTTGCTTACTAGAAGATTTTTGTATTTTCTTGGATTAATCAGTTAATGTGGGGAAAAAGTCTTCATTGTGTTTTTTTAGAAAAAAAATGTGCACATTTTCCATTGATAGGCAAGAGATGATAGAGATACAGTGGTCAGTTATTTGAATCATTAGAGATGACAGGAGCATCTGACAGAGGAAGAAAAAAAAGAATTCAGAAAAATGATGACAAAGAAGAAAGAAGGCTAATGAGAAATTTCTAGTAGCCAACATGATAAGAGAACTTTTAGGAACTAGTGTCCTGATTTGATTTGCTTTTTAAATTCTTTTTATGTTTAATCCTCCTGTATTAACCATGAAACCTAAGCCACTTACATAGATATACCCTTGTTGTAGTGTAGCTTAGGGACACTAAAAACCCAAGGCCGAGTCCTATAATTAAGAAAGAAGCAGAGAAGGGCGCCTGGGTGGCTCAGTGGGTTAAGCCGCTGCCTTCGGCTCAGGTCATGATCTCAGGGTCCTGGGATCGAGTCCCACATCAGGCTCTCTGCTCAGCAGGGAGCCTGCTTCCCTCTCTCTCTCTCTCTCTCTGCCTGCCTCTCTGTCTACTTGTGATCTCTCTCTGTCAAATAAACAAATAAAATCTTTAAAAAAAAAAAAAAAAAGAAAGAAAGAAAGAAGCAGAGAAGAAAGAAAGAGCGAAAGAGCGAGCGGTGGGGAAGGAAGGAAGGAAGAAAAGGCAAGCAGGAAAAGGACAGAATCTAAAGAAAGTGACAAATAGGAATTGAGAAATATATAAGAGCAGTAATTTAGAGCAGGTTGGAAATCATCCCATCCAAACCAATAATCAACAGAAATACTGAGCAAGGCAAAATGTCTCTCAAATACCTAAAATGGGAGTTCAGCTATTGCATTTGGATATAGGAAAAACAAAATGCAGGTAATATTAAAAAGCTGGAGTACTGGGACACCTGGGTGGCTCAGTTGGTTAAGCAGCTGCCTTCGGCTCAGGTCATGATCCCAGCGTCCTGGGATCGAGTCCCACATCGGGCTCCTTGCTTGGCAGGGAGCCTGCTTCTCCCTCTGCCTCTGCCTGCCACTCTGTCTGCCTGTGCTCACTCTCGCTTCTCTCTCTATGACAAATAAATAAATAAAATCTTTAAAAAAAAAAAAAGCTGGAGTACTTGGGACGTCTTTTCTTCACTATATAATACTTTACTGTATAATAATGGGTGTCATTAGTTTCTTACTTCCCACGTGTAAAAGAACCTGAAAAGCTATTTTAGAATAAGTGGATTTATGGCTTATTGGGTATTTATATCTTTGGTATTTATATCTTATATATTTGGTATTAAATACTTTTTTATGTTTTCTACTATGGTTCATCATTTTACAATATGAAATGTTCCCCCCCCCAAAAAAAAAACAACAAATCCTCCTCTCTTATCCTACAAATACACCCAAATCAATCAGTGTTATTCTCACACAAATGCATGGATAGGCTATCACATATTTATGGACCATTTGGATGGAAATACAGAAGAAGTACATTCTTAATGTCAGTTAAGCATAATCACTCGTGTGGACCATAACTGACACTGAAACCAGTTTCTTCGTCAATGTTTGTGTAGGAGATGGCTTGGAAATGGACCAACTTTTTAAGACCCACCTGTGTCAAATCAAACCCTGGGAATCGGTCTAGAGGTAAGGATCATGCGATGTAGATAAAACTTTTATTTACTTCTTGGAATTCTATTCTACGTCTAAATATCTGACATAAAAAATCTTAGAATATTCCCATTTAGAATATTTGAGTGAAGTAAGCAAGTTAGACAAAACAAAAGGTTGAAGAACATTATGAATCTCCACATCAGATAAATAACATCCTTGATTTTTGTATGGCAATAACCTTGCCAATAAAACAGCCTGGAATGCAAGAATTAGGTAGAACAAATAAAGAACAGAACAAATAAATGGAACAAAGTTGAAGAGTTGAAGAGTCCTAAGTATAACTTCAGTCATTGCTGTTTCAGAGGATGACCAGTAAACTTCTCAAGACAGAAAACAGTAGATTTGGGTTTCTATGTGGGTATTAACAACTTGGTATCCATGAAAAAGTGATATATACTCATAGGGAGGCACTTGACTTTCAACTAATCTTAAAACAATTCAATTTAACAAAACTGTACTGGTCCAGGACATTTTACAATGTGTGTGTGTGTGTGTGTGTGTGTGTGTTGATTTTGTGTCTTAAAAACTTGCAAAATTCACTTATTAGTTTGAGTAAGTTTTTGTAGATTTAATTGGATTTTCTACAGAGACAATCTTGCCATCTATCAATAAAGACAGTTTTACTTCTTCCTTTATAATCTGTAGGCCTTTGGATTTTGAGGGGGTACTTGTTTCTGATAGAGAGGAAAATATGAGTCTTTCATCATGGAGTACAATTTTAATTAAGGTTCTTCATAATTCTGAGCAGGCTCAGGAAGTTCTTTTTTAATCATAGCTTTCTGAAAGATTTTAACTAGCAATAGATGTTGGATTTTATCAAATGCTTTTTCTGCATATATTGAGCTTATCATTGGGTATTAAATTAATAGATTTTCAAATGTTAAACTAACCTTGCATTCCTGGGTTTATCTTGGACATGACATATTATCATTTCTATATACTATTGTAATTGATTTTTAAAAATTTTCTTGTCTTTCAAGAAATTTACCTACACCAATTAAGTTATCTTAATTATTAACATGAAATTGTACATAATATTCCCCTATTATCTTTCTTTTTTGAGATCAAAGTGACATATAACATGTATTAGTTCTATGTATACAACATGATGATTTGCTATATGTATATATTAACATGATGATTTGTTATATGTATATATTGTGAACTGATCACTGCAATAAGTTAAATTAACATTCATCACCACACCTAGGTACAATTTTTCTCTTGTGATGAAAATTTTTAAGATTTACTCTCTTAGCAACTTTAAAATATACAATACAATATTGTTAACTATAATCACCATGTTACACATTCTAATTTATCTTATAACTTGAAGTTTATACCTTTTGACCACTTTCAACCATTTTTCCTATATCCCACCTGCACCCCCAACATCTGACAACAAGCAATCTGCTCTATTATTTATGGATTTAACTTTTTTATTTTTTTAATTCCCCATATAAGTGAAATCATACAGTATATGTCTTCTTCTGTTGGACTTATTTCACTTAACCATAATGCCCTCATGGTCATCTATGTTTTTGCAAATTACAAGATTTCATTCTTTTTTATAGTTCAGTAATATTCCATATATATATATATATATATATATATATATATATGCATATATTTATACACACACTATATATAGTGTGTATGTGTGTATGGTGTATAACATAATGTTAAGTACATATATAGATACCACATCTTCTTTATTTACCCATTGATAGACACTTGGGAAGTTTCCATGTCTTAGCTATTGTAAATAATGCTGCAATGAATATGGGGGTACACAGATCTTTTCAAGTTAGTATTTCATCTCCATTAGATATACACCCAGAAGTAGAATTGCAGGATCATATAGGAGTTCTATTTTCAATATTTTGAAGAACCTCCTCACTATTTTCCAAAATGGCTGGACCCATTTACATTCCTACCAAGGGTGCATGAGGGTTCCCTTTCTCCACATCCATGCTAGCACTTGCTATTTCCTGTCTTTTTGATAATTCTTTTTGATAATTCTAACAAGTGTGAGGTCATTGTGGTTTTGGTTCACATTTCCCTCATTATTTTTTTAAAAGATTTTATTTATTAATTGACAGAGAGAGAGATCACAAGTAGGCAGAAGCAGGCAGGGCAGGGGGCAGGCTCCCCACTGAGCAGAGAGCCCAATATGGGGCTTGATCCCAGGATCCTGAGATCATAACCTGAGACAAAGGCAGAGACTTAACCCACTGAGCCACCCAGGCGCCCCACATTTCCCTCATTATTAATGATGTTGAACACATTTTGATTTATCTGTAGGCCATTTGTATGTTTTCTTCCCTAATTTTTAAAAAAATATCTGTATAATCTGTAGTGATGTCACCTCTTTTATTCTTGACACTTGCAATATGTTTCTCCTTTCTTTCTTTACCTGACTAGTCTGACTAGACTGCCCCATAGTAGTTTGAAACCTCAATATCACTATCAGAATTGGCCTCTCCAGATCTAATGATCTATCACTGACAGCTGGATTTCCCCAACCTATAGCCTCCTTCATCACCAATCAAATCCAGGGTCCAATGAGTGAGGAGTAAGTCTGAGGTGATCATGTAGCCAGATCCTGTTAATCTAATTCATTAGACTGAGCATCTGGCTTTATCTCCCTCTCTATGTTCTGCCAAATTAACTGGCCTAGAATTCCAGCCCACATGTTTACCCTATTTCATACAATTCTACACACAAACTATAGCATTGGGATCCTGCCTTGAAACTCAACAAATAACAAGGGGTCCCTAATCCTTTGCCTCAATTGTGATAAGCTTCCTGACTTCCAAAATTGTTATTTAATATTCCTTATTGCTCTTCTCCAGCAGAAAGAATGATTCCTGTTACTATGGGCTTGTGCCTTTCGATGGACCAGACTATATACATGGGAGTCAGCTTGCCAAGCCTGTTTCATCTACTGCATTTTATCCTTTTCCTTTCTGATGGAACATCACTCTCATCCCAAAATATCTCCTACTTATGCCCATCCAAGTTTAATATGGCTATCATCTGCCATTAAAAAAAAAAAATCCCTCTTTATTAACATCAGTACATACTGAATAAAGTCCAAACAACTTGCTCCAAATTGAAGTTTCTTTTTTTTTTTTTAAGATTTTATTTATTTATTTGACAGACAGAGATCACAAGTAGGCAGAGAGGCAGGTAGAGGGAGAGGGAGAAGCAGGCTCCCTGCTGAGCAGAGAGCCTGATGTGGGGCTCGATCCCAGGACCCTGAGATCATGACCTGAGCCAAGGCAGAGGTTTTAACCCATTGAGCCCCCCAGGTGCCCCACCAAATTGAAGTTTCTTAACAATCTAGTCTCAAGTTTCCTTTTTCAATTTATTACTCTTCAGCAAAGCTGGTCATTGAGCTGTCCCTTAAATATTATTGACTTCTCCCCACCTTTGGGGCTTCAGCTGACAAGTCTTCCTTGAGCAAGTCTAACCAACTACCTCTCCTCCTTACATTAAAATTATATTCCTATTTCAAGACCCAACTTAAATCCTACCTTCCCACCAAGTGACTGATTAAAGAAAGGGTATCCTTCTGCACTGAGGTAGAAGAACAGAATGATAGGTCGTAGAAACTACACTAGAAGAAAATTTCCCAAGGAAAGAATCTCAAACATCATAGACTATAAGGCCTTTTTTTTTTTTAAAGATTTTATTTATTTATTTGATAGACAGAGGTTACAAGTAGGCAGAGAGGCAGGCAGAGAGAGAGGAAGCGAAGCAGGCTCCCTGCTGAGCAGAGAGCCCGATGCGGGGCTCGATGCGGGGCTCGATGCGGGGCTCGATGCGGGGCTCGATGCGGGGCTCGATGCGGGGCTCGATGCGGGGCTCGATGCGGGGCTCGATCCCAGGACCCTGGGATCACTACCTGAGCCGAAGGCAGAGGCTTTAACCCACTGAGCCACCCAGGCGCCCGACTATAAGGCCTTTTGAGAGCCAAGCCATAAAGAGCATATCCTTATTCTTTGTCCAAGAGGCCTTGTGGACTTTTCTCCTTTATCAGAGGAGAAATAGCTTCTAGTATGGCCAAAAAGCATTGTTTATAGTACCCTAAATTCCCTTTTTAATTAGTGATGGCAAGATCAGAAGCAGCGCAAATGAAAATGGCATAAAGACACAGCCTGTCACTTTTAGAAGTGTTAATGAATGCCCTGTGGATTTTTTTTTTTTTTAATTTCATGAGAACAGACAAGGAAATGTCTCCATAAAACTGTTGATTCTCAGGGAAATGTGTTAATGTTATGTAAATTAAAATCTGAAAGCCTACTTAACTGAAATCAGTAACACCAAGAGTTGTGCATATGGAAAACACAATTCCTCAGTCCTGAGAACAGAGCTGTCCGATCTGCTGAGAGCTCTACATTATCTCCAGCTTGGCCATTTTAGAAACTGCTCTCATTCTATGTTATAGTGTAAGTGAGGAGTTCTAATTGACTTCAAAGAGATTTTCCCTGGTTGGTAACTGGTGGAGTGAGGGTGTGTCCATCCAGGAGCAGAAGACAAACCTGATTTTTCTCTTTGAGAAAATTTGATAAAGGCTAAAGAATTCTTGAGAAATGGAAATAATTACACACGTATGCCCTGAAGACACTTTTCATCCAGTATGATTCCTAAATTTTCCCATCAGACAAATAGGATTTTTTAAAAGCTTGAAATGAACTTTTTGTGGGGATTTGGCTATAAATATAAATTAAATAGCATTCCTTTTCTTTATTTTGTTTAAATGTTAAAAAGGCAGTTATATTCCCATTCTTTTTCTCATTCCTTACCAGCTTCAGGCAAAAAACTTTTTAACCATGTTACCCTCTGGTAGCACAGTTAAAAGAAATCATGAAATTATTAAGTCACAGTATGTATAATATTTATATGTTTTTAGCATGGCATTAGTTAAGAGAAAGCCTGAGGCTTTCCAACCTGGCAAAGACATATTGCTCTGTTAAAAATTAATAGATATAGATTATGGATATATAATTGCTGTGGGTGACCAGCTACAATACTGATGAAAATTTAAGAAGGGTGGGATTATTTTACATAAAGAAATGCAAGATCAATAGTTTAAGCCAAAAAACCCCACAACTTGTCTACTTACTTGGAATAATGTTTGCTGTACAGAGTGATTCACTACTTTTCAGAAGTACACATCACAGTTTAATTTATTTTCAGAAATATTTAGTGAGCACCGGCCAGGTGGCCCTTATGTAAGGAACTATGCAATTTAGGAAGAAACAGAGCCATAGCATTTGACCTCAAGGAGCCCTGTCCAACAAGGAAGACAATCGAACATGAGCTGCAGTGCAAAATGATACCTGTTCCAATAAAAGCTATTTATAAAATATTATGGAGAAAGGAGAAAGCAAACATTTGGGAAGTTGTGGTGAAGAATGAAATGAGTGTTTGAAGAAAATTTCACAGAGGAAGTGACCTTTGAGCAGCACAGTTCTTGAAAGAGGAGAATGATTTCATGAAGCTAAGAAATAAGGAAAGGTCACTCTGGAGACTGTGAGATCAGACCGATGAGAAAAGCCAAAATTACAGAGACCCAAAATAACCTTGCAGGAACTTTATGTATTCTAGTGCTATGATTCCCAAAGTACAATCCACAGACCAGCAGAAAATGATCCCTGGGAGTTTATTAGAAATGCCAAACCTCAGGCCTCACCCAGATCTCTAGAATCAGGGTTTGCATTTTAACAAGATCCCCTGGAAAGCTGTAAGCACATGAAAATTTGAGAAGCACTCCTCTAGAGCCAAGAGTAACTGGGAGAAGAATGATGTGAGAAATGACGATGCAGAGACAAATCATGTCCTTGATATGTGCCATGGAGTTTATACCGATCAGATGGACTGGAGGTGTTTCTTAAAGGACTGATATAATGTGTGACTTATAATGATAATTCTAGTGGCCATGTGGAGATACATGTTTGTGAAGAGAGCACAGGACATGGGAAGATCAGTTACGGGCTATGATAACATGGTAAGAATGATAATTCCTATTTATTGAGTGCCTGCTACATGCCAGACATCATGGTATAAACCTAATATTTTATATGTGCTGTGTTAAACTTCCCATAATCCCCATTCTGCAGATGAGAATCAATATAAGAAAGGTTTTCTTTAAATTGCCCAAAGTCATGTGACAAGTAAGTTGCAGAAGAATTCTAACCCAAGTTTAATTTCAAAATTTGAGTTCTACCTCCAAAAGACACCCTAAGTTCATCTACCTCATTTCATCACCACCATCTTGGGAACTAGCTCTATAGTGTGCTATGAACTTCAACTTTTGCTTACTATAATCTCTCTTATGCAGCAGCCCAAATGATCTTTTTAAAAATATTTTTTAAAACCATTTTTAAGTAATCTCTACACCCAATGGGGGCCTCAAACTTACAACCCTGAGATCAAGAGTCGCATGTTCTACTGACTGAGCCAGTCAAGCACCCCCAAATGATCTTTTAAAAACAGAAATCCTCTCTTTAACATCAAAAATAGAATAAAATGTAAATTTTGTAACCCAAGTCCACAGGTCCATAATAATTTAGCCCTGTCTGTATCTGAGATCTCATTCTGCGACACACTCTGCCATCACTGTATTAATCACACTTTACATTGAATAACGTCAAGCCTTTTTCCCCTTTCAGGATTTCGTACTTATGCTTTGCCTAGACCACTCTCATCCTAAGTGTTTAAAATTGTTATTTAAATATTTTAAAAATATAAGCAACTATTGAAAGTAAAAATGATAACAGCATACTAGGGACTTAATAACATGTATAAGTAAAAAAAAAGTGTAAGTAAAACGCATACAGCAATAACACAAAGAAGTAATGGAGAACATTATATTTAAAATTCCTATTCTATATGTAAAGTATTAAATATCACTTAGCGGTTCACTGTAAGAAGTTAAAGATAATCACTAAAATAATACAGCAGAGAATTATAACCAATAAACTCACAAAGGAAGTAAAATAGAATCCCAATAGGTTAAGCTATCAGACTAACAATCTATTAACAAATTTAAAAGGTGGGGAGGGAATATTGTATATATCCTTTATGGCAATTAATTTTTGAATTTTATGATATTTCTTGCTCTTAATGTACCGAATTATATTCACAATAATATAATTTTCTCTACCTCCTATATTACAATCACTTCAAGTCCCAGAGTCAGTTATTTAAGAATATAAGTCAATACATTTTATCATGGACCACATTATATTTTAAATTGTAGCATTTGTTTCCAAGTATAATCAATGATTCTTCTTTTTGTCATGATTCTCAAACATTCTTAAACAATTCTCAAATTATCTCTACAGAAAATAAAAATAATAGAAGACAGATATGCCAATGTCTCGTAAAACAGAATTAGTGCATTTTCCCCAAGTTATACCCTCAGCTTTCACAGAACTTGGCAGGAAGCTTCCTTAGTGGCATGAGGAATGCTGACTGGTCATTCCCATTTCTTTTTCAGTAATTCAAACTGGAGAAAACAAAATGAAAGTCAAACAGCAGGAAATTTAGTTTGTCCTTTCTAAATAAACCTTCTGTTATCTGTTATCTAAACTTGAACATTTTCACTGACTAGTAGGTTATCTACAGCATCTCTTATCATTTCTGTGCAGGGATGAGAATAGATGTGTTCCTGGTACTTTCCTCTGCAGATAGCTTAATCTACTGAATTCGCTGCTTTTATGCTAATTACCCAGAGTTAAGATTGCGGGAGGGGTGCTGAAATTACCTCTCACATATTGATAGAGAATCTATCTACTGGGAGGGGAGTTCCACTTCGCTGGTTTCAGGTTCCACGTGGAAATTTATCCACTGCAGTAAGCTTTCTGACTTCTGCTCCAACCCAATAAGGAGTGACTCATCGGATTGGAAATATTAGGAGAACAAACTGGGTGGTTCAATATGGGCCATTCCTCTCTCAGTTGCAGCCTGACCTTGGGAAGTATGCCTTGGGGACAGCTCTCTGTGATGGAGAGAGGGATCTGCCCTGAGAGGGGGGCTTGTGCTAGTGGCAAAGCAGTAACCCTGTCTTGGAGGTGCACATACCTAGTTGGCCATTGATCTTAAAAAGTCCAAATTGGGGCGCCTGGGTGGCTCAGTGGGTTAAGCCGCTGCCTTCGGCTCAGATCATGATCTCAGGGTCCTGGTATCGAGTCCCACATCGGGCTCTCTGCTCAGCAAGAAGCCAGCTTCCCTCTCTCTCTCTCTCTCTCTCTCTCTCTCTCTCTCTGCCTTCCTCTCCGTCTACTTGTGATCTCTGTCAAATAAATAAATAAAATCTTTTAAAAAAAAAAAAGTCCAAATTGTTCTTTTATCCAGGTAAGAGTAGTAGATTAATGAATAAATAACAATTTATTAATGAATAACTAACAACTACTGAAGGCTTATATTATAAGAAGAATCAATTGAATTTTGGGGTTAAGAAATGCAGAAATAGGGGCACCTGGGTGGCTCAGTGGGTTAAAGCCTCTGCCTTCGGCTCAGGTCATGATCCCAGGGTCCTGGGATCGAGCCCCGCGTCGGGCTCTCTGCTCCGCGGGAAGCCTGTTTCCTCTCCTCTCTCTGCCTGCCTCTCTGCCTACTTGTGATATCTGTCAAATAAATAAATAAAATATTTAACAAAAAAAAAAAAAAAAAGAAAAGAAATGCAGAAATACCTACCACTCAATGAACACATGGAATCTAGAGGCAAAGAGTTCAATTTAAAATGCCTATGCTAGACTACTCTGATTCTAGAAAGCATTTTTCTCTTTAATAAACGTGATATATTAAGTGATTATTTTCTTCTCTCAAAATCCCGCATCTGTCTCTGGATTGGTTCCAGACTTAGGGTAAGGACAAGAGAGTAGTACTTACTGATCCAGTCAAACTCTTGACACCTTGGTAAGTGGTCAGGAAACCCTGAGAAATAAATAAAAGATGGATGAGGGAGGGGACAAAATTGTACCGGAAATCACAGTGTTTTGATCAGGGCTGGGGATTTAGTGTATTGGGCTATGTGGGCTTTCGATCCTGGTGGGGCATGGAGTCTGGCAGGTAACCTGAGACTCTTGACGGTTCTGGCTGACCTTGCAGGTGTGGCTGAGGCAGGGATTAGGTATTTTTAGGCATTTGGGGTGTAATAATATTTGCAGCTTTTATAATGTTTTTGAGTCAAGTCTTCAGGTGTTCATTTTAAGGTCCAAAGGCATCGCCTTAACATGAGGCTATTATCTGGGCCTGGTGTGGTTCAAAATATGTGTCACCAGCTCTGGGAACTCAAGTGTATAGTCACTGTTCCTGGACTAAGCACTGTGGTTGCAGAATGTGAGAGATGGAAGAAGCTGCATCTTTTCACAAGGTCCACTCCCATCGAAGAGTCTTGTAGCAGCAGATGCAAATGCATCCTGCAGATTTCTGTTGCCTATGCAGCAAGTAAATGATGAAGAAGGTGAGCAAAACAGAGGAAAAAATTATGGAGAGTTCTTTGATGATAAGTATGGCTATCTAGAGTGCTAGACTGAAAGGTTTTTTTTTTTTAAGATTTTGTTTATTTACTTATTTATTTCAGAGAGAAAGAGCATGAGCAGTGGGGAGGAGCAGAGGGAGAAGCAGACTCCCCACTGAGCAGGGAGCCAGATGTGGAGCTCAATCCCAGGACCCTGAGATCATGACTTGAGCTGAAGGCAGACACTTAACCGATTGAGCCACCCAGGCACCATAGACCGAAATTTTTAAAAAGGAATTATGTGAGTTAGAAAAATTACTCCCATACTAGGATGTATTAATGTCAAGAAAACCAGCACTTCTGTAGAAGGAGGAGTGGAAAGGTTGTCACAAAGGGACAGACATGAGATGGCCAAGGCATGAGCTAGTGTGATGGTATTTGGGATGACAACTTGGACCTGAGTGAGAGACTGGAAAGGACTCAGCAAGAGCACAGATGGAAGTTCAGGAAAATATTCTGGAGAATGTGAAGTGTATCAAATGTTCAACAGCATTTATTTAGTCATATATTCAGCTTTTCCAGAGTTCTTAACCTGTACCCAACACCGTGCAAGGTCCTGGGCAGAAAATAGAAAACCAGCTTAGACCCTTCTTTCTCGGAGATTACAGTGTAGTGAGAGAAACAGTTATTAATCAACTGATTACATATATACAATGGAATATTACTCAGCCATCAGAAAGATGAGTACCCACCATTTGCGTCGACATGGATGGAACTGGAGGGGATTATGCTAAGGGAAATAAATCAAGCAGAGAAAGGCAATTATCATATGATTTCACTCATATGTGGAACATAAGGAATAGCACAGAGGACCACAGGGAAAGGGAGGGAAAACTAAATGGGAAGAAATCAGAGAGGGAAACAAACCATGAGAGTCTCTAAACTCTGGAAAACAAACTGAGGGTTTCTGAAGGGTAAGGATGAGGGGATGGGGTAACCAGAGAGTGGATATTAAGGAGGGCACGTGTTGTGATGAGCACTGGGTATTATACACAACTAATGAATCGCTCAACAATACATCAAAAACTACTGGTGTACTGTATACTGGCTAATTGAACATAATACAAAATAAAAATAAAAAATAAAAACCTGGCTAAAATTGGGCATAAAAAGTCAACTGATTGTACAAATAAATATCAACTACAATGAGCACAGTGTGTGAAAATCCAAGGCTGCAGAAGTGAGATTGCACAATAGGGGAACCTTATCTATTCTGGGAATGTATGAAAGGTAAAAAAATGGTTTCCTTGGATCTTGAATGTATTTGATAGCCACATTGGCAGAAATCCTCTAACGCAGCTATTAGACTCACAAGCAAAGAGTGACATCATTGTTTTCATCATTAAAAAAAAAAAAAGAAGAAGAACATGAAAATATCTACATTTCCTAGTAGAAACAAGCAGACAACAATTTTGAAAGAAAAGGAATTTTAAAGATTTTTTAAAATTAGTTCATCATTAAAACATTTTGTACCAATGTTTACAAGGAAAAAAGACATCATCAAACAATGTGTGGGAACATTCTGAATTATTTTTAATAGTATGTGACATATTATATGAGTGCCATAAAAGGAAATGTGTATTTTGGCTTTGATTTCTGATATAAAAATTCACCACTGAAACAAATATTTTCATTTGGAATCAATATTTTGGTTCTCAGGGCTTAAGCAAAGGTTTTGTTTGGAAATTTCTTTTATACTGACTGTGAGGACAGAAATCTGGGAAAGTAGAACACCAACAACCACTGATCAAACATGTATTGATATTCCCATGCAGCTCATATCTGCTTAATGAATAGAGACAAAGTTATCTTAAAAAAAGATGAAAATCAAAGGCATTAAGACCTCATCCATACAATAAAAGTAAACATGGAAGTTGATTTAACCTAAGAATTAAGAAATCAGGTTCAGGGATGCCTGGGTGGCTCTGTTGGTTAAGCATCTACCTTTGGCTCAGGTCATGATCCCAAGGTCCTGGGATCCAGCCGCTCATGGCTCCTTGCTCAGCAGGGAGCATACTTCTCCCTTTGACTGCTGCTGCCCTGCTTGTGCTTGCTCTCTCTCTCTCTCTCTCTCTCTCTGACAAATAAATAAAATCTTTAAAAAATAAGAAAAGAAAGAAAGAAATCATGTTCAGAAGTGTGAGCAGTGTTTCTTAGGAAACAACTTTGATGCAGATTAAAACATTACCCTCCTAACCTTGGGGTTGTGTTATTATTGTTGCAATATTATAATCTATTTTTTTAAAGCAAAAGTTAGACTCCTTTTAGAAATCTTCTTGAGAAACGGGCTAGTTTCAAAGGCATTAAAAATTCGTTGATATAGTTTTAGATTTCACATTACCTGTGATCTTAAACAAACTAGTACTTGCTGAGATTTGGTGTAATATTAAAAAAGAATATCTACAGTTATCTGAAAAAGTTATTAAAATGTCCCTCCTTTTCCCAATACATTTGTATAAAGCCGAATTTTCTTCATATACTTCAACCAAAATATCACACTGTAAGAAATTGAATGCAAAAGCAGATCAGAGAAGCCAACGGTCTTCTGCTAAGCCATACCTGAAAGACATTTACAAAAATAGGAAAATAGTGTCATTCTTCTCAACATAATTTATTTTATTTTCAAAAAACTATATTATGTGTGTCAACAAGTAACAGGTATTCACTGTTATTTTTAAATGAATTAATACTTATTTCAAAAATAGCTCAGATTTAACATCAAATGTGATAAATGCCCATAGATAAAATATAAACAAAAGGTCTTTGGGGGCTTCAATAATTTTTAAAACTGCGAAGTGTTCCTGAGATCCTGAATAGGTACAGTTTCTATTTACCATGGTTACTCTTTGTTATTTGAGATCATTCCTGGGATGCCTTAAAGGTTTGTTTTTGTTTGTTTGTTTGTTTTTATTTGACAGAGATCACAAGTAGGCACCCATCCAAGGCAGAGATCACAAGTAGGTACCCATCCAAGGCTCGATCCTAGAACCCTGAGGTCATGACTTGAGCCAAAGGCAGAGGCTTAACCCACTGAGCCCACTAAGCCACCTAGGCACCCCCATTCCTGGGATGCTTTAAATACAACATACTTCTTCCAATGTAGGATTAAACTATAACTTTCACGGAGTGGTTTACTTCAACACCAGGGCCAAAGTGAGAGTGCTAAGACACGAACAGGTATTTGTCCTTACAGAGATTTCACAGAACAGGAGAAAACCCTTGTCAAACTACACACTACCTATGCTGGGATCGTAATGTGTTTGTTATTTGAAACTGAAAATAGCTATAATTCTTCCTAATTATTAAAAAAAATCATTAAAAACGCAAGCCGATTCTATAAATACCCCCCAAATTATCTGTCACCCAAAGATAGTGTTAATATTTCGGAATGTTTTCTTTCAGACATTTGTTTGCATATGCATGTGAATATGTGTGCGTGTCTAAGGAGAAATAATCCATGTATACACTTAGGTACAAGAGCTCTGTGATCAGAAAATTTTTAGTCTGGAAATCTCTGGATTCTGAAAATCACTGGGATCTAAGTAAGAAAGTTATCATGTAAAGCTAAGTGTTAATTCCATTAAATCAAATGTAAACTGCCTTACATGTTACAGCAATAAAATAAAGTTCTAAATCTAAAATATAGCTGAGCTCGGATGCCGGGTGGCTCAGCCAATGAGGCATCGGCTCTCAGTTCAGGTCATGATCCCAGGGTCCTGTGATTGATCCCCACGTCGGGCTCCTGGCTCAGCGGGGAGCCTGTTTCTCCCTCTCTCTCTGAAAACTCCTTTTCTCTCTCTCTTCTCTCTCTCTCTTTTTCTGAAAATAAGTAAATAAAATCTTTAAAAAAAATTTTTTTAAAATATAGCTGAGTAACACATTGGACATTAAACTGTTTTCCAGTTAAAAACCTTAGGGATCTTAACGCACAGAAACCATTCCACTAATCATATTAAAATGCTATTATAAGTTAGAATGAGCACAAGTGAATTGTCACAGTTCTATTCGGATTTGGTATTATTAAGAATGCCTGCATTTTTAAAATCTCATCTCACTGGATCTCTACCTTATCTACCAAATGTAGCCTTAAAACCTTACTTTAAAAAGTAATGTAACCCTATACACTCACCGACATTTAAGTCAAATGAAAGGTAAGAAGTAATTAGTATCAAATGTTTCTTAAATTGAAGACCATCTGCTTTTAATTTTTCCTCAGATGTCCTATCCACCTTCACTATGGAAAATATTAACTTTCCACAGATTAGGCATGATTGAAACAATTTTTAAGAGGGGAGAAAAATTGGTAGAACTGACTATTATACAATAAAGTTGAAATGAGAACATCCTAAATATGCAGGTGAATGCTTTTTTTTCTTAATTGCCTTACAAAAGTTTCAACTTAATGCTTCTAATTATGTGACTGCTCTTCTAATAAAGGAAATAAATACTTCTGCAGCCTTCTGAATTATTTTGTGTGGCACATTCAGGCATTACTGATGAGTTCCAGCAATCAGATTTTGAACAATATTATCTAAAATAATTTACTGAAGTCCTAGAGATTTTTTTGTTAGACCACAATGAAAAGTATGTCACACTATTTCAGTCTATCTTAGATTAAATGAGTTGTTTGAGCAAAATAAAGTCAAGATATAGTTTTGACTTAATACACAGTTTTTAAACTTTAATGTTAAATGAGTTTTTTCTTGATTTCAAAGTTGGCTTGCACACTGCTCATTTACACATGTTGTGACTATGAACTGAAAAGGCATCAGACATGAAGAAAGGCATTTACAAAGTAATGTAAATGTAGGCCAAACAATAAATATAAGAATCATGTTAATTTGACATTGTATTTTAAGTTTAAAAACTGTTAACCTAATAATTAAGTTATGCTCGTTAAGGAGCATATTTAAATTATACAAAGAACATTTACTAAAAACATATTCATTAGTTTTAGATGTTGTCAAAATCACAGTTTAATTCAAATGGCCATAAAATTGTTGGACTTCAAATAATTCCATTTATATGCATGTAGATGTTCTCACAGGCTGTATAAAGTCCCCACCATGTTCATTTTAAGATGGAGATATACAGCATTTACTTCAATTCACAAAGTGTGGGCATAAAACAATCTACAGAAGCTTTTTATAGGGTTTAAAAGAGTTCTAATCACCCATGCCAACTGCACTCCTCTCTCAACACAAAACTGCTTTTGAAACCAAGCATTCATTTGCTAAAACAAGGCATCTGCTGTTAAAGAGATTGATTATCCTGGGGCCTGACCTAATTGGGAGATTAGATATGCTTCTCTACTATGGATGGCAAGGTTTATAAAGAAAAAAAAATTAGACCATAAAAGAGCAAACTTCTTTTGGACTCCAAGTGCACTTTCATTTATTTCTAATTTTCTTTAATAGAAACAAACAGTATTGAGAATGTCAGGTGGGTGAAATTAGTGTGTTATGAGTTAAAAATGCATTGAGTTCATGTCATTTCTTTGGTAACAGGTACACATTCACTTTCATCACATAAACCAAACAGTACCAAAAAATGACATTTTTGTCATATCCTACTGAGTAAGATCATTATATGATAGATAACACACACACACACACACAGAATCTGGCCTTTTACTGATGTTATCATTTCAGTGTTTTCTATTGCCAGTTAGGTGTCGGTTTTTTCCCCCAAACACAGACATCACCTCATTGCTGTGGCTAATTGCATTTTTCTTTCTAGCCTTTGACAACCAGACCTTTGTTAATGCTATTCACCAATATATCAGACTCAGGTCATCCATCCAAAACATGACAAAAGACCCAGATGCTCATGTAAATTGCACTCCCCCAAAAGTACTGCCCTCTTCCTCCATGCAGATACAGATCTGTGACCCCCTCCCATGTTTGTTCACTCCCTTTGTTTTCACTTAATCTTTTATGGTTAGAAAAAGTAGTTATTTATAGGCTTTAAGGAACATTATACTTTGTTTACATAATAAATCCAATAATCAAGTTAATTATGAAGTTAGATAAATTTTCTATACAAAATTCAAACATCGCCTATTCCCATTGAACTTCAAAATGGATTAATTTTCCACAATAAAGACTTCTTGCTATCCATTTTTTACCCTTTCTTGAGCTATTTCTTGGCTTTAAAGAGAAAACCAAGTTTGTCCTCTTTCACTGAAGAAAAAAGGAAGAAAAAAAGGTTTCATGCGGAAGTCTGCACGAAGTGTAGGACTGAATCATTTATAAAATATCTCATAATTAAAAAGTCGCTCTTATGTACTTGATGCTTTCTTATTGCCTTTGGTAAGTTTGCACCAAGCATTAATTACTCAGAATTTCTACTTTCCTAAAGCTTTAACTTACAAATAATTTTGAGATACTTAGAAACCACTGTAATGATGCTTTTAAAGGAAGGTTATTATGGATTCAAATGGCTTAGGAACATATTGTGTATGTATGTAGATATATCCATATTCCAGATTCAAGACTTCTTTCTATTCATTTTCATTCATTTTTCTATTTATTTTCACCTTTATACTTAAATGTTCATTATGTTTTGGATACTAAGTCACTGTAAGAGAAAGTAGAAACTGATGACTTATTAAATAGAAAAACGATGTATCCAGATAGAAACCAGTGGCAATATTTTAGCATTTTAAGGAGAGCATCCAGATCAAGTTAATGTATATGATTTTCTGACTTTAGTTTTAAAGACTTTCAATTTTGGATAAAATTACGTGAAAACCTAATAAAACAATAAGAAACGTACAGGGTTACTAGAGCTACTATCCTTATCTTCTCCCCACAAATACAACCACACTAAGTTTAACATGGTCCTCTGTTAGTCATAATCCCATGGGGAAAAAAAGGCAGAAATACTTTACTGAATTTAATAAAATGACATCAAAATTAGGAATCATCACAGCTAAGCAAATATTGTGGAATAGGGCAGTGATGTGAGGAACGGAGTGAGTGTGGCCCTCGGGTGATTGGAGTCTTCTGTGGTGGGGCTGAAATGCGTAGGCCTGCTCTCTGCGTCATGTCAGATCAGAACAGAACAGCTCACACACACAGAGCAGTGAGAGACAAACTGAACAAGGCCAAGAGGAAAGCGTAGGAGCTAAGAAGAGTGAAATTTTGGAGGAATTAAAGACCCAGAAATCAAAGACACCAAAGATAAGGAGAAAAGTGGGGAAACTGATGAATCTATGAGAATGAAGCAAAAGGAAGGATTCCGCTGATGATTATAGCACGCGCTGCACTTTAAACAGTGAAAGAACAGCCTTGAGTGCTTCTTGCCTGGACTGTTACGTAGCTTTCCAATCTGTATTTCACATCCGCTACCATTATGTTACTAAAACATCGCTATAATTATATTCTTCCCAAGTTCCAAAACTTCCAATGGCTTCCTCATGTCTCCTGGGAAAAGTCCCAACTTTTCAGCCTGCCACACAAGGCTCTCTAGAAAAAGGACCCAGATGTGATCTCATTACATGAAGACTATGTCCTGGGTAAAAGTGATCTGGTTTGGTGCTTCCATACTTCTGTTCTGTTGATGTTAAGTTCTGTACCTATAATGTCCTTCCTATATGTCTACATCCAAAAAGGTTATTGTCCTACTTTTTCTTTATGACCCACACCAGACTTGATGTTCTCAATTTAACCTTCCCTAACAGCCACTTATTGTTATCTGCTGAAGTTCTAAACACCCTTCAAGTACTATTATGTCTCCATGACAAATTCCCAAATGAATTCTTTGAATTCATTTTGCATTTATTGCGTATATTCACTTGGTTGTTATCCTATGCCTTCTTTGCACGTATTTTGGTGTATTCGCTCCCCAGCTAGATCCACCTGGAAAAGAAAGGCTGGGTTTTTCCCCCTCTTGCATCCATTCAGCTCCACATCATGAGATAAATAGTATTCAGAAACATCTATCGAGGAACAATGCTCTGTGCTATTATTTCTCCTTGGTTGAATTCTCTTCCCGTTCCCCACAGTGGCTGCCCCCAGAATCTTTCCAACCCTTTTTTCTTGTCTACCTATCTTTTCCTTCCCCACTTCCCTAACTTGCCTCCTCCTCCATTGAGAAACGGAAGGTTATTCCTCCCTTCACTTAATATTTCACATCAAGAATGGAGGGAGGGAAAGAACAGAAGGACCCACTATGCATCATCTCATGATAGATTATCTAAAACATAGCCAGACCTTCCACACTTTCGGGATTCACATCCTGCTACCATCTGGATTGCTTAGAGTTGACTTCAGTTCTTGGAGTTTGGTGATCTTAGATAAATTCTTCAACTTCCTTCTATAAGTTAATTTTGTCTGCCTCCGCCCCCCTCCACCCACCCCGTTCTATAAGTTAGTTTTCTAACTACAGGTAATAAAAGTACCTAACTTGTGTGCTTGTGAAAGGATTAAATAAGTAGATTCCCGTAAAGCACTTGGAAGAGTGTCTGGCAGAAAAAAAGTGCTCAATAAATGCTAGCTATTATAATTGTATCTTGTTGGCTGTAGTGGTAAGAGAGTGTCTGTTCTCACCTCTTTCCTTAAGTTGTGTTACCTGAGGCCTCCTCTAGTTATCCTCGACTACACATGTATTAGACTCAGGAAAGGTGCTTGGGAAAGTGGGAGAAAAGCTATCTAATTAATAATAACAATAATTAATAATAACAAGAATATAACAATAACAAGAATAATATATTAACAATAAACCAAAGTTTCAGTTGTCTTATCTCCTGTAATCCTCACAAAAATTTGATGTGACAAGTACTATCGTTGCCTCCATTTTACAGATGAGGGAGGAAAAGTCCCTTTGGAGTTCTTCTTAAATTGTCTGGATATCTCACCTCTAAAACGTTTCTCTAGAACATGCGAGGATGACATCCTTTTCTTGCACGTGTGCCTGTGAATGCAGCTTCTGGGAGATGGGCTGGAGTCTGCTGCTTGCTAGACCGTGCCATGACCTTCCACCTCTATGCTACCAGTAGTAAAGTTACTCATGTGATCCAAGTGGAATTTTACCACATAAGAATTTGTTGAAACTCCTAAGAGGGTTTTTATTCTTAAACTGCCTTTGGCAGGTTTAAGTGAAAAATGAATGGTGTTCAAAAGTCTGAGGCACTCTTTCCCAATAACAATAATGTATTTTCCTCACAGGATTGGTCTGGCAGAAACTGGCATTGAGAATGACATTTCCACACAGGCAAGATAGTCATCCAAGTTACATCTGTCTATTCCATGTCTACCTGAGAGAGGGGGCAAGCAGGGAACCCTACTATCCCCAACTCAGGGTGCGTTATCCTTCAGTCAATAGGGCTTCTGTAAACATACTTTTAACTAATGATTTCCAACGTGGAATACAGTAACAAAATAGTCCCTTGGGGGTATAGGAAGAACTGTTAGAATATCTACTCTTGTTGATTTTTTAATCTAAGAAAATATACTCAACTGTACTAAAATGTAACAAATGCATTGACACTGATATGTAGACTGTGTGCACCCTCACACAGTCTACATATCAGAAAGTTACAGATCACTGTTGGTATCTTGAGGAAATAAAGGTCAACTGTTTCAAATTTACTCACCCTTTCTCCATGTAGGTAACACTCAGTACTGTGCTATCTAATAAGAATTTCAGAAAAATTAACACTCAGTATGTTCTTTCAAAGGAAAAGATACTTTTTTAAATGAATGAGCAAATGGTTTTCAAAAGACAGCCATGCTGCTGAGAGAGCATGTTTGTATCGATTATTAAAAAAAAAAAAAAAAAACTTCCTCTGTACAATCGAAAAACTTGGAAACAGATTTTTCTAGTCCATTTATAATTTTTCTAAATTACAAATTAGTTCCAAAGGCAATTAAAAGGTGGAAACAATTAGTTCCAAATTAATAGAAAGATGTGTTTTCATATCTTTAATAAATGGGTCAAAACTGCTTAAATCTTTGTTTTTAGATCCATTTGTTAAAATTGTAAAAATACAGACAAAAATAAAAAAATAAGTCAATAATGAACATCTTCCATTTGTACCTTCATATCTTTGTGATGTATCTTTTTTAGCTTTGATGGTCAAAAGGACAAAAATAAAAAAATACAAAAACAAACCAAAAACCTAACAAGTATCAAAATAAACTGAACTTAGTATCAGACTTTTAAATCATTCTTTACAAATAATTAAGCCAAGTTTTTTTTTTTTTTTTTTTTATTTGACAGAGAGAGATCACAAGTAGACGGAGAGGCAGGCAGAGAGAGAGAGAGAGAGAGGGAAGCAGGCTCCCTGCTGAGCAGAGAGCCCGATGCGGGACTCGATCCCAGGACCCTGAGATCATGACCTGAGCCGAAGGCAGCGGCTTAACCCACTGAGCCACCCAGGCGCCCAAGCCAAGTTTTTTTTAATGATGCATGTTAATGGCATAAATTTTAATGCAGTTATTAATACCTTTACTGAACATAAAAATAAATTATTTTCTAGTGATACAACAAGAACCATTTTTAAAGGTTTTATTTATTTATTTTTAGAGAGAAAGAGAGAGAGCCTGAGTGGGGAGAGGAAAAGAGTAGGCAAGAGGGGGAGAGAGAATCTGGAGTAGACTCCATGCCGAGCTCAGAACCAGAGGTAGAAACTCGATCTCACAACCCTGAGATCATGACCTGAGCTGAAACCAAGAGTTGGACGCTTAAGGGATTGGGCCACCCAGGCGCTCCAACAAGAATCATTTTTAAAAGAAACATTTATCTCATCGTTCTTTAATTTCTAACTCGTGTATGTTTAAATACATATATATATATATACTTATTATGTTTAAATATAACATATATAAAATATAACATTTGACATACATAAATATATATTTTAAATATATATAAATATAAAGTATAGTATATACTACATGTACCTAATAGTCTGGAAATGTTTATAATTTAGAGATAAATAAACCTACATTGGTGTATATTCATCATTTTTTTTTGTTACTAATGGGATACACTATTTTAAACAAGATGTTTGAGAAAGAAAAGAGGAAGGTATATACACATTTCCAGAGTCCTTCAAATAACCCTCCTTCAAGTTTCAGGCATAACTGGGGCATTAAGTAATGGCCTGCCCTTTCCACACTCCTGACCTTTTTCATAAGGCAGGCAGCTATCCAAGGGATAGCAGCACATAAGTCCCTAAGATGTCTAAACCATGTTGCAATAGTATATTTGGCTGTCTTTAGGAGTTAAACATTATAATTTCTTATTAAGTCAATAGAAACTAAAGATAACTCAAATTTAATAAGAATCTTAATGTAAAATTCCAAAACCAAAATGGAACCTATCTCATTAATAACTCTCAGTTATACAAACACATAACCACACCTCAATTTTAAGAATATCAAAATTCTGTGAATACATTTTGAATATCGAATGTTCCAGCCTGTTGTTTCTCAGACAAGGGTCTGCAAGAATATTCTTGGAAATAAACAAATTAATGAAATTTCAAATTTCCTTTTGATATGAATATAACATGGGCTTAAAAAGGTATATTCTGGTTTATCCAAAAGACTACCTTACAACAGATAATTGCCATCTATTTCAGTGTGAAAAGTTAGCATCTTTATTTACAACTATACTGAGACTAAACAAAAATAAAAAGACACCATTTTTTTTAATCCACTTAATCTCCAACACCAAACTAAAAACTCTAGGGTTCAGTAGGCCGTTTGTTGTTCAGTTGATATTAAACAGACTATGTACATTACTCAAGAATAAAAAACACTGCCATATTCTATTTTTAAGTGGGAAATCCCAGCAGAAATAATAGAATTAATGTGCATGACTGATCTGTAACCTGATAAATATGGCTTGACTACTGTATTGTTCAAATGAGCTATAAAGACAAGGACGCTTATAAGAGAAACTGTTCCAGTTGACAAAACCAAGTTTATGTAAACAGAAAAATATAAATTTAAAGTAAAGTGACTTTCCATGTTCTCACAAAGCTTTTTCTTCTCATAAGAGTTTTATAAATTGGTATTCACAAAATTTGAGAAAGACCAAATTTAAGGTTTATTTATTTTATTATGTCTGTAAAACTCCTCAAAAAATACCTTATTTACTCAGATAACATTTTAGTCTAATTAGTAGTTGACAGATTTAGCAGAACTAATCCACCTTTACTTACATATGGGCAATAAAAAAAAAAACCCTGCATACAGAAAATTCAGACACAACAAACTATAAATATATGATAGGCATAAAATGTTTGATCAAATTTAATACATAATTATTAAATCATTTAAGAAATTAAATCTATTTTTTTAAATTTAATAGCAACCATGGCTTTTTAATTCTTCATAGAGGCTTTGTGTTGATAGTTTCTATACATGAAAATGTTCTAAGTTATTTTGAAGTTCAATTACATTTTAAAATACACTGTGCTGTCAAATCCAACTGATTGCAGAACCCAGTCTTCATATATATATATATATATATATATATATACACACGTTCCATCAGTCTCTAGGGATTAAATATAAATAAGATTATCATCTACCTTTCAAGTTATACCTTTGATACCTAATCATGGTTGAGCCATGAATAGACCTCTAAGTGATTATATGCCATTATCATAAGAGAATTATAATATCAAAACAAAATCATAATAAAACACAGTAATACTTTCTGATAGGAAATAGCCCATATTTTTCATTACAAGAACTTATGGATTTATTAATATGTTAATATGTTCTCAATATTTGGTTCTTAATTTTTACTAAAGATAAGATTATAACATCCTAAATATGCAACTGGATAATTAAAAATTATAAATTATACCAGTATGGGGTTATATTTGTTCACTTTACTAAGCCATTGCTTATTAATAAAATGTCATGATTCAAATTTGTCGTGCTATCTTATTGAATATGTGGGCCAACAATCAAAGAAACTCCTTAGCTGGGAAGTATGTAAGGAAAATAGGTCTTTATGACAACATTATTTTTTTAAAAAGAAAAAAGCAAATTCCCCAAACTGACATAATTAATAATTAATTAATTTATTATCTATGTGCACAGTAATTTTTTTCAAAATTTAGTAAATGCATTTCTTATTGAAGATATCATAAAGTATCCCTCTGTTTTATCAGATTTAGAACAAACTGCTTTATGTCAAGATGTTGACCTCAGAAATAAAGTAATACCTAGTGATTTGAAGGAAAACATTCATCAGTCTGTAAGAATAATGATTCAATTAACTAAAATGATTCCTTTTTCCATGTAAAAAAACTTAATATGCAAATTAAGTGTAAATATAAATACTGAGCATCCATATACTAAGTGTTTACAAGAAGGATACGAATTCTATATTATGATTAATATTTCATTCTGATGTATTTCACATATACAGATAACTTAGAAGCCACTAAATACATTTTTCCTTAATTTTTCTTTGAACAGAAGCACAAATTGAAACAGATACACATTTAAGTTTTAAAAGGTATTATTTTATATGTAAATAGTGCCATCTTCTGGCAGTTGAAAAAGTTTGTGTATTAACATAAAATGCATTATGGATTTAACTGTTGTTTTCTTGATAAGTTATGTGTACAGGTTATTGAATAAAAACCCTTAATCTTGGGGCACCCAGGTAGCTTAGTCGGTTAAGGGTCTAGCACTTGGTTTTGGCTCAGATCATGATCTCAGGATCCTGGGATTGAGCCCCATGGGGTGCTCCTTGCTCAGGGCAGTCTGCTTGAGATTCTCTCTCCCTCTCTCTCTGCCTTTCCCACTCATGCTCGCTCTCTAAAATAAATAAATAAATATTTAAAAATTTTAATTTAAAATCAGCTTATTTTTTAAAAATAGCCTTTAAAAACAAGAGTATTAATTAGCATGTCCTCAAATTGATAAAATTTAACAAGAGCCTAAGTCAGGAACTCTAGATTCTATTACTTAATCTTCTAGCTAGATATTGAATCTTAGACTAACCATGTATCACTCAGGACCTCAGTTTCCTCAGTTATAAGATTGTTCTAGTAAGTCATTAATTAAGTTACTTTCAGTCTAAAATTCCATTTGATTCTAGCTTTAGCAATTTCATTTCTGGTTTTAGCATCCTAATACTGAATATAGGCCTGCTCATGGCACACTTTTTCATAGTTATCTCTTTTATCGATATGGGCTTGTTTGGTTATGCTCTCTGCTTGAATTTTCTTCAGAAATAACTCTTAATTTATATTGATACTTCTCACTATCCAAATATTCCTCCTTCCTCCCCAAACATTAGAAAGACTTTATTGAATTATAAATAAAACTAAACTCAAGTACCTGAAAATAAGTTTTTTTTTAAAAATTGTGTAAAGATAAGATGATTTAGATAAGTCAATGTCAAACCAAGGAATTAAAATTAATAGGATAGACATCTCTCCAAAGCTTCTGGAATCTTAAGTGTTAAAGAGCTAAATAAGAAATAGTATAGGCTCAGAGTTTGGGCAGTTCTTCCTAACATCCCCACAGATTTTACCAACACTAGCCTGTATTGCAAGCTTGCCACCTTGGATTTATCTGTACTACCAGTACATTCTTCTCCCTCAAGTCATCAACTAAATTCTTGCCTCAAAATATTATATATATATACATACATATATATATGTATGTATATATATATACACATATATGTGTGTGTGTGTGTATATATATATCTTCTTATTCAAACTCTTTGGCATCCATCTAGTCCAGGCTCTCAACCTCCTAGGCCAGCATTACTAAAATATCCATTATGGTCTAATGCTTTTCTAAAAGTAGTGTAAGGATCATTTGGGATGCTGGTTAAAATATGTAATCTCTTATACCCCATTAAGTAGAGCATCACTTTCCAACAGAAATCTCACACAAGTCACACATGTAATTTTAATGTTCTTGTAGTCAGATTAAAAAACTAAAATGAAACAAGTGAAATTAATCTAATACATGTGAAAATATCATTTCAATATGTAATCAATCGAAAAACATATCATTGTGATACTTTACATTCTTTTTTTTATACTAAGTTTTTGAAATCTGGTATTTTAATACTTGTAGCATATCTCAATTCAGACAAGTACATTTCAAGTGCCTAAGAGCCACCTGTGGCTAGCAGCTATGGTACTAGACTGAATTAGATTTGGAGAAGGGAGAATAAAAGTCAGGAATCTACATTTAGCAAAACACCCAAGTGATTCTTTCACATTCTCAAGTTTGAGGACCACCAGTCTCCACTGTCCTATACACAATCCATTCTACAACCACTACTGAATTTACACTTGAAAAAAATACCCCTTTAATTATATTAATTCTAAGAGTCTAGAAATCCCTGGAATGTCCAACCTAATTCCGATGGATAATCAAAGCTTCCAAAATGTGACCTCACCCATCCATCCAACCTGCTCTCCAATTTAAAAATGTCTTGGGTTCTTCCATGAAATTTTCCTAGGCAAATATTCAAATGATCATTCATTCGACAAATATTGGACTAGCCACTGTCATCATGGATCCTTTACAGTAACAGGAATGATATAGCACAAATCATTGCATAATTACTATAATGTCATTGTTTTCATTGTAAGAATGAAAACAATGCTCTGAAATAGTGCTCTGAGATGCTATGAGAATACATATGGGCAGGATTTTATAGTGTA
The DNA here is from genome assembly GCF_902655055.1 of Lutra lutra. Classification (NCBI taxonomy): domain Eukaryota; kingdom Metazoa; phylum Chordata; class Mammalia; order Carnivora; family Mustelidae; genus Lutra; species Lutra lutra. The sequence goes on along the minus strand of NC_062279.1, from coordinate 119,021,073 downwards.
AGAGGTCAATACGGTTACATTTAAGAAAAAAAAAGTAAAAATGTAATTAGAAATTTGAACATAGAAACAGAAATTTCTAGGCATTAAAAAGCACATTATGAAAAGCCCTGAGGTGGAAAAGTGACTAAAGGAATTGATAGATTAGGAAAGTAACCTGAAAGGGGGCCGAAGAGTTAGGCAGGCTTTAATTTTTCTTATTTTTTCCCAGTATACATATTAAAACCAGATTACAGAACTAGTAAACAAAACTCCTCAAAAAGTACAGACCTGGTCTTCTAAACTTAATTATTTCTTACTTTTCCTCACAGAGCACAAAAAAAGTAATAAATACTTCTTCTATACATGGAAAACATATTTTGCAAGCCTTTAAGCTCTAGAATCTCCAAAATTATACTAATAATTTTTTGTATCTTCAGGTAATTTAAAAACTATATTACCATGAAACTGAAGGAAGTCTTTACTGAAGTGCTGAGTATTATAAAGATTCTCAGAAAGAGAACAATTTTTATCTGCAGTAAGGTGGGCATCATGCTCTAACAGTGTGATGCCAGAAGTCTGGCTTTAAGTTCCTGGTGGAAGGAGTGAAAAGATGGTGGTTCAAACACACATACACACAGGTACAAGAGACTAAAGGAGGTAAGGAGAATATTTTAGGGTTACTTGGCTTCTTACCTATGGTTTACTCTTCAAACGGATCAAAATCGGATACATAATACTGTCATAAGCAGAATTCTAAGATGGCCACAAAATCCATGGCCTCTAAGGAGCACATTTTATACAATCTCCTCTGCTTGCGTGTGGTAAGAACCTGTGAATATGATGCAGTATCACGTCCCAGATTAGATTCATCAAAGGGGAAATTATCTGACAAGGTCTAACCTAATTAGACAAAGCCTTAAAAGGGATCTCCACAAAGTCAGTGGGACTGGAAGTATGAGAAGGCCTATGGAAGAACTATCTGGCAAAGGCACAAGATTTGCATCCGGCCAACAACTAGCAAACCAAGAACCTCAGTCCAAGAAAGAAGGACATTAATCCTGCCAGCAACCAATGGGCTTGGAAGACAACTCCAGATTTTAGATGAGATTCCACTTGCAGACACCTTTACTTCACCCTTGTGAGACGCTTACGCAGAGCACTCAGCTGGATCCTAACAGCTCCTGATCTACACGGCTAAGATAACAAAAGGGTGTTGAACCATTAATTTGTGGTAATTTGTTATGCAATAATAGAAAAATAAGACACGAAGGAGTTTCTCATATAATTAAATAGCATAATGTGTGTGGCACACTGTGTTTGAGACGTCATTTTACAAATAATTTTTCTAGTGGCTTTAAGAATAAAATTCACAACTGACGTGAACATTAATGGTGCACTTTAGTACTTCCCATGCTAACATGAAGTCATGGCGTTTGTGAGTCAAAATTCCCTGAAAAGCTCTTCTGTGTACGTGGGTCTTTTTGATGAGGTGACTTATTCCTGACTGGCCTCTGTGGGTGCAGCGTGCACGGGGTACACTACGTACGCACAAATCTGACTGCCCTTTGCAGCCCCTGCCGCTCCAGACTGCCTCACTGCGAGACTGAGGGGAAAAAGGCTGAGACCAGGACCGATACAGGACAAAAGGTGCTGCGGCTCGTCCCTTTAACCATAACTCAATTTCTCAAGAAAAGCCGCGCTCCCATACAGTAATCAGGTCCTCTAAAGCGGTGGCCTTGGCTACCGCGCACGCGGTTTCTTTACTGACTCCCGAAGCATCTAGCAAGTTTCAATCGCCGGCTAGGGATCACTGAGGCCACATAAGATGCAGCTGACGGACAGTTCATATCACTTTGAAAACAGCTTTGAAACTAACAAATTGTGCTCCCTGGTCGCTCACTCCGCACGTCTACGGAGCGGCCACTAAAGTCAGGTTTCGCGTCTCCTTCCCACAGCGCCGTCTACTAGACCACAGCTCTAAGTGCCCAACCAGGACCTTCTGGAGCGGGACGACCCGGAACGGCGTGACCACGCCCACCCACTGCGCCTGCGTGAGGGGCCGGCTCCTTCAGGCGCCGAGAGGACCTGCAGGCTCCGCCGCGTGGGGCGGAGCCTAGAGGCTCGTCGCGCCTGCGCGGAGGGCCCGACGGCGTGCTGCGTCGTTACTTTTGAAACGAGTGGCGGGGATCTGGTGTGGGCGTCTCTGCTGTCGCTCTCTGCCGGGTGGAAGCTCACTGCGTCTGTAGGACTGGCCATGGCGCTGCAGCTTTCCCGGGAGCAAGGCATCACCCTGCGCGGGAGCGCCGAAATCGTAGCTGAGTTCTTCTGTAAGTCCTCCTCGCGCAGGCCGGAGGGCGGGGAGAACTGAGGCCAGGCCGCCGGGTCCGCCCGTGGCTCAGCCGCGGAGGCGGGGGAAGCGGTGGGGGGTGGGGGGGCCACCGAGATGCTTCCAATTAAGCTGTGTCTGCCTCAGCCTCCTGCCTGGCGGGAGAATCTAGGAAGAAGCGTATGCAAGCGCCGCCCCCGGACGCGTTGCTAATGGTGGAGCAAGAGGCCTAGGTGCTGCTGAGGCCTGCCTCGCGGCGTATCCCCTCCACCTGCAGCGTTGCTTTAAACTGCTTTAAACTGCACTTCCCACCACCGCCCCCCAGCCCCGGCCTCCGCGACTTAAGACGGAGTACAGCCGGGTGGGGCCCATTTATATTTTTGACAACCCCTCGGCCGCGTTTTGATTCCGGTATTGGAGGTGATGGATTAGATTTAGGAAACGCTATTTTTGGACTAGGCCACTTGTACCTTCAAATAGACTCTGGCAGGACTTGTGAGGAGAAAGGCAGGGAAAAGAGAAAAGCTTGCCGAGAGCGTTGGAGGGAGCAGTTAATCAGTTGCTAACTCAGACGCAAAAGCCTATTTTGACACCCTCGAACCGCATAATCTGAAGTGGGACTTGGATTACAGTGAGCTGTAGTACTACTTCGACAGTAGATAAATGCAGTTTGGGGTTTTTCTTTTATTGCCACAGAAATGTAGGTATCGTATTCTCTTACTTAGAAGCAAGATTTTAAGGATGTTTAGTGCCACCTTTTACCTACTGTGCTTTCAACAAGATGCCCACAAACACATGTTTAGGCATTTACAGTTTTATACCATTAATAAAACCGCAGCCACATCTGAAAGTATTTTATTTTCCAGAGTTACAATGTGATGATGACTTTTCTTTAACCTTCCTTTTGTTTTCAGCATTTGGCATCAACAGCATTTTGTATCAGCGTGGCATATATCCATCTGAAACCTTTACTAGAGTGCAGAAATATGGACTCACCTTGCTTGTAACAACTGATCCTGAGCTCATAAAATACCTAAATAATGTGGTGGAACAACTGAAAGGTATTTAATTGTTGAAAACCATTTTGAGTTTTGCAGGCCTTTTAGGACTGTGTTTTCTAGCATCTTGGTGGTCATTTTTCAGCTCTGTACAAAGAGGTGTAAAACACTATAATCTCAAATACAGTGATTCTTAATGGGAAGGAAACAGATAATACATAAATTGAAAGAAAGTCCACCCTTCCCATACTGCATTGGGAGTGGGTTGAATATTTTGTTGTTAGGAATCTGATATGGCTTCACAGAACTGTCTCCATCCACTCCCTCAGAAATGATTTTTGCAGTTCATGTAGCCAGATAGAACCAAGTTGGAATTTTACGTACTATGGTGGTGTTCATTATTGGAGAAAAATCCACCATATATCTTTAACATGATATATTTTCTGTAGCTGCCTAGAGTTTAAAGCCATCATTACTTTAAGATAAAGAAAAATGAAAGTAGATCCAACCTAGGAGCCAAACTTTAAAAAAAAAAAAAGAAAAGAACTACTAAGTAATAGAGCACCTAATAGAGTTTTCTTATTTTGTGCATATTTCCATTTGTCTTTTTTAAAATCCTGCCTAGAAGTCAGTCAGCCTTTTCTATGTGAACACTCATTGTTTTTCTTTAGCTCAAGAAGTTACTGAATTGAATCAGTACTTGTTCTCCATCTATCCCCCCGCCATATTTTTCTCTACTTAGGATTCTCGCTTGTAATTTTTCTGTGTTGTAGAATATTTCTCCCTAGGTTCCCATTTGCTTTTCCAAAACTAGTTCCAAAAAACACTTACAGTAGTCATCTCTTTTTTTTAATTCGTGAGTCATACATACTTTTTTTGTTATCAAGAACTTTATTTTTAAAATTAGATTAATTGTATTTTTATTATCTTCAGGACTAAATCACCCATACTCATTCATAGGGCTGTACTCAGATTATTTAGCCTGAAACCTGTAAGCAACTAAGAATCTATGTCATCGTAATTTAAGAGAGGCAAGCCCCACCTAAGCTACTGGTTTTTGGGTTGTCTCCTTTAAGACTGCACTGAGGGGCACCTGGGTGGCTCAGTGGGTTAAGCCTCTGCCTTCGGCTCAAGTCATGATCTCAGGGTCCTGGGATTGAGCAGGGAGTCTGCTTCCTCCTCTCTCTCTGCCTGCCTCTCTGCCTACTTGTGATCTCTCTCTCTCTCTCTCTGTGTCAAATAAATAAAATCTTTAAAAAAAAAAAAAAAAGACTGCACTGAGGATATTTCACCTCAGGTGTATGCAGACCTTCCTTTACAATTTTGCCCTTTTATTTTAGTTAAAATGGAGGAATTACTCTTCTTAGAGGCAAATTGTTCAATCTGTTTGACTCTCCATCCCTCTTGCCTTTTTAAGGACTTCAGTTGTTCTCTGGTATTTTTGACTTCTTTGTTTTGAGTTATTTTCATTGGTTTCATCTGTCTTCAGTTTTAAAAGAAAAAAATGTCCACGCATCCCAATCCTTAAGTTGCTACCCAGTCTCCTCCTTTTCAGAGCTAAATTGAGAAAAAGTTGATATGTCAAAGGGTAAGCAAAGCTGACAGCCCACATCCAGCAAGTGGCCTATTTTTGTACTGCCTGCAAATTAAAAATGTTTTCAGATTTTTAAAGGGCTCTTTTTTTTTTTTTAAGACTCTGCAACAGAGAACTAGGTGGCCCACAAGCCCTAAATATTATAAAATTGTTTTTATGTCTTAAAAAAAAAAAAACCTCCAGACTCCTGAGCATAGTATCCCAATTTCCAAGATTAATTCAGGCCTCGTCCTGAGGCCCTTTTCTCACTATAATCTCTCTCTAGATGATCTATGACATGAACATAGCTTCACTAACAACCTTTGTGTAGTTGACTCACAAGCATACATCCAGCCCAGTTCTATTGTGCTCATAGATTGAGTGGCTCCCTTGATATCTTCATGTGGCTATCCCAGTGATACTTGAAAACTAACCTTAAGGGGCTTCTGGCTGGCTCAGTCAGTGGAGCGTGCAACTCTTGATATTGGGGTCGTAAGTTCCAGACCCATGTCGGGTGTGGAGATTACTTAAAATCTTAAAACAAAACTTAAGCATCCTCTCCGATTTGCAATCTATTTCTCAGTGAATGGATCAACCATCCAACTAATGTTATAAACCAGAAAGCTGGGAGCTATCCCTGAGTCTTTCCTCTTCCTTTCTCATAAGTAATCAGTAAATCTTAACAGTTTTAACCATGAAATCTCTTGACTCTATCTACTGATCCATCTCTACTAGTTTATCCTGTAAGACTCATTTCCTCTTGCTTGAATTGCTAATTAATAAATGTCTCTGGATCCCCTCTTTACCTCCACTCTACTTTCCACATCACAGACAGAAGGATAGTTCTGAAATACAAGTTTAATTTCATCACACCATACTTCAAATACAGTAATGACTTCCCTGGTTCAAGTATTACTTCTTTAATTTGGCCCACATGGGCTTACATGGCCTGACCCATATGTATCCTGCACAAACTGAACTTGTTCATTCTCCCCTTTCTTTCCTGTAGTTGGATTACCGTTCTTTCAATCCTCTGGGCAGATGCTCTTCCCTTTTCAGTATTTAAGACCTGTGCCCTTTTCTGTATCCTTTTGCATATTTAATGGTATTTATTTGTAGAGCTGAAGTCAAGTGAAAACTCCCTGAGTCAGATTTCCCTGTATTATGCTCTTATTGCATCACATACTGCACTTTATAGCATTTATAACAATTAACAATTTTTACATTTATTAGTGCAGTGGTTAGATTAATAGCTGTATCCTGCATCTTACCTTGGATTAGGGTGTACTGCATGTTCACTACTCTGTCTTCAGCACTCAGTAATATACATCTGGTATAAGTACTGAGAATTCGAAAACCAGAGGTAAGTTATTGTGGGACAGGTTTTCTGTACAGGTTGGCGGAGTTCCAAAATACCTAGTGGTAGGAATTTGCTGAGGATAGAAAGTGAGACCCGGGAAGAGAGTTGTTTTGTAATGCAGCGAACCAAAAAAGATGCCTTGTTATGTATTGCAGATTGGTTATACAAGTGTTCAGTTCAGAAACTGGTGGTAGTCATCTCAAATATTGAAAGTGGTGAGGTCCTTGAAAGGTGGCAATTTGATATTGAGTGTGACAAGACTGCGAAAGATGACAGGTAAGTATGAAGTAAATTGCTTCCAATTTAATAGATTTTTTCCAAAACTGTTTTCTTTTACTAAATGAGTTCTAATTATATTGAACTAGTTTCATGTAAGGTCATTTGTGTCTAAGTATATTAGATTTGATCTTTAATCTCCTGTGGAGAAGGATTGAGCTCACAAAAGAATTATGCCTATCATGGAGTTTTAACATAATTGTCCTTAGGCTAAATCCATAAATTTCAGACTTCAGTTTTTTATGGTGCTATACATACAGCTATACATGGTATCTATCCTAGGTGGGCCATTTCATGAATTTTGAAAGGTACTTTTAACCATGAATTATTATCCTAAACTTTTCCCCATCTTACCATATTTCATTTAATACTACAAACTTCCTTAGACACTTCTTAAACTGAAATTTTTAGATCCTCTGGATGGGAGATGCCCATCATTATATGCTAATTTCTAGCATTGTCCTAGGCATGCTTACCTGTAAACTGTCTCTCATAATGTAATGAAGTTTGCTCCTGAAGTCTTTGGTCTATTTTAGAAAATGTTTAATTATAAAAATAACTCCATACATAATTAACATATTTGAGACAATAGGATATTAGACATTTAGGCATTACTAAAAATGCCAAATGATTATACTGATTAAGTATTTTAAATACTACTTGTTATCTTTAAGACATGCTGAAGCTTTCTTGACTTGAAGCACTTGGCAGCTTTTCTAGTCATCTGTTATTTAATGACCTGATACTAAGATCAACCCTAAAAAATGATTGGAAGGGTAAATGAAACAATAGAGATACATATTGTGCCTACTATGTTTCTTAAGGACATATATTTATATTCATGTTAAAAAACTCCTTTTGAATGCATTACTTATTTGATTTTGGAAGCACTTAATCAGATAAATAATTTTACCAGTGTTTTAAGTAACTTGTTTAAAGTTAAAATGAATTAATTTGGTTTCTTTGATAGTGCACCCAGAGAAAAGTCTCAGAAAGCTATTCAAGATGAAATCCGTTCAGTGATCAGACAGATCACAGCTACGGTGACATTTCTGCCACTGCTGGAAGTTTCTTGTAAGTATTCTACAACTTCACATTGGCTTAAATTTGTTGTGGAAAAGACTAAGCTACTACTTTAAGAATTAACGCTTTCGTTAAGTTTTTTCTTAATTATCAATGTCATGTTACGTGAATGAGAAAAATGTTATAAAGCTAAAGTAATGCTATTTGCATTTTATTTAGAAGTGCTAAAAACGAAAGGAATGAAAGTATTCTACAGTAGTCCCTCTTGAATATTTTGATGTAATTTATTTTTATTTTCTACACATTTCTGTGTTTATAATTAAGACTTATAGCTGTAATTGTGTCTTTTCTGAGTTACTCCTTCATTCATCAGATATATCCTGAATACCTACAATATGCCATATGCCGTTCTGGGTACTGGGATACGGCAATCATGGTACCAAGTTGTTACCTTTTCTGTGGCTTAGATTCATGCTGTCTCATGATTAATGATACACTTCCTGCAAATATTTTTAGTGGTTTTTCTCTTTAAAGAAAAAAAAAATCGAGTTTTTCATAAAATAAACTAAAAGGAGTATAGTATGTTTTGTACTAAAATTTCCACTGAGGAAAAGTAGTTAGGTGAAGAGATCGAACTAACCTAGCTTTTCTGACACTATAGGTGGTTCAAATGTGAAAGAGACAGGAAGGGTAGTTGTACTGTTGAAAAAATAATTGTACTTTAATGATCTTATCCCCAATTTAGGTTCATTTGATCTACTGATTTATACAGACAAAGATTTGGTTGTTCCTGAAAAATGGGAAGAGTCGGGACCACAGTTTATTACCAATTCTGAGGAAGTCCGTCTTCGTTCATTTACTACTACAATCCACAAAGTAAATAGCATGGTGGCCTACAAAATTCCTGTCAATGACTGAGGATGAGATAAGGACAGTGATGGTACTTGTAATTCTCAGATATGGTTTTCCTGAAACCAAGTCAACTATAGTTGATACATTTTGTTTCATTGGTTAATTTTTAGGTGGGGAAAACTTCTATTGAACTGTGCATAATTGTTCCATTTTTTTGGTACCTGTATGACTTTATACAGGGTTGACATAAATTATTGCACATTGTTCAAAAGGGAACTTGCAGATTACATCAGCACTGTTATGTCAATTCCTTTGAAGGTGGTAACTGTAGATGGAAAACTATTGCTATAAAGCTAAATGCCTTTGGGTCAAGTACCTTGACTCAGAATATAGGTTACAGAGATACTGCAATATACAATACAACAAAAGAAGTCTCAATATTCACAGTCTTTATTTAGATCCTGAAATTATCTAATGATAATCTGTAAGTAATGAAATATTGTTCCTATTGGGTCCTTTTGCCATTTATTTCATTTGTATATTTTCCATACTGACAACATTTCCAATTATTTGATTTTAATTTATATAACTTGAACCTGCAAAGCTGTGTATATTGCCACTGTTTAAATTCCCATGATACGGAACTCTTAAGAAGTTTATGTTTTACAAAATCAAGCTTTAAATGATGATGTAATAAAGTTAAAATATGTATGTTTTAAATTTGTCTTAACATATTTTTATATTGGTGTAGTATTAACACAGTTAAGTAGGATGGATTCAGTATAGCAAATAATATCTTATGCCTACCAGGGCCTAAGAATACAAACTTAAAAAAGTGTGAAGGTACTTTCAATTTAATGAACAAGCTTTGATTATACCCCTTTAATCTTATAACTGTGGACTTAAAATAAGCATCATTCTTTGTATAAAATAATACATGTCTGGAATTAATTTGTTTTAGCATATGTTGGCCTGTAGAACTTTTCTATACTCCTAGCCTCATTGCCAGCCTACTTTTCCTTATTTTTCCAAGGTCAGTTGAAGGCAAACTTCTAAAAAGTCTCTTCTAGTCTCTGTTCTAAATCTTACCTCATTTTTAAATAATTAAGTGCTTAGTATCAGACACTATACTAAGCTCTTTATATGTATTAACTCATTAATCTTCACTGTCAAGTAAAAACACATAGCCTGTATCCATTCAATCAAGAATTGCAAAGTGAGCAACTGTTAATGTGCCAAGTCATGGGATGAATGAAACAGAGTCCTGGCTTTTCTGAAGTTTGAGATACGAAGGAGAGGAAAATATATGGCAAGCTACCAGAAAGTAACTGCACAGGTTTATCTCATATGTATTTGTCTTTGTTATTTCACCTGAATAATCTGATCTCTTTGATCCTGTTGCCTGCTTGTTAAGAATAAAGGGCAATTCTCTCAGTGCAAGACAAGTAGGTACCAGTATTTGGTGACAGGTGTAATGAATGCTGTTGTGAAAGAGCCACAGCTCCCTTGAGAATTAAAGCTATCTAATTGAGGTCCACCCACAAGTCTTTCTCAGAAATGGAAGTGATGTTGAATTAGGTAGTCAAGAGTCTGGTTTTCCAGCATAAGATGTAGTACAAAGTGGACACTAATACTGAATTCTGGGCTGTTCGTAACCTCTTAACATGAAGCATTAGGTTGAGAAGGAAAGCAGAAATGGAAGATCAGTAAAAATAGGAAGAGAGTTGAAAATCCTGAAACTACTTTTAGGATAAAAGTTTGAAATTCTTTTTAGAAAGAAATTCCAAGTTGCTTTTGGAAACACTGCCTCTGCTAAATGACGAGAAATAATGTGGTTCTTCCCCCAAAAAGCTCACCGGTAAAAACTTTCTTAATATATCATGGATAATACTCAAATTTCTGTCATTTATGTTTTTATTCACCAAATTAAATGATTCGAATATTAGTCACTTTTAATTTGTGATTTCTAATGGTACTGACTTCTACTGACTTTCCCCTTGTATACATTATATATCAATCAGGAAATATATATACTGGAGTTTAGTAAGAGCCAAGCTATGAGCTTTACTGGTAAAACTCAGTTGGAAAAGCTTTGGCCTATGGCTCCAACTATACTTGTCTCACCCTCTTTCCTATACCTTGAAGCTCACCTTAGGGAGATATTTAAACCAACGGGTTCAAGAATTGTGAATGACTGATGAGCACTGGGTGTTATATGTAAGTGATGAATCACTAAATTCTCCTGACACCAATATTACAGTATATGTTAACTAACTAGAATTTAAATAAAAATTTGGAAGGGAAAAAAAACGCATGCATGACTTACTTCCATACCATGTTAAACTAGAGAAGCCAAGATTCCAAGAGTCTGATAGGCCTGGCCTGGACTCTGACTCAGTTTTGCTTACCATAGGTAGAGGAATGAAAACATGTTCCGATTGGGCCTGTCAAGGTCTGAAATAGAGCCCCAGAAGGGACTGAACCACACTTGGTCTTCAAGATTCTTCTTGCAGTGTCATCAATTGGACAGAGAAGCCTTCATGGGAATTTTACACAGAGGTATAAATGATCTCATGTATTAGTTGGGTTTTGCTTCATAGGAAACAACCATAGAATAATCATAAGCATTTTTTTTTCCTATTAAGTGTGGGTTATCTGGGGTGCTTGTCTTATTTTTATGCAAATCTGCAGGTCACATGTCTCCTTCTACCATTGTAGGGGAAAAGGCTAGCCAGGGCTCTTAAAACTTAGCTTCCACACTTTCACACTGACATTTTTGCCCACATTCCACTGATGGGGGCAAGTCTTGTGGCTAAACCAAACTTTAGTGTGGAAGGGAAGTGTACTCCTCCCACAGATTTTGGAGGTGGGTTATGTGAAAATGTGATGAAAATGATATAAGGAAGGATCAGAATAGCTATAATAATGCTACATTGTAACTCATTTTCCACCAGATGTCACTAATGCTGCAATATTCAAATTAAGGTGAACTTTTGACTTGATAATATTCAGCTTTTCTTATTGGAAATTAACATTGGGGTTTCTGGCTACAAAAATATAAAGAGATCAGAGGAGGAAAACAGGATCTGCTATTGGCTAGGCACTTAACATGAATTATTTCATTTAATGCTCATGCTTTAGTGCACAAGTAGAATTGTGGGATCAACAGGCATGCAAATTGCACCACAGTTTTTAGAGTTTAGATGGTCTCTTTTGTCCATGACCAAGGAAGATCCACCGGCTTCTCAGCAGGCTCATCAAAAGGAGTGTTTCTTCACGTGTTTCCTAATGGCTCTTACTTTTACATCCTTTTAGCAAATTGAGTGTCTAGAACCAATGGTTTTCATTTATTGTGCTTTACAAAACTCCCATGTTTCTTTGAGTGCATTTGTATTTACACTTACACTCAGATGACTTTAACCAATGAAGGATAGGAATCAAAAGACAGAGGACTTACTCTTATGACTTATCTGTGTTCTTCACAGAATAAAGTGCATTTGTTAGCAGTTGTGAAACACTTTCCCCACCAGTCAAAAGAATTGTTCATTAAGTAACCTCAGTCGCTCTTTAGGGAATTAATTTTTGGCTAAGGTAAATAATTTCTTATTTTTTTATTAAATATATGAAATTAGATTTTAAGTTACTTTGTTCAGTGTAACCATGATAAAAATTCGTGTTGGAATAACTATCGAATAGAAATGCTGCTAAATTTCAAATTTTATTAGCTACATTTTCTAAGAACAGATCTTTAAAGATCTTTCCATTCTTCATGAACATGGCTTTGAAAGCCAGCAGTATTAACTGATGCTTATTAAAAAAAAATCTAGTTGGGAAAGCTACTTAATCTTCATTAGAGTTGACAATCCTGTTCCAATCTGGCAAAAACACTGTAGCCTTAGCAACAAAACTATTAGAAAAGGCCTAGAGAGAAAAATGTCAAAGTTGACCCTCTGATTACACAAGTCAGTTTATGTTACCATTTCACCTATTTTTGTGCTCTTACCATTTGATCTATTTTTATACTAGAGAAACACAATTTCATTTATTTGTATAAATTCCATTTTCATCTGCGTTTATCTGCACCATTTTGCTATGCAGCTTGTTTGCACAAAGGAACACATCAGATCAAAATCTTTATTGTTTTGGCATTTTATCTGTGCTAAAAAAGGCCTCTGAATATAAGCATGACCACTCATGCTCCACTTCCATGCAAGGGAAAGATCCCAAACTCTTAAAATCTATCTAGATATGGACATGCCCAGTGGATACCTAGACATGGATCTGAATTTCTTTCTGAATGGCAGTCTTACTGAAACACACATTTTCTTAATCCTCACGACAACCCTAAAATGGGAGTTTTACCCATGTAAAACCTGAGATTCAGGGAGGGTAGGTAATTTGCCCAACTTTAAACATCCAGAATCTGTCCCCAGGCCCGATCCCAAGGCCAATATTCTTTCTATTATATCTCATCGCTTCTCAGAGACTAGGGAACAAAGGAGGGTGCCCCTGCTCCAGTGTACAGACTCAGCCAGAAAGACTAGACTGCTCCTTGACTCTAACCCCAAGTTGGGGGAGGAGAACTCAACAATATTAAGTACCAAGTTGCGTTAATCCTTTAAAAAATACTTTTTCCATAACAAGCGGTCATTAAGTGTTTATATACACAGTATTTTGCTGTATGATAACCACATGCATATTCTTCTATCAACACTTCTCTCATTCTTTCACTTGTTTTTGTAACTATGTGCTGTGTTGGAATTTAACCAGTTTGAGAAATAGAGGAGACAAGGCAATTGAGATGTATGTTCTCATCCAAATCATGGATTTCCCTAGCCAAGCTGGGTGGACTGAGGCTTAGGCCTCAAGCAGAAACAGGGTTTGCTACTACATCTCCGGAAATGAGCCGGGGAATGGTCAGGCAACTACAGGTGTCCTCACTCAAGCCCACTCCAACATGGGAGTAAGAAGTCCTGCGTGCTGAATGCCAAGGACACAATAAAAAAGCACTTTACCGAGCTCCTGTAAATCTTAGATCTTTTCTATGTTGCTTGGGATGGTGGGAGAGCCCCAAATATCTCTCCCAATACCACCTTCTGTCATCAGGATCAGAGAGGAAACCTGGAGAGTAAGGTACATCCCTCCCAACATTTGCCAGCTTTTTGAAGTTTTTAGTATATTACACTGTGTTCCACTGGTGTCACGTGAGTTGCTATAGGTAGCATGCTCACAGGCATTTTTTTTAAAATAATTTTAGTTATGTATTTTAATCTGTATTTGGAAAAATATATAACACATTTTAACACATTACCATGCGCAAAGATGATGAAGTCCACACTGAATACTTAAAGAAAAACATATCAACGTTTGTATGGATGGTGCAAACGTAGACAAGATGTGACGGCCGCGCACACATGATGGGCAGCTGTGGAACAGTGCCGTAACCCATTGTGTTCCAGCATCGGGCGGGGGGTGGGGGGAGCAGGAACCAGGGCAGCTGCCCCTCAGCAGAGCTGAGCATGCTCATGGTGCTGCTGCGCTCACTCCTAAACTCTGCTTCTCCCTATGGAGTCCTTCTGGAACTGCTGGAGGGCATCTTGCTTTCTGCCACAAAAGACTCAAGCACTATGAGTCAGGCAGAACTCCATGCAGCAGCCTAAGCTGAAAGTTCACTCTCTGTTCTATTTCTTGTGACAAATTATGTCCAGTCATGTTGTCCAAAGTGGCTCACCAGACTTTATGAAATGAACACAGAGACTGTATCCACATTAAAATGTCCCAAATTTGAACCATATGAAACTCTTTTATGATTCAACTTCCCCTCAGACTAAATCCCCTCACAAATAAAAACCCATAAAAAGTCCAAATGACTTCATTCTCAGTTGTATACAGTTGGTTTAGTGTCAGCCAGAAGCTTTTACTCAGAGCCTGGGTTCCTAAGGCTGCAGCCATGTCCTGGGATTTCACAGAAATGGGTGTAGCTTCTTCAGCCTCTTCAAAGTTAGTTCAACTCTCTAATTAGTTCTAGTCTCCAAGGGGTCAACAGTCACAAAAGAAACCGCATCTTCACTATAGAAGTCGTCACAAACAAAACAGGTCCCCCAGTTCAGTGAATAGGTAATGTCACTTGACACTGCTGTTCTCAGCCAAAGAGCAAGGCAGGTAACTTAGCTCTCCCTACGTTGGAGATAGCGGAGGACCTGAAACTGTTGGATTTCAGTCCCATGACAAGCCAGCCAGCGGCACCAGTGTTGAGTCCACAGCCTCTCTAAGTCCGTATTCTCTGAACAGACGGTGCCCAGCAACAGTTGGGTTTCCATGTTTAATACATGTGTGCATTTCTTTGTTTTTGTTGTTACTGTTTTGTTTGGATGACGTGTATGGGACCCTCCCATATGTATTGCCTACTTTCTCTCAGAGAGTGACCCTTGAGACATCAATGCCTTCTTCGAAATTTAGATATTCTGGTTTCTTCATGTTCTTGTGTCTCGTGTCTCATGCTTTTGGCACTTGGGTGCAAGATGGTGATCTAGAGAAAGCATTTACTCCCAAACTCCTCCAAGTGTGTTCTCTCCAGAACAGTGGAGTAAAGTACACTCTCCCCTGTGAATGCATGAGGGATGGGGTAATGAATGTCACCCTACTCCCTTAGCACAATGTTTTACTTCCTCATATACCACATTTTATTTATTCTGAGAATAGTAATTGTCATCACTCTTCCATAGACTTTTCATTCCTACCTGGGCAGGTTGAGTTGGACCTGGCTCGTAAGCGGTTGTCCAGAACCAAGTTTCTAAGAAAATAAAATACCATGATCGCAGTAAGAGCCAATGAGTCAGGATTACTCTTTGTCAAGAAGTAACAGAAGGATAACAAAGCTTAGCAAGACTTTTAAGAAGATTCTAGGGATCACAGATTAAAGTAGTCAAAAGTTAGTATTCCAAAGAGTTGCGCCATTGAAAAGATAGAAGACAAGCACAAACAAAAAAGATTCCAAACTTAAATTCAGGGCAGAAATTTTCTGTTCTTTCACTCCTTCCTGTCTCAGTAGGATCTGACCACTCGTGTAAGGAGAGGGACTGCAGCTGGGAAGGAAGTGAAGCCAAGAGCTGCAGCTGCAAAAAGTCGTTTTGTTTTTTTTTTTTTTTTTCCTTTTAACTTTTATAGTGTAAAGTTAATACATACACACATTTTTAAAAATCAAGCAGTACAGAGTGGTACCAAATGAAAAGTAAATTCTCTGCCTGAACTTGTTCCCCAACTTCTCATTTCCAGCTCCCTATTTTTAAATATTTTCTGTTTTGCTGTTGGTTATCACAATACCTCTGAAACCTATGTTAATACTTCCATTTCTTGCTTTATCAGTTTTAAATAGCATCTACTGAAAGATGAGAAATTTATTTCTTTTATCCATCCATTTCTACACTTTCCAGTTACATTGTTTTGGTTTTTCTCATGATTATCATTTTAAAGTGTATGCTTAAGTCTGTATTTTTTAACATCAATTTTGGACAGTATATTTTGATTTTTGGCTATAAAACTAAATAGGTGAAAAAAATCTGTGACATTATCTTCCACATCCCTCTGCTGCCTTAATATTCAGACTTCCATTTTTTTTATATATTATCAATGTTAATATTAGATTCTCTTTTATAGTTATTGCGTTCCAAGTTTTGTTTATATGTTGATTCTACCAATTAAAATAGCATTTCCGTTATTCCAATGATTAAATTACTCCTTACCGAAGGACCAAATAGCTCAACTTAATAGAGAAAGAAAGGGTAATCTTATGTCATTAAAACTGAAAGATGAATGTTCCAAGTGTCAAGTTCAAATGAATTATTTAAATTCAATCTTCAAGACTTTCTATTAAATTTAATTTGGCCGATGTTACCTTTAATTTCCCAGAAATCTTTCTTTATCTCTATTCTTATTTCATAGCCACCCATTCTTTGCCTTCTTGACTCTGAAGATATTAGTTGGTTTTGTTTTCTTAATCAGTTTTTTTTTTCTTTCCTGTTCTCTTACTTGTTTTCTTCAGGATTCAACTGTTATATCTGTTCTAATTGGATCTTCTCATCTTTGTTTTTCACTTACTCTAAATTTTATGGGTTTTTTCCCCCCATATATGTGAATGATGAGAAAGGTTGACCAGTATTGGTAGTATGATTTGCCACTGTGGTATTAGACCTCTTTCTTGAATGAAAAGATGGACGGCAGGGTTTATGTACATATAAGCTAGTAGTACTATTTTAGGGTACATTTAGGTATTTTGTTCATTTACTTTTTGAAAATTGACTTTTAAAAATATTACATTAAAATATCATATCTTATTTACTTAGTTTTTTGGTGCATCTCAAATTTTTTGTGCCTGGTTTCACTCACGGTAGTGTCTGCTTTGGGCCAAGGTCCTGAAAGGTTGAATGTATTTCCAGTATGGTCAGTAGAGGGCAGCAAAGGGTAGTAGAGTGAGCCAAGGCCTGGGCATACATTTTTCCCTCTCTTTAGAGAGATAAAAATCAATTCGTGGTAGGAGAAAGTCCAGAGTGCCAGACTCAGGAGAGAAATTACTCATAGGGATACCGATCCAGGATGAGGATCAAGCTGAGGAGGTACAATTTACAGCCTGGTATCTATCATAGGGATGTGAACCACTAGACATCAGGAAGGGAATCATTAGACTTTCACAGTCCTGACTCCTATTCCCCGCCTATCTAAAGCCTAAGATCTGGATCCGTAAAGTAACAGGAGTCTCCTGTCCACCTTGGGAGCTGATGCAAACTTCCTATCTGAGAGTTAGGACATGGAACCAGCAGCGGCTTAGGATTCCACAACCAGCCATTTCAGGGAGGAGAGACAGAGTGGGATATGGGCACCATTTACAAACACTGGCAGTTGATAAAAACACTCACATTTGTGTCAATTAAATAACGTGGGAGCCAACCTAAATGGGATGTGGCTTAAAATATATTTTCTTTCCTCCCCCAGAGGGGAAACATTGTTTAGGTGAGGAAAAACTACATGACTTTGAAATTAGACTAACTTGACTCTACAGATATCAGGTATGTGGTTCTCAGTTACTTAACTCTACTAAGCTTCAGATTCTCCATCTGTAAAATGGAAATGATTCTTACCTCACAAATCTGCTGCAAGGAAATGAGATGATACCCATGAACTGCCTGGCAAAGAACTTGGCAATTTTTTGTTACTCAATCGGCATTACTACCTGTTCTCTCTCTCTGCCTTTGGTCCTGGGGAAAATGCCCATGATATTGTTGCTATTTTTTTTTAAAGATTTTATTTATTTATTTGACAGACATCACAAGTAGGCAGAGAGGCAGGCAGAGAGAGAGGAGGAAGCAGGCTCCCTGCTGAGCAGAGAGCCCGATGCAGGGCTCGATCCCAGGACCCTGAGATCATGACCTGAGCCGAAGGCAGAGGCTTAACCCACTGAGCCACCCAGGTGCCCCTATTGTTGCTATTTTTGAATAAAAAGTCTCATTGTCTCCTATAAGCATAACTAAATTATTTGAAGGATTACTCTGTGTGGTATCATACTAACATTTCTGCAGTATAATCTCATTTAATTCTCATAACAAACCCAGATGCTTTTATCATTGTCATCTTGAGTTTATAGATGAGGACATCAAGGCTTTAGAAGTGTAACTGGTTTACCCAGTGACATGTAGATAATAAATCATGAGGAAGGCTTATAACTAGGTAATTGGATTCTAGAGCTCATGCTCCTGACACTGAAGAATGTTTTCTAGTATGCACATTTAATCAGAGATTTAACATTTTAAGGGAAGAAATCAAAGAAGAAATTAAAAAATACATGGAGAAAAATGAAAATGAAAACACAATGGTCCAAAAACTTCGGAATCCAGCAAAAGCTGTTCTACAAGGGAAGTTATAGCAATCCAGGCCTACCTCAAGAAGCAAGAAAAATATCAAATAAACAACCTAAACTCACATCTACAGAAGCTAAAAAAAGGACAAACAAAACCCAAAACCAGCAGAAGAGAAATAATAAAGATTAGAGCAGAAAAAAATGAAATAGAAACTAAGGGGGAAAATAAAGCAGATCAATGAAACAAGGAGCTAGTTTTTTTAAAATATCAGCCAGATTGATGAAACTTTAGAGAGAGAGAGAGAGAGAGCATGATGGGGGCTGTGGGGGTGGGGGGATTCAAATAAAAGAGATCAGAAGTGAAAGAGGAGAAATGACAACCAAAACCACAGAAATATGAAGGATTGTAAGAGTATTATGAAAAATTGTATGCAAACAAATTGGACAACTAGAAGAAATAGATAAATTCCTAGAAACATATAACCTCCAAGAACTGAATCAGGAAGAAATAGAAAACTTGAACAGACCTATTACCAGCAATGAAATTGAATCAGTAATCAAAACACTCCCACCAAACAAAAGTCCAGGACCAGATGGCTTCACAGGTGAATTTTAGCAAGCATTTAAAGAAGAGTTAATGCATATTCTCAAACCACTTCAAAAAACAGAAGAAGAAAACCTTCCAAATTCATCCTATGAGGCCACCATTACCCTGATACCAAAACCAGATAGAAACACTACAAAAAAAAGAGAGAGAGAGAGAGAGAGAGAACTACAGGCCAGTATCTCTGATGAACATAGATGCAAAAATCCTCAACAAAATATTAGCCAACCAAATCCAACAATACATTAAAAAATCATTTACCATGACCAAGTGGGATTTATTCCTAGGATGCAAACATGATTCATTTTCACAAATCAATTAACATCATACATCACATCAACAAGAGAAAGGATAAAAAACACATGATCATTTTAATAGATGCATAAAAGCATTTGACAAAGTACAACATCCATTCATAATAAAAACACTAACAAAGTAGTTTTAGAGGGAACATACCTCAACATAATAAAGATCATATAAAAACCTATGGCAAATATACTCAATGGTGAGATACTAAGAGCTTTTCCCCAAGTTCAGGAACAAGACAAGGATGTCCACTCTCACTTCTTTTATTCAGCATAGTACTGGAAGTCCTAGCCCCAGCAATCAGAAAAGAAGAAGAGATAAGCAAAATCCAAATGGGTAAGGAAGAAGTAAAACTTTCATTATTTGCAGGTGACATGATACTATATATAGAAAACCCTCAAGACTCCACCAAAAATAAACTAAAACTGATAAATGAGTTCAGGAAAGTCACAGGATACAAAATCAACATAGAGAAATCCACTGCATTTCTGTACACGAATAATAAAGGAAAAGAAAGAAAAATTAAGAAACAGTCCCATTCACAATTACATGAAAAATAGTAAAATACCTAGGAATAAACTTGAGTAAGGAAATGAAAGACCTATACTCTCTCTGAACACTATAAAACACTGATGAAAAGAATTGAAGACAACATGAATGGGAAAATATCCCATGCTTATTGATGGAAGAACAAATACTTTAAAATGCCCCACACACCAAAGAATCTACAGACTTAATGCAATCCATATCAAAATATGAATAGCATTTTTCACAGAACTAGAGTAAATAATTCTAAAATATTCATGGTACCACAAAAGGCCCCAAATAGCCAAAACAATTTTGAAAAAGAACAAAATTGGAGGTACCACAATCCCAGATTTCAAGATATATCACAAAGCTGTAATAAAACAAAATAGTATGGTATTGACAGAAAAGTAGGCAATAGATGGGTGGAACAGAATAGAGAATACAGAAATAAACCCACGATTTTATGGTCAGTTAATGTACAACAAGGGAGGCAAGAATATACAGTGCAAAAAAGATAATCTCTTTAAAAACTGATGTTGGGAAAACTGGCCAGCTACATCCAAAAGAATGAAACTGGACCATTTTCTTACACTATACACAAAAATAAAATTCAGAATGGATTAAAGACCTAAATATGAGAACTGAATTCAAAAAAGTCCTAGAAGAAAGCACAGGCAATAATTTCTCTGACACTGGCTGCAACAATATCTTTCTAGATATGTCCCCTGAGGCAAGGGAAACAAAAGCAAAAATAAATTATTGGGACTACATCAGAATAAAAATCTTCTGCACAGCAAAGAAAACCACCAACAAAACTAGTAGACAACTTACTGAATGGGAGAAGATATTTGCAAATGACATAAAAGGCTAGTATCCAGAATATAAAGAAGTTATACAACTCAGCACCAAAACCCACAAATAATCCAATTTAAAAAATGGGCAGAAGACATGAACAGACATTTCTCCAAAGAAGACATACAGATGGCCAACAGACACACAAAAAAATGTTCAACATTACTCATCATCAAGGAAATGCAAATGAAAACCACTGTGAGCTATCACCTCACACCTGTCCAAATGGCCAAAATCAACAACATAAGAAACAAGAGGTTTTGGCGAGAATGTGGAGGAGAAAGGAGCTCTTATGCACTGTTGGAATGCAAACTGGTGCAGCTACTGTGGAAAACAATATGGAAGTTCCTCAAAAAATTAAAAATAGAATTGCTATATGATCCACTACTGAGTATTTACCCCCAAATAGAAAAACACTAATTTATGGGGTAACTGATTGGCTCAGTTGGTTAAGAGTCTGGCTCATGCTTTTGGCTCAGGTCATAATCTCTGGTTGTGGGATCGACCCCTACATTGGGCTCTACACTCAGCACAGAGTCTGCTCGTGATTCCTTCTCCCTCTTCCTCTGTCCCTATTTACAGTAGCCAAATTATGGAGTCAGCCCAAGTGTCCACTGATAGATGAATGGATAAAGAAAATGTGATATATATATATACACAATGGAATATTATTCAGTCATTAAAAAAAAACGAAATCTTGCCATTTGCAACAACATGGATGGATCTAAAGGGTATAATGCTAAGTGAAATAATTCAGAGAAAGACAAATACCATATGACTTCACTTATATGTGGAATTTAAGAAACAAAACATATGAATAAAGAAAAAGAGACAAACCAAAAAACAGACTCTTAGCTATAGAAAACAAACTGATGGTTATCAGAAGGGAGGTGGGTGGGGGGATGGGTGAAATAGGTGATGGGGATTAAGAGTACACTTCTCATGGTGAGTGGTGAGTAACATATAGAATTGTACCTGGATGGCTCCGTTGTTAAGCGTCTGTCTTCGGCTCAGGTCATGTTCCTAGGGTCCTGAGATCGAGCATGGGGCTCCCTGCTCAGCGGGAAGCCTGCTTCTTCCTCTCCCTCTGCCCCTGCTTGTGCTCCCTCTCTCACTGTGTCTCTCTCTGTCAAATAAATAAATAAGATCTAAAAAAAAAAAAAGAATTGTTGTATACACTATATTGTAGACCTGAAACTAAGATAATGCTGTATGTTAATTATACTGGAATTGAAATAAAATAAAGACAGGAAATTTAAAAGAAAAAAACTAAATTAAGAAAATAGTCTTGTCTTTGCAACATGCTTAAAAATGTTGGTATTATGGGTATAGGACCACTTTATACTATCTCTTCTATTTGATATTTAGGGTGAAAAGTTAAGTGTTCAATGAAATTGATGAAAACAGACCCTATCACTATTACTCTATTTAGAGCTCATTCATCAAATTAACACACATAGCAATGGTATTTTGGAAGAAATGAAGCTTTAGCTATTACTGTAAAGGTAACTATTACATGACTAAGGAAAGCTCCCTTTATCTTTCTAAGAGAAACTTTCCTTTGCTTTACTACAAGGGAAAGATAGTATCAGAACACTACATCTTTCTTAATTAATTCCTGGAAACCAGTTCCTCACAATCCTGGTTACATATAAGAATCATTCAGAAAGCTTTTTAAAAATACAGGTTTTTCCGGATCTGATGAATCAGAACCTCTGGGGGAGGAGGTTTCAGGAGGAGCGCCTGAAAAGTTCCCCCAAATAAGCCTGATGCACGTCAGAATTGATAAGCAGGAACTAGATTCTAGAAGGAGAGAAGTTTTCCTGGCATCTAAATCTGTAACCTCTCTTAAGGGAGAGGCAGAGAATGGGACAAAATCTGGGAACTGGGGAAGATGCAGAGATAAGTCTGCCTACATTTTTACCTTAAATAAATGTTGACAGATGCTTGATGGGAAGCCTGAAAGTGTTGGCAATGAGCCTCCATGGTTGTAATACAGTGAAACATGTCCAGAGTAGCACTTATCCCTTCTAAAGTGGTGAGAAGGGGCGCCTGGGTGGCTTAGTCAGTTAAGCTTCTGACTCTTGTTTTTGGCTCAGGTCATGACCTTAAGGTCGTGAGTCTGAGCGCTAGGTCGGGCTCCATGCTTAGCACCATTTGTGCTTGTCTCTCTCCCTCTGGTGCCCCCCACCCCAAATAAATAAATAAAATCTAAAAAAAAAAAAAAGTGGTAAGAAGTCTGAAGACCACTATCTACATGTCTCTTCTGTGCTAGTTTGGTTTTAAGATGAGAGGCCTCAATAAAGTCTAAAAGAACCATCAGACTTGTGCTCTCATCTCTACCTACTTTTTCAGGCATATTTCATGTTCCTGTACCTTCTGCCCATGTCTCCAATCTAGCAAACTCTTCCATGTCTCTGAAACGTCACATATTTACATTCTGTCCCATCACCTGAAAAATTTATCTTCCCTCCCAACCCACTTCTCTTCTTGTCACCTCCTTCTTCCTTCCTCGTTTCTCTCCTCTCTCTAATTAACCACAAATTATTCTTTTCTTTTTTTTAAATATTTTTCTTACTTATTTTTTAGGAAGAGAGAGAGAAAGAGCATGAGAGGAGAGAGGTCAGTGGGAGAAGCAGACTCCCTGGCGAGCATGGAGCCCGATGTGGGACTGGATCCCGTGACTCAAGGATCATGACCTGAGGGGAAGGCAGTCGCTCAACCAACTGAGCCACCCAGGTGCCCCCCAAATTATTCTTTAAAGCTTATTTCAAATGAGCTCTTCAATGGAGCCTTCCTCTCCACAGTTGAAATCAGATGTCAGGTCCCTCTTTTAATTTCTCATCTCACTCTTTAATTTTTCTCTGCAGCACTTCCCAGAGTGTGGTGTTACAGTTATTTATGGCACTCTGTTTAATGTCTGCCCCCCGCCCATATTTAAATCCTGGTTTTCTGAGAGTTGGGCCTGGCTCCCTGTTGCTCAGACCTATTAAGAGCCTTTCTCCTAGTATGGGTTCAAACACTATCTGTTGAATGGATGAAGTAAATGAAAGAGACTATTTTAAGTCACGCCTTTTCCTCTCCATCCATGCCAGAAAACTCTTTCATTCACCCATTCAATAGAATTTTTGAATTCCTCCAATGTGCCAGTGTTTGTGAGAATTAAATGATAAATCAGACATAGACTCTTTCCTTGAGGTCCATAGAGTTGAGTGGGGAGTAAAAGAAAGGGAATTTACATACCTGGTATAGGTGTCTGCAAGGAAAACCATAGACTTTGTTAGTAAGCTCCAATTTCAGTCCTCCACCGTTGTCAAAGGAAAGATGCTGTCCATGTGAGAAGAATGGGGGGCCCTCATGGGAAGCTGGGTGATCTCCTGAGTAGGCTGGATTTGAATCCTTCATTTTACGTCACAGCCACTTGGATTGAAAGCGTCTAACCTGTCTGTTCAGCAGCTGCCTCAACTGTAAAACCATCAGTTTCCCAGTGGTCAAGGAACATGGTCTTCACGGAAAATGTTTTTAACAGACTACTGTAGGTTCTGTAACACTAAGATGATGTCCAGATGGGAAATAGATGTTTAGCATCACTAGCCATTAGGGAAATGCACATTAAATCCACAGGGAGATATCACTACACAGCTACCAGAATAGCTAAAATAAAAAATGACAACACCCAGTGCTAGTGTGGATGTGGGGAAACTGAATCACTCCTACAATACCAGTGCGAATGTGAATTGGCAGAACCATTCTGGAAAACAGTTCGACAATTTCTTAAAAACAAAACAAAACAGAGCAGCTAACCCTAGGACCTAGCAGTTGGAGTCCTGGGCATTTAGCCCAGAGAGGTGAAGACCAATGGTGACACAAAAACCTGTACACAGCTGTTTCCAGCAGCTTTATTAGTGACAGCCCAAGCCTGCGGATAATCCAGAACCCTTTCAGCTGGTGGTGAAGCAAACTGTGATACACCCATACCCTGGCATACTACTAAGAGACACAAAGAAATGAACCACAAGCACCTGCAGCAAGCCAGGTGCCTCCAGTTATGCTGAACGGACAAAAGCAAATCACAAAAATTTTACATACTCTATGATCCCATCTGTATACCATTCTTGAAATGGCAAAATTGTACACATAGAGAACAGATTTGTGACTGCCAGGGATTAAAGAGGTCATGGAGGTGGGAGGAAGTTTGTGTGGTGGTAAAAGGGTAAAAGGAAGGATCCTTGTGGTGATAGAAGTGTCTGGAAGTCTCTATCTGTAATAAATTGGTGTAATTTCTCTGTATTATTTCTTATAGCCTCACATAAACGTATAGTTATTTCAAACTAAAAAGGTTTACTTTTAAAAAATCAAAACATGCAGGCCAAACCGGGAAACAAGTATGTCAGTTTGGCAGTTATGACATGAGCCTTAGATCCATGATGTCATAATGGCAGTGATCTCAGGCTACTGTGGAATCCTGAGGCTTCAGGCACTTTACAGTACTCTGCCAAGAGCTGTAGACTCACTCGATTTTCAGTCCTGAGAACTGAAGACAAAACGATGTTCACGTCAATCAGAAAGCCGTCTGAACTCATAGGTGGTCGTTCAAGGCTTCACCGCATAAGGTAGTCTTTTGATATTACTCTTTTTGAGCCTCAAACAGACTGACAGTAACAGGGAGTGTTGTTCTCTTTTGTTTCTTCTAATACTTGTAAACTTATGACTAACTTCAGCACCAGCTTCATGAAAAGCTACTCAGGTTCCTAAGATTCAGTGCTGCTGAGCAGAAGAGAGCAGGCATTACAGTCTTGGGGGGAAACACTGTCTTGGCTCCACGAGACAGAATTTTCCCAGGTCTATGAAAATATCTGTCCTATTTATGAAAGAATTTTTTCATTCTGTTCAATTGAGTTGTTTTACCTGTTATGACCAGAAAGTCCTATCAGAGCTTAGAGCTCAGCCAAGTAATAGCTAAACGAACTCTTGTGTTTAGAAATTTTTTGGTGTTTCCAGTATTCTTGTCGAACTTTGAGAATTTTTCCCCCAAATGTGAATATTGATTTGGATAAGACCGGGTTCAATTTCCAGAATCTTCAGTTGTCTTCATTTTTATCTTAACATGAAAGCAAGTTGTAATTAATCCTTCACAAACACCGTATCATTTTGTTTTATATTAGGCCACAAATTGTCCTTTTCGTTGTTGTGGTTTGTTTGCCTTCTTGTAATACACTTTACCTCTTGGTTCTCCCCTTCCTAACAGCTCATGGTTAGCTTTGCTGCTTTCTCTATCCCACCTCTAAGTGTTGGCCTGCCCAAGGTCTTTGTCCATGAAACTGTTCCCCATCTGCATCAATTCCCCAAGTGACCTCATCTCTCTCTCTCTTTTAAGATTTTGTTTATTTATTTTAGAAAGAGTGAATGTATGTGAGAGAGAGAGAGAGCAGGAGCAGAGGGGTGGGGTAGAGGGGGAGGCAGAAGCTGAGCAGTGACCCCATTGCAGGACTCAATCCCCGGACCTGGGATCCTGACCTGAGCCGAAGGCACACACTTAACCAACTGAGCCACCCAGGTGCCCCCACCTCACCTCCTTTAATAGCTTTCTATAACTCAGTGATCCCTGAATGTGAGCTCTGGCACCCTGTTTTGGGGGTGGAGACTAAATTTTGGTGCTGTGTGAACCTTGACATTTAGCATACAACTCTATTGTATATTTAACTAGTAACTGGCTGCTCTGTGGTCTTTGATGAGTTGCAGGAAGAGCTCTTCTGTTGAGGTGGACACCCACAGTGAAAGCACTACATCATCTGAGGCTGCCGCCGTTTCCCTGCTTATTATCCACAGCCCCGTGGAGCTCAAGAGAGGCTGGAGGAGGCAGAAGCGGTACCTCTTCTTATTCAGTGATCTGTTGCTGATGTCCAACACCAAGTATGTATGCTATGCTACGTGCTCTTGTGAGGATCACAAAGTTACATTTCCATGAACCCTTACCATAGGAAGACATGACATTTTTTTCTTTTGTTTTTTGCCAGTGTTTGGATCCTTCATTCATTCAACAAGTGCCTACGGAGGTCTTGTTTTATGCCATGCCTGCCCTGCAGAGAATACAATTGAGAATGTGACAGGCAGTGTGTCTCTTGCCAGGGACTTACAGACAAGTGATAAAAATAAGAGAGGGAATTGTAGATTGTGATTAGTGCTTCTGACCAGAAGGTAGACTCGGGGGAGAAGATGGGAATGTAGCAGGGATAGTCTAGGAGGACCTCTCTGAGGTGGCAGAACTGAGATGAGAAGCAGCCACATTGGTAGACCAGGTGCCTGAACCTTCAAGGCTGAGGGACCGGCAGGTGCAGTCTGACCCCTTGGAGGGAGAGGAGCTCAGGGAAGGGTGATCTGACTAGGGCTGAAAGCGTGGGGCATGCAGTCATATGTGATACATACTCAGGGGTCCAGTCACATAGGGTCTTCACAGGAAATATTTTGACGAAGGATTTTTAACTAGGGGACTGACCAAATTTGATTTGTAGCTCTAACAAATTTTTCTGACAGTTGGTAGATGATGGATGGATGCGTAAACAAGAGTGCAAGCAGGGAAACTGGTTAGGGGGGCGGTAGTCTGATGGCTGTTCTCAAGGGCTCCATCGTGGGAGTGCAGTAAAAGCAAGGAGGCAGCAGACAGATTTGGAACATATGCTAGAGATAGAACCAACTGTGTGCATTTTCTTTTTACTCCTGAACACAAATGCAGCTAATACCCAGCCTGGAACCTGTTGATTGCTCAGTAAATATCTGAAGGCAGGTAGATGGGAGTTCATCTGTTTCCTTGCTCCATCTCTGTTTCCATTCTGTCTCTGATGTCACAAAACATCATGTCCATTATGTCTCTGATGTCACAAAACATCATGAAAATTGAAGAATATTCCAACAAACCAAATATCAAGAAGCTTGTTGGTCACTAGAAAAAACTAACCCCCCGCTTTTTTTTTTTTTTCCCACCCTTACCCAGCTCCCAGTTATGCCCTGCCAGGGGCAAGACATGCAAGTACTAATGTGGCAAAATGCTATACTCAATCTGAGTGACGTAAATGATAATTTATCAGGGGCTTACTACACGTCAGGTTTTGCACTAAGAACTTCATGTACCCAATCTTGCCCAACCTTACAACTATCCTGTCAGATGGGATTATTTTTGTTTTAGAGAAGACCTTGATACTCAAAGGTCTAAAGGTTTTTCCCAGGTCACCATATTAGTAATTAGTAGAGTCTACATTTGAAATTCGGTCCATTTATTTCAAAGCACAGGCTTTTATTCAACATGTGGTGCTGCTTTTTCTAGTCTTTCTATTTTTCTGAAATTCTTTGAACATTCCACAAACACCTAGATTCTCTTTCATCATTGAACTCTTTGAAATCAACATTTATGTTGAGAAATCAAATAACTCCAATCTGTTTGGTACCTGGTAAGAGGTCAGAATGCTTAATGAACTGAAAAATGAAGAAAGTGTAGCTGTCCAAAAAAAAAAAAAAAAAAAACCCAAAAAACAAACAAACAAAAAAATCAGAGGCAAAGATAGAAATAGTAAAATATATTTGAGATGAGTGAAATTCCCTACAGATGTATCCTTGGAGGTGGCGATGCCATGAGGAGGATAGAGAAGACTGTCCAGGTCCTGGCATGAGGCCCATATGAAGCACTCTCTTCCTCCTTAGAGGGCCAAGTCATTATTTTTAAAAATGCAGGCTAGTTATCATTCTCTTTGTTTAACCAAGGTGAGTACGGGAGGCTAAAATGTGCGGGATGCACATTGGGGCCACATGAGCATTACAGATGCCTCGTGTAACTTCCTCTCCACCCACTGGCTTCAGAAATGAAAATGGGGGTGGAGGAAGTCTCATTACAGATGCCTCGTGTAACTTCCTCTCCACCCACTGGCTGCAGAAATGAAAATGGGGGTTGAGGAAGTCTCAGGAACAGGCCTGTCATCCACAGGGAAATGGTGGGAGAAACTCCAAGCCAGGCCTGCCTTCCTGGCAAGACCACGCTCTTCCTGCCACTCCGTGATGTACTCTTCCATGTTCAGTCCAAGAGACATGCTAACAAATAGCAAACTCTTTCCTGCGCCTTGGGACCTTGCAAACCACTCACATTCTATTTGTAAGGGGAACATGTTCTCTTTCACTTTGTTTTCATCTTTGTAATGATTACAGTATGTAGGGAGAGGAGAAGACTTTTCTTTTCTTACTGGAGACCTTTATTGTCCTGAATACTGCTTATCTCTCATTGGGTTTTATAGAACCTACAGTGTTCTGCTAAACACTTTATATAAAGACAAATTTATATATAAAAAATTTATATAAACATTTTTTATATAAAAAAAATTTATATAAAGTGTTCTTTCTCCACAAGAGATCTGCATCCTTTTAAAAGCTGAATTTTTATTTTGATTGGTTGACTATTACAAAAGAAGTGGAACATTTTTCTTCTTCCATATACTGCTTTTGATATAGATTTTTGTGTCTACTCACGGGTTTTTATGATGTGACAAAATCTACATCAGTGTATTTAATAATGTTCTTTTTAAGAGCTTCAGCTCCTGAAAGATATCTTATATACTTTTTACATCCAATAGGAATATTAGAAAATGTAAGTGATCTGAGACACTTGAATTTGATTTATAAATCCAATGCCCTTGATACAGAGAGAACACAGATTTTTGAAAGTCCAAGTTCGGGACACCATCGGGGTCAGGTTCTGGTGAGAGCTGTCTTTCTGCTTACACACGGCTGCCCTCACGCCTGTGCCCTGGGCCATTTCCTCAGTGCCTGCATGTACATGCGCACAGAGATATCTCTCCCTCTTCTGACAAGGGCACCAATCCTACTGGATTAGGACCTTACCTCGATGACTCCACTTATACTTAGTTACCTTTTAAAAACTCTCTCTCCAAACATGATCATATTGGCAAAGACGGCTTTAGGATAAGAATGCGGGCGAGCAGTGGGGAAGAGGACACAATTCTGTCCATCGCAGTAACGAGCGGTACTTCATGCTGCCGCAGTGTACAAGTTTTTGCCACAATTTTTAGAAAAGGACTATGAGATCATTCCCATAGTAAATATGTGGGTATATTTATGATCACTGTTAATAGGAAAAAATATATATTTTTTCTAGAGGGAAACAACTAAAAAGAAGTAGCGCCTGCAATAATAAACTGATTTCATCGCTGTCATGCCTTGCTCTTAGTTGAAGGATTTTGTTATGCCCTGAATTGATCTGTTCAAATTAGTAATCTGATTTGGTGCCTAGTTTTTCCAGTGAGCCATAAGAAGGGGGTGGGGTGACCCAGGTTCCATTTTACCTCAGCTCACTTCAGGCTTCAGCGGGAAACTCTCTCATCTTTAGGTTGACTCTATAGAAATTAACACGAATTGGGTGAGTATTTGACTAATAGCTACCTGTTTATTCAGTCAAAATTAGTGAATTTAGTTTGTAATAATAAAGAGAATTAAGTGTCTGTTTCTTCACAAAGAAATTATATTTCTCTAGTTGTACAAGATGTTAATAGTAGTGAAAATTAGGACTTTTTTCATTTTTTTCACATGACTTTAGAAATTTCTCAAGAGTTGAAGTTAGATGGAATCTTCCTTATAACTTTTGATATTCATTAAAATACTAAATAAGTTATTTTTCAAATAAAATTATTACTTTTTTAAAGAACAGCATCTGCTTGATAAATATTAAAATATTATTACTAGTAGAGGCCCATGAATAATTTACAAAAAGGAAGGGACTGAACTTAGTTCTTTAGACCTCACATTCCTCATATTTAGTTATTAAAGAATATAAAATGAAACAAAAAATGAAATTTTTTAGGTCAAAAGATGAAAATGACTATTAACTCATTATCAATGAAATTACAAAGAGTAACTTACAGAATATACCGTGCTCTCTACTCCCAACATCTGTAAGACAATACCCCTATCTTAGAACAGGGAAAATCTCCTTAGACTCCTGTAAATTTCCATAGCATGTTGGGGCTTTCCTTCCAGTATAAAGGTTGAGGTAGCAGAAAGCAAGAGTGATATCCATCATGTAAATATAAATATAATAAAGGACTATTTTTAAAAGTAAAAACTGCAGTTCTCCTCCTCTTCCTTCTGCTCGAGTCAGTTTACACTAGATATGTACTTCGTAATTTTTACTGAGTTAATCCAGTTGGGTCAGTAATTGAGAGTGAGAAACAGAGTAAGACCCTAGAAGAATCCATTGAAGTGTAAAATTTCAATTGTATAAAGCAATTCAATTGTTGTAATACATTTTAAATATTTCCAAGCAAGCAACTAGCTTTGTTAATACAATGTCTTGAGATTTATCCTCTTATTCCCCAGGTAAACCCCATGAGCAAGCTTGATGGCTCTGGGGACCGAAGTGAGGCTGAGGGTAGGGAGATGAGAAGGGTACTTCGTGGAACCATATAGGTCAGCACCACAGAGGCCAGGTGCTTACAAACATGGGCTCATGAGTTAGGCTGTCAGGGTTCAAACCCTGTCTCTTGCTTTTGGCAATTTAACCTTTCTGTAAGTTTCCTTATTTGTAAAATGGAGCTAATAGAGCCCACTAGTGTTGTTGCTTGGGGATTAAATTTTTAATATTCGTATTTATAAAATACTTAGAACAGTGCTTGGTATATGGTAAGTGCTCCAAATGTTATAGGAAAGTAGAAACCATGTTCTGGGCTTTGGGATAACTCCTTGGTTCGGAGTAGATAATCTTAGGGCTTTCTGAACTAAGGACAGAATTGCTGAAATGGCTTTTTCCAGATGAATGTATTTGGAAGTTTCCACATAGTACCTTAGGTGTCTATATATATACACAGATACCTACATTAGAAAAAAATCTGTAAAAACCAACAGATACATCTTTCCCATTGGCCATATATTTTTAGCTTGACAATGCCTTTGGAGTTACTATCTAGAACAAGGATTTTATCTGATAATCAAATATCTGATAATTTAGATCTATTGTGTCATAAGCTTTGACTCTAAATTATCCTTCAAGTGGGCTTCTGGCAAAATTATTTTTATTTCCTACATCCCATTGGAAAGTTTTAGCTTCAGTTGTTCCATGAATCAGTGAAGTCATAGGGATTTTTGCACATGAGGTGTCTTTGATCTCATTTTAGTTTAGTGTTTCCACGTGTGTTTCTGAATAGTAAAGAGTTCCAGAGTGGTGTATCCAAGTTCCCTAGGCATTCCTCACAGGGCTTATAACTATTTAATTCTCAAGCCCACCTGAGAGTTAAAGTTGTGAATTAACCAACTTAATCGATATGGTGGTTTTCAGGTTAGAGGTCAAAGAAGATTAGGCAGAAATTATCAAAAAGCAATTTCACCACTGACAAAGTTGATCACCTTCTGCCTCCTCAGAGAAATGGGAAGTATCCATCACTCACATATAAGACCTCCTGACCACTGATCTGGGATTGATTGATGGACTGATGATTTTTAAATTGGCCTCAATCTGTAAGCTAACAGATTTTAGCCAAAATCTGTGGGAAAATGATATTGACAAAATTTTAAGAAGGGAAATAGAAAATAACCTATGCTTTAAAGGCTACAAAAAAAATTTTTTTTAAATTAAGGTTGAAAGTAACTTTTAAATCCTTCTGATCCAAGTTTATTTTTTGTTTTCAGTTTGTCTCTCTTTCTCTCTAAAGATTTATTTATTAGAGAGAGTGAGCATTAGCAGGGGGAGGGGCAGAGGGAGAGAGGAAACAGACTCCCTACTGAGAGGGGAGCCTTACAAGGGAACTCAGTCTCAAGACCTTGAGATCACCACGTGAGCTAAAACCAAGAGCTGGACACTTAACCGACTGAGCCACCCAGGCACTCACGTGGTTTGTCTCAAGAAAAAAATTGTATTAGTCTTTTTAGAAATCATGTATCAGGTACCGTTGTTCAGCCCCTCAAATACTTTTTGAAGTAAGCAAGTCATAAATGAATAATTAACTATAATAATAACCATAAAAATATATATAATAAGCAACAAATCTACGGTAATAAGTGAATTAATGGTTTTCTTAAAAAGCTCTAAAATATACAGTCTTTACTCAGCACTCAACATTCAGAAAAATGTCTACATGCTGCCATTCGAGGAAGTATTTTCAGGACCTTCCTAGGCCAGACCTTGCTCAACATGCACTTTGTAAACCCCATGTCATCATTTGCTGTGCTGTGGACAGGGGTGATAGCGACGAGGGAGGCATGCTTTGGGATGCACAGCTGCTCCCATAACATTTATGAAACAAACTAACAGAGGTCTTGCTTGGGTATCTTTCTAGGTACAAAAAAAACTTCAAGATAGAAAAGAAAATACCACTGAATACCATGTGGACTGCCAACTGTATGGACAAAGTGGGACATGCCAACGTCCACACTGGAAGGTCCTTTGTCATGGGCTGGCCCACGGTGAACTTTGTGGCCACCTTTGGGTAAGACCTACCACTTTGTCTTGTATTTACATGGGTTAAAAAGGAAAACATTTTAATCTGATTGTATATCAAAGCCAGTGACACACTTTTTGACCTCCCGTAATGACACTTGTTTGCTTGTACTTTCCCCAAAAAGATATGTACAAATGTGAGCAAAGAGATAACATAGAGTGGGAACTATTGGAGTAATTTCCTTTGGTTTTGGTCAGTGGTTTCCCAAATGGGCTCTAGGAGCCACTTGAGGAGTTGGGTGTTCTAGATATGTGGAAGGAGAATCAAGAGAATGACGTTCTAGGTCCCCTCTCCAATATCCTGCCTCCTAATTCCCAGGAGGTATCTGTGTTTCTAAATCACTGGCATATTTTTCTTGAGCAAGTACTATTAAAGAGTCCAATTAAATTTGAAAAATTGCTTTTATACTCCCAAGTTCATTCCTTTAAAAACAGTACATAAGTAGAAAAATAAATTAATCATGTCAATGAATAGGGAGTGGCCTGAATTGCTGTATACCGATTATCTTAGCTGGTATCTCTAGAGAGGTGACCATCTAAATCAAAAGTATGATTCCACTGAGTAGGGGTTAGTTGTTCTAGACACATTCTTAAACAGACATGAAGAGACATGAGGATCGGGGAATGTGGTACTCTACCCTGGACATGCTGAGCAGACACTCCTGAGTTTATAGGGGTCACGCAACACTTATATCTGCTGTTTGAAACAACCACACCCAAATGGAAAGAAACCATTTCAATTGGAAATGTAAAAAGCCTTTGACAGGGGAGTTTCCAAGAAACTTCTTTTCCCTAACGAGGAGGAAAATGTGGAAGCCAGGTTTATATATGTTATAATAGCTAAAAAGCTATGTAAACATAGAGAAAGCATTTCTAACAATACCTGGAGCCTAGATTTGCTATTTGTTATTACTGTTCTGCAGATGGGCATGGCTAACTAGAAGCTGTGTCCATACACAAAGGCAGGCTGGGACCCTAAGTGGGCATTCCATTTCCCTAACGAGACAAGTCCTAAAACGGTGATGGCAGGGGGTGAGGGGAGCAGTGCTACTGAGAGGAGTATAAAATGTGGCAGCCACTGTGGACGGTTTGGTGGTTCCTCAGTAAGTTAAAAAGAGTTACCATATGACCCAGCAACGCCAGCTCCAGATATATACCCAAGAGAAACATACGTCCACACAACACAGACGTTTATAGAAGCACTGTCAACAATAGACCCCTGCCCCCAAAAAAGTGGAAACAACCCAAGTGTTTCTCAACAAACACACAAAATGTGGTGTACGGGAGCTAGGAAC
The DNA here is from genome assembly GCF_902655055.1 of Lutra lutra. Lineage (NCBI taxonomy): Eukaryota > Metazoa > Chordata > Mammalia > Carnivora > Mustelidae > Lutra > Lutra lutra. Next base: position 118,986,764 of record NC_062279.1, on the reverse strand, counting down.
AGGAAGGAAGGGAGAGTGATGGCTTCATGGACACAGGTTCGCTTTTGGGTGATAAAAATGTTCCAGACATGGAACGACACAGTCACGATGGTTGAACAAAACTGTGAATGTACTAAAGGACATTAGTGGTCAATTTTATTTTGTGTAATTTACCACAATACAAAATGCTAGTAAGTGATAAAGCCATGTATGGAGGAGACTTAAAACAGTCACAAATTTGGCTATTAAATGCTGTGAAAACTTTAGCAGAGAAAATACGAATCTGCAGTAGTTTAGTCCTGGCTGCATTGTTCTTGCTCAGAGGATCACATATGTTTTCTAGGAACTAATTTAACATATTACAATCTGTTATGTGTATAAATAAAAATATTATAGGTGTTTGTTCCTAAAAGATATTCTTGTTTCTGGGCCAAGGTAGTTTCATCCAAATGCCAAATTTCTTATGTATGATTTAATTTGAATAATAACATGAATAACACTGGCAGCTGCAGGAACACTCTGGGGTATAATTAACCCTTTTCCTGTTCTGGAAACTGAAGATCAGAGAGGTTAAGCAATGTGCCCATGGTCACATAGCTTGCATCACCTAGTTACAATTAAGTGTTCATATTTGAACCAAAATTTTCTTCCACTTTAGGATCTACTTCCAATGGCTTTAATACCTCTCATAAAAGAGTGGATTCCCTCAAAAGCCCAACCATGAGGAGAGGACGATTTAACACATGTATCTTCATCCTTCTCAATGGGCTGATGATATTTTTTTTTTTTTCTGGAAAGGTGACCTTATTTTGTTAGTATAAATATTGTATATATCTTAATTTTTCCCCCATTTTTTTAAATTGCAGCTCTTCGGAACTAAAGGAAAAATGGCATTCTTTCCTTCAAAGGTATTTTGTCACTATACATAGTATAAATCTTTAACCCATGACAAAGGAATAAATCTCTTCAAAGCAGTGCCCCCACACTATGCTGCCTCTCTTGAGTAGGAATTGTTAGACTATCCTCAAATAATTTCTTCTTTAGATGCACCCTGGCTGCTGCTGCAAATAATCTGCCCTTATTTACATGCATATATTGCTTATTTTTTATGAAATTCTGGTTATCACTCTTATCTTCCCCTTCTCTCTGACCCAATGATTGGAGCTAACATCATTCTCAAAACATATATTAGATTTTGTTAAGTGCAGCTTACTCTCCTGAGTGACACTCAAAGCAACTGCTCATTCCTACCCTTGAGGGTGCTGGCCCTCCCGTCTTGGCAGGAAAACTCTGAGGACTGGAAGGGCTACTCAGATCTCACAGGACAAGAGCAACCTGTTGTTTCTGAGTCTTATTTTCCTGAAATAGTATTGCATGCTTTCTTCCAACCCATAATTTGATTTTGCTGAGTTTATTTATATGCATTTAAAAATAACAGAGTATGTTGAAAATTTTAGCCACGTAGATCGATTTGAAAGTAAGCTAATAGCTAATTCATCCTCCTCTATTTTGGGTTATCATTGAATTTGATTAGGTACATCAATCTAGCCAAAGAGAAGGTCGAGCCAGAAGGCATTCCTCTAAGAATCTTCACTAAGAACATCAAGAACTGTGCCTCTGTAAGTGTTTTTAAGACCAAAAATTAAATTCCATGTTCCTGATTCAGATAAAATGAAAGAGATGGAGATATAGAGGTGGACACAGATGGGGGGGGGGGAGATGGGTACATAAGAAGGAGAGAGTGAAAGATAAGAAGAGAGAATTTAGAAAAGCACCATTTTTCCCATCCACAGGTATACTTAAAAAGTGAATCCTAGGTCATATGACACAAGAGGAACCCATGCTGCAGTACTTAAGCATGGAAGGAGTATTGCATATTAAATGTCCATAGTATTTCTCTGGATCCTTCTAATAGCAATTATACTGGCTTGTAATAAAGTGATTTACACATGCAGGTATTTCCTATTAGAATTAAACCTTTTTCCCAGTGGTCACTACTTAGGAACAGAATGGTCTGGATTGGGGGCGCCTGGGTGGCTCAGTGGGTTAGGCCGCTGCCTTCGGCTCAGGTCATGATCCCAGGTCCTGGGTTCGAGCCCCGCATCGGGCTTTCTGCTCAGCAGGGAGCCTGCTTCCTCCTCTCTCTCTGCCTGCCTCTCTGCCTACTTGTGATTTCTCTCTGTCAAATAAATAAATAAAATCTTTAAAAAAAAAAAAAAAGAATGGTCTGGATTGTTTCCACACCACAGTTCTTCCCTACTCCCCTCCCCCATGATGTTTTCTTTGGTATAACTGTAAACTCACAGGAAAGTTGTAAATATAAAAATTTATGCCCCATGCACCCTTTACCTAGATTCACCTATAGATTCACCTAGAATCTATAGATTCACCTAGGTTCACCTAGATTACCTAGATTCACCGATTAGTAACATTTTTACTCCATTTTACTTTATCATTAGTTTTCTTTCTCTGTCTCTAGTAAGTGTATGTGTATATTTATTTTTGAGGGTCATACAAATGCCATGGCCCTTTATCCTTAAACCTAAGTATTTCCTAAGAATAAAGATGTTCTCTTCTATCACCAACATATAGTTATCATTCAGTAAACCTAACCAGTATAATACTTTACTCTGCCATCCGTTGTCAGTCGACCTCAATAATGTCTCCTTTCTAGTACAGGATCTACTCAAGGATCATGTATTTCACTTACTAGTTAGGTCAACTGCAGAGGAGTTTTTTTTTTCTTTTTTTCTTTTTAAGATTTATTTATTTGACAGAGAGACACAGCAAGAGAGGGAACACAAGCAGGGGGAGTGGGAGAGAGAGAAGCAGGCTTCCCATGGAGAAGGGAGTCCAATGTGGGGCTTGATCCCAGGACCCTGGGATCATGGCCTGAGCAGAAGGCAGATACTTAACGACTGAGCCACACAGGCGCCCCATGCAGAGGAATTTTGAATGATCTTTTGTTCCAAGGAAATCAGGGTTGAATTGAGCTCAGAGGGATGACACTTTTAAGGGAACACCCTATTTCTATCTCATTTCTTTATGCTATTGGGGGAAAAAAAATCAAGCCAGTTGCCCCAGTTATTTGTGTAAAATTTGATTTCTGAAATTGTAGTGCAATAGGCAGGACATTTACAAGATACTTTGGGTATCTTTAAGTGGCATTTTTTTCCTGTTAGATAAGACTTCAGTTTGTCATCTCCATTATGCAATGTAGCCTAGTCAGTGAATTTTTTCTTTAAGATATTTTTCAGATATTTTCAAAAAATTTCTATTTTTAAATATTTTTAATTTCTATGCTAAGATGCCTCTATTTTGTTTTTTATGAGCATATTTTCACTTGGATCATTGAGCATTATTATAATAGCTGTTTTTGGCTAACAGTCTGAACATCTAGATCCTCTCAGGGCTGGTTTCAGCTCTTGAGAATTGATCACATTTTCCTGCTTCTTCATATATTAAGTAACACTTTGACTCAAAGGAAAAAAAGAAAGTAACATTTCTTTTTCTTTTAAATTATTTCAGAAAACAGTTTATTTTTCTGAAGTTATTTGTTTAGAAAGAGCTCTATCTACTGGAATTTATCTGTTTTGGAGAACCTACAACATGTAGGAAAATATACATACATCCTTGAAATTATTATTTTAAACATAGTATGTTCCTTATGCCATGAAAACCATTATCTTGCAGACCAGATAAATCTAAGGAGTGATTATTAGTATTTCAAAAGAGATTTTTTTCTTTTCCTTTTTTTTTTTTTAAGATTTTATTTATCTATTTGACAGAGGTCACAAGTAGGCAGAGAGGCAGGCAGAGAGAGGGAGAAGCAGGCTCCTCACTGAGCAGGGAGCCTGATATGCGGCTCGATCCCAGGACCCTGAGATCATGACCTGAGCTGAAGGCAGAGGCTTTAACCCACTGAGCCACCCAGGCACACCTTCTTTTCTTTTTTTACTTCAAAAAGATTTCATGGGAGGGACGCCTAGGTGGCTCAGTCAGTTAAGCATCTGCATTTGGCTCAGTCATGATCCCAAGGTCCTGGATGGAGTCCCACATCAGGTTCCCTGCTCACCACGGAGCCTGCTTCTCCCTCTACCTGCTCTGCCTGCCGCTACCCTTGCTTGTACTCTCTCTCACTCTCTCTCTTTCTCTGATAAATAAATAAATAAATATTTCATGGGAGAGTTTTTAAGTTGTATTGAAAGGCTTTCAGACACCATTAAAAAAAAAAAATAGCAGAGCCATTACTTCTAACTAAATTTCAAGCTAAGACCCTGTCTTGAATCCTCTAGACAATTTAACATAGAATATCCTTGAATTTGGGTGCCCTGAGTCCTAATGCTGAGTTCTGAACACTTTTTTTTTTAATAATCCCTAAAGCTCAAGTAGTTTAAAATCAATGAACAATTTTGTTTATAAAAGTCCGATTTTCACAAAACCACGATGAGATACCACCTCACACCAGTCAGAATGGCTAAAGTTAACAAGTCAGGAAATGACAGATGCTGGCGAGGATGCGGAGTAAGGGGAACCCTCCTACACTGTTGGTGGGAATGCAAGCTGGTGCAACCACTCTGGAAAACAGCATGGAGGTTCCTCAAAAAGTTGAAAATAGAGCTACCCTATGACCCAGCAATTGCACTACTGGGTATTTACCCTAAAGATACAAATGTAGTGATCCGAAGAGGCACGTGCACCCGAATGTTTATAGCAGCAATGTCCACAATAGCCAAACTATGGAAAGAAGCTAGATGTCCATCAACAGATAAATGGATAAAGAAGAGGTGGTATATATATATATATACAATGTAATACTATGCAGCCATCAAAAGAAATGAAATCTTGCCACTTGCAATGACATGGATGGAACTAGAGGATATTATGCTTAGCGAAATAGGTCAATCAGAGAAAGACAACTATCATATCATCTCTCTGATATGAGGAAGTGGAGATGCAATGTGGGGGGCTTGGGGGTTAGGAAAAGAATAAATGAAACAAGATGGGATTGGGAGAGAGACAAACCATAAGAGACTCTTAATCTCACAAAACAAACTGCGGGTGGCCAGGGGAGGGGGTTAGGGAGAGGGTGGCGGGGTTATGGACACTGGGGAGGGTATGTACTATGGTGAGTGCTGTGAAGTGTGTAAACCTGGCGATGCACAGACCTGTACCTCTGGGGCTAATAATACATTATATGTTTATAAAAATTAAAATTTTTTTTTTTAAAGTCCAATTTTCAAACAACTTTCGGGCCATCTGTCATATCAAGCAATTGCATTCAATTCATAAGAAGAAAAATACAATGAAAGGACAAGTTTCTTTTAACTTTGTTTTTAATATTTTTTAAGGCCTGTGGGTGTCCACTTGTACTGTTTGTCTTCTTTATGCACTGTTTCTCAAAGGACAGAGGCCTCCTTGCCTAATAATGTTATAAAAACTGTATGCATAGTTGGTCACATATTGTCTTATTTTAAAATGTCTTTTGGGGGGCACCTGGGTGGCTCAGTGGGTTAAGCCGCTGCCTTTGGCTCAGGTCATGATCTCAGGGTCCTGGGATTGAGTCCCGCATCGGGGTCTCCACTCGGCCGGGAGCCTGCTTCCCTCTCTCTCTCTCTGTCTGCCTCTCCGTCTACTTGTGATTTCTCTCTGTCAAATAAATAAATAAAATCTTAAAAAAAATAAAAATAAAAAAAAATAAAATGTCTTTTGGAATTCAGATAGTTTTACAGATATCACCTCAGATTCCTATCAATTCCTTTCAGGTAATTTTCTGTAAACTGTTTTCCTAGTTGTATGAGGCAGTTTCTCAATGTAAGGTAGAGCTATTATAAATAACTACTCACTGTCAGAGTTGTGAATAGAATATAAACTTCTAACATTTTCAGTCTCATTTCCTAGACTTGTTGGTTTTATTTGTCTCAACAGATTTCAAAAATGGAAAGCTTAGTAACCATGATGCCTGATACAGAGAAAGTAGTGACTAAGTAGTAGTTTTTTAAAAAAAATGTCTTTCATAGCCAGTTCTTATTCTGATTTTGCTGAAACTGATTATATAATTACAAAGAAATAAAGCCATACCAAAAAAAACAAACAAACAAACAAAAAGCATAACTCAGGAAGAGCTCCCCCTTTTTAAACTATCTTCCCCCTTCATTTTGGAAATAGCCTTAGGAGCCGAGAGTCAGCCCATGTCCCCTTTTGGAATTCTCAGTTTTTCTCTTTCTTGCTTAAGCTGCTATATCTTGTGTACCACAAATCCTTGAAGGGAAATATATGTTTTACTGAAATGTTTCCTACTAGTTTCATGTTATATAAAGAAATGAAAATATAATTATGGGTGTGTGCTCTACTTATGTGTTACTTTGTCATTACCTGAAAACAAGCTTTGCCTTTACAGTATGGATAATAATTTGGCAATAATAATTTGGTCGCCTGCTTTAAATTTTTAAAAATTTATAGCAATCTTTCTTATTTCTTTTTTCCAGTCTGTAACTGTAACAGCAACAAATTCAGACACAGTGAATGACATTATCAACATGTCACTACGAATGCTAGGAATAACTGTAAGTTGCCTGCAAACTATTTTTAGTTTAAAAACCAACTTTGACTTTAGAGATTCATGTGTGTACATGTGTTGTGTACCTCCCATTATAAAACAGCTGATTATTATAGATATCATAGTCCCATTTCATCTTCCAAATTTAGAAATTGAAGGCAGCAAAGCTATATTATTAACCTATACGTGGTGCTATTCTTGCATTCCCATTTTTAATTTTCTGCAAATTCAAAGTCATAGAATAAAATTGGGCTATAATTTTAGAGTGCTAATAACAACATGCAGTTTATTTTATATATTTTATACATAGACAATAAAATATTTCTAAGTTTCTAAGTATTTCCTCCTCTATTGGACTCTTCTTTCTGTGTCTTCATTTCGGATTCCTTCCCATCCCTATTTACCCTGGTTCTCACCCAAGGACTCAATCCCAGTTTGATGAATCCTAAATTACACGTTTTGTTGTACATTTTGACATAAACACCACATGGCTAGAAGCTACCTCCTCTTGATGCGGTTCCTTGGGATGAGGTGGGTCAGGCCCATTATGAACAGGTAAGGAAGAAGACAAGTTCTGAATAAGACCATGAGAACATGTCGCTTTCATCTTGTTTTGGTTTTAACTATCTCTTCCTTTACGTTTTGATGGTACTGGTGTGAGTTGCTGGATTTTTTTTTTTTTATGAAAGATATGGACATATTTGATGATGAGGTTTTCTGAGGAAAAAGAGAGGGAGAGTGATAGTCGTTGGACAGAACTGAAGGGAGCACTTATAAAGCACAACTTATATAAAATCCTCTGTAGGGGTGCCTGGGTGGCTCAGTCATTAAGTATCTGCCTTTGGCTCAGGTCATAATCTCAGGGTCCTGGAATTGAGCCCCTCATTGGGCTCCCTCCTCAGTAGACAGCCTGCTTCTCCCCCTCCCTCCGCTGCTACTCCTGCTTACTCTCTCTCTTTCTCTTTTTTTCTCTCTCTCACTGTCTCTCTCTGTCAAATAAATAAATAAAATCTTTAAAAAAATAAAATTTAAAAATCCTCTATAAATTCCAAAATGTCTTGCTATTATGACATGACATAATTACAAGATTCCTACTTAAATTCTATCTGACCCAATGGTATAATTAAGCCCCTTAAAAATTCAGAGCAACCAGAATTTGGCATAAGAAATCAATGATTTCTGTACAAACAAAATTCAATAATACATCCCAAAATAAAATTGAATTTATATGTACTGGATAAAGCACATCTCTACATTGATTTCTAACCTGTATGATATATATACTCTAAATAAGAATTAAATCTTTGAAAGAGAGTGAGTGATTTTAGGGATAAATTTGGAGAAATTGATTAATGATATATCTCATTTTATTTCATGTTTGTGATTTTCCTTTGCACAAAGTGATCAATCTCACTAGACAAAGAATTGCTGTTTTAATGAAGAACTGGGGTTATTTGGCTTTATGTATACCTGATTTAAAAGGATTCCAGAATAACATTTCCAAACCCTACCCTACATTACTAGCTCTCACTTCTTACTTGCAATACAATTTTGAGCAGATTTAGCTCTTTGTGTGCCTGTGTCTGTATCTGTGTCCATTCCTATGACCTTCCTTCATAAGGACAAGAGTCCTTATGATTTTTAATCAAGAGTCAAGGGCAAGCATAGTACCTATCACCAACAACCATTTCAAACATTTTTTGCTTTAGACTCCTGGATGACTTTTTAAAATATTTCAGCAATCTTTATAATTTAGACTTGTTTGTTTCAAGTGGGATTTCCAGTGTTATTAGGCAGTAATTCTGCTGGGAGTAATTGTTTTCTGCATCTGACATGTTGTCTAAGGTAGACTCCTTGTCCTTTCTCTCCCTGAAGTGGGGCATGCCACCACTAAGGCCGGTGGCTAACTTCAGTCCACTATCTTCTGAAGGCCCCTTGGGCATTCATCTCCTTTTGCTCAGGGCTGCTGACCTATTGATGCCTTTCAAGAAATAGTCATAGTAGGGTATATATGTCTCTGGACAATATGCATGTCTGGGCAAGACATTTGGAGGCAAAAGCCAACACTACCCAAGGAGTCTAGAGACAGCAGAAGGCAGGACTCTAAGATAAGCCCTTTCCTCCTTAGAGAAGGGGCACAACTGTGATTTCTTATGCTATGGGCCACCCATACAGTGAGGGGCTGATTGTACTGTGGTCTCCTGGCCTTTATCAAAAATGACAAGAATGTGGGATGGTCTACTGGAGGCTGTGAGGGAAACAAATTAACAAGTACTATAGCTACCTCCATGGACCAAACAGCTTTTATACTGGTGCCAATTCTTTCTTTCTGGAAACACAGAAATGCTAAGGAAATGTGTTCTTCAAGTACTGTTAAAGATTTGTTATGATGCATAGTTCTTTTTGTCTCCAAGGGCTCTGAGAAAGACTATGAGCTGTGGGTGAGTTCTGGCAAGAAAGTGGCCCCACACCCACTCATTGGTAAGTGTCAGGGAAAACCTAAGATGGGATTGATTAGGTTCAAAATTGTAACCCTACATCTCAAAGTAATGCTTGTTCTGTCTTAAGCTTAAATACCCTTAAAAGTAAAAATCACATGCAATTTTCACTCACACATTTATTAAATAATTGCCAGGTACTTACTTTTTCCCAGGCACTGATGACATCTCCTCACTCAGCAGCTTATGGCCTAGTTAGGCCTAGTAAATTTTTCTTTTCTACTTCTTTTTACCCAACAAACAGAGCTGTCTTGAAAAATTTTTGTTTATTTATTATTTGCTTACTTATTTACTCACTTAGGTATGAAAACAAAATGGATTGGAATTTCTTTTTCCCATACATTCATTTTTCATATTCCAGCCTTGAATTCCAGTTCCTAACTACTAAATAGCCTCTATTTTGTGAAAATCGTCTAAAATCCAGTCATTTCTGTGAATCTAGGTATAGGTATGTATTTAACACCTGCCATGTGCCCAGAAGTCTTCTCAGCATCATAAAGAAAGTGAGATAATCACATTTAAACTCCTCAAGTCTTCACTGACTAAACTACCTGCACTTTGCTGTTTCTCAGGCTTTTTCCATCAGTCTTAAGGTTATTGATAAACCTTTCACACCTCTCCTAAGATAGTTATTAGCACAAGTTTTCAAAAAAAATAGATCTTTGGATTATCAAAATTGTTCAGTGCTTACTAGAAATAAAAGGAATAAAAAGAGAAAGAGGACAGGATATGTAGCAGACCTTGAAGTATGGTAAAGGCGACAATGATTTCTGCTAGAAATCTTAGGGCATTCCTTCTTATATGCAATTTTTTTTATCTTTCTAATAATCCTGTGAGGTGGGATGTCTGGGTGGCTCAGTCAGTTAAGTGTCTGCCTTCGGCTCAGGCCATGATCCCAGGGTCCTGGGATCGAGTCCTGCATCAGGACTCCCTGCTCAGCAGGCTTCTCCCTCTACCTGCCACTCCCTCTGCTTGTGCGTGCTCTCTCTCTCTCTGACAAATAAAGTCTTAAAAAGAAAATAATCCTTTGAGGGTATTACTCTTTTTTAAGTTATCTAAAGAATATTTTCCAATGATCTGGAAATCTAAACAACCAGTTTCTTTCTATGGAATGTATATTCCCAGACTTAGAATACAGAGAGTCACCAAGCGCATACCTGAGGACAAAGTCTACCCCCCATTTCATGTTCTGTATTAATGTTGACACCTTTGTAAAAGTCGGTCAACAATAAAAAGGAAAAAGTTAAATACTGAAATATATTTATTTTAATACATTGCATTAATTTAGGTAAAACAATGTAGATGATAACTTTTCAGTCTTTGAGCAGTTTCACATACCAAGGCATCTCTGAGGAATCTGGAGAGTCTGTCATTCATGATGATCCATTAGCAGCATTCCAAATGCATTTTTTTAACAATGCTCTCAATTCTCAGTTGCGGATTATCTCCTGGTTATCTTGGTGACTTGGTTGTGTTGCTGTCATAGAAACTTCTTTTTCCTTAAAAGAGGGAAATCACTGGGATTCTTGTGAACAGAGCACTGACATTGCATCTCTGACAGATGAAAAAGAATAGCAAAAGCTCCCCAAGTTACATTCAATAATAAACAGAAATGACAGAAAGAGAACTTTCATTCTATTCTTAAAAAATGAAATCTATATCATATAGTACAGGGTCTTTGAGAATTCTACGGAGAGGAAACAATGTAAAGCATCCAAGAGCAAAACAAATCACTTTCAGGCAATTCTCACTGACTCTGGCTGGGTGCAGTTTTCCACTCTGTAAACATCGCTTTGCCCTTTGCTTCTGGGTTCCCAATTCTGTGCAGCCTTCCCTCTGATCATCGCCTGGTAGGACTCTTTTTGGAGGAAGGGCAGCCGGTGGGAGGGAAGCATAAAGCATAAAGTCTACCGATCCCACCACCCTTGAGTAGCTCTGGCTCTAGAACTGACAAAAGGAAATGGAAAAAAAAAAAATCTATTCAACTGAGATTATGTGAGAGAGAATAGCACTTCTTAATATAAATGGTCCAATTATTTAAAAAATATTAAACCACCAATGCTTATTAATATATTTACTCTGAACCTTGTAAGTTTGTGTGAGGGCAAGCATTTCAAAGGATGAATGTAAGGCTCAGAGGGGTCAAGTAATTTCCCTAAGATGTACAGATCTTGTTAGTTTCAAGGCAGAAACTAGAAGGCCTTAAATATTCTCAGATGGAAACACAGCAAAAGTCAGCACTATGCGATGCCCTGACCAATCTATGTATTCCAAGCAAAGTAACATGCTTTAAATTTTTTTTCTCTTCTTAAAATCTTTCCCTTGGGCACCTGCTTTTTGCAGGGTGTCCCCAACAAAAGCAAATATGATGCTCACTCAGTAGGCACAGCCTTTTTTATCCAGAAGCCCCAGAAGAATAACAGCATATACCAGTGTGATGCATACACTCATGGTGAAGGTGGGTTTGATGACAGCTATCACCATCAACCTGAATCTATATATTTTTTTTCCATTTAGGACATGAACATCCCTATGGAATTAAAATGAGCCATCTTCCATCTACTACACTGCTGCCACAAATACCCGAGGACTCCGCCTCTCCTTCCACCCTCCAGGAGTCCCTCCTGGAGCAGAAATTCACAAAGGTGCAAGGCCAGTTCATCCTGAAGCCCAGACACCCAACCCAGAACCAGCAAGAGAGAGGTGAGCCCTCTCCCTTTCTTCAAGTGCCTTCTCTTGGTTTGTGTCTCCATTCTTGACCACAAATTCATGACACAGAGCTCTCTCTGTGGGGATTGGGGAGGAACAGTATAGGCAAAAACTCCAAAACTATGCAGAGTCAAGCTTAGAGAAACCCAAAGGTCTGAAATCAAGACCCAACTCTCTTCTAGGAAGGTTGTTTGTTTTAATTCTTCTAGGTAGACGGTTACTCCTTTCTGTGTAACCCCAGAGCACTTTCTACGTGTAATTATGTGTGTACACATCTGTGTGTCTTAATAGAGCACAAGCTGTTTGTGGCCTGGAAACAGGTGTTCTCCATTCCAGGGTTTTGTCTAGTATCTCAGGCCATCACAGGATGGGATCAAATGACTGCATGGCTTAGACACACCTGGAATGGAAGAACTCTCAGTGGAGTAGAGAGTTATGGAACTGAATTTGTTTTATTCTGGGCTTAGGCTGAAGTGGCCTTGGGGTTCCAGTTAGAATTCAACTCTCAATTCTGCCCCCCACTTTCCATGTCTGCTTCAGACCCAGGTTAAAGGCTGGAGCTAGACTGAATGTTTATAATCAGAGCGTTTTAATCATCCTTCTTGCTATTTTTTCTCCTACCATTCCAGTATTCCCATTGATAGTTCTTTCTCTAATGAAAATGTGTTGTTAATCTGAGAAGAAATGGGGTCAAAAAAGAAAGTATTTTATTGTTATGATTGTTATTCTATAAGCACAAAGTTTAACAATTTTATTTTTTAATATTCATACCCTAATTTGAGCATTAGGAAACATTAACCTAAACCTTGCCAGTAGTGTTTAAGAAAGGATAGGTTTCTATAAAGTTAGATTATTTAATCATTCTTGTATTTGCGTGGCTATAGTGTATATTTTTACTAGTCACAGAGGCAATAGGAACTCTGACAGCAAATAACATACATTACAAAACATCTGGCTAAGCCTAAAAATACCTTTGAGAAAGTATAGGGCTCTATGTCTACCTGCTTTCTGTATGTACTCCTAGAGTAGCTAGCTATACAGCTTCGTATTAAGGGATACAACATTCTTCTTAAGAGCATTCTTCTTATTAAAGTTGAATAATAAAATGTATTTGGGTAGTTTTAGAAGTAATAAAACTAGGGTAAAAGTAGGGAACCCAGGTTGCATACAACAACTCAACATATATATTAACTTGTATCTTAAACAAATATGTACATTTTGATGTACAGGAATTTCCTCCTGGATTTAAGAATGTATTTGCTTTCTTTTTTCCTCTCCTTTTGAAATGGTAAGGGTATCAATTCCAGGGCAGGAAGAAAGAGCCTTAGTTAAGCAAAGTGGTGGCAATCTTTCATGATTGCCTACCTTCTAGAGGTTGCAAAACCAAATAGAAAATGGGAGTGATGTCTGCTTTGGGGGAGAAGCGATTAAGAGATTGACATCTAGACTGCCTGAGGCCCTCTGAGCAAGGAAATTACTTTTATCAAGGCTGCCATGAACCATGTCTTGTGCTGAGTAGTACATTATATTTAGTTCAATGAGTTGTAGGCAGCAGCATTTACACTGAAGTTGAACAAACCAACGCTTAAAAATTTTTGAGTAATCTAACCAAGTAGCAGAATCAGGATGCTTCTGGTCTTGGGTCTTGGTCTCTCTAGTCAAGCACCATGAGTGTTGCCACCCACGTAAGTGGACACGGTGATGCACTCACTACATCCTAGAAAAGCCCAGCGGTCAGGTGTTTAAGGATTTGGGGTGAAATATCGCTCATTTGTTTTATCCTTCTGCAGCTTGGCTCCTCTGTGGACCTTTAAAGAATTTAGTGACTTAAGCAGATTATGTAAGCAAATGTTAAGGTATCTTATAAGGAAAATATTCATAGTTGACCAATAGAAACTTGGAACTCAGCTTTTCGCTGCTGATCACCTTTTCTTTGTAAAGCTCTTCTTCTGCATTCCTTTGATAGAGGGAGTGTTGGGTAATTCAAAATCATCTGTGGAAATTGGGGGTAAATAAATGCATTCATAATCTCTCATTATTTTTCTTTTTTTATGTTTTCTTTCAAGCCTTGTACTTGTAGATGTATATATATATGTATGTTTGAGTTTACATATGTTGAGTATATATATGTATGATTGAGATGTATATATATGTATGTTTGAATTGTGTGAAATTCATTGTGGATAAGGCTCTTTTCAGTAAATATCAAACAATTACCAAAAAAAAAAAAAAAAATCATCTCTGGGTAGCTTGGTGTGGAATCACAAGAAAACATAGCCACTTGGAATCTTACCACACAGCCAGCAGGTAATGACTATTTCCCAAGGACCCTGACTGCAGCAAGTCATCCTTGGAGATGGCCCAGAGCAGAGGTGCCAGAAGTTGGCTGAGAAGTGGAGTCAGGCAGATCATGTCATGAAAGGCAAATCTTTTTGATGGTAGAAGCTGAGCACTCAGAAAGCCAAAGAGGAAATCTAAGGCTGGGAGGAGACTCACTGTGAAAGCAGATGATTACCAAACTCAGCTTAATTTGAATACTGAATCTTTTTAGCTTTTATTTTTTTAATTTTTTTTAAAGATTTTATTTATTTATTTGACAGAGACTAGGCAGAGGCAGGCAGAGAAAGAAGGGGAAGCAGGCTCCCCGCTGAGCAGAGAGCCCAATGTGGGGCTCGATCCCAGGACCCTGGGATCATGACCTGAGCCGAAGGCAGAGGGTTTTACCCACTGAGCCACCCAGGCACTCCTCTTTTTTAGCTTTTAAAATCAGATCTGACACCTGATGAATCCACTGACCATACTTACTAATAGGAAGCAAACAACTACAAGTTGAGTGCCTCATGATACTGCTCAATAGGCAGTAGATGGCACTGAAAGTATTGACCCTGAATCTGATCAAGTCTCTAGGCTTAACCATCACTTTGCAGGATCTGGGGAAGGACACGCTAACACCATAAGGATTCTATCAGCCAGTATCAGATAATGGAGAATTCTACACAATGAGTGACTCAGTTTGCCCTCTTCTAGCCATTGCAATGAACATGCTGTAAAATGGCAATTGTGAAAATAAGGTTAAGCTAATTAAACTACTACTACTACTAATAATAATAATCTCACTTCTTCCTTAGACTCAGACCAGAAGAAAGATAAAAGGTATTCTTTTAGAAACTGGGCCTTTTGGCGGCGCCCCAGCACTTGCCACAACAACCAGTGCACAGCCCAACCTTCTGCAAAGCCTGGACAACTCTTTGGAGTTACCCTCATGGATGTGTGTGATAATGACAACTTGCCCTCTCCAATTCTGGTAGGTCTTCTATAGTCCTCTGGAGGAGGGGAACTCAGAGAGGTCAAGTGTTCTCATCCAAATCTATCCCCAAATGGAGAGGTCATTAGATAGCTCCTGGCTTTGGCTGAGAAGCTCTCTGTTATTTCAAAGAATAGAATCTGACTTAGGTAATACAGAGTCATGAGGCAAATACAACAGGAAAAGACATTCTTGTCCATTCCACTTGTTTCTTGTTTCCACTAAGACCCACGTAGTCCTGTTCAGATCAGTCAAAATGGACACTATGTATGAGTCTCTGAGAGGCCACGTCATCTTCACATTCTCCCCTTCATTGCCTTCCTGAACTCACATTAGTCTCAACTCTCCTTCTGCTGAGTCTACTCAATCTAACAACTAGAAACACCTCACACAAGCATAAAGATTCATCCTCTGGCAAATATGAATCATTAACCCTAACAGAATATGCCAAACAAAAGCCACAGAGTTTGGCCCATGTTATCTCAAATTGGTGTATGGAATCATCAGGGTTGACGTTAATTGAGTGTCCGGTATCCCTGCGAGCACTGTACTCAATGTAGGGAATGTTCTGCTAGATAATGAAGAAATTTATCATGTTAGTTACATGCTAGCTACCACCCCAGTCCTTGCATCACAGCAAATTTAGGGGGTGGCTAGGATTATCAACATCCGCTTTTCACAAATGAATTAGAAAAGCCTCAGTACAGTATGTGTGTGCCCCAGGTCACACAATAGATAAGTAACATAATAGATTTCAGATCCCTTGGATTACCTGACTCCAGTCCTTATTATCTTTCTGCACTGCAGGGAGAGGACATGAAGATAGAACAAAAGACAATGAAAGACTCATGAGAAGGGAATGTAATCAGAAGGAGAAGAGAGCTTTTGAGCCTGATTTTTCAAAAAGGAAGGAAATAGAAGTAGTAGGAATGGAATATACAGTCACTTAAAGAGAAATAAACAAATGGGAAATGAGTATGGCAAAAGATTTCCATATTTAGGGAAGAGCATCTATGTAAGGGAATAATGAGAAAAGAATGGTAAAAAGGAAACAGATGGTAGTTCCGCAAAGGCCTTGAAGCAGAGAAGTTTGATTTAAAAGTGTAAATTCAATGAAAAGGAAAATCTGATTAAAATAAGTGTTTAAAATGTTTCAGTGTATGACTGTAAATTGGATTTTTGGGTAGAAAATATATAGACACACTGAAAAAAATATCTAAACTGACTTTAGTTCTTCCAGCTCTTAAACAGTGTACCTGCACATTCTCCTGCTCCTTCAAAAATGAGGCAAGCTGTGCTCTGTGGTTGTGGATATGAATTGCCATACACTTTTCTTTCCTTCCTACAGGATATGCTTTGCTTTATCAATCAACAAGGGCCACTCACTGAAGGGATCTTCAGAAAATCAGCCAATATGAAATCATGCAGAATCCTAAAGGAGAAACTAAATTCTGGGGATAAAGTGAACTTGGACGATGAATCTGTTCTTGTGGTAGCATCCGTCCTAAAGGTAGGGAAAGTTCTAGCATTATCCATACACAAGTAACTGAAACTATGATTGGTGTCCTTCATCATGACTGCCCAAGAACAATAATGGGCATAACAGATTAAGAAACTGACAAACTGAAAAACACTTGACAAAATCAAAATTTAAGGAAGCTACTTTAAGAGTTAAAAGCCCCATATGTTAGAAATACTTTCCATTTTCACCACATACCACCCTCCCTACTTTCACTCCTAAAGACTCCATGCAAAATACTAATATGACTACTAGTAATGATAACAAATTTCTAAATATGCACATACATGTACACAATGTTTATCAAAGCAAACATCCTCACCACCTTCCTAATGAAGGCAAAGTTTCCAAAAGAAACAGAAGAGAGGAAGAACTTAATTTATTCACCTTAGCACATATTAACAGGTCTGAACAAACCTAGGTTAATGTAGTAATACTACAATCTTAGAATCTCAGTCACATTTGGTCTTTCCTTATCCCCCATTAGTGCTGGAAGATATGATAAATAGCAATAGTCCAGAAATGACTTACTTAACCATTATTACACCGGGGTCATAATAACATACACTAGTAATATACATATAGGCATCAAGAATGATGATACAGGGGTGCCTGGGTGGCTCAGTGGGTTAAGCCTCTGCCTTCAGCTCAGGTCATGATCTCAGGGTCCTGGGGTCGAGCCCCGCGTTGGGCTCTCTGCTGAACGGGGGAGTCTGCTTCCCTCTCTCTCTCTGCCTGCCTCTCTGCCTACTTGTGATCTCTCTTTCTCTCTGTCAAATGAATAAATAAAATCTTTTAAAAAAATAAAAAGAAAAAAAGAATGATACACTAAGTATGTGAATAGCAAGATGAGTGTTGCTCTCTTACATAGTGCACACGTGGAATTGATTTTCTAGCAAGAGTTAGTGGATTCTTTCCTATTTCCATGTTATAAGCACAGACTAGGAAGAGGGTGACCACTTGCGGGTATAGTTCTTACACATTTCTAAAGTTTTCTCTTCTGAAAGTTAACTGGTCTTGGTGGAGAATCAGACTCTGCAAACTTGGCCTTGATAATATCATGTCAAACTAACTGGAGAATTGGCCTAAGCTAGAAATGAATATATCCTCAGGACCACATGAGTTTGCCATAGAATCTTGACTTTTAAACAGTTAAGAAAAGGAAGAATGAAGCAATTATGAGAGTAGCTTTCTTCCAAGGAGCACATACACCCCAAGTCAGAAGACCTAGTTCTTTCCTAATATGTGTGCAAGAGCACACCTGTTTACGTTCTGTTTCAGAACTTTTCTTGCTGGAATTAAGCGCTAGTACTGTGGCTAAAACAAGCAAAATGAGTATGTGTATTTCTGTCCAAGAAACTAATAGGATTTAGGATTTAGGATTGTCTATAGCCAGACTCAGAGTTTGTGGTAGTTTGCAAAACACACCCACACACACACACACAAATAAGTTCCAGATGATAGAAGGGATCTTTATCTTCATTAACACTACAGCCTGAGCTCTGCTTTTATGTTTCTAAGTTTTAGTTGGAGAAAATCCAAGCACCTGCTTCTGCATGTGCAAATCAATGGAGAGTCAGAGCCAAGCTCCGTGTGGGTCATAGTTTGGGTATCTGTGAAGGAAGTGAGGGGGGACTGAACTTTTTAACTAAATATTTTCTCTGTAATATTACCAATCTATATTTTCTATTATACATTTATATATATGTATTTTTTTTAATCTCCAAAGGATTTTCTTAGAAATATCCCAGGAAGTATATTTTTATCTGATCTCTATGACAAATGGCTTGGTGTTATTGATCAAGGGAATGAAGAGGAGAAAATAACTGCAGCCCAGAGGTAATGATGCAACAATTACTCTACTCTGGTCACATCTCAAAAATACAGCTAATATACTATTAGGAAAATACTGGCTTAAATTTCACAGCTTTGTCCACTAAAATAATGATCCATGCCAAAGAGTTTCAATTCTTGACACCCATGGAGACCAGCTTCAAAATAGAGGCATGCCTTAGGGCTATTATTGTTCTTCTCCTGATTTTATTAATATGGAATCCTTGGCCATTTTACACCTTCTGGATGTATGAAACTGGTAGATGAAATCCATTGGTCTAAGAGAGATGCTAGAGCATCAACTGCCAGGGTTATGACCTTAAGTTTGTCAAACATTTAATTAACCAAAGAAGTTTTTATCTGGTTCAGGAACTGAATTCAGTGAAATATTTTTGTATACACTCATACCTGCAACTCTGCTACAGCAGACTGTGTACTAGATATACAAAGATATATCCTGTCCCCTGTCTTATGTATTTCCAACCTCCTAAGTGGAATGACTTGTCTTATTTAAAAGTGCATTTTTTTACCTTAGGCTTTTAGCCCAGCTGCCAAAAGCGAATGTTGTTCTTTTGCGATACCTTTTTGGAGTGTTATACAACATTCAGCAACAATCCTCATCCAATCAGATGACAGCTTATAATTTATCAGTGTGTATAGCTCCAAGCGTCCTTTGTCCACCTAATTCCTGCAGCTTGGAATTGGAAGAAAATGTCATAAAAAAGGTAATGAGGGCTCTCATTTTTGTTCCCCGGCAGGGGGTGTAGAATCCCTACTCTGAACCAGAAATGTGCAGTAGTAACTCTGATGGATCTGTTTTGTAAAGTGCACATTTTCATTAGGCTCCACTGGAGTGTCAGAATTCTTTATCCTACTCTGGTGGGGTCTGGGAAGGGGTGTCATTAGGCAGGAAACTCAGAGCAGTTGAGTCACTTCTTCCCCATCTGGGAAACTAAACACTTGACTAAACGAGAGAGAAGAATCATGTGATACAATAGAAAAGAACCTGGGCTTTGGAGCTTGACAAGTCAAGGTTCAACTCTCAGCCTAATCCTTGAGGGACTTGTAACCTTGGGCAAAGCCCTGGTTTCCTCATTACACAATGGCAACAACATCCAGCTCCTCTGATCATTACTGGCACATCCTAGGTGGCTTGGGCAGTATGAGCACCCATGGCTCCAAACTTGGCCTTCCTCTGCAAGTTGTGGCTCATTTAGAAAAATACTTGGCTACTATTTCACCTCTGCTACATCATACAGAAACTAGTAAAAGATTCCAGAACATCCTAATGGAACTGCAACATGCCTAATAAGATGACAGCTCTTCCCCAAGTCAGCATGCGACAAAGCAATGCATGAGAAAGGACTGAAGTTGGACAGACAGACATGTTTTTTTCTTCAACTGTGTGGGTTTTCCCTCACAGAAAAACCCACAAAAATCTCTGCTTCCCAACTTTAAGATACTTCTTCAATTAAGAAATGGATTTCATAAGTTTTTGTTTATACTTTATAAATTTTAATAAGATGTTATATGTCAGTTACAGCTCAATAAAACTGGAGACAAAATTTAAAAATAAAAATAAGTAAAATTTAATAAAGTAGGTTACTTTGAAAATTATCCTAGTTTTATTTTATTTTATTTTAATATTTATTTATTTGAGAGAGAGGGAGAGAGAGAGCGTGAGCAGGGCAGAGTGAAAGGGAGAATTCCAAGCAGATTCCCCACTGAGCATGGAGCCCAGTGCTGGCTCCATGTGAGGCTCAATCTCACCACCATGAAATCATGACCTGAGACCAAATCAAGAGTCAGATGCTCAACTGAGCCACCCAGGTGCCCCCAAAATTATTCCAGTTTTAATGACATAACCATTGATATCAAAATGTTAGCTATTTAAATAGGCTACAACGTATCTACAACTTATATATTATATTATATATATATTATATATTATAACTTTGCCCCACTGATGAGCAGTATTTTAGAATCTGTACCCAAAGTATACTGGAAAGTATCATTCTTTCTAGGTTATTTCTTAGAGAACTTTGATTTCTATATATTTTTTATCAACTTTGAATTTTTCTTGGAAGTCTTTCACATTTTTTTGTTAGGTCCAAGTTCTATATACAAAATGTGATTTGTAATTATGCCCTATGAAAAAAAGCACCCCATTTTTTGTCTTTTTGTGTTATAGGTTTCTCTTGTACAATTTCTCATTGAAAATTGCCTCAAGATATTTGGAGAAGATATCACTTCCCTCTTGGGAGAGAACTCAGTGAGTTGCGATAACAGCGAGAAGGCTGAAGGTACCGTGAATAATTTAATTGGCTTTAGAGAAGCAGACAGCAAGGCTGACAGGGGTCATGGGAGATGCTTAGACTGCGCTGTTCTGGAGCCCAGAGCATCCCCACGGCAATGATTTCCATCTGCTCCTTTTTCCGAAGACTGGCTCACAGGTCAAGGGAGGTTTCCCACCATTGTGAGACCAAAGAAAGGATAAGATGAGGTCTCTGACTTCAAGAAGTTTCTAGTGTAGATCATAACAGCATTAGGAGTCACGATGGTCTGATGCAGTGTTTGGGAATTTTTTCTAACAAAATTTTAAATGGGTCCCACATATATGTGTTTGTGTGTCTTATATATATACACACATATATATATACACAGACATATATATATACATACACGCACATATATATGTATATATATGATGTGCTCTGGTTGAAACCACGGTGAAGGGCTTTTATTCCCCCTCCCTCCTCTTTTTGCTCAGTGACTCTTGAGGCACCACAGGATTCCATTGCTCTTTGAAATGGTTGAAAAGAACTGGCATCATTGAGAAAAAAGGATTTGACTTGAAGTCAAAGAACCTCTCCAGAGTGTAAACTCCTGTACCCCTATTTACCAGCTATATTGCCTTTGGCCAATTATTTTAGCTCAGTATCAGTTTATTCATCTCTAAAATGTGGATAAAAATAATGTCTAAATCTCAGAATTGTTGTAAAGATTGAATAAGATGATGAATGTAAAATAAATTTCTAAAAAAGCTATTAGTAGGACTAGGAGAAGTTTCCGTGAGACTAAAGCTTAATATTATTTGAACCTAACTAATCACAGCTAACTGGCAGCAATCCATTTTATAAGCTAGAGTTTAGATTCAGAACCTGGAGATGTGTGTCATCAATCCCTCCATATTTTTAGTATTTCTTGGTTTTATGACATTTACCTCATTGCATTGAGGAAATCTTTAGGAAAATACTTGTCATCAGGAATTAAGATGAGTCTAGCATCATGTCTGAGACTATGCTTATATAAGAGAACTGTTTGTTTTTCATTTCATCAGTGACAGAAGAACAACCTCTTAAATCCAAGCCAGTGAGAGTGATAGTGATTTACAAAAAGGCACAACTGCAGAATGATACCAAGACCCCATCTTGCATGGATCCACCCAACTACCTGTCTACAGTTACCTAAGTCACTGAAGACTCTAATCTCCATAATGACACTTGACATTTCCTTTTTCTTTATTTCCTATAAGAACTTTTTCCAATGAATGAAAAACGAGCCCCTTCCAAGGCACCAGCTCATCCCATTTGAATTTTTCTTTTCCCTCATCCCATATATCCATATTGAGGAAATCTATCCATAAAATATCTCCTCTGTCTTCAATGCCTACCATATCATATTACATATTTTAGTATTGTATTGTACTGTATATTTTGATATTGATGTAATAAAAATCATTCCATAACTCAGAGGGTTAGACAACCATTTTATTTGCTTATGATTCATATCACACCTTCAGTGGAGGTTCATCTGAGCAGTTCTGGTCTCAGCTGAGGTCACTTGTACCCTTGCAGTCAGCATGCAGCTCACCTAAAGCTGACTTATTTGTCTGTTGGTGCTAGCTCTCAACTGGTCCCCATGTCTTCAACAAGCTAGACTGACCTCCTTCATATGGTGGAGGAAGAGTTCCTAGAAGCAGGAAAGGCTTTTCAAGAGTTAGTGTGGGAGAGGACTGCAAAGGACTATGCCAAAGATAGTGATTTACAAGGCAAGGTATTCATTATTTATTGAGACCACACATGGTAATCCAAACTTAAGGCATCACCACTACTATACATATCCTCTTATTCATCAGCTTTTAATCCTCAGTTCTGCACACCAGCATTTCCTAAAAGGCATTCCAAGTGTGGTAGGAAACATCTTTGAAATAATAACTGATTTTTTACAGCAGGTATTCCTTGCTCCTCTCCTTCTCCCTGTCTTAAGCTTTCTTTTTTTTTTTTTTAAGATTTTATTTGTTTGACAGACAAAGATCACAAGTAGGCAGAGCAGCAGACAGAGAGGAGGAAGCAGGCTCCCTGTTGAGCAGAGAGCCCGATGTGGGGCTCGATCCCAGGACCCTGGAATCATGACCTGAGCCAAAGACAGAGGCTTTAACCCACTGAGCCACCCAGGTGCCCCTGTCTTAAGCTTTCTTAAGAGACAACTAAATCACTTCCTCAGGGAATAGAAGCTATAGGAGAATAGGAGGGAAAGGGAGCTCTTGTTTATGAATTTTAAAAATTTAGTTTTCTAGGAAACAAAAATGATTCATGGCATAGAGTAGAAGATTTAGGTGGAAATCTCATGGGAAAAGCCCAAAACCATTAGGTACAAGGGACATCTGCACCATTTGCTGGACAGAAACCAAAAAAAAGCAATGAAGTCCTCACAGAATAGCTAACTGACATGTCTAAGAAAGATGGGGGCCCTGTGGGTCCACACACAGTTTCTTATACCTCAGCATGGAACAGATCAGTAAGTAAAAGTATGTTCATCAATCCCAGAATAGTATGGAAAAAAATAAAGAGAGCCCCTGGGTTTGAAAGACATGTCTCAGCAACAGTAGTACTGACCAGTTCCCCAGGACCAGAGAGCAGTAGGTCATCTCAGCAGATGCTAGTGTACATCAATGACACAGAGCACCAGATAAGTGCCATCTCCCCATTTCACAGCCTCCTAACTCTCTGGTACTAGAAGACTCCAGAACATAGACACACTTGTGGGGGAAATTAAGAGATCCTGAATTTCTACCAATCTGGGAATAGAGAAACTAAACAAGTGAATTATTGAAAAATACAGAACTGGACATTTCTTACATATATCAATGTATAGACTGAGACTGGTATCAATACATATAGAATATATGATCCATGCATGGTTTTCCTAAAAAGCATTCCCTGGTCAAACAGTTTGGGGAAATTCTTCATTTTTCTTTTGGAAGTCAAATGTCTCAGTTTTTTCCACATTACTTAACCCTTTTGGAGTAACCCCACTAATTAGTGGATCCTGGGAACATACATTAATAAACATTGCTCTGGATTAATTTATTCTTAAGTCACAGATTTTACCATTTCACTCACCTGCTAAGAAGCCATCAGTGGATTTCAATAGATCTTTGGATTTTTTCTTTTTTTCAGGAAAAAATGTCCTTTTTAAGAACCTCCACGGGGCAACTGGGTGGCTCAGTGGGTTAAAGCCTCTGCCTTCGGCTCAGGTCACAATCCCAGGGTCCTGGGATTGAGCCCCGCATCTGGGGCTCTCTGCTCTGCAGGGAGCCTGCTTCGTCCTCTCTCTCTGTCTGCCTCTCTGCCTACTTGTGATTTCTCTCTGTCAAATAAATAAAATATTAAAAAAAAAAAAAAAAAGAACCTCCACAATGCAACCTGCGCTAGTGATCAATTTTGTCCACCTCTTTTCCAGTGTAGATCCTTTGCTTTAGCTAGGTCAGACACCGCACTCATCCCTGAACAAGTCACATGTACTTTTCTAACTATAATTCTCACCTCTCCTTGGTCTCTACATTTCCACACACTAATGAGGTAGCCATTTGGGTTCTCCACTCCCAGAAATTTCACAAAGCCTTTCTGATCTCAAATTAATTGCTCTTTACATGAGCACTTGACCCTACTAGACATTGGCTCATATGTTGCTTTGCACTATCAGGAATTGAGCCAGTGTGTTCACATCCAAATTCCTGCAGTAAACAACTGTATCTTATATTCGTTTTATATTACTTTTAATGCCTGGCTAAATGTCTACTCAAAAAAATGTGTGAATGAATATGTTCAATTTTCGAAGAGTGTAGAGATTTTATATAGATTGGTAGCAACTGCAAGTTTTAAAACTGAAGAGGTAGAAGACAGCACATATAAAATTTCAGTGGGCGCAACACAT
Source organism: Lutra lutra (assembly GCF_902655055.1). Taxonomy (NCBI): domain Eukaryota; kingdom Metazoa; phylum Chordata; class Mammalia; order Carnivora; family Mustelidae; genus Lutra; species Lutra lutra. The sequence goes on along the minus strand of NC_062279.1, from coordinate 118,962,144 downwards.
CAGTTTGACTAATTTTTTTAGGTATGACTTCACAGCCTTATTCACAAGTTCTGGGATATACTATTTTTATTCATTATGCAAAAAATGTGATATCAGTGTGGTGTATTTGGGAATAACTGCATTTTGTATGAAATTTCTTTTAAATAACAATCCAGAATAAAAGGGGAAACAAACAAAAAAAAATGGCTGGGCATGTGAGTTTTTAAGCCAAGGAAGATACACTCCAAAAAAAAAAAATTTTTTTTTTAAAGAAGAGGAGATAGAAATACCAGGAGGTAAGGACAAGCTGAAATTGAACTAATTTGTCAATGGCAACTCACAGAAGAGATTCCTGACATAGGAAAATAGTTAATAAATGTTAGTACTTCTGTCAGGAGACTCAAGCATAATATCTCTTTGAGAACAGCAATTTATTTCTTAATTTTGAGGAAAAGATCCTGGCAATTCTGATAAACTGTAAGAGGACGTAATTGCCTAATCTAGAATGAATAAAAGGCAATTAGACATTTTGATATTGGCCTTTACCATACCTGGGGGTAAGATGTGTGTAATCATCAGTCAGTCTGCGCTTAGTGATGCAGTTAAGGTTAAACATCTCCAAAAGTAAAATAAAGCTACTTAGAATGACTCTCTTATTTTATTCCAGAAAGAAAGCTACTCACAGGCTACCAATATCAGAAAATATCAGAAAACTAATTCTCCTGGATGGCCGGGATTAATTACCATGATAAATTAAGTGGAATATATATATATATATATATATATATATATATATAAAATTCTACAAAATTTTTATTCTACAAAAGCAACATGTAAGAATTTGGTGAATGGAATATATATTAGTACAGGAAGCCACCTTTTTTCAGAGACCACTGAACAACGTCTTTTATATTTTTCTTAATTCTTTCCACGCTAGTCAAATGGGCCAGTAAATACTCTGAAGATTTTATAGTGGATGGTGACTTTATTTTCCAGTTTTGTTTTGTTTTACTTACCCATAGCATAATTGGCGCCAAGAAAAAATTGGTTTCCTTATGGTCCTGGGCCTAAATGTCAGTATTAATTTAGTTGGCTTGATCTTTTAAAGAATGATATCATTCCTTTGTCAAATAAAGAAACAACTAGAAAACCAAATTGTCAAAGTAAAGTTATAATTTCCTAAAATGGAAAAAGAGAAACTGTTTTGTGAGAATGGGAGTTTTTCCAAAATGTAAAAATATAAAACTAGTTGGGAAAGAAAAAACAAAACAAAACAACACTGTCTTCAGGGTAATGATTACTTCTGTGGAAGGAAAAGAATGGGATTGAGGAGGGGAGCCTGGCTGGCTCAGTCAGTTAAGCAGCTGCCTTTGGTTCAGGTCATGATCCCAAGGTCCTGGGACCTAACCCACTTCATGTTCTCTGCTCAGCAGAAAGCCTATACTTCTCCCTCTCCCTCTGCCTGCTACTCTGCATACTAGTGCTCTGTCAAATAAATATATATATATTTTTTAATGGGATTGAGGAAAGGGGAAAAAAAGAAACTCCAAGCACACATATATTAATTTCTTGAATGATTTAAAAATGCTAACATTTCACCACATGCTTCACACTTTTTAAGAAAATGTTACAGGTAACTTTATTACAGAAATATCCACAACATACCCATGCGCACACACACACACACACACAATTTGTACATATAAACATACAAAACATTGTTAAAGGAATAAGCAAATGAACTACAAAATTCTTATCGTTCAGCAATTTTATCTTTTTACAGGATGTTTTGTGATTCCTCTGTATTGATAACCCGGTTTGCTCTGTTTAGTATTCCATCATGTGATAATACATTTGTGTACACATCTATCTTGATCAAGCTTTCTAGAGGCTTGTCTGATTTATTAGCTTTCAAAGAAATAGATTTTAAAAATCATCTCCATTCATGTTTTTTTTTAGGTTTTTAATTTGTGTTTTGTTTTTATACTTTTGCTTCAACTTTCTTACTGTTTGACTTCTTCATCTAGCTTCTGGATTACATACCAGCTCATTTACTTGTAGTAAATATATTTAAGACTATTCATAACTCCTAAATACTGCTTTAGTTATATCTCACAAATTTTTCATGTTTTAGTTTGCTGATAAAACCATTTACAGTTTATGATTTTCTTTGTAAATTATTTTTTAACCTATTTATTGTTTAAGCTTTTGTTTTTTTCAGATTTTCTAACCTGTAGGATTTTAATTACTAGTTGTAGTAGTTAATTCCTAATTAAATTGCATAGTAATCAGATAATAGGGTTTGAATAACTATGACTCCTTGTGACCAAGAGTGTACAGTTAACTTTATAAATATCTAACATATTGCATGCGTGCTTTAGGAGAATGTGTATCCTCTGTTGTGTTGTCCTTTGAGTGCAGGGATATGTAAAGTCACAATTCTGTCATATGTGTTACTCCAATTCTCTATATATTCTCCAAATATATAGTTTCTGAGAGAGGTGTTAAATTTTGCCATTATGCTTTACATGAGCTTTTCAATTTTATTTTGTAATTCTGTGTTTTTGTAGTTGATGGCTTTTGGTGTTTTACAGTTTAGGTCTATATTATTAGGTACATACAAATTTATAGTTTCTATAGCTTCTTCATGAAGTCTAGCTTATTTGCTTTACTCACATTAATGCTTTGACTTCATATTCCATTCTGACAAATACTGTTGCACCAACTCTTTTTTGGTTCATATATGCTTAGTATATTTCTTTTTTTTTCCTTTTTATATTTTCTGTTTTGGGGTGTGTATGTGCATATGTGTATAATAGTGTCCCTTATAAGCAGTGTATAACTGATTTTTTTTATATCAACACTGATAGTTTCTGATTTTTAATGGAGTGATTTAATCTATTCACACTTATTGTCATTACAATGCACTTCAAGTTACACTGACCACCTTATTTTATATTTTTATTTCATCAGAGATTTCTCCTAGTTTCTTTTTTCTCCCTTTCCTAATTATTGTTGGATTGATAAATTATAGTTTATTATTTTCCCTATAATTTTTATTAATATGTTTTAAAATTTCTCAGCTATCATGTCTTTGACTACTTTGTTCCAATATTCTTCTATTATCTTTTACTAGAATCCACTAAAATTTTATAAACAATGATTCTCAAAGAACACCCCATATAAACAACTCTTTCAAGTTTTTCTCTTTATACTGCATTTTTGGGTAATTTAACCCAATTCTGGGTAAAATTTGCAGTTGTTTCTTCCAGTTTATTTAAATTCTTTAACTTTGGGGCGCCTGGGTGGCTCAGTGGGTTAGGCCGCTGCCTTCGGCTCAGGTCATGATCCCAGGTCCTGGGTTCGAGCCCCACGTCGGGCTTTCTGCTCAGCAGGGAGCCTGCTTCCTCCTCTCTCTCTGCCTGCCTCTCTGCTTACTTGTGATTTCTCTCTGTCAAATAAATAAATAAAATCTTTAAAAAATAAATAAATAAATAAATAAATTCTTTAACTTTGGTCATTCTAGAGTTTATTCTCTTAGTTTCATGTTGTTTTGGGGTTTTTTTTTTTTTTTTTGAATGCCTATATGTTTTCTGGGATTACTAATCAGATCTTTTTCCTATTCATATAATTTTATATTTTTTCAACAAAGATCATTTCAGGGGTGCCTAGGTAGCTTAGTGGGCTGAGCATATGATTCCTAATTTCAGCTCAGGTCATGATCTCAGGATCCTGACATGCAGCCCGGAGTGGGGCTCCCCACTCAGTAGGGAGTTTGCTTGAGATTCTCTCTCTCCCTCTGCCCCTCCCCACACTCTCTCTCACTCATGGGCTCTCTTTCTCTCTCAAATAGATAATATTTTTTAAAAGATCATTTCATTCATTTTCCTCTCTGATTTTGGTACCAAGAAGTAGGGTGCTGTTGTGACAAATTAACTAAAATTGTCAAGGCAGCTTTAGAACTGGGTAAGGGGTAGAGGCTGGAGGAATTTTGAGGGGCATGCTCAGAATAGCCCACATTGTTGTGAAGGGACTATTGGTAGAAATAATAGATGTTGAAGGCGATTCTGTAAGTGTTCAGAAATAAAAGCAAGAGCTTCAGTGATAGACTCCGTCTTCTTAGAGAATAAATAACTAATCAGAAACAGAATGTTAGAAATATGGATGTTGAAGATCTTTCTGGTGAGATCTCGGATGGAAATGAGGAACATGTTACTGGAAACTGTAAGAAAGAAGATCTTTGTTATAAAATGGCAAAGGACTTCACTTAACTAGTATTCTAATGTTTTGCTGAAGGTCGAACTTGCAAGCAATAAGATTGGGTATTTACCTGAGGAGATTTCTCAGGAAAGTTTTAAAGGAGCTTGTTTCCTCCTGACTGCAATGCAAGAAGAAGAAAAGTAAAATGCAAGAAGAGAGAAATGAGTTGAAGAAGGTATTAAGCAAAAAGAAATCAGATCTTGAAGATGTGGAAAAGTCTCAGATTTCCCAAAATCAGCTTGTCATTTCTGCTCTAGCACTTGTGCTCATACTGTTGCCGTCCCTAGATGGTTCTCTCCTTGTCCTCTTCTTCCAAATCCAACCTATAGAGTGTCAGCTTCCCAACCAAGTCTGTCTTGATTTGTTCCGTCATGTTGGCATTTTCTCTTGGGAATTTCTATAGCCTTGCCATCATTTTCATGTAATGTTTGTGACATGTAGTCTTTAAGGCACATCTTTTTTTTTTTTTTTTTAACTTTACATTTTCTGAAACTGAAGCACCTGCCAGGAATCGCCAGCAATCTCTGTACCCATGGATGAAAGATGACTTCAGACTTTGCTGCAAAAGTGAGGAGAAGGCAACAGGGTCAACTCTCAAAGGCAAAGACCCTTTGCTCTTCTTTGCTCCCACTTTTATTGGTTCTTCAGGATAATCACAAATCTTTATCGTTGTTTCTCAAGTGTGTCCTAGGGGTTCTGCTAAACATAGCCTAAGGGACAAGGCATCTCTCAGATCACAGGGTGGCTGTTTGGGCTAGGAAAGCTTCAGGAAGGCAACTCCCCGAGGCATTCCAACAGCAGAGGGGTCACACAGGCTTCAGCATTCCAGAGGCCCACGCCTTTCTCTGAAACCTTCCTTCGCCCTCTATGGCCTCTGTGTTACATTTTATTTTATTTTATTATTTTTTCATGTTACATTTTAGTAAGCCAGGTATTATGGTTGAGTTCATGCTCTACATTAACCCCAACAAGTACCCTATATGTATTTTTCTTTCCAGCAATTCTCTGTCCACCCTCAAACGCTTTTAAATGGATAACACTTGTATAATCCCTTGGTTCTTAGAAAATGAGGAACTAGCAAACTTGACTTCGCAATGGTTCTCAGGTAGTCCTCCACAGCGCCTCCCAGAGCTACCAACAATGGGGCTGATGCAGTGAGAAATTTAAGTAAACCAGTGAAGCTCTGCTCTGGTCATTCCTACAGCCTTGAACAAGCAGCTCAATTCTCTCTCTCTTTCTTTTTTTTTTTTTTTTGGTACTTTTTGTTTTATTTATTTATGGATCTGAGCAAAAGGTTTTGTGGACCTGAAAATATTGGTATAAATGTGTAGTATGTTTTACATTTGTCTGTCTCATTAGACCACAGGCTTCTGCACCCAAAGGGACTGGCACAGCTATGGCTAGATAATTGGGTCAGTTTGTTCTTGATTGGTTTGTGTGCAAACATGCAGACTACATCCACAAGTGATTATTCCTCTTAATCTTTTCAAACAACTGTGTGCCAATCTCCTAAATGATAGTTCTTTTCTACGTCCTCATTTTCTTAAAAAAAAAAAAAAAAAAGTGGTGCCTTAGGCCTCCCAGAATGAACATGCACTATCACGCTAGTATTTCTTCATAGCAAATTTTAGGTTTCTTTCCAAAGCACACGCATGGATATTAAGAAAATCTGTTAAGGGCTATAATTTCAGAAAGTGTTATCCTTAAGATAAGATTAGAATTTGGAAGGAAAAAAAACCACAACTTTTATTTAGAAACTTGTTATCTTGAACATAGAATTCTGTTCCTGCAGAATTTCAAGTTATATACTTAGTTAGGATGCAATAAGTAAATGTTGGAAAACTAGAAGTAAGTGACGTTTGAAAAGACTACACAGTGAATGAATTTACACTGTTATCTACTGTCCCCCTTTCATTTAGGGGAGGGTAAGAAAGAAAGAAAACAAGCATACACTTTATTGTAAGAAATTGGCTCACAGGGGTACCAGGCTCAGTCAGTTAAGAGTCGAACTCTTGTTTTCAGCACAGGTCATGTTCTCAGGGTCATGAGATTGAGCCCCACATCGGGCTCCATGCTCAGTGGTGAGTCTGCTTGAGATTCTCTCTCTTCCTCTCCCTCTATCCCTCCCCCTGCTTGTGCACACCATAAAAATAAATAAATAAATAAATAAAATCTTAGGGGAGAAAAGGAAATGGGCTCACATAATTATAGAGGCTGGCAAGTCTGAAATCTGTAGGGCAACCTGGCAGGCTAGAAATTCAGGTAAGAGTTGATGTTACAGTCTTGAGCCCAAATTCCACAGGCTGTCAGGCAAATGAGAAATTCAGGCAAGGTTCCTATGTTGCAGTCTTGAGGCTGAATTCCTTCTTCTATGGGAAACTGGTCTTTGCTCTGAAAGCCTTCAATTGATTAGATGAGACCACCCACACTAAGGAATGTAATCTGCTTTACTCAAAGCCTACTAATTAAAATGTTAATCACATCTAAAAAATACATTCGCAGCAACATCTAGACTAGTGTTTCATCAAACTATTGGGCACCATAGCATAGCCAAGTTAACATATAAAATTAACCATCACAGTGTTTCCTTAACTATTAGGCTCTGTCTTCTGAAATCTTTTCTTGGGGGGAGGAGTCAAGATGGCGGAGAAGTAGCAGGCTGAGACTACTTCCGGTAGCCGGAGATCAGCTAAATAGCTTATCTAAAGATTGCAAACACCTATAAATCCAACGGGAGATTGAAGAGAAGAAGAACAGCAATTCTAGAAACAGAAAATCAACCACTTTCTGAAAGGTAGGACTGGCGGAAAAGTGAATCCAAAGCGACGGGAAGATAGACCGCGGGGGGAGGGGCCGGCTCCCGGCAAGCAGCGGAGCAACGGAGCAAAATCAGGACTTTTAAAAGTCTGTTCCGCTGAGGGACATCGCTCCAGAGGATTAACTGGGGTGAAGCCCAGGCGGGGTCAGCGCGGCCTCAGGTCCCGCAGGGTCACAGAAGGATCGGGGGTGTCTGAGTGTCACAGAGCTTACTGGTATTAGAACGGGGAAGTCGGCTGCAGAGACAGAGCCGAGGAGTGACTCTCCGCTCGGGGTTGCCTTGAACCGGTCGCAGGCTCGGTCAGCTCGGAGCGTGGCCGGAGGCCAGGGTGACGGGAGTCATTGGGCGCTGTTCTCTGAGGGCGCACTGAGGAGTGGGGCCCCGGGCCCTCGGCTCCTCCGGACCGGAGACCGGGAGGCCGCCATCTTCATTCCCGTCCTCGGGAACTCTACAGAAAGCGCTCAGGGAACAAAAGCTCCCGAAAGCAAACCCGAGCGGATTACTCAGCGCGGCCCCGGTTAAGGGCGGTGCAACTCCGCCTGGGGCAAAGACGCTTGAGAATCACTACAACAGGCCCCTCCCCCAGAAGATCAATGGGAAACCCAGCCAGGACCAAGTTCACCTACCCAGGAGTACAGTTTCAATACCAAGGAGAGCGGAGGAATTCCAGAGGAGAAGAAAGCAAAGCACGGAACTCATGGCTTTCTCCCCATGATTTTTTAGCCTTGCAGTTAATTTAATTTTTTTTTTCTTTTTCAATTTTTTTTCTTTTTCTCTTCTTCTGCTAAATTTTTTTAACTTTTACCGTTTTCTTTTTTAACGTTTTTTAAATAGTTTATCTAATATATATATATTTTTTCCTCTTTTTATATTTTTTCTTTATCAGCTTTCTTTTTTTAAATAGATTCCTTTTTTTTTTTTCTTTTTGAACCCCTTTTTATCCCCTTTCTCCCCCCTCACAATTCGGGATCTCTTCTGATTTGGCTAAAGCATATTTTCCTGGGGTTGTTGCCACCCTTTTAGTATTTTACTTGCTCCTTCATAAACTCTTATCTGGACAAAATGACAAGGCGGAAAAATTCACAACAAAAAAAAGAACAAGAGGCAGTACCAAAGACTAGGGACCTAATCAATACAGACATTGGTAATATGTCAGATATAGAGTTCAGAATGACGATTCTCAAGGTTCTAGCCGGGCTTGAAAAAGGCATGGAAGATATTAAAGCAACCCTCTTGGGAGATATAAAAGCCCTTTCTGGAGAAATAAAAGAACTAAAATCTAACCAAGTTGAAATCAAAAAAGCTATTAATGAGGTGCAATCAAAAATGGAGGCTCTCACTGCTAGGATAAATGAGGCAGAAGAAAGAATTAGCGATATAGAAGACCAAATGACAGAGAATAAAGAAGCTGAGCAAAAGAGGGACAAACAGCTACTGGACCACGAGGGGAGAATTCGAGAGATAAGTGACACCATAAGACGAAACAACATTAAAATAATTGGGATTCCAGAAGAAGAGGAAACAGGGGAGCAGGAGGTATATTGGAGAGAATTATTGGAGAGAATTTCCCCAATATGGCAAAGGGAACAAGCATCAAAATCCAGGAGGTTCAGAGAACCCCCCTCAAAATCAATAAGAATAGGTCCACACCCCGTCACCTAATAGTAAAATTTACAAGTCTTAGTGACAAAGAAAAGATCCTGAAAGCAGCCCGGGAAAAGAAGTCTGTAACGTACAATGGTAAAAATATTAGATTGGCAGCAGACTTATCCACAGAGACCTGGCAGGCCAGAAAGAGCTGGCATGATATATTCAGAGTACTAAATGAGAAAAACATGCAGCCAAGAATACTATATCCAGCTAGGCTATCATTGAAAATAGAAGGAGAGATTAAAAACTTCCAGGACAAACAAAAACTGAAAGAATTTGCAAATACCAAACCAGCTCTACAGGAAATATTGAAAGGGGTCCTCTAAGCAAAGAGAGACCCTAAAAGTAGTAGATCAGAAAGAAACAGAGACAATATACAATAACAGTCACCTTACAGGCAATACAATGGCACTAAATTCATATCTCTCAATAGTTACCCTGAATGTTAATGGGCTAAATGCCCCAATCAAAAGACACAGGGTATCAGAATGGATAAAAAAACAAAACCCATCTATATGTTGCCTACAAGAAACTCATCTTAAACCCGAAGACACCTCCAGGTTTAAAGTGAGGGGGTGGAAAAGAATTTACCATGCTAATGGACATCAGAAGAAAGCAGGAGTGGCAATCCTTATATCAGATCAATTAGATTTTAAGCCAAAGACTATAATAAGAGATGAGGAAGGACACTATATCATACTCAAAGGAACTGCCCAACAAGAAGATGTAACAATTTTAAATATCTATGCCCCTAACGTGGGAGCAGCCAACTATATAAACCAATTAATAACAAAATCAAAGAAACACATCGACAAGAATACAATAATAGTAGGGGATTTTAACACTCCCCTCACTGAAATGGACAGATCATCCAAGCAAAAGATCAACAAGGAAATCAAGGCCTTAAATGACACACTGGACCAGATGGACATCACAGATATATTCAGAACATTTCATCCCAAAGCAACAGAATACACATTCTTCTCTAGTGCACATGGAACATTCTCCAGAATAGATCACATTCTTGGTCCTAAATCAAGTCTCAACCGGTATCAAAAGATTGGGATCATTCCCTGCATATTTTCAGACCACAATGCTCTAAAGCTAGAACTCAATAACAAGAGGAAATTTGGAAAGAACCCAAATACATGGAGACTAAACAGCATCCTTCTAAAGAATGAATGGGTCAACCAGGAAATTAAAGAAGAATTGAAAAAATTTATGGAAACAAATGATAATGAAAACACAACGGTTCAGAATCTGTGGGACACAGCAAAGGCAGTCCTGAGAGGAAAATATATAGCGGTACAAGCCTTTCTCAAGAAACAAGAAAGGTCTCAGGTACACAACCTAACCCTACACCTAAAGGAGCTGGAGAAAGAACAAGAAAGAAACCTAAACCCAGCAGGAGAAGAGAAATCATAAAGATTAGAGCAGAAATCAATGAAATAGAAACCAAAAAATCAATAGAACAAGTCAACGAAACTAGGAGCTGGTTCTTTGAAAGAATTAATAAGATTGATAAACCCCTGGCCAGACTTATCAAAAAGAAAAGAGAAAGGACCCAAATAAATAAAATCATGAATGAAAGAGGAGAGATCACAACGAACACCAAAGAAATACAGACAATTATGAGAACATACTATGAGCAACTCTACGCCAACAAATTTGACAATCTGGAAGAAATGGATGCATTCCTAGAGACATATAAACTACCACAACTGAACCAGGAAGAAAGAGAAAGCCTGAACAGACCCATAAGCAGTAAGGAGATTGAAAGAGTCATCAAAAATCTCCAAACAAACAAAAGCCCAGGGCCAGACGGCTTCCCGGGGGAATTCTACCAAACATTTAAAGAAGAACTAATTCCTATTCTCCTGAAACTGTTCCAAAAAATAGAAATAGAAGGAAAACTTCCAAACTCATTTTATGAGGCCAGCATCACCTTGATCCCAAAACCATACAAGGATCCCAACAAAAAAGAGAACTACAGACCAATATCCTTGATGAACACAGATGCAAAAATTCTCGCCAAAATACTAGCCAATAGGATTCAACAGTACATTAAAAGGATTATTCACCACGACCAAGTGGGATTTATTCCAGGGCTGCAAGGTTGGTTCAACATCCGCAAATCAATCAATGTGATACAACACATTAATAAAAGAACAAGAACCATATGATACTCTCCATAGATGCTGAAAAAGCATTTGACAAAGTACGGCATCCCTTCCTGATCAAAACTCTTCAAAGTGTAGGGATAGACGGCACATACCTCAATATTATCAAAGCCATCTATGAAAAACCCACCGCAAATATCATTCTCAATGGAGAAAAACTGAAAGCTTTTCCGCTAAGGTCAGGAACACGGCAGGGATGTCCATTATCACCACTGCTATTCAACATAGTACTAGAAGTCCTAGCCTCAGCAATCAGACAACAAAAGGAAATTAAAGGCATCCAAATCAGCAAAGAAGAAGTCAAACTATCACTCTTCGCAGATGATATGATACTATATGTGGAAAACCCAAAAGACTCCACTCCAAAACTGCTAGAACTTGTACAGGAATTCAGTAAAGTGTCAGGATATAAAATCAATGCACAGAAATCAGTTGCATTTCTCTACACCAACAACAAGACAGAAGAAAGAGAAATTAAGGAGTCCATCCCATTTACAATTGCACCCAAAACTATAAGATACCTAGGAATAAACCTAACCAAAGAGACTAAGAATCTATACTCAGAAAACTATCAAGTACTCATGAAAGAAATTGAGGAAGACACAAAGAAATGGAAAAATGTTCCATGCTCCTGGATTGGAAGAATAAATATTGTGAAAATGTCTATGCTACCTAAAGCAATCTACACATTTAATGCAATTCCTATCAAAGTACCATCCACTTTTTTCAAAGAAATGGAACAAATAATCCTAAAATTTATATGGAACCAGAAAAGACCTCGAATAGCCAAAGGAATATTGAAAAAGAAAGCCAGAGTTGGTGGCATCACAATTCCGGACTTCAAGCTCTATTACAAAGCTGTCATCATCAAGACAGCATGGTACTGGCACAAAAACAGACACATAGATCAATGGAACAGAATAGAGAGCCCAGAAATGGACCCTCAACTCTATGGTCAACTCATCTTCGACAAAGCAGGAAAGAATGTCCAATGGAAAAAAGACAGCCTCTTCAATAAATGGTGTTGGGAAAATTGGACAGCCACATGCAGAAAATGAAATTGGATCATTTCCTTATACCACACATGAAAATAGACTCAAAATGGATGAAGGATCTCAATGTGAGAAAGGAATCCATCAAAATCCTCGAGGAGAACACAGGCAGCAACCTCTTCGACCTCAGCCGCAGCAACATCTTCCTAGGAACATCACCAAAGGCAAGGGAAGCAAGGGCAAAAATGAACTTTTGGGATTTTATCAAGATCAAAAGCTTTTGCACAGCAAAGGAAACAGTTAACAAAACCAAAAGACAACTGACAGAATGGGAGAAGATATTTGCAAATGACATATCAGATAAAGGGCTAGTGTCCAAAATCTATAAAGAACTTAGCAAACTTAACACCCAAAGAACAAATAATCCAATCAAGAAATGGGCAGAGGACATGAACAGACATTTCTGCAAAGAAGACATCCAGATGGCCAACAGACACATGAAAAAGTGCTCCATATCACTCGGCATCAGGGAAATACAAATCAAAACCACCATGAGATATCACCTCACACCAGTCAGAATGGCTAACATTAACAAGTCAGGAAATGACAGATGATGGCGAGGATGCGGAGAAAGGGGAACCCTCCTACACTGTTGGTGGGAATGCAAGCTGGTGCAACCACTCTGGAAAACAGCATGGAGGTTCCTCAAAATGTTGAAAATAGAACTACCCTATGACCCAGCAATTGCACTGCTGGGTATTTACCCTAAAGATACAAACGTAGTGATCCGAAGGGGCACGTGCACCTGAATGTTTATAGCAGCAATGTCTACAATAGCCAAACTATGGAAAGAACCTAGATGTCCATCAACAGACAAATGGATAAAGAAGATGTGGTATATATACACAATGGAATACTATGCAGCCATCAAAAGAAATGAAATCTTGCCTTTTGCGACGACGTGGATGGAACTAGAGGGTATCATGCTTAGCGAAATAAGCCAATCGGAGAAAGACAACTATCATATGATCTCCCTGATATGAGGGAGAGGAGATGCAACATGGGGGGTTGAGGGGGTAGGAGAAGAGTAAATGAAACAAGATGGGATTGGGAGGGAGACAAACCATAAGTGACTCTTAATCTCACAAAACAAACTGAGGGTTGATGGGGGGAGGGGGTTGGGAGAGGGGGGTGGGGTTATGGATATTGGGGAGGGTATGTACTATGGTGAGTGCTGTGAAGTGTGTAAACCTGGCGATTCGCAGACCTGTACCCCTGGGGATAAAAATATATGTTTATAAAGCTGTAAAAAAAAAAAAAAAAAAAAAAAAAGAAAGAAATCTTTTCTTCACTGAGCTCTACTTAGTTTCACCTTACTCCACCAAATTAAAATGCAGTACAATTCCAGCCTTGTAAGTGTCTCTAATTTGCTATGCACCTGAAATCCCCAAGCTAATCAAGACTGTGGAGAGCTCTCTAGATGACATAGCCACAAAGACCAAACCCCCAGAAGCTTTTGTGTGTCAGAGTTTTCCTGCATGGTAGGTTTGATGGAAGAGACAATGAATGAAAGGAGTGGGTAATGTGAGCAGGTTGATTTCAAAATGTTAATACAGATTTGGCCCTGAATTGATCTTATGGATAATGTATTATTTGTGTCCTTATTGCTAGAAGTAAATTTTCATGAAATCTTTAAAGCAGTACCTTGATACATATGTCAAGACTGATGGAAAAGTGGATCTAAACTGCTCCTTCCTGCTACATTTGGAATCTCAGCACTCATCTCCTGGATTTGTTTAGAGCAGAACTGATACAGCACTTTTCAAGCTCTCGAGATGACATTTGAATGCATTCAAATGAATGCAAGTAGCTCCATAAAGTAAGCACTAAAAAATGAGATTAACCATTGTCATGCTTTGTGAGCCATAGCATGTTTTTCTTCTAGCACCGTGGTAAAATAAAACTTACTTGTAGAGGTCTTGGCAGTTTAAAAGCAGCACATTTGTATTTCCACATTTGATTCTCCCTCCAAATAGCACAAGGAGGGGGGCTACTGGGTGTCTCAGTCAGTTAAGCATCTGCCTCTGGCTCAGGTCATCATCCTAGGCTCCTGCTGGGCAAGGGAGTCTGCTTCTCCCTCTCTTCTCCCTCTGCTTGCTGCTCCTGCTGCTTATGTGTACTTTCTCTCTGTGTCAAATAAATAAATGAATAAAATCTTTAAAAAAAATAGCACGATGGATAAAATATTGTTCTATAGAAATGCAACTTGGGATTCAGAATTCACAGATTTCACTTGCTGAAGGACAAATAGTAAATACTGGGGTCAGAAGTAAATCACGGCTTTTTCCACTACATCATCTAGTTTGTTAAACATTCTTAATTGCTGTTCTGAGAAATAAAAATCATTATGTTTCTAAAGTAAATTATGAACAGCCCTGAATGACTTGTTTTAGAGGTAGAGGTTCTTACACAGGAAAATAAAAAGCAACTATTTGTGGTATTACTGTGAAAGCCTCTTACTGTGAAGTATCAGAGAAAAAAGTTAAATTTACATGAAATTCATTGATTTAAAATGTAACATAAAAATACTGGAAGAAAAAAGAAATTGTTTCTGAGTTATGATAATAAAGGAAGTAATTTTCTTTTGTGCCTGGTAACTGCATTAGAAAACACTTAAAAAAAAAATAAGTGCGACTCAAATTTAACTAGATCTTTGAAGAAGTGGAGGAAGGAGGGGATTCATTCTGAGGATCAGCTTGATCTTTGCTTCTTTCACAGAGATCAAAAGATTTATTGTTACTGGAGAGGGAAAAGTAGAATTCAATTAGGAGTGAGATGAAGGGAGCAGAGTAGCTGCCTTCTCGGTACTTCCTAATTGGGTCTACTGCCTCCAACTATATGCTCATAATTGATTCTTCAAAATCTTAATTCCAGCAATTAAGCCATTTAGACATCAGAAAGATGTTAACAAGTTCAGTAAGAGCAACAGGATTCAAAATCATTGCAAATGACTAGAGTGGCAAAGAGATGAAGGAATGGGATAAGAGGTAACTTTTTTCTGGCCCTCCAAAGTTAATCTGCAATGCCTCAAATGAGTTCATTTATCATTCACAGGACAGATAATAAATAGGTCTCAGAAATCTCAGAACTGGTTCTCTCCATAAAAATTCATCCTTTGTTTTAGGTACAAAACTTAACTATTCCCATTCTGTCATCATCAGCTCATGGACTTTCGAGCCCTGCCCAACACAGAATTTGCTGAGTGTAAGTATATTTAGGGGCCTGAATTATGTGGCAGAATGTTCTTAACTTTCCTAAAATCAAACTCATCACACATAATACAGTA
Source organism: Lutra lutra (assembly GCF_902655055.1). Lineage (NCBI taxonomy): Eukaryota > Metazoa > Chordata > Mammalia > Carnivora > Mustelidae > Lutra > Lutra lutra. The sequence continues at coordinate 118,946,919 of NC_062279.1, read as the reverse complement.
AGTTCTGAAGTTGTTGTGTTCTTTTAAAAGCACAACCATGACAAAAGTAAGTGATAAAGCACCAACTGCATTTCATTTCCAAGACATGAACAATGAAATGTTCTCTGTTTCTAAGAGAGGATCATATGTTCTATAGGATATAATTTAAGAAGGCAAATTTTAGAGCAGTACAGACATTTGAAATTTGGGCCATGTATTTAATTATGTTTTAAACTGCCATTATTATTCCCTCTTGGTCTTATGCCCTTTGCTTGTCTCAGTTGACAAGCATATTCTCAATAGCCTTCATCTTTTTCTACATATATGGAATTCCAACCATATAGAGTTGAGAATTAGGAAGGAAATTAGTATTCCCTGAACACCAGTCACTTTCTTTCATAGTGTTTCATTTTGTTTACTTCAGAGCTTTTATCAGTATTGCCTCAAATAATCTTGCTCTTTTGTTGAGTTGTTCATTGTTGATTTTTCCCTCAACAGAATGCTAAGTTCCATGAAAGCAGAGCCCTTCTCTGTCATGTGCTCTTCTAGATCCTGAAACCCCAGAGGTGTGTGCTTGGCACACAGCTGGTATTCATGGTTTGTTTTTGTTTGTTTTTTTAGAGAGAGAAAGCACGTGAGTGTGACGGGAAAGGGCAGAGAGAGGGAGGGAGAAAATCTTAAGTAGGCTCTACACTCAGCATGGATCCCAATTCAGGGCTTGATCTCATGATCCTGAGATCATGATCTGAACCAAAATCAAGAGTTGGACCCTTAACTGATTGAGCCACTCAGGTACCCCAAGGTATTCATGTGTTTTAATAAACTCCAGGCAAAGGACTAGACACACTGTGAATAATACCTCATATAATTCTCAAAGTTGATCTTGAAATATGAATATATTATCCCTTTTTCACATGGAGGAATCAAGGCTTAAAGGAATTAACTTGTCAAAAATCAAACAATGAGGAATTAGGTCCAATGTGCGTTTTGTTTGGGGGTCATGTTATAAGGAATGTTCCCAAAGTGGTCTATGGCTGTAAGCGAGATGATTAGGGTCTAAATAAAGTGGCATTAAGTAACGACAGCATAAGATTGTAAGAAAATTATTTCCTCTAAAACTTCTTTGTAATTAATTTTATTACATCAAGGATAAAGTCTCTGATTGGTGTCAGTATGTATTTAATGCTTTCCCAGTAACTGCTACTTTCTCTCTCTCTCCTCCTTATTTCACTTACGGGCAGGTAAGACTATAAAGCCAGAGTCTGTTTGCAGTGCATAAATTTTCCATATCTTTCTTAAGGTAAGTGGTTCTGGTTTCCCATGTGCAATAGTTACATAATTCCTTCAGAAATAAATTTTAGATAAAAGTCCTGAATTTACTTAAGGAAAATATTAATTAGATAGAAGGTACAGGTGATCTATTAGGCAAAAATTGTGGGGGTGGTACACAGTGTCTGGTCTAGAAAACCCTGCTCTAACACAAATTTACAAAGCCCTGAAATAGAAACAAGCAACAGAAGGCATTTCTATGCTAGGGAAACTCAGACGCATAAAATAATTACCTCTGAAATGCTTTAAAAGTGCTGAAATGCTTTAAAAGAGATACAAAATAGTAACTCAACATAACTGGGGAAAATACCACTGAGATACAAATGCTGGACCTACGATGAAGTTATACTCCTCAGTAATGGTGCCAAAAATATAGTGGGGGACATATATAAGTTACCAGAATACACGCTAGGAAACAAAAAATGCCCCAAAGAAGAAAATATACATGTGATGTGAGAAATCGCACTTCTACACAGTTGATTACCTTTAATTACCTTCCATTATCAATAAATTTATAAGTTATAACTCATAATTATTTATATTATATATTTGTTTCAAGTTATAATATATAAATTATATAAATTTATAACTTAACTTACTTAATTTCAATTAATAATTTTGTCACATATGCTCAGAATGAGTATCCTTGCTAAGCCTATTATATAAAAGGAGAAATAAGAACAAATAGCTTTAATCTCATTTTAGATGGTATACAAATGGGAAACATTCCCACTTGCAAAATAGCTGGGCGCTCTTTCTTCTAATTGCAAGGAAAGCCTCGGTGGTTTTGGCAAACATGTCCGGCTAAACTGCCAACCATCTAAAAGGAATCAAATTCATAACCCCAGTAAAGTTGCCACGTCTCTAACATGGTACAAATCAGGGCTCCACTAAAGTACAGTGCTGCCTGAGAAACTGTCATCACTTAGTATATTCCTGCGTAAACCTTTACCAAGGAGGGGACTGGTTTTGCTCTTCTAGTCTTTATGCTGACATCTGTTTATAGGGAGTATCAGAGTAAATTCACGCAGTCAGAAAGCTGGGGCTTTCTGTGAGCCACCTGTCAGTGGCTTGCTCCTTTTTCTGCAAACAGCTTCAAAGGTATAAGCTAGTACAGGACATCTGCTGCACTCTTACTCAGGAGAGGCTATCTGGTGACACGGCGGGCGTGGACCAGACCCCTCAGACCACATTCAAATTAGGATTCTCCTGCTTACTTGAGCAAGCTGCTTAATTTCTCTCGGCCTGAATGTCTTCAACTGCAAGTTGAGTGAAAGCATCTTATTAGGAGATTTTGAAAATTAAGTGAAATAAAGCAAGAGGATATTCGGTGAGGTAGTGGGCCCATAATCAAACGTCACTTATTATTAGCTACTATCAGCCTGCATTAGGAAGTACAACGTTCTCTCTCCTCTGGGCTCCCCAGAGCCCTGGGGAAACACGAGATTTTTAATCTTACTCTCTTGTGCTGATACCTACGTTAGTGCTTCAGGCCAGCTTCCCACATGTGACTTTGGATTGTCTCCTCAGCTCCTACGAGTTCATCTCTGTCCCTGTACCTCCCTGGCCAGAAGAGTGAATATGGAAGCACCACCAACCTCAGTGACTCAAACCTCTTTCCTCCTGCTACCCAACCAAAGGGAAAGCCTGCATTAACATTCAAACAGGGGCTTTGTGATTTCTCCAGAGAAGCGACTTTCACCGAATCCTTCAGAGAATCTAGTCTGAAACATCTTTCTCATTTGCCATTCTCTTTAGCTGGCTAAGAGTTAACATTTAATACAATGCTCCTGCTAATCTTTTTATAGCCACTGATAGCAGCTCTCTGGAAACTTCTACATTTTGTTTCTGACAAACAGTATGTCAGACATTTGCGTAAACAAAACATAAAGAAAGTCAGCCTGTGCTGTTTTTGCATACCTTTTACTTTATAGCCAAGTGCTACGGTAAAGACGGTGTATACATTCAGTGAACTAGGTATGTAAGACCCTTAGACTCATTTGCCTGTGTATAGAACAAAATGTTTAATTCTTCAGAATATGTATCTGGAGGAAGAATCATTCCCGTATATTTTCAGGAGTGTATGCCGAGTGGGCAGTAGGCCCCGGCTGCTGTGTTCTAAGGCCCTGGTGGGCTGGCTTAGCCATCTGGCTTTCTGGGGGCCAACCGGAACTGAGACACCATAGAACTCTTAGTCATTACCTTGCTTTTACTCATCCTGAGCGGTGATTGTTCAAATCTCCTCAGATTCTCAACATACCAGAGTACCCTTATTATAAATGACCTCTCTGGGCTTAGGCGAGCACAAGTGGATATCCGCTACATATACTAAAGAATCCAAATTTAAAACTGGAATTTTAAAAAATTTTAAGGATATTAAGCTTGTCAGCAATATATTAAGCTTTTATATCTCTTAGTGCATTTTTTTTTTTTCACTGTAAAAACTCATCATCTTGTTTCAAGGGCCAACAGGTAGGGTTAACTGCCTCTAAAAATATCAGTGAAGAAAAAAACTCTTATTCAGTGAATTTCTCAAAGTAATAAGGCATATAAAACACACAACTCCATAGAGTTTTGGATTTCATTTTACCCTCACTGAAATTATCTTCTCATTAAAATGACCTAAATCTTTTGACTTAAAATAATAACAGATTCATATGATACTCAATATTCAATATTCTTGTAATATTGGTAGTATGTGTTAACTCTAGAATTTTAAGTGGTGATATGATATACTTTTGCAAATGTGTATCATTTATTTTAGCAACAGATTTTAAGCAATTTGTTGTACTGGGAAATCACAGTAGCTGTTTTAACTTCTTTTTGTAATGTATACTTCAGGAAATTTAGTCCCACTATACTTCCTCAGGTTCTTCTTTGACTATTACACATACCCTTCCAACATACCATGCACTTTTTTGTCTCTGCATCTTTTTTATGCTGTTGATGCTACCTCTCCTCCTTAAGTAAGTCTACAAGGAAAACTTCTATTCATACTGCAGGGCCCAATTTAAATATTACCACCTGGTGCACTTTCTGTCTATATCTCTCGGAGCAAAAGCAATTTTTTGCTTCCCATTTATTTTTCATCATATCACTTTGTAAAAACCTCGACTATTTTTATGATCAGCTCTATCAGTAAGTTCAGGTCTGTCACCCCAAGTTATCTGTAAATCCCTTTATGGCAAAAACTAGATCATGTTCATAACTGTGTCTTTTCAGCACATTGGACAATTTCTAATTGATAACTGATATTTAGCACACATTTGTTGTAAACAAGGAATTTCAGTTCAGAAAAATGTGAGGAAAATTTCAGGTGGTCCTAGAGTAATGGTTTTGAGAATTATTAAAATGTTCTTAAATATAGTATTAGGGCCTTTTCTGGTTTAGATATATTTTTTTAATTTATGATTTTATTAAAGCTTGCTGAAAGTTTTTCAAAGTAGTTTTTATCAATTTCTATACCAAGCAACAGTGTAGAAGAGTTTCAGTTGTTCCATACCTTACCAACACTTAGCGTTTTCACATTTGTAAGTATATTTCACATATGTAAATATATTTATATACTTACATACATACAACATATTGCTTGATTTGATTTGACATCTTATTCAGCATTTTTGTTTCTAGTGTTTATAAGTGAAGTTGGGGGGCGCCTGGGTGGCTTATTGGGTTAAAGCCTCTGCCTTTGGCTCAGGTCGTGGTCCCAGGGTCCTGGGATTGAGCCCCGCATCAGGCTCTCTGCTCAGCGGGGCACCTGCTTCCTCCTCTCTCTCTGCCTGCCTCTCTGCCTACTTGTGATCTCTGTCTGTCAAATAAATAAAATCTTTTTAAAAAAAAGTGAAGTTGGATTATATTAATTAATCTTTTCTTAAATTAATCATTTCCTTCATTCCACTTTGGATACAATCTTCCTTTCTTCTAGTTTCTTATAGTGAAAACTTAGGTTCACACAGATTCAATACTCTCTCTGTATTTGTACATATATATGTGATATACATATGTATGTATATATACATATATTTATAAATTAGATATATATTAGTATATTAATAGTATTTATATTATATAATATCAATGTCTTATATATTCTTAGTAATATGTACTTTTTACTGTAATATATATTAATGTGTAATATAATTAATATATTAATATTGGCTATATTAATATCAAGCAAAATATATCTTAAGGCAAAATTATTTTCTGAAGACATTTAAGTTCTAATGATATATATTTAATATATGCAATATATATATAGTATACAATACATATAATATATAATCTAATATATAATAAGATATATAAATGATGTAAGTATATAATATATCTTGTTATCTATACATAATATGCATTTAATATATGCATATTAATTATATATTACATTATATAAGTAAATAATATATAAGAAGTTTAAGATCTAATGATATATATCTAACATATACATAAATATATATTAAATGTATATATATGAAAGATATTCAATTGCATATTAGACTACAATTTTATATAATATACACATATTATATAACATATAATTGATATGTATTATATGTCTATACATTATTTATTAATATATAATTTATACCTTCTCTGTAATCTGCCAAGATAGGTAAGATTCTTTCTCAGTAGATTAGCTTTCTGTGTTTATGCTACTGTGTTTTGTCCCGATTACTTAAAACAAATAAAACCCAGGAGTTCCTAACTTCTGAGACAGCTAAGATTGCTCACAGTTACCCTAGTTTCTGCTTATATTCATTTATAAATGTTGTGCTGTCATTTCAATTAGTAAGAAATCAAGCTACAACCATTCATTGTTCTCAGGTACTTATGTATCCATGTGAAAAATCAAGTGACCAATCTCTCTGCTAATGGTTTTGAGTCTTCTTAAAGTCAGCGACAAAATTCAGAAAAATCAAATGTAAATGAATAAATAAATTCAAGATATCTTTTTAAACTATGTTTTCTTTTTTTCTTACCTTACAAAGGAACCACTACTAGAAAAAATCTTTCTTTTTTTTGTATATCCCATCTTTCATAATTAGCTCAATAGTAACTGTGAAATCAGACAAGTTTCAACTTTATTGGTTGTTACATTCTGGTAAAAACATTATTAATTTATTTCAGAGATTATATACTTTATAGAAAAGCACTCATGTATCATATATAAGTGACTACCCTAAAGGGAAACTGATGTAATCCTTATGTAACATTTGTATATTATATCCAAAAAAAGGATTTGACTTTTCTCCTTTCTGATGTTGTTGGTTACTTATATAATTAACCACAGTCATTCATCCTTATCCTCAACAGATAACTGATTTCCTTTCCTGCTTGCCCAAAAGCTCTGACATGAGGCAGAGGCCAAACACTGTCTTCTACAAAGTAGGGCAGTTTCAGAGCCTCATGAAAAGGACTGTACCAGGAATTCTAATGATGCTTCAAGAAAGGGACACAAAAGAGAGTCCAGAAGCAGCAGTTCTTGAAAGACACCTGGAAGGAGACTGACTTCCTGGTCTCACAATTTGTGCTGGGGGTGTAGGGATTTTTAGGAGATTTCTCCAAGAACAAAAGAGCTGGTGGGTGCAATTTCCGTTCCCCGCCCCCCAGACTAAATATCTGGACAACCGTGGGATCCAGCGTGAATACTCTTCACTTAGCTTGCTAACACTGTATGCCTCACCCCAGCATTCTTCTGCAGACCTGCCCACTTGAACACACCCTCAGTAGGAGCCCAACCTAAGCTGCGTCACAAGCCTGGCCGTGTGCAAGCAGCCCTGACAGGGATGAGCACCACTCCACAGTGATTCCTGCCCCCCGTGAGAGGGAAAGAAAACCACACACACCAGTCCGACTGCAGCCCCAGCACTGGGCTGGGGGCAGACAACTGGTCTGACTGCAGGTCCCACCCACCAACAAAAGCTCCTCAAGAGGAGAGTACCCTGCAATTCAGTGACACTGAAGCTGTGGGAAACTGCTCGTCTGAGTCATCTCAAGCCCAAGGTGGGCCCCAGACTGGCCTGTTAACCAAACAGAGACCAGACCCTGCCCACAACAGGCAAAGAGAGCCACTGCAGATGACTGGACTAAAGACAAACACAGGTCAGCCACAATAGTAGGGCACATACAACACACATAGGAGACACCTCTGAGTTATCAGATTCTGGGCAACAGGGGACATTGAACTGCAAGGCACAACAGGAACTCTTCTTCATAAGGCCACTACCTTGAAGCGCAGGATATGTAGCTGACTTTTCTAACTCAAAGAAACAGAGAATTAGACAAAACGAGGAGATAGAGGAATTTGTCCCAAATAAAAGAATAGCACAAAATCACAAGAGAGCTAAATAAAATGGAGGTAAGTAATATGCCTGATAGAAAATTTAAAGCAAAAGCAATATCCACAGAAATACTCACTAAATTTGAGAAAAGAGTAGAGAACCTCAGTAAGACTCTCAACAAAGAGATAGACAACATAAAAAAGAACCAATCAGGGGCACCTGGGTGACTCAGTCATTGATCAGTTGCCTTCATCTCAGGTCATGATCCTGTGGTCCTGGGATCGAGCCCCACATCAGGCTCCCTGCTCAGTGGGGACCAAGAATATTCTATCTAACAAGGCTAGAATTTAGAATAAAAAAAGAAATAGTTTCCCAGAAAAACAAAAGTTAAAGAAATTCATCACAGCTAAACCAGCCTTACAAGGAATGTTAAAGGAGATTCTCTGAGTGAAAAGAAAGACCATAAGCAGAAATAAGAAAAGTAAGAAACACAAAACCAGTAAAGTCAAGTATATCTACAAAAACCAGTCATGGATAGTGGTCTGTAATTCTCCTTTTTGGTAGTGTCTTTATCTGGTTTTGAGTATTAGGGTAATACTAGCCTCACAGAATGAATTTGAAAGCGTTTCTTCTTCTATTTTTTAGAATAGTTTAAGAAGAGTAGGTATTAACTCTTTAAATGTTTGGTAGAATTTCCTGTAAAGCCATCTGGCCCTGGACTTCTGTTTTGGTGGAGTTTTTTGATTACTGATTCCATTTCATTGCTGATAATCAGTCTATTCAAATTTTCCATTTCTTCCTGATTCAGTTTTGGGAGGTTATATGTTTCTAGGAACTTAACTGTTTCTTGAGCGTGTTTAATATATTGGCATGCCACTTCTCATAATATTCTTCTAATCCTTTGTATTTCTGTGGTGTTGGTTGTTACTTCTCCTCTTTCATTTCTGATCTTATTTATTTGAGTCCTCTCTCTCTCTCTCTCTCAATGAGTCTGGTTAAAATTTTATCAATTTTGTTGATCTTTAAAAAAAAAAACAGCTTATGGTTTCACTAAGAAAGACCTTTTGAGGAGGCAACCTTTGAATACAGCCTTAAAGCATGAGAGACAACATTCTACATGAAGACCTGGTCAAGGTATGTTCCAAGAAGAAGGAAGAGCAAATACGAGTCTCTGAAGCAGCAACAAGTTAGGGGAAGAGCAAGAAATCTTGTATGGCTGAAGCAGAGTAACAAAAAAGGAGGAAGTAGCAGGTCAGTTCATTAAGGAGGTAAGGACGATATCATATACGACTTCATTTACCATGGTAAGAAATTAGAATACAATTCGTTTTTGGTGTTTTTTTTTTTTAAGATTTTATTTATTTATTTGACAGACAGAGATCACAAGTAGGCAAAGAGGCAGGCAGGGGTGGGGTGGTGGGAGGGTGGGGGGAAGGAAGCAGGCTCCCTGCTGAGTAGAGAGCCCAATGCAAGGCTCGATCCCAGGACATTGGGATCATGACCTGAGCTGAAGGCAGAGGCTTTAACCCACTGAGCCATCCCTAGAATACAATTCTAAGCAAGATTTAAGCAGAGGAGTAACATGTGGCAATAAAATTTTAGAAGATCACCCTGGCTGTTACGTGGAGAACATACTGCAGAAAAACCAAAAGTGAAAACAGGGAGACAAGTTAGGTAGTCCAGATGAAAAATGATTATGAACTGAGCCAGAGTGCCAGCTGAATAGATGGTAAGAAGTAATTATATTCAAAATCTATTTTGAATATAGAGCTAGAATGGTCCATTCTAGCCATAAAGAGGCCAAATCATGAAGAGTCCAATCCCAGTGAAGAGGCTAGAACTCAGTTCTCTCGTGCTGGCTCACAGGACAGCCCTAAGTTTTCATGGTAAATTAAGGACCTTGCCATACCTTAATGGGAGCTGAATTTCCAAAATATCTGCGCTGGCCACAGTGTGTCCTCAAAGCTGGGACAAGGATTCCCATAGCTGCATATTTGACTGAGTGACTGAAAACACTGCTCTCTGTGAGTGCCAAAAAACTCAGTTCTTTTTCCGTCATTTGCCCATGAAGATCCATTATTAATACCGCATTTTTTTTCATACACCTTGTTAATTGGTGGAGTAAATGATTTTGTAAAAAATAATTTGCCTTTTCTTGGTAATGGAAAACTCTTCATGTTATCCAAGCATAATAACTATCATTTATTAAGTGTTTATATATGTCAGACTACATTAAATTCCTTAAATATATTACCTCATTTTTTCATCTCAATATGCCTATGAAGTAGGTATTGTTATGACCCTATTTTTTTTTTTTTACACATGAGGTAACTGAGGCCAGAAAATATAATTGCTCAGAGCTGCTCAGAGCCACATGGCCTATAAGAGTAAGAGCCAATGTTCAAACCCAGAACTTTCCCCAAACTCCTTGCTCTTAACCTGTATCATTGCATAGACAAAAATATGCTCTAAGTAGCAAGAGGACACCGATAAAATGCTGTGAGACAGAAGAATATTCTAGCTTCCCCCTTGTCATTCACATCTTCATCCAAGTCCATTATACTTAAACAAAAAAATCCCCCATTTCAGATCTGTGGGGATCTTCTGGGAATTCCTTTACCTACTAGGAATATTTTCCTACAATGGTAGAATTTTTTTTTTTAATAAAACAGAAGACAATAGAAGTTAGAAGTTAGAAATGGAAAGGAGAGAGAATAGTTTCTTCTCTAAGTCTACACAAATGCATTTCTCTTAACAGTTCTCTTGAATCTTGGAGAAGATAGAAGCCCTGAGCTAGTAAACCTGGTACTCTTCCCAACACCTGCTCTCACTGTATGAGGACTAGGGATAATCAGGGAAGAAGATCCTACTCAATCTTCATCACATGCTTCACTACACTGACATTGTTCCAGACAAATAAATTACTTGAATACAGAAGGAGCAGTTATATTTGAATTTCAACTAAGCAACAACAATGATAATAGCAAAAAATAACAATATTAACAACTATGGATTTGTGTGCTTACTAAATAGTTCAGAAATGTGAGGTCCAACTCTGATGTGTCTGTTGTCCAATGCTTGGTCTGTGGTGTAGATCAAAAACTTTTCTCTGAAAATTCATCTGAAATTTGCATACAGTGAAATTCAAAGAACCCAATTTTTTATTGTCTATTTGGTCAGGGACTAATTGCCATATTAAAATCACCCTATTTTTTTTCTACTGAGTATTGGTTGCTTATTTAATCAAACTTAAATATTTTATTTCTATTGAACATGGAATTCTAATTCTTTCTTATTTAACCTTAACTCAAATCTTACTCTTTTCTTTAATAAATTAGGACACACTAGTCTTATAAAATGTTATTTCTAATTATCTGCTAGTATATTCCTCTCCTTTTATTTGACAAGTGAGACATATAATACCTCTATGTAAAGATATTTGATGATATAATACAGATTTTAATGAATGCTATATATGTTATTTCTATTGTAGAATTCACTTTAGTGTCTCCATTCATCAAAATATAGCATTCATATAGAGTTTCCCTAATAATTTTTTTGTTCCTTATGAGCAGACATATATAAATAAAGTAACTGCCTTACAACATGTAATTGGGTTGACTTACTTATTTGTATGTGGGGATTTATACAATGATTTATCTCCAAAGAGCAACTGAAGTAATTTTTTAAAATGGAAAACATGAAAATTTTCATGTGAATACTATAGGGAAGGTTTTAATTAAGGAGAAGGCTGACATATTTTCTTGGTAATGACAACACAGACATTGTTAAACTTCTTTGTGAGGACAATGAGAGAAAAGATAGGAGGGTGCTTTTGTAAAGTCATTGTTATTATTACTCAAGTCAATGAGCTGTTAAGTACAAGCTTAATCATGACCTCTGTTCTTCATCTTGATACTTAATAATGCACCAGATGCGCTTTTCCTTGTCAATTGCCTGATCTATCAGTTGACTGAGCATTCCCTGACAAATGTGTGACTATCTTACATCTTGGGAGGAGAGAGATGGTTTACCCACATCTAGCCTCCAGGCAAGTGCCAACTCATTTTCTGCTCAAAACTTCCTGTTCCCTGGGACAGGTTCCATCAGAAATTAGGCTGGAAATTTGTTGCTCACCCACAACATCTTAGGTCAGAAGAAACATTGGAAACAGTATCTCATCTTGATAAAAGATTGAGATATGTCAGATGACAGAATAATTTGAAAAGTTAAATAGTTATTTTTGACATGGAGTTTTTCCAGAAGATTCACTAGCTCCAGGAGCTAATGAAATGGTTGTGTCCTACACAGATACAGCAAAGGAGCACAACTAATTCAAGTGCTGCTCTGCAACTAACAATTCTGTGGAAGTCTTTCATTTATTTTCAGAAAAGTTGAGCTCAAATTGAATAAAGAACTATAGTCTTTTGAAGATAGAGAATGAAAGATTATAAAAAGGAGTATTTTAGACTCTTATAAATGGAAAAATATAAATTATTTTTAATTCTAAACTATCCTTTTACTAATGAAGAATAAAATTATCCAATTTTCAAAGAGTAAAAATTAATATTGAATTCCAAACTTACTTACCAATTGAATTACCCTTCAGGTATTTCAGGTGCTTACTATTTTTTTTATTTTTGGTTTTCATAGGAAAATTTAGATCACAGTTTAAGTAAAACAACAGCTTTACAATTTTTTGTTTTGTTTTGCTTTGGTTGGGTAAAATATTCTTAACCCAAAATTCAACAGTTAGTCATCAGTATTGTACTGACTAGGTAACATACACAATTATTTTTGCCCTTCAGAGTAAGAGACCTTTGTTCGTTAGCAGACACACACACACACACACACACACACCCCTACAACTTGAAAACTGAGCTTCTGTTAGGCCCCTTCACCATCTGTCTGTAGAAGAAATCAGTAATTTAATAGGCTTTGTCATATAGACTGACCATCTGCAATCCTGGTAACTATTTAAGCTATAAGATCCCAGTATGAAATCTGTTCAAATGCACTTTCTCAGGTCATTCAGTGCTTTATGTTTTCAACTATTTTAAAAGTAAATACAAGGGAAATCTTGGTTATATTGAGAGAAATTTCTTTATCAAGCAGAATGATCTAAGTAAACACTTCCAAAAATTATATCTGGATGTATACAATTTGACATTGTGCATTTCTGCAAAAATATGAGAAATAGTTGAAGATATCAAACAATAAATAGGGATTATAAAAAGTGATTTTTAACAAATATAGAAGTTGACTTTGATATATTCACAGAATTAATATCATTTTGGATACAATAGTAGATCATTTTAGTTCTTTAAAATTAATGTAAGTGAACATAGTTACTTTCAGTAAATTGAATCCCAGAGCTGAAATAAGGCTGCCTATGCCACACTATCAAATATATAGCTAGCACAAGCAGAATGTACTAGAGAAGAAAATTAGAAGATGACTTCATGAAGAGTTCCATGGCAAAGATCATTATACGAATTATAGAAAGAACTATTAGTTTCCTCTCATAAATATACAATAAGAATATTTAGTTTAAGTTGTGAAAGGCAATCCATTAACGAAGGCTATCCATTAGATATTTAATTAATCATAAGGCATATTTTACAAAGGTACATTTTAAATCTAGTATCTAATTCAATACTGTAAAAATGCCTTAGCGTCCCTCAATCTTAGAAAACTCAATATTCAAGAATGGGGCTGATTTCACTGTTTGTTCTTCATTAAAACAGGAAACACAGATAGTTGCAAATAATCCAAACTTGTTCCTTGTATTATTAGGTACAATAGAGACATGGAAGCATCTATGAACTCCAGTAATCCTGCTTTCTAATTACAGACAGTCACCATAAGCTAGTAGATACCTATATCCAGTAGATAATGTAGAGTGGGGCAGAGAATAAACACCTGTTCTTCAGGATCAGCCCTCACCAGCCCTGGAGTCCTTCCCAGCAATTTCCCGATCTCTTTCACTCTAAATCTGGCCTTCTTTGCTCATTCCTAAACTTAGCCAAGTTTCTTGAAGTTTACTCTTTGTGTCCTTAAATCTTTTACATATAGCTGCCTCCTCTCAACCAGACTACCTATTGAACTTCCTTGGCCACCCTGCCCAAATCCCACAGCTCAGGAGGATTATGTCTTGTCTCTCCTTCTAGATTCCAAGTTCCTTGAGGATATACACCATATTTTATGCCTCACTGGGATCCCATGTAATCCTACAAAGTACACTCAGTAAATTTACATTAAGTTGATCCTAGGGCCATCCAATTTCAACATAAAATTCATTGGACTGGTTCAGAAAGAGACAGATTTTAGTTTACATGTCTTATTGGAGTTAGCTGCTTTAAGAGCTGTGTGGATAAAGATTGAGCAGCGGTATCTGCTGTGTCTGTAGGACATGAGAATGATGACACATGTGCACACAGTTGTGATCTTGGCAAGAATTTGATGCAAAGAGTTGCAGCTTCTCATCTAAATGTTTTCAAAAGATTCTATAGAAGTTGTCTTGCATGAACTTTTATAGGATAATATGTACTCTTGGTCATGCTCTGCTTCTGTACTGGTCAAATAAATATTTATTTATATCCTCTAGACCAATGGGACCAAAATCTGCCCAGGAGTCAGGGAAATGGGCTGGGTATAGCCCAAAATGAATAGTGGCTTTTGGTATTGCATAATACTATCCTTTATAATTACCCCACTCCTAATCTGTAATGGTAGGCCATGTAAAAGGATATTCAGCTTCCACAAAAGACTGACTCTCCACAGTTCCATATTTTAGTAGTAAAAACCACAGCAATGAGAATTTCCTTATTCAGAAAAGCAGAATAAAATTCTCTAATTTTCAAAGAATAAAAATAAATAATAAATTCCATATTTTCTTACCAAGTGAATCACCCTCCAGCTACTTCAGGTGCTCACCATGTTTTATTAATTCCTTGCTTCAAGTTTCATTTTATCATATTTAATAGTAATTATTGACTTTTCTTTTTTTTTTAAGATTTTATTTATTTATTTGACAGACAGAGATCACAAGTAGGCAGAGAGGCAGGCAGAGAGAGAGAGAGAGGAGGAAGCAGGCTCCCTGCAGAGCAGAGAGCCCGATGTGGGGCTCGATCCCAGGACCCTGGGATCATGACCTGAGCCCAAGGCAGAGGCTTTAACCCACGGAACCACCCAGGTGCCCCAATTATTGACATTTTTATGACATCTCATAAAACTGGAGGTGAAAGCAAATGGACTCACTTGCAAAAATTCCGAAAGTAAAATAAATAGTACCTCCCTCTTCCAGAACTTCCTAATCCCACATACACTAAAGGAACCTGAGTGTCACTACATGTAAGGCTTGGGTTCTCATCTCTCCATCTCACATCCTCCCACTGCACCAACAGTTAAAGCCAATCTTGATAAAAGTTCTTTATTAGTATGTTCTCATCACAAAACACCATGCTCTACACTGAAAAGCTAAGGAGTCAGCCAAGTTACCATTTGCCTTTCATCACTGTCTTAAATCTTAGGAGTTTAGATTTCAGAAGACCAAACAGTATTCCATTTGGAGTTATAAAGCATTATGAAACAAACTCCATTACCTAAGAAAGTAAAAGCTAATGTGACAATTACCTACCTATGCCAAATGACCCACAGGTGTTTCAATTTCACTCAATTTATATTTAGGACCTCTCAGCTGCTATTTCTCAAGAGTTGCTGAGAAACAGTTTTTACTAAATCTACAGAGCATTTCAAAAAGGGTATAATTTTCCTTCTACAACATGGAATGTAGAGAAGCTAGCTAATCAAAAGCAGGCTCTTTACTAATGTAAGAGTGATACAAACAATTTTAAACATAAAAAGTTTTGTGCTCGCTTCGGCAACACATATATTAAACATAAAAAGTTTTATTCTTGGGGAAATATGAGTTATGGGAAAACAACACATAAAAAAGTATAAAAAGTAACCACAGAAATTTAAACTATTAACAGCACATGCAAACAAATGGGTTAGCCTGTGTGCGAAATGGTAAATGGACTGAACAAAATATTATGTCCCATTTTCTCTTATCTGCACTCATCAAAGTTAATATTGTACAAAATGTTTGGCTATGCTATATGCTCCCATTTGTAAAGAAGACTTCTGGACACTTTTCAATGCTCTGTTTTTCTTTTTGATGGGCAGAAAGTTTCATATATACAATTTGCTTATTCCTCTGTCAACATTCTGTAAAAATAGAATGATCTTTTTTAAAAGTGTGCCCCTTTTTGAAAGAACTTTTAAAGAAAATTTTTAGCATTGGGTGTTATACACAACTAATGAATCACTGAATATTACATCAAAAACATTAGGTATTATATGTTGGCTAATTGAATTTAAAGAAAAAAAGAAAATTTTTATTTTATTTGTTTTTGAGGGAGCTGGCACAAGAAGTTTAGAAAGATTAGGCATACTTTATTCAACATATTGACATGACTTTACTTCTCTTCTGGTACACTGAGGTATGAACCATTTAAACACTCAAATGGAGTGATCTTGTGGATGGTACAATCACAAATACCTTTTTAAACAAATGTCTCATTAGTACTTAGCTTTGAGAGGAGAGTACCAAACTGAAGGCAGAACGTAAATTCCTTTTTTCAGCATATGCATTAAGAAGTAATTGTCCATCTATAACCTTAAGAGTCTTTCCAGTTTTGTGGCCCTATCATTATAAATATGCAGTGTATGGTTTCTCTTCTTTAAGAGCTTAAGTATAAGACAGGCGTATACAATTCTGTCAGCACCATCCAACTCACATCATCTCTCTCCCACTAAATACTTAACATAAGGTTAATTTTTACCTGCATTTGAGAATGTTCATAGATTATATCCATATGATGTTAATTCTGTAGAATATTAGGTTACTTTACATTCTCCGTAGCGGAATATCTTTTCCAAAACTGGATTGAAGTTCAGCTGGATCTTAGAACTTACCGAACAATCTGGGACCTTACCAAGTTCCACTTGTATGAGGGGATCTCAGTTTTCCCTGTTGAGGTACTATCAGGTAAGTTGGATTTGGATTCAAATACATTTTGCAAGTGAATATTTGCAAATGTAAATAATTCCATAAAATGAAATGTAAAGTTATACCAAATACGGGAGTAATTTTTTTAACAATATCTCTTTAGCAATACACTTTAATATAACTATCATGACATTTGTAAATTGGTGTCAACCCAGGGGCCCCTAGAGTGTGCTTCTGTAGTCATAAATCTATCAGATCTGAATTTCTCCATTCAAATTATATAGTTTTGCTGTGTGTAGTTTTTATTGTCAATTTAATTTTTGTTATTTTTATTATTAATGTTCACTGTGAATCCTTGCATATAATTGAGAATTTCCATACTTATCCAGGATATATTTATTATAATACTATTTAATATAACCTACTCATATTACTTTTTTATTTTGAGAGAGAGAGAGTGGGGAAGGGGTAGAGGGAGAGGGTGACTGGGTTCGATATTATGACTCTGAGATTGTGACCTGAGCTGAAATCAGGAGTTGGGTGTTTAACCAATTGAGCCACCCAGGGATCCCAAAACCTACCTATTTTAATATAGACTTTTGAGAAAAACCGTTTACACAATGACAAGAAATACTGGTATGTCTTAGATTGACTCTTTTTAGAGTCAATGAAAGAGTAATTAATTTTCCACACAATTATGTTCACTTTGTATATAATGTACAAATTTACTACTGCAGACCAAATGAAGATCAAAAAGGCAGGGGAAAAGTGCACTCAAGATCAAGTTACTAGGTACAGTTGATATGTACTCCTTTTCCCCATTCTCTATGGTTTCAGCTAAGCATTGAGAAGTTTGTTTCCTCTCCCATTATGTGCCTTATGCTCCATTCAAATGCATTTCAGCCAACTAAAATAATTAGTCAAATACTCAGAATCACTTTTTTGTAACCTATTGGGACTATTTTCCTTCCACTCGGTTACCTAAAAGAAGTTATTGTCTTAGCCCAGTGCCAGACACAAAGCATGAGCTAAATAAATGTTTAAAAGTCAATTAATAGGTAGATTCTAAAGATGTAGGAATAAGTAATTTTCTAAATCAAGGGAAATGTATGTATTTATGACATTAGACATCAGTGTGGAAACACCATATCATCTCAACACTTAGCAAACCTTTAAATAAGCTTTTTGGATTTCTTGATGGTGATTTCCATTGTCAGCCTATTGGTGCATCTGTGAAAAAAAAAAAAACTGCAAAAAGATAAGCTATTGGCGAGGATGCGGAGAAAGGGGAACCCTCCTACACTATTGGTGGGAATGCAAGCTGGTGCAACCACTCTGGAAAACAGCATGGAAGTTCCTCAAAAAGTTGAAAATAGAGCTACCCTATGACCCAGCAATTGCACCACTGGGTATTTACCCTAAATGTAGTGATCCGAAGGGGCACGTGTATCCGAATGTTTATAGCAGCAATGTCCACAATAGCCAAACTATGGAAAGAACCTAGATGTCCATCAACAGATAAATGGATAAAGAAGAGGTGGTATATATATACAATGGAATACTATGCAGCCATCAAAAGAAATGAAATCTTGCCACTTGGAATGACATGGGTGGAACTAGAGGGTATTATGCTTAGCGAAATAAGTCAATCAGAGAAAGAAAACTATCGTATGATCTCCCTGATATGAGGAAGTGGAAATACAACCTGGAGGGCTTGGGGGATAGGAAAAGAATAAATGAAATAAGATGGGATCGGGAGGGAGAAAAACCATAAGAGACTCTTAATCTCACAAAACAAACTGAGGGTTGCTGGGGAGAGTGGGGTAGGGAGAGGGTGGTGGGGTTATGGACATTGGGGAGGGTATGGGCTATGGTGAGTGCTGTGAAGTTGTAAACCTGGCGATTCACAGACCTGTACCCCTGGGGCTAATAATACATTATATGTTAATAAAAAAATTTTTTTTAAAAGATAAGCTATATTTTATTTGTGTGTTATTTTAAGCAAAATTAAAAACAAGCATTATTCAAAGGAGTGTAGAGTTCAGTTGATAAATTAGAAGCTGCTGGAGAACACCCAACTGACACTAAGAGCATCCTTTATAGGGAATTCTCCTTTCATAATAGGGAATGGAGACAGAAAGGATGATAGAGAAGTCCACAAATCTCCTGTCTCTGAAAGACTGTAGAAACCATTTAGACCAGAATGGAAAGACATCCCATGCTCATGGATTGGAAGAACAAATACTGTTAAAATGTCCATACTACCCAAAGAAATCTGTACATTTAATGCAATCTCTATCCAAATGCTACCAGAATTTTTCACAAAGCTGAGCAAACAATCCTAAAATTTGTATGGAACCACAAAAGACCCCAAATAGTCAAAGCAGTACTGAAAAAGAAAAGCAAAGCTGGAGGCATCAGAATTCCGGACTTCAAGCTGTATTACAAAGTTGTAGTCATCAGGACAGTATGGTACTGGCACAAAAACAGATACACAGGTCAATGGAATAGAACAGAAAATCCAGAAATGGACCCACAATTATACTGTCAACTAATCTTTGACAAAGCAGAAAAAAATATCCAATGGACAAAAAGACAAATCTCTTCAATAAATGGTATTGAGAAAACTGGACAGCAACATGCAGAAGAATGAAACTGGACCACTTTCTCACACCAAACACAAAAATAAATTCAAAAGGGATGAAAGACCAAATTCCTGAGACAGGAATCCATCAAAATCCTAGAAGAGAACACAGGTAGCAACCTCTTTGATCTCAGCTGTAGCAACTTCTTACCAGACATGTCTCCAGAGGCAAGGGAAACAAAAGCAAAAGTGAACAACCAGGACTTCATCAAAATAAAAAGATCTTGCATAGCAAAGGAAACAATCAACAAAACTAAAAGGCAGTCTACAGAATGGGAAAAGATATTTGCAAATGACATACCAGATAAAGGATTAGTATCCAAAATCTATAAAGAATTTATCAAACTCAACACCCAAAAAACAAATAAGCCAGTTAAGAAATGGGCAAAAGACCTGAATGAACATTTTTCCAAAGAAGACATCCAGATGCTAACAGACACATGAAAAGATGCTCAACATCACTCATCATCAGGGAAATACAAATCAAAACCACAATGAGATACCACCTCACACTTGTCAGAATGGCTAAAATTAACAACACAGGAAGCAACAGATATTGGCAAGGTTTCAGAGAAAGGGGAACTCTCTTACACTGTTGGTAGGAATGCCAACTGAATCAGCCACTCTGGAAAACAGTATGGAGGTTCCTCATAAAGTTAAAAGTAGAACTACCCTATCATCAGCAATTGCACTAATAGGTATTTACCAAAAGGATACAAAAATACTGATTTGAAGGAGCACACATGCCCCAATGTTTATAGCAACATTATCAACAATAGCCAAATTATAGAAAGGGCCCAAATGTCCATCAACTGATGACTGGATAAAGATGTTACACACACACACACACACAGAGGAATATTATTCAGCCATCAAAAAGAGTGAAATCTTGCCATTTGCATGATGTGGATAGAGCTAGACTGTAATATGCTAAGCAAAATAAGTTAGTCAGATAAGGACAAACACCATATGATTTCACTCATATGCAGAATTAAAGAAACAAAATAGATGAACATAGGGGAAGGAAAAGAAAAAGAGGGAGGGAAACAAACCATAAAAGACTCAAACTATAGAGAACAAATTGAGGGTTGATGGAGGGAGGGAGGTGGATGATGGGTATTAAGGAGGGCACTTATTGTGATGAGCACTGGGTGTTATACGTAAGTGATGAATCACTAAAGTCTACACCCAAACCTATTTTACCACATATGTTAACTAATTAGAATGTAAATAAAAACTTGGAAAGTAAAAAACAGTAATGTAGTTCTTCAGAAAGAGAGAAAAAAAGTCTATCTGCATTTTAAATTCTGGTCATGATAGAACAGTATCATCAACAGCTATGCAACTGAAAAAACTATGTAAACAATTGTTTTCAGGCATTGGACAACAGAAAAAAAACTTGATAAAATTCTCCAGAGAAGAGAAATGCATGAGGAAAGCTACACATTCACTCTGATTTTCTCCTGGGAAGTCCTCTTTCCAAAAGGAAGTGGAGGGAAGCAGAGTCCAAAAAGAAAGCAGCAGGATGAAGGAAACAGAAATCAGTGTTTGGGGCTGCCAAGGTAACTGGAATTTTCTGGAAATGTACCAGATAGGAGAAAGATGTTCAGAGAGGGGATACCAAAAATCAACATAGAAAGAGTTTGGGCCAAATGCTATTTTTTTTAAAAGATTTTATTTATTTATTTGACAGAGATCACAAGTAGGCAAAGAGGCAGGCAGAGAGAGAGAGAGGAGGAAGCAGGCTCCCCGCTGAGCAGGGATCATGACCTGAGCCAAAGGCAGAGGCTTTAACCCACGGAGCCACCCAGGCACCCCTCAAATACTATTTTATACTATGTACAGAGCCACATTTTACAAGGACTAGAGCAAAACAGTTACTGGGTGACTGTGAGTTGAACGATTCTGGAGATAACACGGTGCTGGAAAAAACTGGAGTTTGAACTATCCACAGTGGAGAAAACTTGCTGAATATCTTGGGAATTCAGTTGAAAATTCTAGAAGGATAACTTCAGGAGGGTTACAGTAAGACAGCTAATTCAACTAAGTAGAGTCTTAAACCAAGCCTCAACAGGATCAAGCTGATCCTCTAGTAATTTAACTGCCCAGTAGTACAAAACTCAATGGTCTTTATAGGAAGACAAGAAATCTAGATTCTCAGTAACATGACATCCACAGTCCCCTGCATATTATCAAAAATTACTAGATGTATGTTGACCCAAGAAAATATTAATATCTAACTATGAAAACAACAGATGAATGACACAATCTCACAGATGACCTAGATTTTGGAATTGGCAAATAAGGTCTTTAAAAGAGTTATTATAAACAGATGAAGAGATAAAGATGTACATTTCAAGATAGGAAAGGGTCAATCATCAAGAAATCAGAATGCTCTTTTATATACACCTGGTAACTGAGTTTCAAACTATATGAAGAAAACACTGACAGAATTAAAAAGAAGTACTGACAAACCTACATTTATACTTAGATATCATTTAACACTTATGGCTTGGTAATTGACAGAATAAGTAAACTGAAAAATCACAAAGAATATAAAATAATTTAATAACATTATCAATCAATTTAATCTAATTGCCATTTATGGAATATACACCCAGCACCTAGAGATTATATAGTCT
This sequence comes from Lutra lutra, assembly GCF_902655055.1. Classification (NCBI taxonomy): domain Eukaryota; kingdom Metazoa; phylum Chordata; class Mammalia; order Carnivora; family Mustelidae; genus Lutra; species Lutra lutra. Next base: position 118,925,034 of record NC_062279.1, on the reverse strand, counting down.
TTTAAAGTGGACATGTACCATTCATAAGACAGATCATGTACTGGGCAAAGAAATGAAGTCTCAATAAATGTACTAGAATTGAAATCATCTAGCATATGTTCTCTGACCATAATAAAATTAAATTTAAAATCATTAACATAGGATGCCTGGGTGGCTCAGTGTGTTAAGCCTCTACCTTCGGCTCAGGTCAGGATCGAGCCCAGCATCGGGCTCTCTGCTTAGCAGGAAGTCTGCTTGCCCCTCTCTCTCTGCCTGCCTCTCTGCCTATTTGTAATCTCTCTCTCTGTCAAATAAATTAATAAAAATCCTTAAAAAAACATAAAATCATTAACTGAAGCGATGATGACAATATCAAAGTATTTTAAAATTAAGCAATTTTCAAAAGGAAAATGCAGAATAGTTGGGAAATATTAGACTTAAATGGTAATGAAACCACAACAGGTCCAAATTTGTATGATGCTAACTAAAGTAGTAAAGGGAAATGTATAGCTCTATATTAGAAGAGAAGACCAAAGGCTATAAAAAGAAAACTGAACATTTATTTGCACTTAGCAAATAAACAAAAGGAAGAAAATAATAAATATAAAAGCAGACATCAATGAAATAGAATACAAGAATACAATGAAATAGTAAGGGCAATCAACAAAGCCAAAGCTGATTCTTTGAAAACATTAATAACATTGACAACCCATAACTAGAGTCATCAAAAATAAGAGAGGGAGAAACAAATATTAATATCAGGAATGCAAGAGTGTATCACTAGGGAAACTGCAGACATTAAATAAATAATAAGGTAATTATTATTTGAAATTTTCTGCTAAAAAATGAGGCAACTCAGGTAAAATGTAAAAATTTCTTGGGGAGGAACAGAAGTTGTCAAAATATGAAAAAGTTAGAGAATCTGAATATCCCAGTATCTGTGTGAGTTTGGAAATAAAATCTTTTACTTGAAGACAGTTCTGATCTAGACTCTCTGACAAATTCTACTAGCACATTAGGAAGAAATACATTTCTTTCCTTTGTTTCAGAAAATATAGGAAGAAGGAGAGGGAACAATTTTATGAGGTCAGAAAAAGCCTGATACCAATTTTATAGACCAGTATCTCTTATGAACATAGACACAAAAACCTCTAACAAAGTAATAATTGAAGTCTAGCATTGTGTAAAAAAAATATATCATAACCGAGTGAAGCTTTTCATAGGAAAGCAAGGCTGGTTCAATAGTAGAAAATCAATTAATCTCAATAAAAATCTGCATCTCAATAGGTGCAGGAAAAGTATTTGAAAAAAATCTAACAGTTAATTACGATAAAAAAAAATTTTAACACATTAGGAAAAGACTCTGATAAAGGGTACAACACCTGGAGCTACAATTATATTTGATGGTAAAAGACTACTCTTTATCCTTAGGATTGGAAACAAGCAAGGTATCCATTCTCACCATGTTTCTTCTTTCTTGAGGTCCTAACCAATGTGGCAATGCAAGAAAGAAGGAAAACATAACTATTAGAAAGAAAAAAACTAACATTTTCCCAATGATACAATTTATTAGAAAATACCAAGGAATCTATATAACTACTAGAACTATTAAGTGAATTTAACAAGGTTACAGGATACCAATATAGGTCAAATACAAAACTAAGGTGTTTTTCTAAATTTTAGCAAGAAATAATTAGAAAATTAAATTTAAAACCATCATATACACAATAGCAACAACAACAAAACATTGTCTTGTGATGTATAGCCAGGCAACAGAACACCATTAAGCAACACAGAGGAATGACTGATGTATGCAACAACAGGCATGAATCTCCAAAGCATTATGATGAGCAAGAGAAACCAGACACAAAATTATATTCCGTTGGTGTATAACTTCATTCACATGAACATCTGCAATAGGCAAACTACTCTATGATTTCCGATTTCAGAACAGTAGTTTCCTGTGGGAAATGGGGTTGACTGGAAAGAAACATGAAGGAACTTTTGTGGGATGAGGGAAAATGTCTGTATCTTAAAAATGGTATGGATTAGAGTCATGTGACTGTGTCAAGACTCTTTGAACCGTACCCTTAAGATCTGTGCATTTCACTGTATGTAAATTTTACATCAATAGTTTAAAAATTTCTTAAATATTTTACTTCAATTATTTTTTAAAGTGTATTAAAAAATACATCTACCCATGGTTTTCTCTATGATCACAATTCTTTTCTGAAAAACTAACAATGTCATCACACTCTCAATGTGTTTTTTTCATTTCTGCTGAGGTTTTTGCTTTTGCATTAGTTCTTGGTCTTGACCATATTTCATTACAATTAGCAACAATTTTTGATACATTACTAATTTTTCTCTATATTATTAGACTTTTGTTACGTTTTTTTCCCACCACTTGATTAACAATAAACCATTCTTGTTATTGAGCATGTAGTCAGTAGTAATGGGAGTTTTTGGTGAGGATTAGTCCCTTGTCTGAGGCATTAACTCCTTCCCTTATATCCTGGAACTCAGTAATAAAATATCTGTCATTTAAACATAACTTCTTGCATCCTTGAACTTGGCAGCTCTTTTCCCTGCTGCATGTTGATCTGTGCTGTGCCCACAGTCTGAAACAGCTTCTCTCTTTTGCATTTGTCATTTATTCAACAAATATTTATCACACAGTTACCATACGTCAGGTGGTGGGTGACAGTAGGCAAGGCAGTAAGCACTCACTGCTTTTTTAAAAAAAAAAAAGCAGGTAAGTTCCCATCCCTTTTTAGTTTACAGTCTTAAGTATTTGGGTTCAGACGGTAATCAAATCATCACACAGGTACATGTATAATTAGGACACAAAACAGCCCATCATAAGCCCTGGGAAGAAAGTGCTCCATGCAGATCTCACTTAAGTGCAACAAGTGGATTTTTGTCTGAGAAGATAAATTTTGAACCTAAATTAAGAGGACCTATGAGAGCTAAATAGGAAATACAACCAACAGGGCAGGGGGAATGGGTTTCGGGGCAGAGGCAGTGGCATGCACAGAGATGTGGAAGCAGGAGGGAGCATGGTGGTGTACAGAAGTGGGAAGAAGGCCAGGGGAGCTGGACTGCAGAGAGGGCAGGGCAAGATAGAGAGGCCTGCATGCTAAATATTTTAGCCATTGTTCCCCAAAATTGCCAAGCCACCAAAGGGTTTTAAGAATGCACTGGGGAGAAGAAATAGTTTTATTCTAAACAGATTGAGTTTTGAAAATGTCACTTTAGCAGTCACAATTTATCAAGGTTGTTTTACAAACTACTTCACCCGTTAAACCTTTCCTCTCAACCAGAGGGGATTTCTATTTTTGAACCTCATAGCCATTTTCTATATTCCTTGTAGAATCCTTGCAGTAATGTTGTCTTACACCATTGCTTACTTGTTTAATCCTTGCTACACTATAAACTGTTTGAGGGTCTGGACATTTTTATTTCACCTTAGAATACTCTGTTGTACCTAAGTAGGGGGTCCAAGGTATTTTTGTGAAATCTATGAAAAACAGTAAGGGAAAAGGTACTGATTTATTCTCATCCAATGACTAAACACAAGGTGATCGAGGGCATGCCTGTACTTGTGGTAATCAGTGTTGCAGTGCAAATGGAACATAGGACATCGAGGTCAATTGTCTCTTAGGAATCTGTGGGATTCCCAACAGGTTCATGCAGTCAGTAAGACCTTGGGGCTGTCTTCTCATTCTGGTTGAGCTTGGGAGGTCTGGGAATTTAATTTCTGGTACATTTGTAATATAATACTATATGTCAACTGGAATTAAAGCAAAACTTAAAAAGCCAAATAAAAATTTCTGGCACATCCAGAAGGACTCACACTCCGGAGAGCTGACTCACAATAACCAGATGGAGAAGCAAGAAATATTTTATAAAAAAAAAAGATGTTATCCTTATTTTTCAGAGGACAATACAATTATGACTTGCATTTCTTGATTAGTGAATTGTTTTCCTCTAGGTAGAGTATACTCAAGATGCCAAATTATATGCACAAAAAGCAAGGAATCAGAGCAAAGTAAGGTAATTGTCTCCTCTTGATGGCTAGTTTTCAAGCTATCCCACTAGTATGTAGCAAGGGCTACCTACTCACATTTGTTGACCAAGGCAAGTTTTTCCTGGTGAGTGCTAGAGGCACACTGGGAAAAATTTACATATGAATTTTCATTTCCCAAAAGGGGCATGTTATTCTTTTGCATGATAGCCCTTTTTCTTCAATTAGGTCATGGGTAAGTCTTAAGTGGGGGATACATATATAAAACATTTAAAATAATGCCTAATACATTATCTGATTCATTTAAAGTTATTTCTTGAATATCTCTTCTCTGATCCAGTATGGACTGATTTAATAATTAGCTCTGAGAGGCAATTTCATTTCTCTACTTCCATGTTCTTGGGAATGGAGAAAGTCCCTTACCATCCCTCATTAGGAGCAAGCATGCTATTTTGAATAAGTACAGCATCTTTACAGTAGTCACCCAAGCAATATTTTCCTAAATAGCACAATAAAGTATCCTAGCTCAAAAGAGTCAGGCAAAAATCCTACAGTGCCTAAATTACTTCAGACTTTTTTAGGAAGTGGGAACATAAGATTGTAAGAGCCCATATTTTTAATATTCAGTCTTATTAAGGTTAAATTCTTACACTTTACAAAATATCTGGCATTAGTAATAAGAGTGCCAGCACATCACTACATCAATTAGAACAAGCTTGTTTATTTCTTGTCCACTTGTCCGGGAAGCTAACAATTATTTTGAGGCTATTTTATTAGGTACATTATAGGTTTAGGATTGTTGCTATTTCTTGAGAATATTATAATATTGCTATTGTTTTTATCTTCAGTAATGTATTTTGCCTTAAAGCCTACCTAGCCTGATGCTAACATATATATGTTTATTTCTCTACCCTTGTACAGTCTTTTTTATTATTAATTATTTTTTTAACGTATAATGTATTATTTGTCCCAGGGGCACAGGTCTGTGAATCATCAGGTTTACACACTTCACAGCACTCACCATAGCACATACCCTCCCCAATGTCCATAACCCAACCACCCTCCCCATACCCACCTCCCCCCAGCAACCCTGTTTGTTTTGTGAGATTAAGAGTCTCTTATGGTTTGTCTCCCTCCTGATCCCATCTTGTTTCATTTTTTCCTTCCCTACCCCCCAAAACCACCACTCTGCTTCTCAAATTCTTCATATCAGGGAGATCATATGATAATTGTCTTTCTCTGATTGACTTATTTCACTAAACATAATACCCTCTAGTTCTATCCACATTGTCGCAAATGGCAAGATTTCATTTCTTTTGATGGCTGCATAGTATTCTGTTGTATATATATACACCACATCTTCTTTATCCATTCATCTGTTGATGGACATTTAGGTTCTTTCCATTGTTTGGCTATTGTGGACATGGCTGCTATAAACATTTGGGTGCACGAGCCCCTTCAGATCACTATGTTTGTATCTTTAGGGTGAAAACCCAGTAGTACAATTGCTGGGTCATAGGGTAGCTCTATTTTCAACTTTTTGAGGAACTTACATGCTGTTTTCCAGAGTGGCTTCACCGGTTTGCATTCCCACCAACAGTGTAAGAGGGTTCTCCTTTCTCCGCATCCTCTCCAACATGTCGTTTCCTGATTTGTTAATTTTAGCCATTCTGACTGGTGTGAGATGGTATATCATCATGGTTTTGATTTGTATTTCCCTGATGCTGAGTGATGTTGAGCATTTTTACATGTATCTGTTGGTCATCTGGATGTCTTCTTTGCAGAAATATCTGTTCATGTCCTCTGCCCATTTCTTGATTGGATTATTTGTTCTTTGGGTGTTAAGGTTGATAAGTTCTTCATAGATTTTGGATACTAGCCCTTTATCTGATATGTCATTTGTGAGTATCTTCTCCCATTCTGTCAGTTGTCTTTTGGTTCTGTTAACTGTTTCCTTTGCTGTGCAAAAGCTTTTGATCTTGATGAAGTCCCAATAGTTCATTTTTGCCCTTGTTTCCCTTGCCTTTGGCAATGTTTCTAGGAAGAAGTTGCTGTGGCTGAGGTTGAAAAGGTTGCCCCCTGTGTTCTCCTCAAGAATTTTGGTGGATTCCTGTCTCACATTGAGGTCTTTCATCCATTTTGAGTCTATTTTTGTGTGTGGTATAAGGAAATGGTCCAGTTTCATTCTTCTGCATGTGGCTGTCCAATTTTCCCAACACCATTTGTTGAAGAGACTGTCTTTTTCTCATTGCACATTCTTTCCTGCTTTGTTGAAGATTAGTTGACCATAGAGCTGAGGGTCTATTTCTGGGCTCTCTATTCTGTTCCATTGATAGATGTGTCTGTTTTGTGCCAGTACCTTACTGCCTTGATGATAATAGCTTTGTAATAGAGCTTGAAGTCTGGAATTGTGGTGCCACCAACTTTGGCTTTCTTTTTTAACATTCCTCTGGCTATTCAGGATCTTTTCTGGTTCCATATAAATTTTAGGATTATTTGTTCCATTTCTTTGAAAAAAAAAATGATGGTATTTTGATAGGGATTGCATTAAATGTGTAGATTGCTTTTATCTTTGTACTGTCTTTTTTTAAAATTTTTATTTATTTATTTGACAGAGAGAGAGAGAGATCAAGATCACAAGTAGGCAGAGAGACAAGCAGAGAGAGAGGGGGAAGCAGGCTCCCCGCTGAGCAGGGAGCCCGATGAGGGGCTCGATCCCAGGACTCTGAGATCATGACCTGAGCTGAAGGCAGAGGCTTAACCTACTGAGCCACCCACGTGCCCTTGTACTGTCTTTTTGAAAAAAAATTTTCCTGTACTTTCAACTTGCCCTTATGTTTTAGACATTTTTCTTATAAATGGCACTTAGCTGTGCTTTTTTTCAATCCAATCATATAATCTCAGTCTCAAAGCGTGATTTTCAAATTGAATGTCTTCTTGCTGTGTCCCCAGATGGGAAGAGAGCTCTCTGGAATCTCTTTATATGGGCACTAATCCCATTCATGTCAGTGCCATCCTCATGACCTAATCACCTCCCAAAGGTTCAACCACCTAATGTCACACTGGAGGTTAGGATTTCAAATTATAAATTTTAGGGGAACACAAACATTCAGTCCACAACTTGGGTATGTGAAATCAAAATGTTTTTTAACTAGTATTTTTCCTAGCATTATTGAGATATAATTGACATATAACATTGTATAAGTTTAAGGTTCACAATGTGATAATTTGGTAAATGGATACATTGTAAAATGTTTACCACAATAAAGTTAGTTAATGCATCCTTCAACTCACATAATTACCACTTTGTTGTTGTTACTGTTGTTTTATGGAGAAAATGTTTAAGAAAAGTCTCTTAGCAACTTTCACGTATACAGTACAATATCATCAGTTATGGTTATAGCTGGTTTACATTAGATCCACAAAACATATTTATCTTACAACTAGAAGTTCATACACTTTGAACAATATCTCCTCATTTCCTCCATTTCCTGGCCATTGGCAACCACTGTTATAGTCTCTGCTCCTAGGAGTTCACTTTTTTTTGTATTCTACATATAAGCAATGTAAGTATTTGTCTTTCTCTGACTTATTTCACTTAGCATAATTCCCTCAATTTCATCCATGTTATCACATGGGGCACTATTTCCTTCGGCTTTTCTCACAGCTGAATAAAAATCTGTTATATATATGAAATACAGTATGTATATATTGTGCATGTGTGTATATATATATATATATATATATATATATATATATATATATACACAATATATATGGACTACATTTTCTTTATTCATTTATCCATTGATAGACACTTAAGATGTTTCTATGCTTTGGCTACTGTAAATAATGCTATAATAAACATGAGAGTTCAGATATCTCTACAATATACTGCTTTCATTTTCTTCAGATAAATGTCCAGAAGTGGAATTCTTGGATGATAAAATAGTTTTATTTCTAATTTTTCAAGAAAAATCAACAGTGGAGATTTTCCATAGTGGCTATGCCAATTTACACTTTCACCAACAGCACATAAACATTCCCTTTTCTTCACATCCTTGCCAGCATTTGTTATCTCTTGTCTTTTTGATAACAACCATTATAACAGGTGTGAGGTGGTATCTCATTGTGGTGGTGATTTGCATTTATCTGATGATTAGTGATGCTGAGCATTTTTTCATGTGCTTGTTGGCTATTTGTATGTCTTCTTTGGAAAAATATCTATTCAGATACTTTGCCAATTTTATTTATTTTATTATTATTTTATATTTTTTTAAATTTATTTTTTATTTTTATTTTTTATAAACATATAATATATTTTTATCCCCACGGGTACAGGTCTGTGAATCGCCAGGTTTACACACTTCACAGCACTCACCCCAGCACATACCCTCCTCATGTCCATAACCCCACTCCCCTCTCACAACACCCCTCTCCCCAGCAACCCTCAGTTTGTTTTGTGAGACTACGAGTCACTTATGGTTTGTCTCCCTCCCAATTCCATCTTGTTTCTTTTCCTCTCCTCCTACCCCCTTAACCACCCATGTTGCATCTCCACTTCCTCATATCAGGGAGATCATATGATAGTTGTCTTTCTCTGCTTTTCTTACTCCGCTAAGCATGTTACCCTCTAGTTCCATCCACGCCGTTGCAAATGGCAAGATTTCATTTATTTTGATGGCTACATAGTATTCCATTGTGTATATATACCACATCTTCCTTATCCATTCATCTGTTGATGGACATCTAGGTTCCTTCCACAGTTTGGCTATTGTAGACATTGCTGCTATAAACATTCGGGTGCACGTACCCCTTCAGATCACTACGTTTGTATCTTTAGGGTAAATACCCAGTAGTGTGATTGCTGGGTCATAGGGTAGCTCTATTTTCAACATTTTGAGGAACCTCCATGCTGTTTTCCAGAGTGGTTGCACCAGCCTGCATTCCCACCAACAGTGTAGGAGGGTTCCCCTTTCTCCACATCCTCACCAGCATCTGTCATTTCCTGACTTGTTAATTTTAACCATTCTGACTGGTGTGAGATGGTATCTCATTGTGGTTTTGATTTGTATTTCCCTGATGCCGAGTGATATGGAGCACTTTTTCATGTGTCTGTTGGCCATCTGGATGTCTTCTTTGCAGAAATGTCTGTTCATGTCCTCTGCCCATTTCTTGATTGGATTATTTGTTCTTTGGGTGTTAAGTTTGTTAAGTTCTTTATAGATTTTGGACACTAGCCCTTTATCTGATATGTCATTTGCAAATATCTTCTCCCATTCTGTCAGTTGTCTTTTGGTTTTGTTCACTGTTTCCTTTGCTGTGCAAAAGCTTTTGATCTTGATGAAGTCCCAATAGTTCATTTTTGCCCTTTCTTCCCTTGCCTTTGGCGATGTTCCTAGGAAGATGTTGCTGCAGCTGAGGTCGAAGAGGTTGCTGCCTGTGTTCTCCTCAAGGATTTTGATGGATTCCTTTCTCACATTGAGGTCCTTCATCCATTTTGAGTCTATTTTCATGTGTGGTGTAAGGAAATGATCCAGTTTCATTTTTCTGCATGTGGCTGTCCAATATTCCCAGCTCCATTTATTGAAGAGGCTGTCTTTTTTCCATTGGACATTCTTTCCTGCTTTGTCGAAGATGAGTTGACCATAGAGTTGAGGGTCTATTTCTGGGCTCTCTATTCTGTTCCATTGATCTATGTGTCTGTTTTTGTGCCAGTACCATGCTGTCTTGATGATGACAGCTTTGTAATAGAGCTTGAAGTCCGGAATTGTGATGCCACCAACCTTGGCTTTCTTTTTCAATATTCCTTTTGCTATTCAAGGTCTTTTCTGGTTCCATATAAATTTTAGGATTATTTGTCCCATTTCTTTGAAAAAAAAAATGGATGGTACTTTGATAGGAATTGCTTTAAATGTGTAGATTGCTTTAGGTAGCATAGACATTTTCACAATATTTATTCTTCCAATCTAGGAGCATGGAACATTTTTCCATTTCTTTGTGTCTTCCTCAATTTCTTTCATGAGTACTTTATAGTTTTCTGTGTATAGATTCTTAGCCTCTTTGGTTAGGTTTATTCCTAGGTATCTTATATTTTTGGGTGCAATTGTAAATGGGATGGACTCCTTAATTTCTCTTTCTTCTGTCTTGTTGTTGGTGAGGGAAATGCAACTGATATCTGTGCATTGATTTTATATCCTGACACTTTACTAAATTCCTGTTCAAGTTCTAGCAGTTTTGGAGTGGAGTCTTTTGGGTTTTCTACATATAGTATCATATCATCTGCGAAGAGTGATAGTTTTACTTCCTTTTTGCCAATTTAGATGCCTTTAATTTCCTTTTTTTGTCTGATTGCTGAGGCTAGGACTTCTAGTACTATGTTGAATAGCAGTGGTGATAACGGACATCCCTGCCGTGTTCCTGACCTTAGCGGAAAAGCTTTCAGTTTTTCTCCATTGAGAATGATATTTGCAGTGGGTTTTTCATAGATGGCTTTGATAATATTGAGATATGTGCCCTCTACCCCTGCACTTTGAAGACTTTTGATCAGGAAGGGATGCTGTACTTTGTCAAATGCTTATTCAGCATCTATTGAGAATATCATATGGTTCCTGTTCTTTCTTTTATTAATGTGTTGTATCACATTGATTGATTTGCTGATATTGAACCAACCTTGCAGCCCTGGAATAAATCCCACTTGGTCATGGTGAATAATCCTTTTAATGTACTGTTGAATCCCATTGGCTAGTATTTTGGTGAGAATTTTTGCATCTGTGTTCATCAAGGATATTGGTCTGTAGTTCTCTTTTTTGATGGGATCCTTGTATGGTTTTGGGATCAAGGTGATGCTGGCCTCATAAAATGAGTTTGGAAGTTTTCCTCCCATTTCTATTTTTTGGAACAGTTTCAGGAGAATACTAATTAGTTCTTCTTTAAATGTTTGGTAGAATTCCCCTGGGAAGCTGTCTGGCCCTGGGCTTTTGTTTGTTTGGAGATTTTTGATGACTGTTTCAATCTCCTACTGGTTAAGTTAGGGGTCTGTTCAGGCTTTCTATTTCTTCCTGGTTCAGTTGTGGTAGTTTATATGTCTCTAGGAATGCATCCATTTCTTCCAGATTGTCAAATTTGTTGGCGTAGAGTTGCTCATAGTATGTTCTCATAATTGTCTGTATTTCTTTGGTGTTTGTTGTGATCTCTCCTCTTTCATTCATGATTTTATTTATTTGGGTCCTTTCTCTTTTCTTTTTGATAAGTCTGGCCAGGGGTTTATCAATCTTATTAATTCTTTCAAAGAACCAGCTCCTAGTTTCATTGATTTGTTCTATTGTTTTTTTGGTTTCTATTTCATTGATTTCTGCTCTGATCTTTATGAGTTCTCTTCTCCTGCTGGGTTTAAGGTTTCTTTCTTGTTCTTTCTCCAGCTCCTTTAGGTGTAGGGTTAGGTTGTGAACCTGAGCCCTTTCTTGTTTCTTGAGAAAGGCTTGTACTGTTATATATTTTCCTCTCAGGATTGCCTTTGTTGTGTCCCACAGATTCTGAACCGTTGTGTTTTCATTATCATTTGTTTCCATGAATTTTTTCAATTCTTCTTTAATTTCCTGGTTGACTCACTCATTCCTTAGAAGGATGCTGTTTAGTCTCCGTGTATTTGGGTTCTTTTCAAATTTCCTCTTGTGATTGAGTTCTAGCTTCAGAGCATTGTGGTCTGAAAATATGCAGGGAATGATCCCAATCTTTTGATACCAGTTGAGACCTGATTTAGGACCAAGGATGTGATCTATTCCGGAGAATGTTTCATGTGCACTAGAGAAGAATGTGTATTCAGTTGCTTTGGGATGAAATGTTCTGAATATATCTGTGATGTCCATCTGGTCCAGTGTGTCATTTAAGGCCTTTATTTCCTTATTGATCTTTTGCTTGGATGATAAGTCCATTTCAGTGAGGGGAGTGTTAAAGTCCCCTACTATTATTGTATTATTGTTGATGTGTTTCTTTGATTTTGTTATTAATTGGTTTATATAGTTGGCTGCTCCCACGTTAGGGGCATAGATATTTAAAATTGTTAGATCTTCTTGTTGGACAGATCCTTTGAGTATGATATAGTGTCCTTCCTCATCTCTTATTATAGTCCTTGGTTTAAAATCTATTTGATCTGATATAAGGATTGCCACCCCTGCTTTCTTCTGAGGCCCATTAGCATGGTAAATTGATTTCCATGCCCTTACTTTAAATCTGGAGATGTCTTCTGGTCTAAAATGAGTTTCTTGTAGGCAACATATAGATGGGTTTTGTTTTTTTATCCATTCTGATACCCTGTGTCTTTTGATTGGGGCATTTAGCCCATTAACATTCAGGGTAACTATTGAGAGATATGAATTTAGTGGCATTGTATTGCCTGTAAGGTGACTGTTACTGTATATTGTCTCTGTTCCTTTCTGATCTAGTACTTTTAGGCTCTCTCTTTGCTTAGAGGACCCCTTTCAATATTTCCTGTAGAGCTGGTTTGGTGTTTGCAAATTCTTTCAGTTTTTGTTTGTCCTGGAAGCTTTTAATCTCTCCTTCTATTTTCAATGATAGCCTAGCTGGATATAGTATTCTTAGCTGCATGTTTTTCTCGTTTAGTGCTCTGAATATATCATGCCAGCTCTTTCTGGCCTGCCAGGTCTCTGTGGATAAGTCTGCTGCCAATCTAATATTTTTACCATTGTATGTTACAGACTTCTTTTCCTGGGATGCTTTCAGGATTTTCTCTTTGTCAGTAAGACTTATAAATTTTACTATTAGGTGATGGGGTGTGGACCTATTCTTGTTGATTTTGAGGGGGGTTCTCTGCACCTCCTGGATTTTGATGCTTGTTCCCTTTGCAATATTAGGGAAATTCTCTCCAGTAATTCTCTCCAATATACCTTCTGCTCCCCTCTCTCTTTCTTCTTCTTCTGGAATCCCAATTATCCTAATATTGTTTCGTCTTATGGTGTCACTTATCTCTCGAATTCTCCCCCTCGTGGTCCAGTAGCTGTTTGTCCCTCTTTTGCTCAGCTTCTTTATTCTCTGTCATTTGGTCTTCTATATCGCTAATTCTTTCTTCTGCCTCATTTATCCTAGCAGTGAGAGCCTCCATTTTTGATTGCACCTCATTAATAGCTTTTTTGATTTCAACTTGGTTAGATTTTAGTTCTTTTATTTCTCCAGAAGGGCTTTTATATCTCCCGAGAGGGTTTCTCTAATATCTTCCATGCCTTTTTCGAGCCCGGCTAGAACCTTGAGAATCGTCATTCTGAACTCTATATCTGACATATTACCAATGTCTGTGTTGATTAGGTCCCTAGCTTTCGGTACTGCCTCTTGTTCCTTTTTTTGTGGTGAATTTTTCCTCTTTGTCATTTTGTCCAGTTAAGAGTATATGAAGGAGCAATTAAAATACTAAAAGGGTGGCAAAGACCCCAGAAAAATACACTTTAACCAAATCAAAAGAGATCCTAAGTCATGGGGGGGAGAAAGGGGATAAAAAGAGGTTCAGACCAAAAAAAAAAAAAAAAAAGAAAGAAACAATTAAAAAAGAAAATGAATAAAGAAAAAATGTAAAAAAGAAAATATATATATATATATATATATATATATATATTAGATAAACTAGTTTAAAAACGTTAAAAAAGAAAAGGTAAAAGTTAAAAAAAAATTTAGCAGAAGAAGAAAAAAAATTGAAAAGAAGAAAAAAATTAAATTAACTGCAAGACTAAAGAATCATAGGGAGAAAGCCATGAGTTCCGTGCTTTGCTTTCTCCTCCTCTGGAATTCCACCGCTCTCCTTGGTATTGAACCTGCACTCCTTGGTAGGTGAACTTGTCCTGGCTGGATTTCTTGTTGATCTTCTGGCGTGGGGGGGGGGGGGGTCCTGTTGTAGTGATTCTCAAGTGTCTTTGCCCCAAGCGGAATTGCACCGCCCTTACCAGGGGCCGGGCTGACTAATCAGCTGGGTTTGCTTTCAGGTGCTTTTGTTCCCTGAATGCTTTCTGTAGAGTTCCGGAGTACGGGAATGAAAATGGCAGCCTCCCAGTGTCTGGCCCGGAGGAGCCAAGAGCTCGGGCCCCCACTCCTCAGTGCGCCCTTAGAGAATAGTGCCCAATTACTCCCATCTCCCAGGCCTCTGGCTGCGCTCTGAACTCACCAAGCCTGCAACCGGTTCAAGGTAACCCCGAGCTGAGAGCTCACTCCTCGGCTCTGTCTCTGTAGCTGGCTTCCCCGTTCTAATACCTGCAAGCTCTGCGACACACTCAGACACCCCCGATCCTTCTGTGACCCTGCGGGACCTGAGGCCACGCTGACCCCGCGTAGGCTTCACCCCAGTTTAGCCTCTGGAGCGATGTCCCTCAGTGGAACAGACTTTTAAAAGTCCTGATTTAGTGCTCCGTTGCTCCGCCACTTGCCGGGAGCCGGCCCCACCCCTCGCAGTCTATCTTCCCGTCGTTTTGGACTCACTTCTCCGCCAGTCCTACCTTTCAGAAAGTGGTTGATTTTCTGTTTCTGGAATTGCTGTTATTCTTCTCTTTGATCTCCCGTTGGATTTGTGGGTGTTTGCAATCTTTAGATAAGTTATCTAGCTGATCTCCTGCTACCTGAAGTAGTCTCAGGCTGCTACTTCTCTACCATCTTGACTCCTCCCCTGGTGGTATATTTTCTTGAGTCGATACTTTGCCAATTTTAAATCAGATTGTTTTGTTTGTTTTTATTTTTGTTTTGCTATGGAATTGTGCGAGTTCTTCATATATTATGGATGTTAACCTCTTATGGTTTCCATATGTTTTTTATGGACATTTTATTGGGAGGATATTTCAGTTTACCAGTCCATCAATTGTGAAATTATCCTCAAAAAAATTATATGCGAACTTCTGGCTATATTTTTGGAAACGATTTATATTCTGTAATTGGCAGATAAGAAATAGAGATATAATTCTACTTGTTCACCTTTTAAAGTATGTTCAACTGTTTGATTAAAATACTTACAGATCCTTATAAGAGTACATTGGAAATTATGTCATGACAGAATTTTGGATTACAGACATAGTGCAGTATTTCTCAAAATGAGTTTGGTAAGACGATTTCCAAAATAGACTACTATCTCAATGATGAAAATAACTGTATTAAGATCAAGTTAGTAAGATATTATATTAAACTAGATTAAACAGCTTTCTTAATTGCAAGACATATACATAATATACAAGCTGAGTCTCTGAGAAAGTGTTTCTCAAACTAATTTTCTTGGAGCATCTTGTATTAAGCATTTAGAGACATGCACCACTTCTAGAAACCATGACTTCCATGTTTAAAGTTCAAATTTCCAATTTTTCCATCAAATTATATAAATCAGACCATTATATTTTGGATCATGACATATAAATGATTCATTAGTTTATAGAATTAATAATGGGCTCTGATTCTTGGTAGCAACAATATTAAGATACCTTAAAGAAAGCTAAAATTTGATTTCTTTTTCATTTTTAATATTATCATACTCTGATACATATTTTGTATACTAATATTCATAATAGAATTTAAAATTAGAATACTTATATATTTTGGTATGTAAGATTATGAGACTTAGCAAAAGGAATTAGCGATCTCAATACAGAAGGGAAAAAACATTTAAGAAATAAGTTTTCCATAGCAACAGAGTCATATTTATCCCATAGTGATTATACCAAAATAGCTTATCTGAAAGCCCTGGACACTTTGAATTAATGGAAAAATTGAAAAGAACATTAAAGTCTCATTACCCTGGATAGTGATTCATGAATTAGGTTTAATAGCCTAAGTATTCTCCCATCTGCTGAGAAATATATCTACAGAGGTTTAACATTAATTTCAATAATTCCAGTTTTAAATGAAGTTTTTCACAAACAGAACTTATTAAAAGATTTGAAACACTTCTTTAGAAAAATCCCTAAAGCCTCATATGATTGAAATCTGCTCAGAAATATAAAAACAAAGAAACCATGAAAATAGACGTAAATATCAAAGGAACAAAAATGACTTCATAAGAAACTACAGGGTTCACTGGCTATTAAAGGACTGATTTTTCTGTTGTAGGTTAAGGTAATTCCTAGATTTTTCTTCTAGGGATTTTTCTATTAACTAGTCATATCCGTGATAATTAACAACTGGATAAAATGTAGACAAAACTGAAAATTTTAAAAATCACAAAATGTTTGAGTAAAAAAGGTCCTCGGAGAGGATTTCTTAAAGCCATTCAATTTACAAATGAAGAAATTGATAGCAGGTGAGGTAAAACATTTACCCAAGGTTGCAGTGACTTAGTGATTTCATCCCCTATTTGAGCATTTCAGTTCCATGACTCAGAGCAATTGCTTATTAACTTCAGTTACCATACTGTTGAAGATTTTCAGTGATACATAAATAGGTGGACAGATAAACTGATAGACAGGTTGGTAGATAGGTAGACAGACAGACAGATAGATTGATTACTAATCCCTCCCCAAAATATTTCACTCATGTGTGTTTGCATGCATACACTTCTGAGTGTATATACTGCTGGCCCTCCGAAGTTTCAAATCTTGAACCAAAATGGTTCAGTCTGAAATTCAATTGAACCAAAATGGTTACAGTCACTTTGGAAGTCAGTCTGGCAGTTTCTTACGAAACTAAACATACTCTTACCATATAATCCAGGAATCACACTCCTTGGTATTTATCCAAGTTCGCTGAAATCTTTGTCTACACAAAAACGTAAATATGAAAGTTCATATCAATTTTATTCATAATTGCCAAGACTTGGAAGCAACCAACTTCCCTAAACAAAAGAACAACAAAAAAAATGTTTTCTCTTTTTTCCTCCATCTTCATCCATCTCTACTCTTCCAGTCTCCTAGTTTCTCAATTGTTTAAGTGTTAATAAGTTCCATTCTAATAAATGAATAAAACTTAAAATAAAATGACCTTGTGAGAAACCTCATTTCAGGGTAATTTTGGCCAGATAATAGTAAAGAATCACTACATTGCTTTAAAAGAATTCTGTATTTGCAAAATATATGACTGCCATTGCTCACATTTCTCTATGAAGGAAGACAGCATCAACACTAAGAATATCACAGTTGTGCTTCAGGGTTTTTTTTGTTTCGTTTTTGTTCTAAATCTTAAAATCTTGCCCCTCTTAGGGCTCTCATGAAAATAAAATGAGTTAATGAAACCAGAGTGCTTAGCTAAGAGCCTGGGGCATAGTAGGTAGTCACAATAAATATTGCTTTACTTCATTCTCTGCTTTGAAATTGCATAATTATTTTAATTCCATAAAAGTAGAAAAAAAAATGTTTGGTTGAAATGTAATAAAAAGTATAAAAATGGATGGAAAAGTATAATAGGTCACTTCAAATTACTTTCTCCAAGCTACTCGGGAATTCAAAATGAATTGAAACATAAACAGAAAAAGAAACAAAGAAATGTCCCACCTTACTTGTGCTTACTTGGAAGAAGTAAGACAGGTTATGATAAGACTTCAGCAGGTTTGTCATTCAAAGCTTGGGCTACTTGTCTGTCTTTATTAGTACCAGGTAGTAATTTGAGGGAGATTTAGACATTCCAAAATCACCCAGATTTGGTTGGTTTTCAGTAGCTCTATTTTAAATCAGGCCCTGAATATACACACATAATATACAGTAGCTCTATTTTAAATCAGGCCCTGAATATACACACATAAGCAACCCTGGGATAAATGTCAGTGGATATAAAAACTAATAAACCTTTCTTATCATCAGAAAACTGACAGAACTATTGTTGCTATTTAGCTCAGTACGATAAATAAAGTATGAAGGAAGTGAATAGGATTGAAACCTAACACAGAAAGACCTCAGCCTGCTTGGAGGTAGGAGTAATTAGATCTGAGCCTAGTCTTACTCTACTCTAAACAGGAATTAGCCAGTTCGAGTGTTGACTGAAAGAAAAACATTCCATCTATGGACAGGCAGAGACAAGAAATCGGGTGCTGTGAACTGAATGGGAAAATGTGACTAATGTAAACCTGTGGGACTTTTGGGAACTTCAGGCTATTAATGTGGAGACTTGTTGATTTTCCTGAACTTTCTATGACACTTCTATGTGATGGGAGTGAGAAGTGTTCAAAGAAGAGACTTTCCAAGTGTAAATTATAACAAAAAGGCAATTGACTAAAACTGCAAATTTAAATACAGATCATCAAATAAACAAAGAAAGTGAAGTGACAGAAAAGGTAGCCAGGACAGGATTCAGAAGGGCAAGAAGGATAAAAGAATTGACTGTATGGGGCCACTGAAATAAGAAGGAGGTAGAGGTACTGGAACAAACAGGTAGACGTTTTTAGGTAAATAAAACAAAGTCAGTAGACTAACACTACCTAACTTCAAGCCTTTATAAAACTATGGTTATCGGGGCACCTGGGTGGCTCAGTGGATTGGGGCCTCTATCTTTAGCTCAGTTCGTGATCTCAGGGTCCTGGGATCAAACCCTGCGTCGGGCTCTCTGCTCAGCGGGGAGCCTGCTTCCCCCCCCCCCTCTGCCTGCCTCTCTGCCTACTTGTGATCTCTGTCTGTCAAATAAATAAATAAAATCTTGAAAAATAAATAAATAAATAAAACTATGGTTATCAAGACAGTATGATATTGGGGAAAAAAGGACAAATAAATGAATAGAACAGAACAGAGAGCTCTGCAAAAGACAATTTCAAGAGATTAAGACAAGCCACAAATGGGAGAAAATATTTGCAAAAGGCACATCTGATAAAGTACTATTACCAAAAATTTACAAAAAATTATTAAAATTTAACAATAAGAAAATGAATAATCTGATTTTATTATTTTTATTATTTATTTGTTTATTTAGAGAGAGAGAGTACTCACATGTAAGGAGGAGGGGCAGAGGGAGAGGGAGAAAGAATCCTAAGCAGACTCCATGCTGAACACAGAGCCTCACATGGGACTTGATCTAATGACCCCCTAAGATCATGACCTGAGCCAAAATCAAGAGTCAGATGCTTAACCAACTAAGCCCCCCAGGAGCACCAATAATCTGATGTATTAAGGGACATCTCACTAAAAAAGACATAAAGGTGGCAGGTAGGCACATGAAAATGTGCTCAACATCATATGTCACCAGGGAAATGCAAATTAAAACAAGATACCAGTACACAACTATTAGAATGGCCAAAATCTGAAACTCTGACAGCGCACATGCTGAGAGGATGTAGAGTAACAGGAACTCTGATTCGCTGCTGATGGGAATGCAAAATGGTTACAGTCACTTTGGAAGTCAATCTGGCAGTTTCTTACGAAACTAAACATACTCTTACCGTCTAATCCAGGAATCACACTCCTTGGTATTTACCTAAATTCGTTGAAATCCTTGTCTACACAAAAACCTAAATATGAAAGTTCATACCAATTTTATTCACAACTGCCAAAACTTGGAAGCAACCAACACGTCCTTCAGTAGATGAATGAATAAATAACTGTGGTACATACAGACAATAAAATATAAGTACTAAAAAGAAATGAGTTATCAATCCACAAAAAGACATGGAGGAGCACTAGATACATATTACTAAGTGAAAGAAGCCAGTCTGAAAAGACTTCTTACTTCTTCTTACTGTTTGATTCCAACTATTTCACCTCCCAGAAAAAGCAACACTGTGGAGGCAGTAAAAACATCAGTGATTGAAAGCGATTAGGGAAGAGAGTGGGATAATAGGCAGAGCACAGAGGATTTTTAAGGCAGTGAAAATACTCTGTGTGATACTAAAATGGTGGATAGATGTCATTACACATTTGTTCAAACCCACAGAATATACGACACCTGGAGTGAACCCCAGTGTGAACAATGGACTTTGGGTGATAATGATGTGTGAGTGTAGCTTTATCAATTACAACAAGCATAAACTAGTGGAAGATGTTGATATACTGGTGGGGGAAGCTATATATGTGTAAGGGCAGGAGATATATGGGAGATTTCTGTATCTTTCTTTTAATTTTGCAGTGAACCTAAAGCTACTCTAAAAGATAAAGTTTATTAATTTAAATAAGTAAATATATACATACACACTTCAACAGTCCTATTTCCACGTGTTGAGACATCAGTTACTCAGCTTTTGCAAATTCCCCAGATCATGTAATTCTTTTGTTTGTTTGTTTATTTTCAAACAATGGTTATTTTGGATCACTGACCACTTTAAAATATCTGGGATATTTTATCACTCTTAATTTAACCCCTGAATGATAAGTTATCTCTAATTACTTGAGTAGAGATAAAAGACTAGTCAGAAATGGGTATTTTTACATTTCTATTTAAAGAAGCCTGCTCCTTCTTGGAATAAAATCAACCTCTTTAAATGAAAAAACTTAGGTTGCCATTGATATAGGTGACAAAACCTCATTCCGAACTATGCGATCCTGAGAGGAATTTAACTTATATTTTAGTGTCACTCTGTGTATTTCAGGTTCTCTTCCCATATGTATCAGTTAAATTTCCAGGATGGTGAGGGACATAATAACTAGAATTATTATCTAATTACAAATATGAGTATGGTTTTCCTAAGTTTATAGTCCTGAAAATACTTATGTCAATACATTCTTCCCAAACTTAATCATATGTTAAATATTCTGTGAAGAAACTAATACTAAATAACTTTATGATAAATTAATTTGTTAGAAAAGAATAATATATAATATCAATCTAACTGAATGTGTGATTAGATTATAAATATTTTCCTAGGACTACCTAGAATAAATATGAAAGGAGAAGAATGTCTTAAAATTAAACTTTAACTAAATCTACAATTAAGTACATATCTCCTATGTTGTCCTCTTGACCTGAAGAAAAGTTAAATCCTCACAAAATACACCTCGAAAGCATTACTATCACATTCAAACCTATTCTCCATCTACTTCATGTGCATCTGAGTATATATACTCTGCATATAAGACAATATTTACGTATTTAATGCTAGGGATCAAAACTGAAGAACAAATGTTGGTAAACAGGAATAAAGATAATTTTGACAATCCGTGTTAATTTATAACATGTCTATTTGTAGTTCTGTTGCAAAAAGCAGCCATCATTTTCAATATGACCTCAATGTCTTGTTTTAAAGAATTATTATGAATTTCCAGTGATGGCAGGCAAAATAAGGACTAAGATTCAGGAGGAGAAGGAAACACAGGGAAGGGAGTCTAGCACTTCCCATTGTAGTGTATGCTGATTCCATTAAAGGTGATGAGAAGCTGAATGGGGCTTTTGACAGCCTTTTGGGGCCATAGCGGATAGTGTAAGAATCCAGAATAGTGGCCTTTTTAGAAGGAAGGAGGGAGTAAGGATTGAGAAAGGGCAACTATCTTTACATTGACCTTAGTGGTGGTTATACAGGTGTTCACTTTGCCCTAATTCATTGAGCTGCACATTATTATTTTGTGCACTTCTCTGTATGTGCATTGTATTTCAAAGTAGACAAGCAAAAATGTTACCATGCTAAGGAATGTTAACTCGTGCTTACACTCTTAAATTCACTTCAATAAGCACCATCGAGCATCTTCTCGTGCCAGCCACGATGTTGAGTGTTAATATTACAACTTTAAGTAAAAGACAAATACCATATGATTTCACTCAGATGTGGAATTTAAGAAACAAAACAAACAAACATGGGAAGGGAAAAAAAGAGGAACAGATTTGTAACTATAGAGAACAAAATGGTGGTGGAGGGGAGGTGCTTGGCAGGATGGGTTAAACAGGAGATGGGGATTAAGAAGGGCGTTTGTGATGAGCACTGGGTGTTGTATTTGGAAGTATTGGATCACTAAATTCTACACCTGCAACTAATATTACATTGTATTTTATCTAGCTGGAACTTAAGTAAAAACTTTTTAAAAGGCCATAAAGTTTTAAAAAATAAACTTATGTGTAGAAACAAAAAGAAAAAAAGAGAGAGAGATGTCCCTGTTTTCATCAAGCTTACAATCTAGGAAAAATGTGGCATAATGAAATGCCATTGTATGAAAATTCAAGACTTCAGCAATCACACTAAAAGCCACTAACTTAATAAAGGAAATTACGTCAGTTCTAAATGGTAACTTCTGAAGCACATATCATAAATTTATACATTTAATATTTAGTTTTCTATGGTCACGTTTTTGCTGTGTTTTTTTTAGATTTTATTTATTTATTTGAGACAGAGAGAGTGTAAGTGGGGGAAGGAGCAGAGGGGTCTAGAGAGAGGGAGAAGCAGACTCCCTGCTGATG
This sequence comes from Lutra lutra, assembly GCF_902655055.1. Lineage (NCBI taxonomy): Eukaryota > Metazoa > Chordata > Mammalia > Carnivora > Mustelidae > Lutra > Lutra lutra. Next base: position 118,902,755 of record NC_062279.1, on the reverse strand, counting down.
GGGAGCCTCACATGGGACCTGGTCCCAGGACCCTGAGATCATGACCTGAGCCAAAGGCAGACGCTTAACCAACTGAGACACCCAGGTACCCCTTTGCTATGATTTTTAACGTTAACTATATTGTAAACTCCCTGTGGTCAGAGTCCATGTTTTATTCATCTGTCCATCCTCTATTCACTGCACAAGGTCCAACTAAGAGACATAAGCAAATAGACTGGATGAAGAAAAAAATCAAGATATATAGAATATCTTCTTTAACGTACCTGGTTGTTTGTGTGATTTTTGCTTTTTTTTTTAAAGATTTATTTATTGATTGATTTGACAGATAGAGATCACAAGTAGGCAGAAAGGCAGGCAGAGACAGAGAGGGAAGCCGGCTCCCTGCTGAGCAGAGAGCTCGACTCAGCGCTCGATCCCAGGACCCTGATCACAACCCGAGCGGGTCACGATCGCAGGACCCTGAGATCATGACCTGAGCTGAAGGCAGCAGCTTAACCCACTGAGACACCCAGGCGCCCCATGATTTTTGCTTTTTAAAAATAAGCCAATTCAAGGCAAGAGACTTTATTCTTTAGATTTTCTGGAAGAAATTAAATTTCATGAATAAATTTAGTACTTAATAATTCTTTCATGTTTATTAAATATCCATTGTTCAATCTTCAGTTTTTAATCTTAGACTGATTTGTAGCAATCAAGCAATAACTAATTTTCAGCACTTTAAGGATTTATAATTTAGTCCAAGTTTTTAATTTTAGAGATGAGGTAAATGAAGCCCAAGAATTCATAAAGTAATAATGCATAATACTTAAACAGCTCTGACCTGCAAATTTTCTCTTAAAAGATGAAAACTGTCTGAGATCACTTTATATGTCTCCAAATCTGTACTGTACTGTACTGGTGGTTATTTAATTCATTAAAGAAAAACACTTCATATTCAGTGCAAGAAAAGCAGTGTGATTAGCTTCAAACAGGAAGCAAAAATGTGAGATATACACAATCTTCAGGTGAAAAAAATCTACAAGAATGTGTTTTTAATACCAACAAATGGTTTCAATAGAGTCAATGACATTTTCTGGGGATATACAACCACAAGTTTTTTTTTTCATTTTCTATTATAAAACTTAGAAAATAATCTATATTCACAATCATTTTCTATCTGCAATCAAGGAACTTATAGTCTACAGATTTCTACAGATATAACCACAGATTTCATATTTGTTGTTATTTTAATAATTGCACCACAGTTTGAAAAGATTCAGCCAAAGAATTGAGTCTCTACCTTAAACTATCTTATATTCAAAAGGAAAAGTCAAATAGACAACCAAATTCATTAAATTAGACTCTTGGGATATGTGACCACTTTCTAAAAGAAAAACCACATTATATTCACAAAGCAGAGAAAGGCTTTCACTTAGAAGACTTTTTCACAAGACAGGGCTGAGAACTGACAGTGAGGGCCTCTAGAGACCATCTCACTAATTAATGTCTCTGGTATCCAAGGGTTTATTATCTCCATCGGGGCCTATTCATAGGTGGAAAATAAACCTGAAAGTGGATTCATTTCCAAGTTGTTATGCTAAACAATAAAACTAGTCATGACCCAATATATCATTTCTCCTTACCAGGAAACTACTTAAGAGATTTGAGATGATGAGTGAATGTCATTTTAAAATTAATGTCATTTAATGAACCATGGATTTAATGATGAGTATATGAAAGAAAAGTATCCGATTATTAAAAGATTATCTAAAATTACAGATTATACAACTTCTTGGGCACTTGATCTTTTTAATCAAATTCAGTTAATAAAAACTGAATAATGAGTCATTTAATAGAAAAATTCTTGCACCAAAGAGATAATCTTCCTAGGTTCAAATGTTTCTTGGAGTGAAAGATTGATTTAGAAAGAGATGACTGTCCCATGAAGACAAATTGGATAATAAATTCAGAGGAAAAAATTTGCTTTCCCCAAACATTTTGTAATCTAGAAATTAGAATGAAAATTAGCATATAGAATATTTTCATAATCAAAAAGTTAGGGCAGAGTTTCTATGTCCATTTTTTTCTCAAGTCACATTACTTCACAATATTCTTCCATACATGACTATTTTTGGTGTTTTATATTTAGAAAAATATGTTAGCTTCTTATTTTGCAGAGATAATATCCAGAGGGAGTTAAAGAAGCTGAAAACTTCATAATCAGAATCCTAACCCTCTGATATAACTGAAACAATATCTCCTTGAGTTATATTCTGGCACCAAATAGTAATTCTGGAGAAAAAATAAATACTAGTAAGAGCCCTGGACTTCATCAGCAACAGAAAAGACCAATATGTAAGACTTTCTCAGAGCTTTGCTACTTTAACGATAACCGATCCCCATTCAACCTCTTGAGAAAACTAGCAAAAGAGCAGGGGTATTGCATGGAAATGGCAATAGTGAGCAAAGACAACGCTCCTACTCCTGGCCACTACGGCACGTGAGGGAAGACAACTGATGTCTCAGTCAAGGCAAAAATAAAGAAGTAGAGATAACATTTGAAAATATGGTTGAGGATATTAGGAGAGTCTTTTAACCTTAGAAAATGAATTCCTTGAGCTACAGTGAAGAAATTTTGAAGAGGGATAAATAAGAGATAAACAAATATAGAGAAATGATGATAGCATCATGTAGACGATGGTTCCAAAGAATTGAGGAGGGCAGTAATTAAAGTTGGGCTTTGTCTGATGAGAATAATTATAGGAAGTTCAGTGAAATTAGCCTGTGAAGGCTTTCTCTACTCATGCTCACTTCCCCTTAATTTTTCCATCCACATCAATCTAGATTCTTTTCCCACATTCCACTGAAATTGCTCTTGCTAAGTTTAACAATGGCTTTCACATCACCAAAGCCAGTGAAACTTTTCTTCCAAATGATCTAACCTTAAGGAGATTGACCACTCTGCTTTCCCAGCACCACACACTCATGCATTTCTTCTTATTCCACTGGCTGCTCTTTCTGTCTTCTTCATTGTCTTTTCCTCTCACCCTAATATAATATTTCCTTCTCTTTCTCTACTGTCTTCTGAGGTAATACCAGCCAGTTTCATAACTTAATACCATTATCTCATGATTATCTCCAAACTTATATCTGCAGTCTAGGCTTTTCCTCTGAGATTGAGTTACATTTATCCAACAGTTTACTTGACATTTGTACTTGGGCCTCTAATAAGCATTTCAAAATTAATGTGACTCTTAAATTCCTTTCTCTTCTATTCTCCCTCTACTACCACAATAATGTCGATAGAATAAGTAAGTGAAGGGAAAACTACTAAGTTTAAATGGTGTACTGTGTTTCTTCTTCTACTTATAAATTCCTATTTTCAGCAGTCCCTTTCCAGTTCCACATGGTCTGCTAACAAGAATGTAATTATTGCCGTTGATTCATACCTTTTCAGTCATTATCTTCCTCTTTCCCTTTCCCTCTTCTGTTTCACAGTGAAGATCTGTGAAATCAGTGACTTGTTATTCTTGCCATATGGTGTCATGAGAAATAAATTATCAATAGGTTTTTTTTCCCAATACTTTTATTATTTATCAGAGGTGGGAAGCTCCTGGCAATTTTTATGAAGCTATAATAGGTAAATACTTGCCTAAAATTTGGCATTGCTATGATTTGACCTTTATCTGTCTTTCTCCCTACTCTTCTGTTTGAAGGAAGTTCCTTTTCTATGTGGGAGGATAGGTAGAACCTTTGATGTACTACTGGTGGAGAAATGTGCCAAGATTCGGAGAAAGCCTAGAAAAGGAGGTAAATGGTCCTATATAAATAAGGACATAGGGTCTCTCTTCTAAAATAGGCAAAAGAGACAGAAATAAAATTATAGAAACAGCAGCTGCCACATGAAATGGGATTGAGGGAACACTGTGTTGTGTGGGATAAACTCTTTTAACTGCTTCTTGAGGACATCCGTGAAGGTCTACATCTTTCTTTAAGGCTCTTGGAGTTGAATTTGTAAATATTTTGGATGTGTTACTGTGGGTCCTAAGGTCAAAGCAGTGTTAAATTTGCATTACACAATATTGCACACAAAATTTATTTAATTAAGCTATATTTAATTAAATACACAGTATATGGCCATGTTTCAGATGTTTATAAAAGAAAGAAATATATATTTCAATGATAATACCAAAAAGTTGAGAAACTGCATACTAAGTCCTATGCTTCTTATTGATTTTAATGTGACAAATTTACATTAATTGTCTTTATTTTAGTTATTATGTTCTCTATAGAAGCAAGATAAGGTTTAAATCCCACAATAATACTGATTAGTGACTTATCTTGTAAACTAGAGCCACAGTGATCTTGAGTCAATTGGTTTGACTTTTTTCTCCCTTCTTTTTCTTACTTTAGGAAAAACCTCATATGTTTTTCTGGAGAATTTTCTTTTAGTAGCAGTAATTTAGAGTTGCAGTTAAGCTTGTAGACTTCCATTTTAATAAATGATTTGCCTCTGTGTTTTCAGCTACAATTTGGGGATAAGAATAATTTTACATACCTTACAGGGTGTTTTAAAGATGAGTTAATGCACATAAAGCTCATAAAATAGTGTCTGACACAGTGTTTATATCACTACTTATTGCTCTAACGCTCCCATACCTCTGGTTCTTGTATCCCAATGAAAGCAGAAACCTCACCTAGGCTATCACTCATATTAGTTGTTTTCAAATAAACATTATTTTCACTATTGACATTAATTTCACCTCATTCATGACTATAATTCTTAGGGGGAAAAGTCAACAACTTGATCTTTTACTTTTGAGGAAAAACAAACTTACTAAATGAAATCCTTTAACCCACCATTTATAAATCAAACTAATCTTGTTTCAAAATAGTGAGAAAAGTAGGTAACTTGTTATACATTTTCAGACTTCACTATAAGAAGGAAAATTCTTTCTTGAGTTATCTATTCAAACAAAAATTGGGTCTAATGAAGAAAAATCAGAGAGGTACAAAACTGAATGGTATCATACTTGCAGTTATAATATCCATCTATTCTAATTTGAAAAAAAAAGTATTATCTCTATAAAAATTAAATAGCTCAAAAGGTTCTCAAACATGGACTGACTGATCTATAGCCTAATTTCTAAAAATTAGAAAAAAAAGGTAAAATCTGTCCCTTCATTTTATCTTTTTGGTTTCATTTTTACAAATGAAAAAGCCTTGAGATTTTAACATTGTTTTTGTTGTTAGAATCATGCAAATTTAAAACATTCATATTAAATTGGACTAAAAACAGAAATCAGGATAGCCTTGAAAAAATAAGCTTATCTTTAACCAAGTAAGGTTCAAAAAACATATTAAGCAATACTAGGCTCAGGTACCATTTTAAAATAGCTTTGGCACAACCACTGGAAAAATTGAGAGCTTAAAACTGACTGTGTCACACACAGTGTCAGTAAGCTTTTATTCTGCTGAAGTGTACAGATGATAATCAGATGGATTATTTTAATAATTCCATAAAAGAAAAACAAAATTGGTTCTTTTAAGGATTTATGAACTTTTACTAACTTAAAAAATGTTATATAAGTGTATTCTCTAGATTACCCATCTGTCAATCATTAAACTATAAAATACAAGTAGAGTATGATGCCTTTCAGTCCCGTTGGCTTTCCCTAAAAAAAAAAAAACAGAAAAAGAAAAAGAAAAAAGAAAGGATGAATACCCAAGTTTTGTAGCAACATGGACGGGACTGGAAGAGATTATGCTGAGTGAAATAAGTCAAGCAGAGAGAGTCAATTATCATATGGTTTCACTTATTTGTGGAGCATAACAAATAGCATGGAGGACAAGGGGAGATGGAGAGGAGAAGGGAGTTGAGGGAAATTGGAAGGGGAGGTGAACCATGAGAGACTATGGACTCTGAAAAACGATCTGAGAATTTTGAAGGGGTGGGGGGTGGGAGGTTGGGGGCACCAGGTGGTGGGTATTGTAGAGGGCACGGATTGCATGGAGCACTGGGTGTGGTGCAAAAATAATGAATACTGTTATGCTGAAAAAATAAAAAAAAAATAAATGCAATAAAATGAAGTTAGTGCTCTTATCAGACACATGGGGAATGCTCACAGCAATGACGGTCTTATTGTGGGTTCTTTTGAGTTTATAGTAGTGATAAAGACAATTTTTTTTAATGAAGGTAAGAATTAGGAGACAAGTTTGGAAAATGCTTAAAAGGTTATATGAAAGTGTAGATACCACCACTATTGTGACTAAATTCTAAGTAATTGCTAGTAGCCAAATACACTAGAATTGGTCATCAATAAATTTCATCATTTTATTGACAAATGTAATTTACTTGTTATGAAAATATTCTATATACATCAAATAATGCTTATAATAAATTAAGAGATAAATGAATCTCATTATATATCTCCTAATTTTGCACATTTAATTGTCATAGTAAGTATGCTCATAAATGGTGGTACAAGTTTTCATCAATCAAACTTTGAAGTCGAGAAAAAAAAACCTTCTGAGTTAAAAGAGTAGTTTTAACAAACACATCCCATGTCACTGTCTCAAAAATTGTCACCATAACTGCATATTTCAAAGACAAAAATTTATAAAACAGGAGAGATGACAATAGTAACAATCATTTGAAACCTCAAAAAAAAAAGAAATCCAATATGCCTGGTCCAAAATCAATAGTAGTGAAATCTAAGAACTTGGGTTTACACAGAAGAATCCTCAAAAGGTTCAGAAATTGTAATGGCTTTTTTTTTTTTTTTGTAGTGGATGGGAAATTAAAATAAAGAGGATTGGGCAAAAGATGTGTGATAATTTAGAGTCTTAGGATCTCCTAGATATACTTTCCTCTTCATAATCTGATGGTGTCCCTCCTCAATTCTGATTACAGACTGGAGAATTATTTTCTGGAGAAATGGAGGATTGACTAACTAATATTTACTAACACATAATAAATGTTGAAGGCTGAACCACAAAACTCAGTTTCCCTACTCAGCTACCAGGGCACTGACCCTTTACACTCCAAAGAGGATTTTATAAGAAAACTGTCTTAGAAACCTAAAATCTTATGAAAACCTCAACTACAGAGATTCTCCAGCAAAAATCCCATTCAAAATGAAACAAGATGGGATTGGGAGGGAGACAAACCATAAGTGACTCTTAATCTCACAAAACAAACTAAGGGTTGCTGGGGGAAGGGGGTGGGGTTATGGACATTGGGGAGGGTATGTGCTATGGTGAGTGCTGTGAAGTGTGTAAACCTGGCGATTCACAGACCTGTACCCCGGGGATAAAAATATATTATATGTTTATAAAAAATAAAAAACTTTTAAAAAATCCCATTCATATCATTCTAGAACAGCTAAAGTCAATAATTTCTACCTATATTTTCAGTTAACATTTTAGTTTCCCACTCTTAATTATGATATGAAATCAAAGACAACAGAAATGTGATAAAGTCTTTACCATGGTTCCAAACAGACAAAGTAACTTTGAAGAAATTGACACAATAGAGAAAAAAACTTAAAAATTTATTGCTAATATCTTCAGAAAGGTAAGAAAATATATTACACCTGTGACATAAGAAAATGATGATAGTTTTTAAAAAGAACGTTCAGAAACTAATAAAGAAGTCTTCCCAATAAATATAGATATCCAAATATGAAAAATTCAATGGGAAGTTTGAAAATGAAGTTAAACTCTCCAAGAAAGGGAGCAAAATGATAAAGAAATGGAAAGCAAGGAAAAAATACATGAAACCAGAGAACCAAGTAAGTTAACACCTGGATAATGGAAGTTGAAAAAGATGAAAGACAGAGAGAGAGGGAAAATGGAAGTATAGAAGCCATTAATAAAGTAATTTGAGAAAAAAAAAAAACTTGAAAATGAAAGACATAAATTTCTAGAATGATGTTTCACGAAGTACTTGGATGAAGGGATGAAAAAAACCCTCTTGAAGGTATATCATTGTGATATTTCACAGCATTGGGATGAGGCAGGGAGATTACTTTATACATAATAAGGAATCAGATAGTCTGAGAGTACTCAGGAATAGTAATGGAATTAAGAGAATTGAAATAATCCCATCAAATTCAGAGGAAAATACTTCCAACTTTATCCAAACCATAATTCAAAAATAAGAGTAATATGAACAACTTATAGATGCCTAAATTTTCAAAACTATTATCTCTCTTATATATTTACTGAGAAATTAACAGAAGGATGTCTTTCAACAAACAAGTCAAGAAATAAAAAGAAATAGGATATAGAAAATAAGAGATTCAACACAGGAGGGAAATAAAAGATTCTATAAAATTGAATTCCAGGGGCATGCCAAGATATCAAGTATTCAAAGTGTAGTGGAAAATGTGTCCAATTAGAGCAGAAGGACTGAAGAGACATTTATATTGAGGTCAATTATCAAAATGCCCCTTTTCTTATATTATCTTTTAGCATGATAAAGTATTGGAACATGAGTTCCCCTAAAACAAGAGAGTATATGTAAAATGAGAAAGAGCAAGAGTGAGAACAAGAGAATGAGAGAGAGATGTAAAATAAACTTGGAATCCAACTTTGGAGAATGGCAAAGGGAATTTTCCAAAGATAATCAGAAAGATCCTTGTCAACAATTGTTTCTTATGTTTGCATTTTTAGCCATTCTGGCAGGTATAAGGTGATATCTTATTGTGGTTTCATTTGCATTTCCCTGGTGATTAATGACGTTGATTATCTTTTCGTGTGTCTATTGGCCATCTGTATATCTTCCTTGGAATAATGTCTATTCTACCCATTTTTAATCAAATTATTCAGGTTTTTTGATGTTGAGTCGCATAAGTTGTTGATATATTTTTGTTTTGAGGTAATTGCAATAGTTTATTTTTGCTTTTGTTTCCCTTGTCTGAGGAGACTTATCTAGAGAAATGTTTCTACAGCTGATGTCAAATTGCTGCCTATGTTTCGTTCTAGGAATTTTAAGGTTTCAGGTCTCACATTTAGGTCTTTAATCCATTTTGAGTTTATTTTCATGTATGGTAATAAGAAAGTAGTTTAGTTTCATTCTTTTCTGTGTAGCTGTCCAGTTTTTCCAGCACCATTTGTTGAAGAGACTGTTACCCATGGTATATTCTTGCCTCCTTTGTCATAGATTAGTTGACCATATAAACCTGGGTTTATTTCTGGGCTTTCTATTCTGTTCCATTGATCTATGTATCTGTTTTTGTGCCAATACCATATTGTTTTGATTGCCACAGTTTTGTAACATAACTAATATCTAAAATTATGGTACCTCCAGCTTTGTTCTTCTTCAAGATTGCTTTAGCTATTTGGGATCTTTTGTAGTTCCATACAAATTTTAGGATTATTTGTTGTAAGATTATTGTTCTGATATCATGATATTGATATTTTGGTAGGGATTGCATTAAATCTATAGATATTTTTAGTAGAATAGACATTTTAATAATATTGGCTCTTCCAGTCCATGAACAGAGAATATCTTTCCCTTTGTTTGTGTTGTCTTCAATTTCTTTCATCAGTGTTTTATAGTTTTTGGGAGGAGATGTCCTTTGCCTTCTTGGTAAAGTTTATTCCTAGGTAATTTATTCTTTTTGGTGCAATTGTAAATTGGATTTTTTCTTCATTTCTCTTTCTGCTACTTTATAATTAGTGTATAGAAACTAAACAGATTTCTGTATATGAATTTTGTAGCCTGTAACTTTAGTGATTTCATTGATCAATTCTAGTAGTTTTTTGGTGGATCTCTAAGATTCCTATATACAGTATCATGTCATCTGTAAATAGTGAAAGTTTTACTTCTTCCTTACCAGTATAAATGTCTTTTATTTCTTTTTCTCATCTAATTTCTGTGGCTAGGACTGTCAGTCTACTGTGTTCAATAAAAGTAGTGAGAGTGAGAGTGGATATCCTTGTCTTGTTCTTGATTTTAGAAGAAAAGCTCTCAGTTTTTGACCACTAAGTATGATGTCAATTGTGAGTTTTCCATATACTTTATTATGTTGAGTACATTCCTCCTTTTTTTTACCTTTTATTTTTTTAATTTAAATTCAATTAACCAAGTTATAACATATCACTGGTTTTTGATATAATGTTCCATGATTCATCAGTTCAGTATAACTTTTTTTTATGTTGTGTTAGTCACCATACAGTACATCATTTTTAAATTAACATATAATGTATTATTTGCCCCAGGGAGACAGGTCTGTGAATCATCAGGCTTATACATTTCACCATACTACATTTCACCATAGCATATACTCACCTCCCCAATGCCCATAACCCAGCCACCCTATCTTTCCTTCCAACCCCCCAGCAACCCTCAGTTTGTTTCATGAGTTGAAGAGTCTCTTATGGTTTGTCTCCCTCCCGATCCCATCTTGTTAAATTTTTTCCCTCCCTTCTCCACGACCCCCCGACCTGTCTCTCAAATTCCTCGTATAAGAGAGATCAAGTGGTAATTATCTTTCTCTGATTGACTTACTTCACTTAGCATAATACCCTCTAGTTCCATCTATATCATTGCAAATGGCAATGTTTCATTTTTGATGGCTGCATAGTATTCCACTGTGTGTGTGTGTGTGTGTGTGTGTGTGTGTGTGTGTGTGTGTACCACATCTTTATCCAATCATCAGTTGTTGGACATCTAGGCTCTTTCCATAGTTAGGTTGTTGTGGACATTGCTGCTATTAAACATTGGGGTGCACATGCCCCTTCAGATCATTACATTTGTATCTTTAGGGTAAATACCTAGTAGTGTGATTGCTGGGTCGTAGGATAGCTCTATTATCAACTTTTTGAGGAACCTCCATACTGTTTTCCAGAGTGGCTGCACCAGCTTGCATTCCCACCAACAGTGTAGGAGGGTTCCCCTTTCTCTGCATCCTTGCCAACATCTGTTGTTTCCTGACTTGTTAATTTTAGTCATTCTGACTGGTGTGAGGTGGTATCTCACTGTGGTTTTGATTTGTATTTCCCTAACATCATTAGTTTTTGATACAGTATTCCACGATTCATTGTTTGCATGCAAAACCCAGTGCTCCATGCAATCCATGCCCTCCTTAATACCCATCACCAGGCTCTAATCACCTCAGCCACCTCCCTTCTAAAACCTTCAGTTCGTTTCCCAGAGTCCATAGTTTCTTGTGATTCATCTCCCCCTTTGATTTCCCCCCTTCATTTTCCCCTTCCTTCTCCTAGCATTCTCCATGCTATTCCTTATGTTCCACAAATAAGTGAAACCATATGATAACTGACTTTCTCTACTTGACTTATTTCACTAAGCATAATCTCCTCCAGTCCCATTCATGTTGATGCAAAAGTTGGGTATTCATCTTTTCTGATGGCTGAGTAATATTCCATTCTGTATATGGACCACATCTTCTTTATCCATTCTTCTATTGAAGGGCATCTTGGCACTTTCCACAGTTTGGCTATTGTAGACATTGCTGCTATGAACACTGGGGTGCATATGGCTCTTTTTTTTCACTACCTCTGTATATTTGGGGTAATATCCAGTAGCACAATTGCTAGGTCATAGGGTAGCTCTATTTTTATTTTTTTGAGGAACCTCCACACTGTTTTCCAAAGTTGCTGCACCAACTTACATTCCCACCAACAGTGTAAAAGGGTTTCCCTTTCTCCACAACCTCTCCAACACTTGTTTCTTACCTTGTCAATTTTTGCCATTCTAACTGGTGTAAAGTGGTATCTCAATGTGGTTTTGATTTTAATTTCCCTGCTGGTTAATGATGATGAATATTTTATCATGTGTCTGTTAGCCATTTGTATGTCTTCTTTGGAGAAGTGTCTGTTCATGTCTTCTGCCCATTTTTTTTATATGATTATGTTTCTTGGGTGTTGAGTTTGAGGAGTTCTTTATAGATCTTTGATATCAGCCCTTTGTAGTATCATTTGCAAATATCTTCTCCCATTCTGTGGGTTACTTCTTTGTTTTGTTGACTGTTTCCCTTGCTGTGCAGAAGCTTTTGATCTTGATGAAGTCACAAAAGTTCATTTTCACTTTTGTTTCCCTTGCCTTTGGAGACTTGTCCTGAAAAAAGTTGCTGTGACTGATGTTGAAGAGGTCATTGCCTATGTTCTCTTCTAGGTTTTTGATAGATTCCTGTCTCACATTGAGATCTTTCTCTTTGACTTTATCTTTGTGTATGGGGTAAGGGAATGGTCAAGTTTCATCCTTCTGTATATAGCTGTCCAATTTTCCCAGCACCATTTATTGAAGAGACTGTCTTTTTTCCATTGAATTTTCTTTTCCTGCTTTGTCCAAGATTATTTGGCCATAGAGTTGAGGGTCCATATCTCAGCTCTCTATTCTTTCCATTGGTCTCTGTGTCTGTTTTTGTGCCAGTACCATGCTGTGTTGGTGATCACAGCTTTGTAAAATAACTTGAAATCAGGCAACGTGATGCCCCCAGCTTTGTTTTTCTTTTACAACATTTCCTTGGTGACTTGGGGTATTTTCTGGTTCCATACAAATTTTAGGATTGTTTGTTCCAGCACTTTGAAGAATTCCATTGGCACTTTGATCCGGATGGTGTTGAAAGCATAGATTGCTCCGGGCAGCATAGATATTTTAACAATGTTTATTACTCTGATCCATGTGCATATAATATTTTCCATCTTTTTGTGTCTTCTTCAATTTCTTTCATGAGTGTTCTGTGGTTCCTAGAGTATAGATCCTTTACCTCTTTGGGTAGGTTTATTCCAAAGTATCTTATGGATTTTTGGTGCTATTGTAAATGGAATCAATTCTCTAATTTATCTTTTTTTTTTTTTTTTGGTGTATAAGAAAGCAACTGATTTCTGTGCATTGATTTTATATCCTGCCACATGACTGAATTGCTGTATGAGTTCTAGTAATTTGGTGGTGGAGCCTTTTGGGTTTTCCACATAAAGGATCATGTCATCTGTGAAGAGACTTTTACTTCTTTGCTGATTTGAATACCTTTTATTTCTTTTTGTTGTTTTCTCACTGTTGCTAGGACTTCTAGTACTATATGGAACAATAGTGGCGAGAGTGGGCATCCTTATTGTGTTCCTGATCTCATGTGAAAGGTTCTCAGCCTTTCCCCCATTGAAAATGGAACTTTCTGAGGGTTACTGGAGTGGAGGAGAGTGGGTTATGGACATTGGGGAGAGTATGTGCTATGGTGAGTGCTATGAATTGTGTAAGACTGATGATTCACAGATCTGTACCCCTGAACCAATAATACATTGTATGTTAATAAGAGAACAGAACTTTCTCCAGAATAGACCACATACTGGATCACAAATCAGGTCTCAACCAATACCAAAAAACTGAGATTATTTCCTGCATATTCTCAGACCACAATGCTTTGAAACTGCAATTCAATCACAAGAAAAAGTTTGGAAGAAATTCAAAAACTTGGAAGCGAAAGACCATCCTGCTCGAGAATATTTGGGTCAACCAGAAAATCAAAGAAGAACTTAAACAACTCATGGAAACCAATGAGAACAAAGACACATTGGTCCAAAATCTATGGGATACAGCAAAGGTGGTCCTAAGAGGGAAATACATAGCCATCCAAGCCTCACTCAAAAAAATTAAAAAATCCCAAATACACAAACTATTTTTACACCTTAAAGATCTGAGAATCAAGAAAAAATTAAACCCAACCCATGCACAAGATGGGAAATAATTAAGTTTAGACCAGAGATCAATGAATTAAGAAACCAGATATATAGTAGAGCACATTAACAAAACTAGAAGCTGGTTCTTTGAAAGAATTAATAAGATCAATAAACCACTGGCCAGACTCATCCAAAAGAAAAGAGAAAGGACCCAAATTAATAAAATTATGAATGAAAGGGGAGAGATCATAACCAAGGAAATAAAAACAATTATCAGAAATCATTCATCAGCTATAAGCCAATAAATTAAGCAACTTGGAAGAAATGGACACATTCTTGGACCTGTAAACTACTGAGTCTGAAACAGGAAGAAATTGACAATCTGAATAGGCCAATAACCTGTAATAAGATTGAAGCAGTGATCAAAAACCTCACAAAAAACAAGAGTGAATAGCCCTTTTAATGTACTGTCAGATCTGAGTACCTTGGTGAGAACATTTGCATCCATGTTCCTCATGGATACTGGTCTGTAATTCCCTCTTTGGTGGGGTTTTTGTCTGGTTTGGGGATCAAGATTATGCTGGCCTCATAGAATGAGTTTGGAAGTTTTCCTCCCATTTGTATGTTTTGAGACAGCTTCCAAAGAATAGGTATTAATTCTTCATTAAATATTTGGTAGAATTCCACTGGGACACCATCTGGCCCTGAACTCTATTGAGAGATTTTTGATCAACAGTTTTAAGAAAAGAAAAAAGTGGTTGCTTCTTGGGAAGGGAATCAGATAGTGAGAGTTGAGAAAACTGTACAGAAACCAATGGGTTTTGTCAGACACAGCTGACTTAAGTTATTGAACTGGAAGATTAGAAGAAATTGCATATTACTCAGAAGAGGGACAAATGGAAATAAATATGAAAGAGGTTGAGACAAAGAGGATAAAATGTGAAGTTTTTTTTTTGTTGTTAAGATTTATTTTTAAGTAATTTCTACACCCCATTTGGGGCTCAAACTTACAATCCTGAGGTCAAGAGTCACATGTTCTACCAAGTGAGCCAGCCAGGCACCCCTAAAATATGAAGTTTTGAGAAATATCTGATTGGAGTTCCAGAAAAGAGGCAAAAGAAAATAATGAAAAAAGCAGTATGTAGAAATAATACCTCAGGATGTTGCATTTATAGAGAAGAACAGTGCAGCATAGATTCAGGACACACAACTTATCCCAAACAGGATAACTAAAAATAAATTAACCTTTGGATATTTAAAAACACAAATTATGTTAAGAGCTTAATGAAAATTACAAATTGCCATCAAAGGAAAAAATAGTGACATCTGACTTCATAATAGAGAAATCAGAAGATATTGAAAATAACTGTAATACTGTAAAACCGAAATTTCATTCCCTTAAATAAATATAGATTTATATGTGTATTTTATATACTGGTCATTAAACACGCACAGAAAAATTATACAGAATATACATCAGAAAGAAGGAAGTTAACTCCAAATGAAAACTATGAGAAACAAGAAATACCAATTTTTTTTAATGTGATAATATATGGGTAAATTTAGATATTTGTAAATATAGGAACACATTATATCTTTCAGTACAAAAAAGACAGTCCAGAAATATATGAAAATAGGAAATCATATAACTTCTTAGTGAAAAATTGTTATAAAAATTATAAAATTAATTAGTGAAAAATTAAAGCTTTCCATTGTACATTGTATAAAAGGAGGGCAAAATATTAATTAACTTCAGATTTTGATAAGTAAAGCATGGATGATAAAATTTATAAGACAACTACCAAAAGGATAGAAATTGTGTATCATTTACTGACTGACAAATAGCTAGAGAAAAATGTAGAGGGAAATACTAACTCAATCCAAATGAACTGAGAAAAAATGAAAAGAGCAAAGACAAGAAAGGCAGAATACATAGAAAACACAAAATAAAATAATATTAATAAATTAAAATGTATTAGTAATGACAACAAATCTAAATTGTCTAAATTATTCCTTTAAAAGACAGACTTTCAGACTTGAAAAAAATTAAGTTATATGCTGTTTAAAAGAAACATTGAAAACATAAGAGTACAGACAGTTTGAAAGTAAAAAAAAATTAGGAGATATGTCATGCAAGTAATAACCAAATAAAATTGTTTTATTAATAAAGTTATATTAATGTCAACAAATTAGACTTCAGTGCTAAAACCCTCACCAGGATTGAAGTATGCCACTATACAATACAAAGCATATATGCAAGTATATATAAATATATAAACAAACATTGATAGAAATAAAAGAAGCAATAATCACAGTGGGGATTTCAACACAGTTTTCTCAGCAATTAATAAGTCAAGAGGATTTTTCAGACACATGTGTACTCTAATTTCAGTTAACAAGCTTGACTTATATGTAAAATACTACATACAATTATGGAATATATATTCTTATCAAGTCCACATGAATAATTTAAAATTGACCACATGTTGTACCTTATGCTCACATAAAGCCTTTTATGTGAATGTTCATAGAATCATTATTCATAGTAGCTTAAAAGTGGAAATAATCCAAATGTTCATTTGCAAGTGTAAGGATAAACAAAATATGGTATATCCATATAATGGAATACACTAAAAAAATGAAACAAACTACTGATACATGCAATAAAGATACTATGTTACTGAACAAAGTCACTTACAAAAGTTTGCATATTGTATGACTAAACTTACATAAAATTATTAGAAGAGGCAAAATACTATGCATTCAGAAAACAGGTTGCCTGAGGCTAGGAGTAGGAGAAACGATTGACTGCAAATATACAGAAGGGAATTTCTGCGGGCTGGGGTGGGGGACGGTCTGAAAAGGCTACCTAGTGTATGATTCCAACTTCATGACATTAGGAAAAAGCAAAGGTACTGTGATAGTATAAAAATCATTGGTTGCCAGGGTTCTGGGATGGAGGAAGGATGTCATAATGGCTTAAAAAACTAGACCCAACTATAAGCTATTTTGTTGGATCTCATTTTCAAATCCAATCTAACATTTTCTGCATTTTCATTTTCAGTGGAATTCTTATTCCATCAATATTGATGTAATTATTAATATGATCGTGTCTTTCACCTTGCTAGTTGATTTCTATTTGTCCATCTCTTTTTCCTTTGTTCTACATTTCATAGCCTCTTACCTATTATTTGAATATTTTTTAATATTTCATTTTATCTATTCTATTGGGTTTTTCATTGTGTATCACTTCTTAGTGGTTACTTAAAGATTATAATATTCATCCTTAACTTATCACAGTGTTTAGTTAATGGTATACAACTTCACAAACAATGTAAGAAACTAACATATGCCCTTCTTCCCACTGTGCTATTGGTATGTACATATTTTATGTCTACACATTTCAAATTTCACAATGAATTGTTATTGTATTTTCTTTACTTTGCATGTGGGGAGGGAGTTCTTTTTTCTTCTCTTTTTTCAAGATTTTACTTAAATTTCAGTTAATTGTATTTTCTCTAAACAGCCAACAGTATTTTGAGGCAAATTTTTAAAGTATACTTTATATCTATCCACATATTTATCTTTTCCTGTGACTTCCATTTTCTTCCTGAAAAACTAATCCACCATTGGAATCATTTCTCTTCACCCTGAAAAAAACCTCTTTAATCTACCATTCATGCATGTCCCCTATTTCTGCTAGTGCAGAATAATCTTGTTCTTTGAAAACATTTTTATTTCACTGTAATTATAGTGGATAATTTCATCAGGTAAAAAGTATGTGTTAACTTCCTTTTAATATTTAAAAGATGTTATTCCATTAGCTCTGGCTTCCATATATTTAGTCAGCCACCTATTATTCTCAACTAAGATTGTTTTTAAGGTTTTTCTTGTTGTCTCAGTTTTGAATAGTTTGACTATGATGTACCTAGTCTGTATTTTTCCTGCTTGGTGTTTGCTGAACTTCTGCGGTCTGAGACTTTAATCAATTTTGAAAACTTTTCAGCTACTCTCTCTTCATTTTGTTCCCTGCCCAATTCTCCTTCTCCTTTCCTGGGACATCAGTTAGATGTATATCAGGCCACTTGATATTTTCTCTCAGATACTTGCTTTTCTGTTATTTTATTTTATTTTATTTTATTTTATTTTATTTTATTATATATTATAAATATATATTATATTTTTATATATTATATATATTATATTATATATATTATATTATTATATTTTATTTTATTATATTTTATTTTTATTTTATTTTATTTTATTTTAGAGAGAGACATAGCATGCAGGTGTGAGTGTGGTGGAGGGGCAGAGAGAGAGGGAAATTCTTTTATTTATTTATTTATTTGACAGAGGGAGAGAGATCACAAGTAGGCAGAGCAGCAGGCAGAGGGAGGGGGGAAGCAGGCTCCCTGCTGAGCCAAGAGCCCGATGTGGGGCTCGATCCCAGGACCCTGAGATCATGACCTGGGCCGAAGGCAGAGGCTTAACCCACTGAGCCACCCAGGGGCCCCAGAGAGAGAGGGAAATTCTTAAGCAGACTCCACGCTCAGCATGGAGCCCAATGTGAGGCTCAATCCCACAACCCTGAGATCATGCTCTAAGCCAAAATCAAGAGTCAGATGCTCAACTGACTGAGTCACCCAAGTGTCCCTGTTTAGTAATTTTTAAATTATCTTTTTCCGTGTGTTTCAGTTTTGATTATTTCTATTGACCTGTTGCAATAATTTATTCTGTTTAATTCAGTCTGGTGTTAGTCCAATCCAATAAATTCCACAAGTCGAATGTATTTTTTCAAATAAAGCTTATTTTCTGGGCAGTTTTAAGTTCATGGCAAGACTGAGCTTACTTAGTAGAACAGGGGGAACCTGGAGTAGGGGGAAGGCAGGGCTCCTACGGCTTCCTCAGATTCCAATCAAACAGCCCAGTTTGGCTGCCTCCCCTTTTCTTCACAGTTTTTCTTTGCCTATAGTAAACTTACTATTGCATTTGCCTATGATTTCCAGACTACCCCCAAGATGCAAATGGCCACTGACCTGTCAAAACTAGGAAAGATTTATCTTTGGAATTTATTTAGACTTACTTGATTCTGTAACTATGTGATGGCTTAAAGTAAAATACCTATTTTTTAGTTCATCCATTTATTTCTCACTGCTACAGTGGAATTAATGGTCTGCTTTTTGTCCTACATCCTAACCAGAAGTGTAAAACAGTGTTTGATACATTTGGCTATTCACTACTTGGCATCCAGTATGTCATGATATTCAAATTTTCCCTTGCCCCAAATTCTTTCTTTTTCCTAATGTTGGCTTTCCTCAGGATTATTTCCTCTATCCTATTCTTTTTTTTCTTGTTCTGTTTTCTCTCTCAGGATGCTCTCTCTCTTCTTTGTCTAAACGTGAGGGGATCACATGGTAACGTTAAGCCTTTCTGAAACAGGATAGCTTTGGAAATTAGAGACTTCTTAAGAACAAAGAATAAATGACTCTAGTTTCTAAAGAACAGAAAAGGGTAAGATTTTAGGGCAGGAGAGTTTATTTAAGTAAAAAACCCCATACTTATTGACAATCATGTTTAAATGTTTCACTATAATTTGTAGTCTAAGGAAGAAATTATAAATTTTATACAGATGCTTTCACCACCAATTTACAAATATAATTTGCTTTCAAAGAATCATAGTTTTATAAATAACAAAGTGAAGTCTCATAGTGGTTAGGCAGCCTTGTAATTAGCTTTCAAAAATCATATTAAAAAAAGCTGGGGGGGTGGGAGAGTAGGGATAGAGTGGTTGGGTTATGGACATTGGGGAGGGTATGTGCTATGCTGAGTGCTGTGAAATGTGTAAGCCTGATGATTCACAGACCTGTACCCCTGGGGCTAATAATACATTATATGTTAATAAAAATAATTTAAAAATAATTAAAAATAAAAAAATTAACATGTCCATAATACCAAAGATACAAAACATAAAACAATTATAATTGGTCCATGAAACTATATATGATGACAACACAGATTTATTATTATGTTATACTCCAACTTACCAATTTCTTAGGAAAAACAAATATGGATATAAAATAACACTTTTATTAGACCATAAACATGTTTCTTATTAGATCTGCCATCATGTTTGGACCATGGAAGTACACCCTAATGCTTAATGTTACAGAAAAGTAACTTACACTACATTATGGTCATTTATGGAGCTTAAATCAAACTCTACAGTAAAGCTTCCCACTTCAGATAATAGATAGATAGATAATCCTGTCTCTTATGCAGTCGAGAACAATCAAATATTCAAAAATTTTTTAATTGGGCATCAATGCCTTATATGTATTGGACATGAATTATTAAAAAACAAAACCCATATCTACTTCAACTTCTTAAAAAGCTATATTTCTTAAGTTTGTCCAGTGAAAATATCAAAGCAAAGTCCCTCATAATCTCATATTCAAAGCTATCCAAATAAGCATCAAGTCCAAGTAAAAATAGTGACCTTGTTATGAAAACACAGCTTCAATACAAGTTTCCTAGAATCTCCTTCCAAACAGATTCAGAAATTCTGGAACTACTACTCCATAGTATCTTTGCTTCCCAACTACAATATAAAATTAGACTTTAATCTTGATACAGCTTAGATTTAACTAATACTAGTCTTGAATCCTAGAATCCCTGAGTCAGAACTTTATAAGCCATAAACACATATAATCTCTGAAATTTTTAGAATAACAAATGCTTTACTTGTGAAATGTGCTTTAAAATACTTCAACATAGATAGTATGGCATTATGCATCTGCTCTTTAGCTTAAGTTATACCCTAGAGTCAATCAACTATCATAATTGAAAATTCACATTCCAGGGATGGTCACCTAAGTATTATAGCAGAAAATTCACACTTCAGATGCAACTACTCCAAGGGCTTCAGCTATCTTCATTTCTGATCAATACTAGATTTTTCTAATTAAAATAATGAATATTAAAAATGGGGTTTCAATAAATAAAATCTTTTAAAAATGGGGTTTCATTAGTGAAATTAATGCTTCTTTGTCAGCATAAATATTAAAAATGAGTTCTCAAGGTAATATTACTGATATTCAAGATATGTGGGTTACCTTAAGTTTTGGAGACACTCTCACCCTTGCATGAAAAGTATAATAATCTAGGAAGCCCTATTACCTGAATCTTTGGGCACAGAGCTTGGGGTGTTGGTCTTACCGTTCCGAGATCTAGATTGTGGAGTGGAGGAGTCTTTTTTTCTGATGCTAGAAATAAATTAACCAAAACCTGCTTTCAGAATATTATTGCAATTGTTTCAAGTAACTGTTTTGTCTAAGATGGGTTTTAGGGAATCTAAAAAGACAGAGGCTGGAACTTTATCAAACTTTCAGAAGAGGATGTACCTACAATTTTGCTCACCCTTGGTAATCTGTGTTTTCTTAATAATTTGGTTTCAGATTTGCATTTATTATAATCTAGTAATGAGGTTGTAGGGAAATCAATAAACTGCACCTCACCAAAAACATTTTGGCAGCTACTAATGTGTTCTAAAGGGACCTTAGCAATTGAAGGGTCTCAAGCCTGTTTGCATCAGTATTTATCTCTAACCTCAGAGCCCTGACACGAATGGTTTCCTAAGACTCATTTTATAAGCCTCTTTGAGAAGCTAGGAATTAATGTATGAAAATATACCAGGAATTAGTGTATGGAGAGGTGTTAGCAATTAAACGTCTCATAAGGTATAAAAGTTTCAGCAGTTGACAGTGAGAATATATTGAATACAAGTTCAGGGAGCTCCAGAACCATAATTTTGCACATCAACTATGATTGGAGGCATCACAGACATAGGAGAGACTAGGAAGGAGGAGCAGCAGACCTCTACATTATTGGCTGTTGGGAATCTATGAATGTTCTGAGTTAAGGAGAGAATACCTATAAAGAAACATTTTGCCTTACACAATAGATAATTAATGCTTATTAGTAGTTTGATAACTCATTACAAGAAACCACAAATTGATTCTCTCAGAAGCAAGCAGATTTTTCCTCATTCAGCTTTTAAACATCCACAATATGTGCTTAGTCACATGTTTTCAATGCATTTACTCATTGAAGGCCATTAACATACAACCTACACTGAGCATTTTGTTTCCTGATACAGGGTCTGAACATCTTCATCCAAGTCCCAGGATCACCTGTCTCCAGATCGCGATTTCTCTCTGGTCCCCTTCCTTCCTAGGTTGTCTGTGTTTTAGAAAGTATTTAGAGATACTTGACCAATTGGCATAAGTTTACTGGCAGAAACAAGAAATGGAACAGGTGGAAAAGAAGAATAGAACTTTTCTCCAAGTACCAGAACCAAGAAACATTCCAATTGTGGCCATGTTCTCTTATATCAAGAGCCTAACATTTAAAGCAATTCCAAAGAAAAAGATTTTCTGTATCTGTTTTGGTTGAAAGGAAAAGAAGTGAGTTCTGATTAACTTAAGTTACAGAAAAAAAAAAAAATTGGAATGACCCTAAGTGTCTTACTGCCCCTTAGGTAGAGCTCAATAATCAAAATTCAAGAAGAAAACAAAGGAGACTTAGTAAAAGGTGTTGGTAGTCTCTACAGAGTCATTCTGCCATAAATTACTCTGTGTTTTTTTTTTTTAAGATTTTATTTATTTGACAGACAGAGAGCACAAGTAGGCAGAGAGGCAGGCAGAGAGAGAGGAGGAAGCAGGCTCCCTTCTGAGCAGAGAGCCCGATGTGGAGCTCGATCCCAGGACCATGGGATCATGACCTGAGCTGAAGACAGAAGCTTTAACACACCGAGCCACCCAGGCGCCCTAAATTACTCTGTTTTAACTTTCTCTTCCTCTCATGTCTATCCTCTAGAGATTTATATTTCTAGGATAAAGAATCATTTTGGCATTGCTAAGATCATTTGCCCACTCGTATCATATGAGAGTAGAACACATTTTGTACCCGGCAGACAAAAAAAAAGCTACTACACACTGAAGCAGGGAAAAAACATTCTTACACATGAATAAATTCAAGTATATGTGTGAAATTAAAAAGTATGAATTTATATTCATACCATCTAGTCGATCATTAAAAGTATTTGATTAAAGAAAAAGAAATGTTGACATTTTTAGTCCTTGATTTAGTCCTTGATTATAAGCCTCCTACATTTGAAGTTAAGGTGGAGAGATATTTGCCATTATGAGTTCAAGATAAAACTGATTTGTGTATGCTTTCTGAATCTCAGAGGTTCAAGACAAATCTTTACATTTATTTTCAAACACCAAGAAAGGATCAAAGCAATGGAAAACTCAATGGAACTAAGAGTTTGTCATGCATTTCAAGAGCAGATACTGAGTTTGACAATGTTTTCTGAGGAAGCTGCTATAATGCTGATGAAATGGCAGCTGAGGAAAACAGATTTTACTCTACAAATACTCATCAAATGTTACTAGTCTACACACAGCACCATAGAGAGACACAGCAAAATCTGCCCCCTGGGGAGCTTAAAACATAATGGGAAGTATAAACTAAATTCTCAAATAACCATAGAGAGTATGGATTACAAAAAAGAAGGGATAGATTATAAGTAATTAACAGAGTCCAGATATGATTTACGAATGAGCAGAATGTGAAATGAGTTCAACAGGAAAAAAAATCAACACTTTCTTATTTCTTACTCTTTAAAAAAAAATTTTATTTATATAGTTAACAGAAAAAGAGTACAAGCAGGGAGAGCAGCAGGCAGAAGGAGAAGCAGGCTCCCCACTGAGCAGGACCTTGGGATCATGACCTGAGCTGAGGGCAGGACACCTGAACCAACTGAGCCACCAGGCTCCCCTTATTTCTTACTCTTTTATAGAGACTTTACTTTCTTCACCTCATTTAATCCTCAACACTATCCTCTAGAGTAGATATTTTTGTCCACATACACAAGCTGAAGCACACAACAATTTAGCAATTTACCCAATGTTACCCAGTTAACAAATAGCCTAGTTCTGCCTCATTATACAACTCACTCAAATTTGGAGTTGTGCTTTGAAACATGATAGTGGATAGACTATGGTTTTAAAGACAGGTTCAACAAAAACAACCTTGTCTTTTTTTTTTTTTTTTTTTAAATATTGGTCTTTATTTACATATTGTATATCTCGAATAAGGCTGGGGGAAAAAGGTTTCAATAGGAAGTCAATAAATTCTCATAGATCTGCCTGTTGCTAGAACTTGGGGAGAGGGAGTTGTGGAGGCCTTGGAGATTGGAGTCTTGATGGCAGAACTTCAAATGTTCAAATCACTTGCCAAGGAAGTGCCACACTTGCTCTTCTTCTTTACTTCCCTTATCTGGTGATGATGACACCAGTTCAACTATTGATCTTGCTTCCTCTTGAGTGCAATGGAAAGGGCTGTCACATACCTGCACATTTGTGCAACTTATAGCCCCTCCGTCACACCTCTTCATAAGCAATGTTCTCCAACATTCATGAGTACATTTAATAACTTCAAGAGCAAAAGCCTTGTTTCTGAATTCTCCATTAAAAGCAAACTGGTTTTCAGGTTTTCCTTCCGGCACCTTATAAAATCTAAACCAATTAAGTGTAGCTTCCAAGTAACCTGGTTTGTATTTCTTAACATCATCAATATCATGAAACTTTGAGGCTTCGGGATCATTCACATTGATAGCAATTATTTTCCAATCTGTTTCACCCTGATCAATAAGAGCCAAAATTCCAAGGATCTTCACATGAATAACCTCTCCACAAGAAAGAACCTTTGAGCCTATTTCACAAACATCAATAGGATCATTATCTCCACAGCAGTCTGTACTCTTATCTTTTTGATGGGGATCTTCCCAAGTCTGTGGGAGGGCACCATAATTCCAGATATAACCCTTGTGAGGAAATATATTTGCCACATAGCGTAGCTTGCCATTCTTTGTATCTTGTTTAATGGGATTCAATGGCTCCTTTGTGGCAATCTCCATTTTAGCATTTGTCCACCGAGGTACTTCTACAACCATATTAAACAAATTCTCATATTCATCATTTCGTGCTCTCTTTGTAGGAATGCCATTTTCCTCCGTTGAGTCCACCTTGAGAGGAATATCATGAAAGGGGGAAATGTAGTGACCAGCTACATTCTTGAAGAAGAGGCGGTAATCGGGGGAGTAGAGCTGGCCGCGCTCCTCCGTGCGGTAGAAGGCCTGGGCCATGGCGCCGTGCGGTCCAGGCCCTGCACTCTTTCCCCGGGGCAAGCGGGCGGCGGCGGGGGCTCCCGCGCGCCAGCCCCAGCCGGTGCGCAGGAGCGGCAGCAGCGCGCGCATGGCGTTGACTGCCGTCCAACAACCTTGTCTTTTAATGCTTAGCTTTGCTATGAAGAGATTTCCAAGACAGAGAAAGAATTACAAACCCAGTATGTTTCAGTTCCTTATTTTAAAAAATCATACTGGAAGAACTTTTAGTCAGAGCTGGCTGAATTTATAAAAAGGCACTATTTACTATTCCTTTGACTCAAAGCCCAATTAAAACAAAGGAAAAATTTTTTTTAAAAATAAGGGAAGGATTCTGATTCTAGTACAGACAGAGTAAATACCATGCCAGGCAGCTCCCCCCAACAGAAAATAACTGTAAAATCCAGACATCATACAAAAAGCAATTGCCTGAAGGCACTGAAGTACAGTGAACAGACTCTTGCACTCTGTAAACATCTGCAAGAAAGAGAGGAGCTATACCAAGAAAATTCCCATGTTCATGGCTGTTAGCAAGAGGCTAGGTGGTGTTGGCATGTCACGCACAGGATAGGTGCTGGTGGGAAGATTACAGTTTTTCTGCCCAAGAGAACAAGAAAACTAAAATCATGTATATCATGGATGCTAAAGAAAGTGGGGAAACCCTTGAAGGGAAAGAGCCATTTGGAGACTAAATCCTAAATCTGTCTACCCATATTTTTTGCTGGCCCCTTGAAACATGCATGTGTGGCACAGAATAAAAGCAGATTAGCAAAAGAAAAAAAAATAAAGAACAAGAATTGACACTATAGTTCCATTAAAGAAAGGGAGTGCATATGTCAATTTCAGCCACGATAATAATAGCTTGATAAAGAAATAGCACTCATTGGAGAAAAATAACAGAATCCCAAATCCCCCCAATTTAATAGTCATAAGTATCTGGAATCCAATCCAAAATTGCTTAATATACCAAAACACACACACACACACACACACACACACATACACACACAAAGTGAAAGACATTTCAACAACAACAAAAAATCAAACAAGAGCAATCTTGAGAGGAAAGAGATGTTGAAACTAACAGGGAAACTTCTGGAACTATTCTGAATGAAGTAAAACAAAATAAGCTCATAATAAATAAAATTATAAGAAATCTCAGCAGAGATATTTAAGTTAAAACTAACAAAATGAAATCTTTAGAATTGAAATATACAATAGCTGAACTAAAAATTTCACAGGGTGAATTTACCAACCTAAGCCTAAAATAGATAACAGAGGAAAGTTAAAAAAAAAAACTTGAATATAGATCAGTAGTAATTATCAAATATGAAAAATATCAAATTGGGAAAACAGAACAGAGACTCAAGGACCTATTAAATAGCAAATGATCTAAAATATAATAATGGGAATCCCAGAAGAAGAGAGCATGAAATAGAAAAATTACTTGCATAAGTAAGGGCTGAAAATATCCCAAATTTGATGAAACAAGAAAACTTCTAGATATTTAATGATACTAAATGAACATCAGAGTAAACACATGGAAACCCTTGCTTATCTTTCTTATTCCTATCAAACGTGCATTATTTAATCTTTATCAAATCTTCAAAAGATAGGTAATAATAGTATCCTTGTTTTTAGATTAGGAAACTGATACACACACTAGAAAAAAAAGTTAATTAAAATGCATAAACAAGGTCTTAGAGCTAATAAATGACCAATCAATGATCTAACCCAGCAGCCTGACTCTGGTGGCCCTGCTTTTAATACAAGGCCTTACACATACACTTATTTGATATCCCTGAGCTCTTGAAGAGCAAACTAAAAATATGAAACAAAAAAAATATTTATTCACATATAATAGAAGAAATGGAGACATCATGGCCAAGGAAAAACTGATAATGATTACCACTGACCCAGCTGTGGTGAAGTTATTTCATTTCACACACACACACAGAGAGAGAGAGAGAGAGAGAGAGAGAGAAAGGAAGTATGGGTATCCAAACAGAAAAAGCAATTCATAAGCAAGTTAGAAAATATTAGATTGGCCTTAAACTCTTGTACAGCTGGGAGTAGAATATATCTAATCTATTAAAAAAAAAAACCTACTTAAAATCCAGCCAATTAAGTAAAATTCAAAACTTAAGAACTCAGCAGGGAAAAGTCCATATTAAAAAGAACTGTTTGTGAGCTCTGAAATTTTTATACTTCCACTGAAAAAGAGTTAATTAAGACTAAAAATTGGATATTATGGTGACAAAATGAAATATAGAATTACAAATCTTGGTAATATTACTACCAATTATTAATATTAAATTAATAATAAATACTTAGAAGCAGATTAGAAAGTGGGAATTAGTATAGGTATGTGAACTGGTTATTGCCACATAACAAATTACCTCAAAATTTAGCTGCTAAAAATAACACACATTTATTATCTCCCATAGTTTCAGTGTGTCACACAAGTCAGCCCTATTCAGTGAGGGAGGGAATGGCACAAGTGTGTGAAAGAATCCTTAGAGGCCATCTTGGCAGCTGGCAACACCCATGCATTCATTTTCTCATCTTTTATGATAGGGAACTTATTAATATTGTCCAAAGTTGAAATATGAGATTACATAACAACTCCAAATTCAAGTTTTTAAATTGCATGAAACTATTAAAGAGATTTATTTTCAAGTGGCTTTGATTCATTTTGGTAACTACATTGGAATTTTTTCTGTCATTTGTCAATAATTTATACCAGAATTGTTCAATATCATGATAAATTCTCTTACCAAAGTTTATAGCTTATATGGAATGATGCTATGTTTAAGGATTTCTCTATGGAGTTTAATGTTTATTTTGGAAATATAATTTAATATCTAATCTCTCATTTTAGGAACAATGTGAAGAATACTAAATAGAAGTAGGCTTTTATACCTTTTCAAAATCTATTTTACAAATTACAAGATTAAGAAACTAACAGAATTATAGAGAATGTACAGAAATAATATAAAAGCACTGACATGTCAAGGTAAAAATAGAGAAAAGTCACCCTTTTGCAATATGGAAAAAAAAATTCCTTTGGTATGACTTTGGAGCTCTTCCATTCTCTATCTTGATCTTATCATTCCATCTCATTTCCCATTTTTTCCCAAAAGAGGACTTAATTCTTTAAGATCAATGTCTTCCTGTCAGAAACATGCTATTAAAAAACTATTAAGAATTTGGGTAGCATAGACATTTTCACAATATGTATTCTTCCAATCCAGGAGCATGGAACATTTTTCCATTTCTTTGTGTCTTCCTCAATTTCTTTCATGAGTACTTTATAGTTTTCTGTGTATAGATTCTTAGTCTCTTTGGTTAGGTTTATTCCTAGGTATCTTATAGTTTTGGGTGCAATTGTAAATGGGATGGACTTCTTAATTTCTCTTTCATCTGTCTTGTTGTTGGTGTAGAGAAATGCAACTGATTTCTGTGCATTGATTTTATATCCTGACACTTTACTGAATTCCTGTACAAGTTCTAGCAGTTTTGGAGTGGAGTCTTTTGGGTTTTCCACATATAGTATCATATCATCTGCGAAGAGTGATAGTTTGACTTCTTCTTTGCCGATTTGGATGCCTTTAATTTCCTTTTGTTGTCTGAGCTACCTAAAGCAATATACACATTTAATGCAATTCCTATCAAAGTACCATCCATTTTTTTCAAAGAAATGGAACAAATAATCCTAAAATTTATATGGAACCAGAAAAGACCTCGGATAGCCAAAGGAATATTGAAAAAGAAAGCCAAAGTTGGTGGCATCACAATTCCGGACTTCAAGCTCTATTACAAAGCTGTCATCATCAAGACAGCATGGTACTGGCACAAAAACAGACACATAGATCAATGGAACAGAATAGAGAGCCCAGAAATAGACCCTCAACTCTATGGTCAACTCATCTTTGACAAAGCAGGAAAGAATGTCCAATGGAAAAAAGACAGCCTCTTCAATAAATGGTGTTGGGAAAATTGGACAGCCACATGCAGAAAAATGAAATTGGATCATTTCCTTACACCACACACGAAAATAGACTCAAAATGGATGAAGGATCTCAATGTGAGAAAGGAATCCATCAAAATCCTCGAGGAGAACACAGGCAGCAACCTCTTCGACCTCAGCCGCAGCAACATCTTCCTAGGAACATCACCAAAGGCAAGGGAAGCAAGGGCAAAAATGAACTATTGGGATTTTATCAAGATCAAAAGCTTTTGCACAGCAAAGGAAACAGTGAACAAAACCAAAAGACAACTGACAGAATGGGAGAAGATATTTGCAAATGACATATCAGATAAAGGGCTAGTGTCCAAAATCTATAAAGAACTTAGCAAACTCAACACCCAAAGAACAAATAATCCAATCAAGAAGTGGGCAGGGGACATGAACAGACATTTCTGCAAAGAAGACATCCAGATGGCCAACAGACACATGAAAAAGTGCTCCACATCACTCGGCATCAGGGAAATACAAATCAAAACCACAATGAGATATCACCTCACACCAGTCAGAATGGCTAACATTAACAAGTCAGGAAATGACAGATGATGGCGAGGATGCGGAGAAAGGGGAACCCTCCTACACTGTTGGTGGGAATGCAAGCTGGTGCAACCACTCTGGAAAACAGCATGGAGGTTCCTCAAAATGTTGAAAATAGAACTACCCTATGACCCAGCAATTGCACTACTGGGTATTTACCCTAAAGATACAAACGTAGTGATCCGAAGGGGCACGTGCACCCGAATGTTTATAGCAGCAATGTCTACAATAGCCAAACTATGGAAAGAACCTAGATGTCCATCAACAGACGAATGGATAAAGAAGATGTGGTATATATACACAATGGAATACTATGCAGCCATCAAAAGAAATGAAATCTTGCCATTTGCGACGACATGGTTGGAACTAGAGGGTATCATGCTTAGCGAAATAAGTCAATTGGAGAAAGACAACTATCATATGATCTCCCTGATATGAGGGATAGGAGATGCAACATGGGCGGTTAAGGGGGTAGGAGAAGAGTAAATGAAACAAGATGGGATTGGGAGGGAGACAAACCATAAGTGACTCTTAATCTCACAAAACAAACTGAGGGTTGATGGGGGGAGGGGGGGTGGGAGGGGGGTGGGATTATGGACACTGGGGAGGGTATGTGCTATGGTGAGTGCTGTGACGTGTGTAAACCCGGTGATTCACAGACCTGTACCCCTGGGTATAAAAATACATTATATGTTTATAAAAAATAAAATTAATAAAAATTTTTTAAAAAACTATTAAGAATTTGGAGTTGTTAAATAATATTACCTCATATTTCAACTTTGGACAATAAATTCTCTAATATGAAAGATGAGGTAATAAACACAGAATATAGCCAACTGCCAAGATGGCCTCCCAATGATTCTGTTCTCCCTTTATTTTTTACAGTGGTTTGTATCATGTCCTTAAAGGAATGTGATTTAAAGCATGGACTTCCTCTCCTAACTCTTCCTAACTGCTATTTCTCTATCAGAACCTTACATGCCAGTTTTAGAATTTGTCCTATTCTCCCTCCTCCTTTTCATGGACTTTCTAAGGCAAGAGAAGTATTCCTAACCACCACTTACTTAGAGGAGGGGTATGAATTTTAACCAAAAAGACGTGTCACAAAGGAACACCCTAGAGATGGCAAATATAAGGACCCTTGAGCCTCCTCTTCTTTTTTTTTTTTTTTAAGATTTTATTTATTTATTTGACAGGCAGAGATCACAGGTAGGCAGAGAGGCAGGCAGAGAGAGGAAAGGAAGCAGGCTCCCTGCTGAGCAGAGAGTCTGATGCAGGGCTCAATCCCAGGACCCTGGGATCATGACCTGAGCCGAAGGCAGAGGCCCTAACCCACTGAGCCACCCAGGCACCCCGAGCCTCCTCTTCTTACCTCTGCTGCAGTCATCTAAGATTCTGCCTCTGAAGAGAACTGAAGAGAGAGAATTCTAAGACTGGTCTCATACGGTGAAGTGATATTCTCTAAAGTTTATTGGTTTTGATTAGTTTTCTAGTTTCTGCTGCCCTGGAAGGCTGCCATTTCATTTTAAACAAACATTTAACGCAATTTCTCCTCTGGTTATTATAAGCAAGAAAAGTGTGCTAAAGTCAGGTGTTGGCCTGATTTTATGGAATGGAATGTTATAGGAATTACTATTTATTCATTCAGTCATTTCATAAATATTTATTAACATTAACTCTGTGCCAGCCACTACTTAGGTCCTAAGACTCAGTGGTGAACAACAAGAACAATAAAATCTCTTTCCTCAGAGAATTTACATTCCTATGAATTGCTCGTTGCCCTTGCAATATTAATTGGTATTCCAATTACACACTCTTGCATAAAGAAAACACCCATTGGAGATTTTACTTTTCAAAGATGGCCCCACCACTATCTCCCACCCAACATGCTCTAAATACAATATGACGCTGACGCTCCTTCAGAACATGGGGTTTAGTAGAGTGACCAATTCATCCTGGTTTGTCTAGAACTTTTCTGGTTTTAACACTAAGGGGTTCTAAGAAACCCCTCAGTCTAAGAAACCCCTCAGTCCCAGGAAAGATACTCTGGACTTGGGCACCTGAAAATTATCTTCCCTTTCCTTAATCTAGGTGGCTTACAACTACATCAGAAAGAACATATATGACTTTTAAGACCAGGTCATAAAAGGCAATAGAGCAGTCATGTCTCTTAGAACCTAGCACCAAGCTCTGAGAAAGCCTATTCTAGGCCATGTAAAGAGGCCATAGGGAAAGGACACAAAGCCACATGATGTTCCACCCAACAGTCCACTGAGGTTCTCGCTAATGGCCAGAATCAACAACCAGAAATGGAAGGAGAGATGTCTCCACATGACTTAAGCCCTCAGCCATCAAGTCACCCCCAGCTTTCAAGTATTCCCAGTTCAGACATTGTGAAATAGAGATAACCCCGCCCTGCTGTGCCCTGACTTCCTGACCCACACAAACACTGAAACATAATGGTTTTTATTGTTTTAAGTCATTAAGTATGGGTGTGATTCGCTATTCAGGAATAGATAACTGACACACTTTCCCAAAATTTGGTGGCTTAAAAAAACCACCATCCTAATGCAGCTGTTAGTTTCATGGAACAAGAATTCAGGCTGACTTTGGCTGGGTGATTTTTTTGTTTCTCACAGCAATGACTAAGGCTACTTAGTGGTAGTCAACTGGCTAATAGACCACTTTGAAAAGTCCAGGACAGCTTCACTTACCCGTTTGACATCCAGGAAGCTACAGCTGGAAATGAGGGCTAGCTAGGGCTGCCAGCTGAAGCACTTGTCCAGCATGGCAGGCTCAGGTTAGGCAGATTTCTTATGTGGCAGCTCAAAGCTTCCCTAAAGTGTTTGGGGGGCCCCCAAAAAGCTGCAAGTTTTCTTAGGAACTACCTTCAAGTCCCAGAAAGTATTTGCCTCTATATTCTACTAGTTAAGCAAGTCACTAAAGCCAGCTTGGATTCCAGGAGAGAGGCATTAGACTCTACCTCTCAATGGGAAGAGTAGCAACAAGTTTGTATCCATGTTGCATCTTCCATATTTGATATCATGAGAATAATACATGAGCACAAGAGTTACGACTTTAAAGATAACAGTGCATCCTTCTTCTTTATTTTTAGGTTGGGATATACCCCTCAGCTGCTATTTGGACACTCAACCAAATGTTAACCATTTTATGATTTCAAAGGCCATTATATTAAGGTCAGTATGTTATGCTAATTATCTAAAAATGGCAAATGCCAAGCTTCTGTGTGTACATATTAGGAATTTGAAATGGGTCATGTGGATTACTACTATAAGTATATGTTACTTTTGTAAATAATAAAAGTTATTTTTAAAACTAAGATTCTCTGAATCTACAGCTAATCTTTATTAACAGTCTGGGAAAATTATGTAAATTATAAATGAATATAGGAATCAGTGGAAATTCCAAGCATAAGGCAAGGGATGAATGTTCTAAATAAAATAAATTTCAGACTTGATATTTTCACACATGTTGTTGCAAAGTAATTTGCTTTCTGTTATAATTGCAAGTAAGATTCTGCCAAGGAGTTATTAAAAGCAAATTTAACATTAAGCAATGATTTTCACATCAATAGCTGCTTCCCAGCAAGCTTTCTATCTTAGGCACATGGAGCTAGTGGTTATTTCAATGAATTACAGTCACTGACTTAATAATTAGTGAGTGGCCATTAGATTCCTGCTTCATGACTTGGGTAGTTTCAAAGTCTCCATTTTCCAATCTACTATTTATTTCATTTGTACATTCCACACTATGAATCTAAGAATGATTTCTTAAAGAAA
The DNA here is from genome assembly GCF_902655055.1 of Lutra lutra. Classification (NCBI taxonomy): domain Eukaryota; kingdom Metazoa; phylum Chordata; class Mammalia; order Carnivora; family Mustelidae; genus Lutra; species Lutra lutra. Next base: position 118,869,538 of record NC_062279.1, on the reverse strand, counting down.
TCTTATTTGAATGTATTCCTTTTTAAACCTATAGTGTATCTTCCCAAATAAAGATAAAAAAATTAAGAAAAGTTGAAACTAATTAGACATAGTCTTCATTTAAGAATAAGAGAGACGTGAGCTCTCTTGTTCTTTCAGTTTCTTATTTTTCTTGATCATCATTATTAATACACTGATTTAGGGCCCACTATATACAGGGCTTGCTGAAAACATCATAATTTCAAAAAGATACAGAAAACAAACCTTATTTTCAAGGGTTTACAATCTTGTTGAAGATCTGTGATATATATATTTAAATAGCATTACAAGGTAATTTGGAACTGAATGCCAGAAGGACAGATGCAAGATCCCTTGAATATAGTTGAGCTTGAATGATGTTTTCTAAAAAATCATGACCTGAGATATTACATCTCCCTTTTGGAGAACCAATCTTTGGTCACCCCAGCTCCTAGGGACATCATTCAAGGTATCTTCAGAATTAACCTCATGCACTCTTATGGAAGTCCTCATCTAATTCTCCATCTGACTACTGCAAAGAGTTGCCTTTGATAAAGAGGCCATTGAAAGAAGCTATTACTTAAAAACCAGGAAATTTAATATCAATAGGACTAAGTGGAAGATAGAAAAATAGAGAGAGAAAGAATACTAAAATAGTCTAGAAATGGTGTGACTAAGGCATGAGAAAGAGCAGGAAGAGTGAAAAGGCTGATACTATTAGGGAGCACAAGTTCCCTTAATGTGAGTTATCTAATAAGAGGTCAAAGTGAATTATCTAATAACACTGAAATGATATGTGACAAAGAATCACAAAACCTTGGTGACATACAAAAAGAATTTACTGCTTGCACAGATGTGGTGATCAGGCAGTTCTGCTCTGATCTTGCATAGGCTTGCTTACAAGTTATCTGGAGATGAGTTGGCTGTCAGATAATCTAGAATGACCTTGGCTGCCTCATCTGGGGCAACTTGGATTGCATCTCAGGTCAGTCATTTTCCACCAGACCAGGTCAAGGCAAACAAACTCAATTGTACATGTACTTTACAGGACTCTTTAGTAGAAACAGAAGCTTAGTGCCAGAGAAGATCATGAGTGTATACATTATCCTACATAACCTGAAGCTTTGCAGAAATCGTGGAAGGGAAACTGGAGCCAATCTTACCTTGACTGAAAAAGAGAAACCAGCTGACAACTAGTGTATTCATTTCCTGTTGCTGCAACAGCGAATTACCATGAATTCAGGAGCATAAAATAACACACAAATATATCACAGTTCTGTAGGCCAGCAGTCTGGGTTGGCTCCACTGGTTTTTCTGTTCTGATTTCACAAGGTCAAAGTCAAAATGTCAGCTAGCTGAGTTCTAGGACGTTTTATGAAAAATCCACTTCTGAGTTTACTTAGATCATTGTCAATTTCCCAGTCCTTGTGGTTGCAGGACTGAGTTCCTGGGTCCTTGCTGTCTATCAGCTGGGGGTTATTCTCAGTGTCTAGAAGCCACTCACATTTCTCACATCTCTTCATCTTCAAAGTCAGCTTTTGCAGATTGTGTCCTTCTCATACTTTGAATCTCCCTGACCTTACCCTCTAATTTATCTCTATCACCTCCAGCCAGAGAAAGTTCCCCATTTCTTAGGCCCACATAATAATCCAGAATAATCTAGTTTAGTTACATTAAATTACTTAATTAAGTTACCCCCATTAATTACTGTAATCCTAATCACATCTGGAAAATTCCTTGTGCCATGTAATATAACATGTTCACAAATCCCATGAATTAGGGTATGGACATTTTCGGGGACTGGTCACCTACCATACCTTGGAATCAACATTTCAAAGCCAATCTTTTCCCATGAATAGTTTACCACAAATTCTGTAGTCATAAGCTCACATTGTCTCACTCTGACTTTGTACATTTTATCAATTGCTAGCCTGTATGTTATACCATGTGCTCTCCTTTGGGTTTGGGAAAAAATGTGATGGCTATAGCCAGGGAAGAGGATCTATTCAATTCATGATCACTTTTTTCTCTTCACCACTAGTTAATAAATAACTAGGGCAAAGGAATAGTCAGTAACCTAATTATCCTAGAGCATTTCCTTTTCAAATACAGAACCCTGTCACCCCCACCACTAGACCCAGATTTTCAGACCAAGAACTCTAATTCATTTATAGGTTTTAAACATGTCCAAAACGTGTTTTGGATTGAAATTATGTCTGTCCTGTCGTGGCCAGTGCAACAAATCGACCAGGAACATGAGGGTAAGAGGATGAAGAAAAGAACTCGAGAAGCAGAGAGATGGGGGCAGGAGGAGCACTGAGGAGGATGTCCAACAGTGCTAAGTTTATTCAAAGCATTAAGGCCATATATATATAGTGATATTACAATAGGAGAAGCAATACATCTGTGTCTAGTTAAACAACCACGAGTTCCCATAATAAATTTCACACTTAACTATAAGCAGACCTCCTGAAGCCAAATGGCTGATGCCAGTACAATTGTTCTGTATTGATACAGCAAACCTGAAATTAATTTATGGGCTGTACTAGGGCAGCAAGGACCAGCCATGAACTTATGACCCCAAACGAATTGTTCTCATTTGTTTAGCAAGCATGTGGGAAGTCACGTAGGCGAGCACACAACACATAGCACAGACCCTTTCTCAGTGCTACTCAACTTTTCCCGTCCTAAACCTTTTGTTAGGTTATTCAGACTTTAAAAGAGGCACAAGTCAGGACCTGGTTTGGTCCTCGTCTCAAGCCTTATTGCGGCCTCCCACACTGCCCCAAAACTCTTATGTTGAAGTCCTAATTCCCAGTACCTTAGAATGTGACCTTATATGGAAATAGGGCTGGTATACATGCATTTAGTTAAGATGAGTTCATACTGGTGTAAGGTATGAGTACCTACTCCAATATGACTGATATTCTTATAAAAAGGGGAAATTTGAACAAAGACACAGTGAGAACCCCATGTGAAAATGAGGGCAGTAATCTGCAAACAGAGAAATGCCAAAGATTGCCAGCAAACCACCAAAAGTTAGGAAGAAAGATGGAACAGAGTCTCCCTTATACCCCTCAGGAGGAGCCAACACTGTCAACACCTCATCTTAGCTTAGCTTCCAGAACTCTAAGACACCTTAGCTTAGCTTCCAGAACTCTGAGAACATCTTAGCTTCCAGAACTCTGAGACAATAAATTTGTGTTGTTTAAGCCATCCAATTGTTGTGGCTGTTGTGGCATTCAATTTGTAATGACAGCCCTAGCAAGTTGATACACTAATTAATTTAGATAAACCACTGGGAAGAAAAAAAAAAAAAAGCCTGGGCATAATAACAGCATTTTTAAGGGAATGCACATGTGACTACTTTTAATTATAACCAGTGACTTTAAAAAAATGTATTACCTAGGACAGCTGTAAAGGAAATAGCTGGGAGGGGGTATGCAGGCTATGAGCAGAAATATTTATAAGAGGGCGCCTGGGTGGCTCAGTGGGTTAAGCCGCTGCCTTCGGCTCAGGTCATGATCTCAGGGTCCTGGGATCGAGTCCCGCATCGGGCTCTCTGCTCAGTGGAGAGCCTGCTTCCTCCTCTCTCTCTCTCTGCCTGCCTCTCTGCCTACTTGTGATCTCTCTCTGTGAAATAAATAAATAAAATCTTTAAAAAAAAAAGAAATATTTATAAGAAATATATATATAAATAAATAATATAAATAAATAAATAAATATTTATACCAAATTATTAGGATTCTTGACCTTTTGCTCATGCAGAAATTAAGCCTCTCCCCATCCCCTTCTCCTCCATCTAGGAATCTCCCCTATATATTTCTGAAAGTCTTATTTGAGGTCTTGCATTTTCTTGTAACCAATCTGCTTTTTGTGTCCCTCTGCTCCATCTTCTTTATCTAGGTAACCATCCATTGCTTCTGCGTCTGGTGCCTTCTGTGGGGGCACCGTATGGCATGCTCAACAGTCCCAAACCAGTGGCCTCCTGAATCTTAAGGTGACAATGCAACAGTGGGCTCTGTGGCTAGGGGAGGAGGAAGAGGTAGGATTAGGGATGATCCTCCTACCAAATCTATGCTGTAAGTGTTCTGATGGGCCCTAAAGCAGCACGCTTGTATCTGATGTCTCACTGAGTCCTTCATGATTACAATTCCTCCACCCTTCACCTCTCTCTTTCCCCTGGGGTTCAAAATTCAATCTTATCGCCCTTATTGGCATAATGTCTTCACCACCCAACTTCCACAAAACACTTCCCTCCTTCTACTACTGAAACAGAAGATTGACAAATCTTGCATATAGATCCCTAAAGGGATCAACAGTCTATCCATTGCACAAACAGCCTGCTTCTACTTCCCCTTCAGGTTCAACTAGGATTTCCAGCACCATAATAAAAGAGTAGCTAAGCTAAGTCAGAGAAAGGGGAGCTTACTGAGAAAAGAATCAGTAAAAGTAACAACAGAGAAGGTAAGATTTTTTTCATTTTTATTTTTTAAATTTTAATTTCAGTTAGTTAACATACAGTGTAATATTAGTTTCAGGTATATAATATCATGATTCAACACTTCCATATAACACCCAGTGCTCACCATAACAAGTGTACTCCTTAATCCCCATTGCCCATTTATTTCGTTCATTTCCCATCCCCTCCCCTCTCTCTAAAGTTCTCTAAACTTAAGAGTCTGTTTTTTCATTTGTCATCAAAGGAGGTAAGATTTTTAAGAGGAAACTGTGGGATTTAAATAAATAGAGAGACAAAAGGCATTCTAGGCCACTAGTAAAGAAGAAAAAATTGGCTGAACAAAATCAAAAGTAAGATTCATTTCTCTCGGTCATTGCAATTTGTCACAGGCAGCCAGTAGAAGAAATCATCCTTAAGTCAAACTCACGAAAATCTCTCCTTTCACTGTCTCTTATTCTCTCCTTTCACTGTCTCTTATTCTCAGAAAGAATCTATATTCCTGGGAATGAATTAGTCAAAAAATATCCTTTTCCAATCTCTTAAGAACGGAAATTTTAGTGAGGTTTTCTTTTGTTTTGATTTTTAACCCAGATCACTCGCCCTGGCTTTGTCTACATTGAGTAATTTCAGTTTGTTTCACTTCACCTATCCCACAATTTTGTTTTCAGTTGAATTTCCATGCACTCTCCTCAGGTGAAATTGTTTTCTTCTTTTCTCCTCATGAGAAGCACCACAAACTCCAAATGGCTCTTTCTACCTTTCTGTAAAGCTCTAAGGAATAGAAACCTCTCCCCCTCCATTAGCTCTTCCTAGCCACTTCAGCCTTGTTCACTGTATCCTCAGTGGCAGCAGGACAAAGAAAGTTACCTATCATTCACATTTAAAGCTGAGTGGACCTTATCTAGGAAAAGCATGTCTTTTCTGCATCTCAAGGTATCTAGGCCACTGTGAATCCAGACCTAGCTTCCATCCCTGGCCTCTCTGCAATCATGACAGCTACAGTATAGGTCTGGTTTATGCCCTCTGAGGGTTGTGTGTGTGAGTTTCTGTGCCAGTGTGTGTGTTGCAGGGGGGGTGGGTTCTGGACAGTGCTTATGTACAGTCACTTACCCTAAAGCAGAACACACAGAGGTTCTAGAGTTACTAATATCAGTGATTATTGTATCATGGCTCATTTTATGGCTGTAGCAAATCTCAGAGGAACATGTTTTAGTGAACAGAATTTGCTCAGGACTTAAAGTGCTCTAACCATTTAATGTATCAAGTGTTCTTTTTCCAAGAAAGGGAAAGTTACTTGCATGTTAAGAAAACAAGCATTACAATTGGTTGACAAAACCCAATTGGAATTAGTTATGAAAGGTCATATAAACAGACACATATTTTTGTAGGGCTTTTTAAAATGCAAAATGTCTATAGATAGTAAAATAATTCTGGTGGTGATACAGCAGCACTGTGAAGTCTTTTTTAACAGTCTGTTTAATGTAAAAGAGATGAAATTAACTCACGTTGAAAAGATGATGAAATACACACTAATCTATTACTGAAAACTTACCACTTAAGGGTTTCAATCCATTACATTTCAATCTTGATTTTTTTTTTTTGCAGTCACTGAAATACACTTGCATTAAAAAATAGATATGGTAATCTGTGACCGTCACAGTTATTAGGGTGCCGCTGAATCCTGTTTAAAGCTTCCAAAAGAGTTGTGTGGTTTTGGGGTGGGGGGTTGTTGTTGCTGGGGTTTTTTTGTTGTTGTTTTTTGTTTTTTTAGAGTAAGTGCTATTTGGAACAAAATTTGTTGGCAGGAAAGAGAAACATTTTCTGAAGATTTGTGATGTCTTGGGCACTTTGTCATAGAGAGCTTTAACTTGCACACCAACTTTCGACACAGGGATTATTATTTTGATTTTATGAATGTGAAAGTAAGAATCCTAGTTGAAGGAATCTGCCCACTTAGGTTCACAGATGACCATGTTTAGATTCTAGTCTATATCTAACATGCCAATTTTTTCCAACTCAAATTTTTGCCTTTGTTTTATTGGTCTGGAATACTCTCCAGTTTCTAGGCTCTAGCTCTCCTTCTTACCTCTCAGCCTCTTGTTGGTATCCTCTCCAAACTCCCTCTGTATCCCCAGTCCATCACCGAGCCCTAGTTCAGCACCTTGTTCCTTTCCTATAAAGCACTGAAAATACCTCTTTACTTGGTTGGTTGTTTAGTTTGTTTGTTTAGTCAGCTGGTATTTTGCCTATAGCCTAAAATGTCAACTCACCAAGGACAGGGACCATATCCGTCTTACTCACTTCAGGACAGCCAAAGCTTAGCAAAGGCTTGCTGAATAGCAGATAATTCAGTAAATACCAGTTGATCCTAAATGACTCCTGGCTTTTTTCACTCACTACATTTCCTGTCATGGGCCATTAATTCTCCAGAAAAAAACTACTTTGTTCATTAATTCCCAAAGTAAAAAATGCTAAAGATAAAATAATAATGAAATGTTCCTGCTAGATACTTTATAGTCTCATATTACTGTTTCTCATACAAATCCTTCTCATTTCTTGTATCACTTGAAAATCAAGTTGTTTCAACATCCCTGTGATAAAAATGAGAATGGGTTTAACTACCCCTACAAAAGATCAATGTGGAATACTCAGAGAAGAGACAGTCTCAAGAGTACCATGTTTTGTGGAAGATCCAAACTTCTGTGCTCATGACACTACTTTTTATCTTTTTCATGATAGGGGAGTTGGCAGAACTGTATGATGTGTGCTACAAATATATGTGAAATGGCATTATGCTGCTCTTGGGCAACTAACATAAACTAAGCATTGTTCTGTCTGGGGATTCAAAGAATCAGTAGGGGGGTGGCCTGGGTGGCTCAGTGGGTTAAGCCTCTGCCTTCGGCTCAGGTCATGATCCCAGGGTCCTCTGTGCTCAGCGGCGAGCCTGCTTCCCCCCCACTCCTTTGTGCCTGCCTCTCTGCCTACTTGTGATCTCTGTCTGTCAAATAAATAAATAAAATCTTTAAAAAAAAAAAAAAGAATCAGTAGGATATGATTCCCTGTCCTTAAAGAACACAGAGATAAGTAAATGAGTTCATGTTGGTGTAGTTTCATGTTTGCAGTTACTAAAAGATTAACACTGACAGTCACCTGTCTCCTAAGAATACAGAACTGGAGGAACAGAAGGCAGAGGAACAAGTAAAGAGCAAAAGGGTTACAAGTTTTTGTTTATTTCTTCTTTTATTATTATTAGCCGCAGTGCAGTGTACACGCCAGAGCTGACCTTAAGGGAGGACTTGATTTGTTAGAGTTTGCCATTTGTTTCTCACTAGTTCCCATTGCTGGTTGCCTAGTCATAGTCTAACTTTACTAAAGCCCAGGGGAAGTTAAGAAAGCATATTTCACTTCTCACTCCATTAACAGTGGGAAAGTTGTGGGAAAGTAGATATAATAACACTTGCTGCCAAAAGTCTAAAGACCATCAAACATGAGCATACCCAGGTGGGAGCTCCACACACAAGTGTGATCACACCACAGATCAAGCATCATTTTGAATTGGAGATTTTATTAATTAGGTTTGCCTAGTTTACAACAAATTTCACTGAAACTATTTATCTGCCTAGTTTTATGGCATTGAGATCCAGATTGAGTGGTCTTTGTGTTGTATTCTCTCATAAGGTATTTTATGCATTTAAGACAATAGAGACAATAGACAACAGACAACAGCAGAATCTCAGAGAAGGAGGCATAGAGAAGGGCCTCAGTTGTTTACTGAATTCTTCAGTAACACCTGCTTACTATGTAATTTTACCTTCAAGAATGTTATCTCCAGGTCCACCTGGGTGGCTCAGTCCATTAAGTGTCTACCTTCAGGTCCAATCATGATCCTAGCATCCCGGGACCAAGCCCCACATCAGGCTCGTTGCTCTGTGGGGAGTCTTCTCCCTCTCTCTCTCTCTTTGCCTGCCACTCTCCCTCCTTGTGCACTCTCTCTCTCTGTGTGTCAAACAAATAAATAAAATATTTAAAAAGAGAAAAAATGTTATCTCGAAATAGAAAGATCAATGATGGAAAATGGTCTCTACTATCTATAGAGATGTTCGCTGATTTGAACCACAGCCTTAAAGAGGTATTTCCCAAAGCTTGCTTTCCTCTCTTTTCTTTCTTTTTTTACAATAAGTGAAAAAAAAATGTTAAACCATTTTTAGAGCGAGAAATACAAAGCATATTGCTCTAGTGCCTGCCTTAGAGACAACTCCAACTAAAATGCTATTACACTCAGTGGTAAAGTGACATCCGTTTTCCTAGATTTCTGAACAGCCTTTAAATTCTGTGAGTATGTGTGATTTTCTTCAACTCTCTACAGTACTCCAATATTCCAGCTGTGTGGGAAATGTTTAGAGGCAAGGTTAACAACTGCATGGGTCATGCAAGAATACCATACCCAACTACCACCTGTTTGAAATAAAAAACCATTAACCCCAAGATTTTCAGTACAGACACAAGACAGTGCCTTTAGGTTCTAGCTCTTAAAGTAAGGGGCTAGAGTTTAAGGGCATCATATCAGAGTCAGCATCTTGGTCTTCTCTCCATGAAATGCTAATAGGAGACACACTTCAAGATTTTAGGACACAAGTTCTGTACCTATATTTGTCTATCTGTCCTCTCCTTTCCTCTTTCTCCCTCCTTTCCTGTTGGAAGATATTTTCTATAAAGATTGAAAAAGTCTTGTTTTGTTTTCCTTAACTCAAGATTATTCCATGTGACTTCTCTTTTGATTTATATTGTACCAATTGTTATCTTTCTATCTTTACTCTAGTAACCTGTTATTAAACTATTTACTTTACTTATTTAATGTTTATTTTTCTGTTCATTTCCTTATATTTCACCCTTAGAATTTGAGATCTATTTATTTCTAACTTTAATTTTCTTTTTCTAATCTCCATTCTTCATTCTTTGATTTTGTCAACTTCTTTAATCTGGGGCTGCTACTAAGATTCATATCAATAAGACTCTCTTTCCTTCGTTAAGTAATTTTTTGTCTTTACAGAAACTTTAGGACTTTTCCCTCCATCCTTCATGCTCCAAAATCTCTTTACCAGGTAGTCAGGAGTATATTTATGTGCTGTGAATACATCCCATTCAGGATTTGGGGATTTTCACCACATCTTTATTTCTGGAAATTGTCTATCTTTTCTTTCCCTTAAATATCACTTCCATTTTCACTATTTTCTCCATGTGGTACTCATTCTGATAGATGTTAGAACTCCTAATGCTCATCCAGGTCTCCACTTGTAAATTTTTACTTATCCCTCTTTGACATGTGTCATTTTATGCCATTTCTCACATTTCCAGTTCATTAATTTCTTCTTCAACTGTTTTGTGTTGTTTTTCTGGAAATGGAGTCAGAGTTTAATGTGAATAATTAGACTATATTTCATATATTCACATTCTCTAATCTTTGCCATTACTATTACTCTTGTTTCATGGATTCCTTATCTTATTCCTTATTTCTGATCTTTGCTTATAAGTCTTAGGACATATATGGTATCTATTTTAATTTCCTGTATTGATATTTCTATTAAGTCTGTTCCTCTTTCTCCATGACCAGGCAGAGTATCAGTGGTCTTTCGGACTAGCTATCTCTGTGCTACCAGGACATTTGCAGAAACAAGAGCAGGAGCTTTTCTTTCTACTCAAGTTTCCACTCACATGTCTCTGGCCCCAAAGCAGATATGTGACATATGCTGCCTGGGTGATATAGGGGAGAGACCCAGAGCTTGACCTGATCGACTGCTCTAGTGCAGAATCCCTGAGTAAGTGTCCTGGCAGATGTCTGCTAGGACTCATCTGCTCCTGGCTTCTGCTCTTGGCAGCATGAAGAGCGCTGTCCCCAAACTAAAGTGTTCCATTAGTCCACATGGACTAGAGCCTGGATCCTTCATTATATTCACATGTACCAAAGTACAGGATTTAAAAGTAATGGCTCTGGATCTGTGAGCAGTGGATGCCAAAATATAATTCTACTGCTGTGTGTGTGGGCATGTGTATACACATGTACACTAATGGATTTGTTCATATAGAGAAAAAGATTTAACTTTTAAGCAACCTTGGAAAGTAGAAGTGCATTTTATTGTATTTATTCATATTACTTAAATATTTTACACACAACTCTTCTATTTATTTTTATTTTTTAAGATTGTTCTTTTTTTATTATATTCAATTAGCCAACATATGATACATCATTAGTTTTTGATGTAGTGTTCAACAATTCATTAGTTGTGTATAATAGCCAGTGCTCATCACAACACGTGCCCTCCTTAATACCCATCACCTGGTTACCCCCCCCCACCCCCTCCCTTTTGTAACCCTCAGTTTGGTTCCTGGAGTCCAGAGTCTCTCATGGTTTGTCTTCCTCACTGATTTCTACCCATTCAGTTCCCCTCCCTTCCCCTGTGGTCCTCCATACTATTCTTTATGTTCCAGCTTTCCTATTTAAATTTAAAACAATTGTTAAAACAGAAAAGAATTATAATTTTGTAATGAATACATTTCTGAATACTCAAATTTACAAGCCAGCAGGAGTCTGCATCTGCACTCTCCCACTCTCACTTTTCCACTGGAATACATCTTAAATGAATTATTCTTCAGTGTTATGCCATTGATGTAATTAAGAAAAATGTTCAAAAATGTCTCTGCAAACTTTGTCGTTGTATTTATCCTATGAATACTGTTAATAAAACAAGTCACATTTTAATGCACTATTTTATTTTTTTGAAGATTTTATTTACTTATTTGAGAGAGAGAGAGTATGTGAGAGAGAGAGAGAGAGAGAGAGCACCAGCAAGGAATAGGGATAGAGGGAGGGGGATAAGGAGACTCCTCACTGAGCAGGGAGCCCGATGCAGGGCTCCATCCCAGGACTCCAGGATCATGACCTGAGCTGAAGGCAGACACTTAACCAACTGAGCCACCAGGTACACTTAACTCAGTATTTTAGTACCAGGGATATTGTACAGGTCTCCTGAGTAGCAGCCTTGTTTATATCTTAGGGAGTTTGTGATTCTTGCAACTAATTACCATTTCCCTCTCAACAATGGCTGCTGGAAAGCTCTGAGTAGATAGCCAACCCACTTTTAGCAAGCAGACAGAATCCTGAAGCAAGCATTTGTTACATTCTTTCACTCCCCACTTCATCTTGTTTTTCTATAATATCTTCCCTTTACTTCAATTTCCTCACTTATTTGTTTTTATGTTGTATATTTTTATACATTGCCTGAAATCTTTTTTAAAATAAAGTAGGGTATAAATAACTGAAATGGTAAATATGCAAAGCAAACACTGCCCGGACAAAGTGACATTTCCATTTATGACCTAAATATTACTAGTTTTACTTTGGTACTAATACCCATAATTCTTTCATTTCCCCTCCATAGCCCTAGGGCAGTCATTTATTCTTAATATACTGCTGCGTCTATTAAGCATCCATGAGTGTTCTGAAAGGAAGATTGGTCAGGGAAAAGGCAAAATTTCATCATAATTTTCAATGGGTTCCCAGATGAAAAGTTTCCTCAGGAGGACCATACAGGGAAAAGACTATATTTATCATATGTTTAATAATAAACAATGTGGAGTTTTAAGCTGTCATTTGCATTTCCCACCAGTTAGATCCCAAACAAAATCATCATCCATCTAAATTTATTGACTTCATTCTCTTTATATTGTTGCTGTTGAGCCCCACTGACATGCAGAAAAGGGTTAAAAGCCACATAACTGAAAAGAAACTTGACTTTCATTTTATTATAAAATACTCTGAAAGAGAAAAATCTAAAATATTCCTTTCAATCTCTTTCTTATTTCCATATTTCTGGCAAATATGTCACGATAAAGCTTTTTTTATTACACAGTACTAGCTGAGCCTACAACATGACAAGGACCAAGAGGTAGAAAAAGAAAACTCTCATAAAACTAGGAACAGTCATGATCCCAAACCATAAACTGTAAAGAGTATCTGACAAATCCAGAGGATGCCACAAACTAATAATATACTGCTCTCCAGAGTCCCTGCAGGGAATGGAGTTCTCAACAAGTAGATGACATAGCCCAGGCTCAGCAACTATTATTTACTTGCATCGTCAATGAGTTCTGTAAGTGCCCAGTTCCACCCACACAGAATGGAAGAGTAGAAAGGACCAAAGGAAAAACTACTTATACTTGCCACCTTTACTTCCTGAGACATAGCTTGCTAACTCAGCAGTTAGAGTGGGGATGAGGCAACAAGTATAATCGTATTTGCGGTAGATACCAAAGTCAGTTAATAAGAGACCTAAATAGAGAGTGAAGGGCTATCAGTAATTTCCACAAATTCAGGGAAATTACTGATAGCCCTTCACTGTCTACTTGCCCAAATGAAGGAGAATGTGCCCAAAAAGAAGACAGAGAGTAAGTGAGAAAAGTTTAGTGGTGAAGTTCATGAACTGAGGCTGATGGCTGCCCTAGCCTCCTGCTAGAACTAAATGGTGGGACCAGGAAAATCCATTGCCTGCATTGGTAAAATATTTATTTAAATCATCACCTGTGATCGCCTGCAATGAAGCGCCTTTTGGAGTCAGTGCTTTGACAGCCCAAGTGGCTGCTACACAAAATATTATGATAAAAAAGAAGAATCTAAAGTTCATGAGGCTATCAATAAGGTCTTCTAACTACATTATTGAGGCAAATAAAAAAGGAAATAACCAGTTCAATATTTTAAATTCTCAGGTCAAGTTATGATGAATATAAGTTAATTCTCAACCTCATCAGGCCTTTCTGGAAAATTTAGGACATTGATTGGGAAAGAGGGGTAGCCTGATAATTTGAATGGGTGCATTTGGGAAGACCCACACAACTTTGAGTACCCCCAGATTCCTAAGTGCCACCCTGGTCAGCAGGAGTTCCCCTTCCCTGTCTGATAAGTAGAGACTTCCCAGACCAGAGATCTTCTAATGGCTTCACCTGAGCAGGATACCTTCCAAGAGAATGACAAGTTTTGTCATGCTGTATTTTCATTTTCATTGCCTCAAGATCAATAACTAAAATCCAAACATTTCATTGTAAGGATGGTACAAAGCGTAATTTAGAAAGTGAGCGGCCTACACACTAAAAGAATTAAAATATTTTGTTGTTATTTTTACCTGGTGATTAGCCAAAGGGAATATCCTGGAAATGGATTCTAAGACCACTGGGGAAGGAACAAAATTATAGACCAGGATGAATTTATAGACATGGAAATTCCAAGATTTAAGAAAGTAGAAATATTGGAATAGGTTAATCAGTACAACCATCCTGACTAGATCTCCTAAGAGGGATCAAAGTATACCATCTACACCAAAGCACTAAGAAATACATTTAGTTAATATCCTGCCAAGAAAGACTGAAACACACCTTCCCTGTAAATATCTCCGTAGTGGCTATCCTTCCAGATTGAAAGATGCTATTTAACCAGTCTCCCCGATTTCAATGAGCCAAAATAGAGCATCACTTAACTAGAAGGGGAAGACAACCATGATAGACAGCAGGACGAGAGCAATCATTAAAATGATTTGGCCTGCAAGATCTTTGGTATGAGGTAACTGATGAAGGGCTGAAACATAGGAACAGAACTAAGGTTCTACTTGATTTGTATAACATTAAAAAAAAAACGCTTCTAGGGCGCCTGGGTGGCTCAGTGGGTTAAGCCGCTGCCTTCGGCTCAGGTCATGATCTCAGGGTCCTGGGATCGAGTCCCACATCGGGCTCTCTGCTCAGCAAGAAGCCTGCTTCCCTCTCTCTCTCTCTCTCTCTGCCTGCCTCTCCGTCTACTTGTGATCTCTCTCTGTCAAATAAATAAATAAAATCTTAAAAAAAAAAAAAAAACGCTTCTATTATCTGATGAACAGAGGCCTGTCTTGAGTCAACATAAAGGAATTAAGGCTTCTCATCAAATTTCCAGGACTGAGTCACTAAACACAACGATAACCCCTGAATGAGGATGAGACCAGGTAGATTTTCAGAAGGACCTCGCAATAATACCACAAGTATAAATTTTCCTACAAGATTCCTAGAAGCCTGCTCCAAAAGGACTAAGGACATTTATCAGGATGCGATGGTTAACTTCATGTGTCAACTTGACTAAGCTAAGGGATGTCCAGGTGCAGGTAAATCTGAGAAGGTTTCTGGAAAAGTTTAACATTTGAATCAGTCAAATGAGTAAAAAAGATACTCCTGGGCGCCTGGGTGGCTCAGTGGGTTAAGCCGCTGCCTTCGGCTCAGGTCATGATCTCAGGGTCCTGGGATCGAGTCCCACATCGGGCTCTCTGCTCAGCAGGGAGCCTGCTTCCCTCTCTCTCTCTCTCTCTCTCTCTGCCTTCCTCTCCGTCTACTTGTGATCTCTCTCTGTCAAATAAATTAAAAAAAAAAAAAAAAGATACTCCTTCACCAATGTGGACAGGCTTTGTCCAATTTGTTGAGGGCCCAAACAAAACCAAAAAAGGCAGAGAAAGGGTGAATTCTCCCCCTTTTTTCTTGAGTGGGACATAATCCATCTTCTCCTGATCTTGGACACTAAAGCTCCTGGTTCTCAGGCTTTTAAACTCTAGGACTTAGATCAGTGTCTCCTCGTTTCTCAGATCTCGATCTTCATACTAAGGGTTACACCATCAGCAACCTGATTCTCAAACCTTTGGACTTGAAACTGAATTATACCCCTGGCTTTCCTGGTTCTCCAGCTTGCAGACAGAAGATTATGGCATATCTCAGCCCCTATAATTGTGTGAACCAATTCCCATAACAAATCTCTTCTTTCTTTCTTTCTTTCTTTCTTTCTTTCTTTCTTTCATCCATCCATCCATCCATCCTATTGGTTCTGTAACTCTGGAAAACACTAATACACAGGGTAACTATGTGTTGAGAAAAGGAACTATCCATACCTTCCAATAATAATTGGATACTGATTCTGAGATGACATAAATCCCTGAGGGCCCAGAATGCCATTGGTCTAAGAATTAGAAAAGGTGTACTTAGGGGCAGAGTTATAACTGGAGCTTTAGATCAGTTCCATCTCAGCAGAGGCTCAGTGCATCTAAAAACATGCTTTCAGTTATTTCCTCAGTTCTGGAGTGCTCAGTTGGAATAAACATACTGTTACAGACTAAATCACAACATTGGTCCCCTGAACTATAAAGTAAAGGATATTATGATGGAAACAGCAAAATGAAAGCCTCAAGGATAACTCTTCTCTACCAAAATAGCAAGTCAAAATCAGTTCTTCATGTTTAAGGGGATTTCATACATTAGTGCCTATAGCGAGTACTTGAAAAATACTGGAGTTATAAATCCTCCTCTGTCCGCATTTAATTGGCCCAAGTAGAAAACAAATTGGCCTTAGAGAAATCAGTAGACTATTGTTAATTTAACTATGTGGTGATTGAATCACAGCTGCTGATCCATGTGTAGGGTGTTTAATGGAAAAGGGCAATGTGGCCCAATACCCTATATGCTCCAATTCTCAATCTCTCTCTCTCTCTCTCACACACACACACACACACACACACACACACACACACACACAAATACTTACCTTCAATCTCTCTCTCTCTCTCTCTCTCTCTCACACACACACACACACACACACACATACACACACACAAATACTTACCTTCAGCCAGCAGGGACAGAGGTTAGGTCATCATTATTGCTCTACAACTCTTGGCTCTGTGCTAGAGTTTGGTCTATTAATACTTATATCATCTTACAATTCCATAGGCTATCATGCTGATGCCCTACAGGATGATGTAATGTTAACAGAATCTGGTGGGCAAGAAGTATCAGGGTACTCAGTAGCAGTAAGAACCCTAGACACATGAAGAGATAATTCCTAGGAAAACCCAATGTCCTTCCAACTCTTTAAGTTTTAGGGAGCTCAAAACATGTCACAATATCTCCTCCAAACTGAAAGACAAGGTGCTATACTTTGCTTCCTAATTAAAAAAAAAAAACAGAGACACAACTTCTGGTGGCCTTTTGGATTTTATAATAAATATTTGGGTGTGTTTCTTCCTCCAACTCACTAAATAAATAATCTGTAAGGCTACCAACTAAGTAGAACCCAGATCACAATAAAATATTCCAGTTAACCCAGTCTGCAGTTCAAGCAGCTTTGGAATCCAGCAACTTGAGTGGGGATCCAGAGGATTTATTATTGATCCAAAGATCTTTGACAAAACAGACTATTGCATGGACCCAACAGCAAACCCTAACTAAAGATTCACAGACAGACCTCTAGGATTCTAGAGATATGCTATACCATTTTTAGAAGATAAATTCTCTGCTTTTACAAAATTTTGTTCTCTTGCTACCAGTCTCCTTGGGAGAGACTGAGACTTAACTCTGAGATACCAGGTAACATGAAATGTGACTATTCATCATGAACTGGGTATTATCTAACCTAGCCATAAAGTTGACATGTGAAAATGACATATGTTAGACTGTACTCTGGCAGGATCCAAAAGCACAAGTAAGTTGTATGAACATATGGCCCCTGCCTGTTCCTGCTGTGCTATCACTACTCCTTGCAGTTAATACCACTTATGAACACCTAGGGATTTCCCCAGGGTCAGCTGACTGAGGAAGGAAAACTCTGAAGCTGGCTTGCATGACACACCACACCAGCCAAAGAGGTCTACTGAAGCATTAAATATTTCTTACTCATACTCAAAGCAAAGAATATCATTGAAGACACACACAAAAAAAATCCCAATAGAAGTAATGGAAAAACTGGGAAACTCTATTGTTCTCTGAAAGTAGGTGCTCTGCACAGAGTTTGTGCATTAAAATAACAATTACTGAAATCAGGAAGTCATGTTAACAAAATCTGCTGTAAAATTTTTTAAAGATAGTAAAAATACTATTAAATTTTTGTCACAACAGTGTATAATTATCAATATCTTGATACACACACACACACATTTGTAATCCATCTGGACATATGGATTCAGATGGCTACGAGATGCATTGAAGGGGGCTAAATTGAGGCAGAAACCTATCAAGATCATAGAACCACAGAGACATGTGGTACTTGAAACTGTCAGGTCCTGGAGAGGGCAGGAGTGAGATATGGCACTAAAAATAAACAGATTAGCTGAACATTTGTATATACAAAACAATCAACTCCCAACTCTGCCCTCTACCACATACACACACTTATATACCACAGACACATACACATCACATACAAGTTTCTGTCCCCAGGGAAAGAATTAGACATAGCAATGTAAAATTTCAGAATAAATTCAGATTGGCACAAATTTCTTATCAGAAACACTGGGTGCTAGAAGACATTTTCTGATACTCAACTTTTATTTCCCATATTCCCTCTCTTAGGGAGCTATGAGAATAAACTGTAGCAAAATAAAGATGTAAACCAAAAATATGTTGGAATGAATCCAGAAAAGCAAGGAAGGAAGTACTAACTGCTGAGATGACAGCTGTGTGGCAAGATTAGAGAGCAATAAGTCTGGAGAGGAGCAGGGAGGTGGAGCTCCCAGAGTGGGGGATTTCCATGATACCATGAGGAGTCTGAAAATGAGAAGAGACTTCCACTGCAGCTTTCAATATGTAAAGAGCTTGGAAGCTGTCACTCATCCTCACAAAAGCAAAGTTGTACAGACTGCAAATCAATGACTTCTCTTAGATCAATCAGAGAATGGAGATTATAGGACAAACCACCACCTCAAAATCCAACAGAGAGACAAATACAGAATCACGGCTGAAATGTACATACCAGCAGAAGCCACTGGAGCCACTAACTGGTAGAAACACACAAATGACAACCTCTGTGAATTGCTGAATTGGACTAGCCTGAGTGAGGGGCCCAGTCTTAAAAGATCCACCACATTTTCATGAGTTTTACCTCCAGGAACTCCAGCAGACTCTCACCTTAAAGATCAAAGAAAAATCTTCTCATGTTTTGGGCTAGGAGAGGTGGATGTTACCATTCTGGTGAAATACTCCAGGGTGCTTTCCATAACAAGGTCTTCCCTCCAGAGGGAAGACCAGAGCCTTAGAGGATCTGAGGGAAAAATAATTAGTCAACTCCAGGGCTCTCTAGCCTCCCCATCTCACAAAAAAAGGCTAAGAAATGCTTCTAAAGGTCATAGCCAAGGGATTCAAGTCCATTAGTAAAAATGAGATTTAGGGGCACCCGGGTGACTCACTCAGTTAAGCTTCAGGCCTCAGGGTCCTGGGATCCAGCCTCACATCAGGGTCCCTGCTTAGTGGGAAGTCTGCTTCTGTCTCCCTCTGCCCCTCCTCCCACTTGTGCACTCTCTCTCTCTCTCTCTCTCTCTGTGTGTCTCTCAATTAAGTAAAAAAAAATTTTTAAGTGATATTTAATCAAATTAAGATAGAAGGTTGCCCTTCCCCGTACCTTGCCACCACGTCAACAGGGCTTCAATATAATAACAGTGAATGAGGGCACCTAGGTGGCTCAGTCGTTAAGTGTCTGCCTTCAGCTCAGGTCCTAATACCAGAGTCCTGGGATGGAGACCACATCCAGGCTCCCTGCTCGAAGGAAGCCTGCTTCTCCTTCCCCCACTCCCCCTGCTTGTGTTCCCTCTCTCACAGTGTCTCTCTCTGCCAAATAAATGAATAAAATCTTAAAAAATAAAAAAATTAAAAAACAGTGAATTATAACAGAGAGAGCTGCAAAACACAGACTCTATTTAAGAAGAAGTTCTTAGGGAA
The DNA here is from genome assembly GCF_902655055.1 of Lutra lutra. Taxonomy (NCBI): domain Eukaryota; kingdom Metazoa; phylum Chordata; class Mammalia; order Carnivora; family Mustelidae; genus Lutra; species Lutra lutra. The sequence goes on along the minus strand of NC_062279.1, from coordinate 118,850,319 downwards.
ATTCAAAGAAAACAGGGAGAAAAAAATAAAGCAGAGAAAACTGAAACCTCTGGCACTTACAGCTATAGCAAACATCTAAGCCACCTCCTAAGCAGATTAATAAAAAAAACCTCAAATTAAAGGCCTAATGGCCTTAGTTCCTACTACTTGTTCCTACTTAGTTCCTACTACTATATCACATGCACTTTCAACGAAAATTATAAGGTATGGTAAGGCAAGAAAAACACAGCTGTAAGAGACACAGCAAGCAACAGACCTAGGCTTAGATGTGATACAGAATTTGGAATTATAGATGGGGAGTTTAATATACTATGATTAATATGTTAAGGGTTCTAAAAGAAAAAATAGACAAATATAGGAACAGATGATTAATGTAAGTGGGAAAATGGAATCTCTAAGAAAATGATAAAAGTCAAAAATATCATAAGAGAAATAAAGCCTTTGCAATACATGGGTGGACTCATCAGTAGAATGGTGAGAGAACTGGTGAGCTTAAAGATGTACCAATAGAAACTTTCCAAACAGAAAAGCAAACAGAAAATTGAATGGAAAAAAAAAAGTGTATCCAGAACGGTATGTCCAAAAACTGGGACAATTACAAAAGTTTTATATATACATAATGATAATAATAGAAGGAGAAGAAAGAGAAAAAGAAACAGAAGAAATACTTGAAGTAATAGTGGCTAAGAATGTTCCCAAACTAGTAACATACACTATAAACCATATATCCAGGAAGCTCAGAGAAGCAGGATGAGTACTAAAAAAACAATCAAACAAACAAAAAAAAAAAAAACACACCTATTTTAAGGGATCTAAATTCAAAGAAGAGAAAGACAAAGACAAAGAGAAAACCTTGAAAGAAGCCAGAGCATAAAAACACTTTACCTACAGAAACCAAAGTACACTGTACACCTATAAATTCCCCTTCTTCAGTAAATTCTCTCAAATGTTTCTGATTTTCTGTATATATAGACTGAATGGTAAGGATGAGGTCCACAGACCAGTATGACCACCTCTTAACAAGTCCTCTGAGTATCTGTTTCTCTTGAGAATGTGCAAGAGATATTTCATGGTTTGTTATCCTCATCTTTCAGACTCAGTCAAAATACTAAGAAGACAGGAAAATTCCTAGTGAATGCTCAGTTAACATATATATTAGATATATATACTTAATTTTTCTCTTATACTTGCTATTATTGATATTTATCCCCATTCAGGCAGTGACCAATGTCTCCATATCTCTAGAAGAGGAGATAGAGAAGAATCTACAGAATTTAAAAAAAAAAAATGATTTTGGCTTTTGGTGTTCAGCAGCAAAAGCCCAAGTACAAGCCAAAATTGAGAGAGAAGAAATGACCAGGCAGGGCCACAGTGACAACCAGAGAAACAGAAAGAATGAAAAGGTGAGATCTGACTGTGATCCAGACCAGATGCCCTTGACTCTACTCAGTCTCCCCCTACTCAGAGATAATCAGGATAATGGAATATAGTAATTAAGAAATAAAAAGTTCAGAAAGAAAGAAAATTAAGTTCAGATCAAAAGTTAAAGTTAGATATTTTCAAAATCAAGTATCTACCAATTTATACAGGAAATAGGGGCGCCTGGGTGGCTCAGTGGGTTAAAGCCTCTGCCTTCGGCTCAGGTCTTGATCCCAGGGTCCTGAGATCGAGCCCCACATTGGGCTCTCTGCTCAGCAGGGAGCCTGCTTCCTCCTCTCTCTGCCTGTCTCTCTGCCTACTTGTAATCTCTATCTGTCAAATAAATAAATAAATTTTTTTAAAAAAAATTTATACAGGAAATATCTAGAACACCCAAGAAACTGTTAAGACAGTTTATCTCTAGGGAGCAGAACAGGAAGTCAGTAGGGAGGAATAAGAACTACTTTTCTCTCAGAAACTTCTGAAATATTCATGTATTTTTGGAATTTCACTTATTTATTTAACAAAATATGTTATTTTTACAAAAAACAACAGGGAACACAATCACACACAAAATAATGCTAAGAAAATGATTTAATGCAAATTTTGTTCAGGTCTACGAAGATGACATAAAAGAAAGTGAACAAGGATTCAGTAGGAAAGGAAAGCAACGGAGAAGGTAAGAAAGACCAGGAACCACAAAAAGTTAGCAATAAGGAAAAGGAAACATCACCTTCTTGTACAAATAGCACAAGGTCAAGGGCCTCAATTAATGTATCTACAGCCACCGTACTATTAGAAAACATGGACAAACTGGTGTGTGCCCAAAAGGAGACAAGCAGGCAAGTTAAGGATCTGGGATCCATACGGGCTAAGGAAAAAAGACCCGCTGGTATTTAAGGAGGACATCAGAAGCCTGACGAGGGACTGCAGCCACCAGCAAATAAGTGAATGTCCATCAAATGGCGAAACAATTATGCTTAATTTTTGCATCTAGAGCGAAGAATTAAAACTGAAGAGTCAATTAAAAGGAAGCAGATTTATATTCTCTAGTGTTCCCTTAAAATTAGATACATTAATTAAAAACCAATCAGGGACATCCCTACCAAGTAGAGTCAGAAGCACTGTGAACTGTTAATCCCTTTGCTTTGCTTTGGACTTAATAGCAAAAGTAGCTGCGTGTATGCGGAAGGAAAACTTAAATACTTAAATACACTTTTCATGTATGAAAAGTGAAGGTGAGTCTACTGTGGAGGAACAGCCCTCCACTGGTGAAGCAGAAGAAATTGCTTTTACCTTTTATAGTAAAGAGGAAGGCATAGCTGTAACCAGCTCAGATAACCAGGGTAGCATGACTTTAAGGATGCAATAGAAAAGTTTCTGCAGAGAGGGTGTCCAAAAAAGAAATACGAGTTAAAGAGTAATGGGACCTGAGAAAACAGTGATGATTAACCTGATCCACTTCACACGGCCTCAAGTCAGACTTTCCACTCCCTTCATGACTTCTTTCTTCTTCTTTAGAATAATACCTACCAGTGAGCAAAAATATGTCTTAATTCTGAATGTCAATCCTAAAAATTTATGTGTTTGCACAAGCACCCCTGCATTAGATTTCTGATGGCTAAGAAGTGTTCAGAATAGTTCAGCATGATAATCAAATGTGAGCATTATTTTAGTATGGCAAAATAATAGTCTAAAAATAGTCTACATCCCAGTTCTCTTCTAAACATTAATTACAAGAAAACAGGCACTTCTAATTATCTTTAATTAATAAGGAATTCATAAATGACAGCATGCTATTCGCAGGTCAAAATCAAGATAGTATGTGCTATTTAACAATCTGAAGGCTGGAAAATTAAAATGGTGGATAGGAGAGAGAGACCAGATACAAATTAAATTGGTAGTTGTCTCCTTATTAGGTGCTTGCAGGGGGCACTAAATAACTAAATAGCAAAGGTCTTCATTAAAACAAGAAAAGTTTTCATACTACTTGTCATGGAATAAATAATGATTCAGAGACTTGATTAAATGTTTTCCCTTGGAGTCGAAGACAGCAAGAGTTCTCTAAACTGATTGTGGCAATAAATTCTCAACACATACATATATCAAATCATTACGTTGCACCTCTTAAACTGACACAATATTTTATGTAACTTATATCCCAATAAAACTGAAAAAAAGGAAAGAAAACCCAGACTTCTACATAAAATAAGTAAAAGAGCTCTTAAATAAGAATCATAAGACTGAGTAGGCATAGCTACTCTTTTTTTTTTAAGATTTTATTTATTTGACAGAGAGAGAGAGATCACAAGTAGGCAGAGAGGCAGACAGAGAGAGAGAGGGAAGCAGGCTCCCTACTGAGCAGAGAGCCCGATGTGGGGCCGGATCCCAGGACCCTGAGATCATGACCTGAGCCGAAGGCAGAGACTTAACCCACTGAGCCACCCAGGCGCCCCTCATAGCTACTACTGTATAGCTCTACACAACTGTACAAAACTTACTCATAAGTTAACTTGTTTAATCATCACAAGAACAATCTTCTTTCCTGATCCTCTTTCCTGAACACCCTCTTCAAATTAGAGGTGAAGAAACCAAGAACTGGAGAAATCAAATTCTTAGCCAATGCATTAGAGCTAAACAGCTAAGTCAGAGTTCAACACATGGTGACCTCAAACCCATAAACATTCACCTTGGAACAATGCCTCCTTCTCTGAGATGCTGGTTATGTCATTAACAAGCCCCATGACATCAGATAAAATGATTAATTTCTCTGGATCTTACTTTCCTCCTATGTAAAATTCTCTGAAGACACAAGTTCCAAGTTCTCTTTTTTGTCTGCAATAACAATCCATCATTCCTCTAGTACCAGCAATATCATAAAGCCAGAAATAAAACATGTGATCATACTGTGAAGTCTTTTTTAACACAGGTGATTATTTCCCTCAGAAAAGTAAATACTACTTGGAAAATCAATAAATATGTAATCATTAAGTTAATACTTATTGAAGACTGACTGTGTACCCTGTGGTTGACATGGAGAATGCAACGATAAAAAAATACGAAGAAGATGACTGCCTTCACAGAGCTCAGAGACAACTGGCGGAAATGGGCGAGGCAAGGAAGAAATACAGCATAATGTGTTACTGGAAGAAACTGCACATGAAAGAAGCATGTAATAGAAACCAGGAAGGCAAGCAGTCCCCTTGCAAACCAGTGTGGAAATAACCTTCAAGGACTAGAGATTAAATAAATAAACAAGGAAGAGAAAGACATTTTATGTAGAGGGAGCTGAAGATAAATATATACATGAACTAATAGCCTAAAAGCTAATTTGCATATTTAACTATTCAACTTCCCAAATATACCCATAATTGCCATTTAAACCACAAGACCTGATATTGCAGAAATGATCCTAAATCAATCCAATTCTACAATCACACAAAATAATTTTCACAGAAAAGTGGCATGACAAAGGCAATCCAGTTGTGCCTGATTCCAACATTAGAAGTCTATGTTTCTTTTTACCACTAAGCTTTGCCACCTTCCCACACATATTTTTCCTTGAAGATCACTAAACACAAAAATGATCCTGGCGCAGAAACACATTTAAGGACACTGGATCACTGAAATAATGAGTAAGTCAAGAGAAAAATACATAAATATAAACTCACTGAAGAACCAGATATGAACCTGCTCTAAAGCCATTTGGAAAGCCTCCTGATTCTGTTATACCCACATATTAGGGCATCTCAAAGAAAGACACCTTTTTATGGAAAACGGTAGTCAGAGAATTTTCTCCCCTCCAAGGTTTAAGAGGGAAAGCCATCAAGCCCACAGAACCGTAAGAGTACAATCAGGTTCATTTTACATAAGCAATAGCATAATTTTACTTGTGGCTTTGCAATAAATGGTAATTTATGGATTTATATATTTTAATAAGGTATTACCATCCTATAATTTTTAAACCAAAAAGGTAAAACAAATTTGAGTTTTCATTACTGACTTTTGCATCTCAAGGAAAGATGATCAATGATTCTTTCCAAAGTCCATCACATGATATTCACTTCTTAATTGCATGTCTGTTGTAGTGAGAAAAGTAAATGCCCTTAAGCATGTGGATTTTATATTTAACAGGTGTTTCTCCAGATTTGGCTGGCTTTGAAAAAGGTACAGATCTAGGAGTAACATTCTCAATGACAAACAAAATAAAAAAATCAATACTCCAGAGATTAAAGCCCCCAAGAGAACCTTTAAATCACCCAAGAACCCTTTTTCTTCAAGAGGAATCCTAGGTGGGGCCTGGGTCACATGAAGGACCCCAGTCTCCCCTGGCTGCACCCTTTGCCCCCAGCCAGGGCGGGAAGATAGGTTCTTTCACAAGATGTATAGGTTAGGATTGCCCGGCATTCCTTTGAGAAATTGATTGTGGTCACTATAAATTTCTACAGGCAATTGACATAGAAGATATAGAATTCCCACCAATAAAAACAGAAATCACTAATAACTCACACTTTGGCTTTTTTTTTTTCACATGCTACTAAAAATACCAAGCACTTTATTTTTAACGAATGGCTATATTCTACATATGTGTGTGTATATATATGAAACTTTATGCAACATTCAGTGCATAACTAACTGTAAGTAGGCCCATAACTAATCAATCAAAAATGTTTTCAAGGTATAAGCTTAAAGTACAATTTAAAAGAAAGAGGCCACTTATATTTAAGTTATATCTACCTGTCATCTTTGCAGCTATTCCAGTTCCTAGCTCCACCAGTGACCAAGGGTGGGCATGGTTGCTTTTCACTAGTTTTCCAAAAACTTCTCCCAAAAATGTGTACATGCAGCAGACTTTTCCAAAGTTTGGTGCTATCAAAGTGATTTACATCAGAGGAAGTTAAGAACTTAAAATCAGATATTAGACAATTGTGCTTTCTGAAGATTGTGGTTATCCTGCTGTGAGAAACTATTCATCTCTTAACTGGTAAGTACTTTTTTTTAAAAGGTTCCAGAGTCCCACAGAAGCACGGTTCCCTCTCCAACCTCTGATTACTAGTAACATCTTACAACAAGCATTTTAATCTAGCAACTTGTTTCATCTTAGTAATATGAAGTATGCCTTGGTGTTTTCTCTGTCCTAACCAAAGTAGACTATATAGGTATTTTTCTTGAGGAGAGGTTCTCTTTCCAAAAGAAATTCTATGGAAGCTGTTTTTTTTTTTTTATTAATTTTATTTTTTATAAACATATAATATATTTTTATCCCCAGGGGTACAGGTCTGTGAATCACCAGGTTTACACACTTCACAGCACTCACCATAGCACATACCCTCCCCAGTGTCCATAATCCCACCCCCCTCCCAACCCCCCTCCCCCCATCAACCCTCAGTTTGTTTTGTGAGATTAAGAGTCACTTATGGTTTGTCTCCCTCCCAATTCCATCTTGTTTCATTTACTCTTCTCCTACCCCCTCAACCGCCCATGTTGCATCTCCTATCCCTCATATCAGGGAGATCATATGATAGTTGTCTTTCTCCGATTGACTTATTTCGCTAAGCATGATACCCTCTAGTTCCATCCACGTCGTCGCAAAAGGCAAGATTTCATTTCTTTTGATGGCTGCATAGTATTCCATTGTGTATATATACCACATCTTCTTTATCCATTCGTCTGTAGATGGACATCTAGGTTCTTTCCATAGTTTGGCTATTGTAGACATTGCTGCTATAAACATTCGGGTGCACGTGCCCCTTCGGATCACTACGTTTGTATCTTTAGGGTAAATACCCAGCAGTGCAATTGCTGGGTCATAGGGTAGTTCTATTTTCAACATTTTGAGGAACCTCCATGCTGTTTTCCAGAGTGGTTGCACCAGCTTGCATTCCCACCAACAGTGTAGGAGGGTTCCCCTTTCTCCACATCCTCGCCATCATCTGTCATTTCCTGACTTGTTAATGTTAGCCATTCTGACTGGTGTGAGGTGATATCTCATTGTGGTTTTGTTTTGTATTTCCCTGATGCCGAGTGATGTGGAGCACTTTTTCATGTGTCTGTTGGCCATCTGGATGTCTTCTTTGCAGAAATGTCTGTTCATGTCTTCTGCCCATTTCTTGATTGGATTATTTGTTCTTTGGGTGTTGAGTTTGCTAAGTTCTTTATAGATTTTGGACACTAGCCTTTTATCTGATATGTCATTTGCAAATATCTTCTCCCATTCTGTCAGTTGTCTTTTGGTTTTGTTCACTGTTTCCTTTGCTGTGCAAAAGCTTTTGATCTTGATAAAATCCCAATAGTTCATTTTTGCCCTTGCTTCCCTTGCTTTTGGCGATGTTCCTAGGAAGATGTTGCTGCGGCTGAGGTCGAAGAGGTTGCTGCCTGTGTTCTCCTCAAGGATTTTGATGGATTCCTTTCTCACATTGAGATCCTTCACCCATTTTGAGTCTATTTCGTGTGTGGTGTAAGGAAATGATCCAATTTCATTTTTCTGCATGTGGCTGGAAATTAAAGGCATCCAAATCGGCAAAGAAGAAGTCAAACTATCACTCTTTGCAGATGATATGATACTATATGTGGAAAACCCAAAAGACTCCACTCCAAAACTGCTAGAACTTGTACAGGAATTCAGTAAAGTATCAGGATATAAAATCAATGCACAGAAATCAGTTGCATTTCTCTACACCAACAACAAGACAGAAGAAAGAGAAATTAAGGAGTCATCCCATTTACAATTGCACCCAAACTATAAGATACCTAGGAATAAACCTAACCAAAGAGACTAAGAATCTATACACAGAAAACTATAAAGTACTCATGAAAGAAATTGAGGAAGACACAAAGAAATGGAAAAATGTTCCATGCTCCTGGATTGGAAGAATAAATATTGTGAAAATGTCTATGCTACCTAAAGCAATCTACACATTTAATGCAATTCCTATCAAAGTACCATCCATTTTTTTCAAAGAAATGGAACAAATAATCCTAAAATTTATATGGAACCAGAAAAGACCTCGGATAGGCCAAAGGAATATTGAAAAAGAAAGCCAAAGTTGGTGGCATCACAATTCCGGACTTCAAGCTCTATTACAAAGCTGTCATCATCAAGACAGCATGGTACTGGCACAAAAACAGACACATAGATCAATGGAACAGAATAGAGAGCCCAGAAATAGACCCTCAACTCTATGGTCAACTCGTCTTCGACAAAGCAGGAATGTCCAATGGAAAAAAGACAGCCTCTTCAATAAATGGTGTTGGGAAAATTGGACAGCCACATGCAGAAGCTGTTTTTTTTTTTAAGCTGAAAATTGTGTCCACTAAAGTAATAGTAGTTTTGTTTACTTACTCTTTAAAATTATTATGAACAGTGACATTAGCAAGGCAGACAAAGACCCAAATTGGGATATGTTAGTTCTATAAAACTCCTCATTTCACATTTACTCGATCAACTTTTACTGAGTGCCTACTCTCTGCAATGTGCTATCATAGATGAAGAATAAGCCAAAGAGAGGTGGACTCTGGAGACTACAATCCCAAAGGAGTGATGGATCATGTTTTTGAAGTCTGCATACCCAAACTTGTCGGAGGTGATATGAAGAAAATAACTGAATGCAACGGTAGAGAGTAGTAAGGGAGACCTTCTTGGAGAAGATGGTCAAGAAGACTGTCTGTAAGGAGGTGACATCTGGGCCAATCTCCCCAAATGGAAAGATTGTGGTCACCTAAGGACTTATGTTCAGTCTTGCTGGCAGGACAAGGCTCTGAGGAAAAAAAGGACTGAAAGGAATCTAGTGGGGCTAGAAGCACCACTCCTAGGCACAGAGGCACACATCTTTTTCCTACTTTGAGTCTACCCTTTACAACATGGAGCAGCAATGCCACCTAGAGAAAAATGTGATCAACCAACTCCTATGATTCTACAGGCCACCTGCTAAGCAGTAGTAGCAGAGGAGCTCCTTGTTAAGTGGAAGTTTGAAATGCTGTGCAGTGGTGACACTAGAAAACATCCGCCAAGCCCTCAGGACATGTCGGGGAACTGTAAATAACGATCCATCTGCAACTCATTTGTTTGCCCCCTTCAAAGAGTAACAAGTGACAAACTGACTGATAGCTCCTTTTTTGTTTGGTTTGGCTTGGTTTTTAAATCTTGCTTATAGGTAACAGAGTCACCAAAATGCTATGCTTCGGCAGGGGCCTGTGGCAGTTACTTGATGAAATGTAGCAACTGACATTGAGATAAGAATCAAAACCACTACAGAAAAGCCTTTAGAAAAACACATATGGATAGGATAGCTGATGTTTTTCCAAAACACATGATGTTGTTTTATTCATGAGTTAGTGTAGTTCCAGTTGGATTTAAAGAAGTTCAAAGCCACTTCCCTTTCTATTCCATAAGATGGATAACTTACTTAAAGAACACCACCAGGGCACCTATGCCTTATAACCTACCTCTCTGGCATCACAAATAAAGGCAGAAATAGGCACATGGAGCAATTATTTTTTCAGGATAAATTTAACTTTTTTTTTTTCTTTTTTTTTTTCTTTTTTTTTTTTTTCTTTTTTTTTAATTTTTTTTATTTTTTCAGCATAACAGTATTCATTATTTTTGCACCACACCCAGTGCTCCATGCAATCCGTGCCCTCTACAATACCCACCACCTGGTGCCCCCAACCTCCCACCCCCCAGCCCTTCAAAATTCTCAGATCGTTTTTCAGAGTCCATAGTCTCTCATGGTTCACCTCCCCTTCCAATTTCCCTCAACTCCCTTCTCCTCTCCATCTCCCCTTGTCCTCCATGCTATTTGTTATGCTCCACAAATAAGTGAAACCATATGATAATTGACTCTCTCTGCTTGACTTATTTCACTCAGCATAATCTCTTCCAGTCCCATCCATGTTGCTACAAAACTTGGGTATTCATCCTTTCTTTTTTCTTTTTCCTTTTTTTTTTTTTTACAGCTTTATAAACATATATTTTTATCCCCAGGGGTACAGGTCTGCAATCGCCAGGTTTACACACTTCACAGCACTCACCATAGCACATACCCTCCCCAATATCCATAACCCCACCCCCCTCTCCCAACCCCCTCCCCCCATCAACCCTCAGTTTGTTTTGTGAGATTAAGAGTCACTTATGGTTTGTCTCCCTCCCAATCCCATCTTGTCCCGAAGGGGCACGTGCACCCGAATGTTTATAGCAGCAATGTCTACAATAGCCAAACTATGGAAAGAACCTAGATGTCCATCTACAGACGAATGGATAAAGAAGATGTGGTATATATACACAATGGAATACTATGCAGCCATCAAAAGAAATGAAATCTTGCCATTTGCGACGACGTGGATGGAACTAGAGGGTATCATGCTTAGCGAAATAAGTCAATCGGAGAAAGACAACTATCATATGATCTCCCTGATATGAGGGAGAGGAGATGCAACATGGGGGGTTGAGGGGGGAGGAGAAGAGTAAATGGAACTTTTTTTTTTTTTCAATTAGAGACACTTATCTGTAGTCTCACCAATGTGTCCTCACAAAAATGAGCAGGGAAAAGTGGATAAAACCATAATGGCAATTATTACTATCTGCAGATCTCAATAGTGATTCACCTACAGTGTAGAGTTCCTCAAAGCTAAGAAACTTTAGACTATAGGCTTTTTATGTAATCATAGGAAAATGAGAAGGAGTTCAAAAGCCATTTGAGATGAGATCTGGAAATTCCTACCTCCTTTTCGTGGAAGCCCTCAACAGCTATCCTAAGTCTTATCTTTGAATGTGAGCTGGATGAGAATATATTTATCTGAAAAGCAAATCAAGGAGCACCCGGGTGGCTAAGCTAAGAATCTTACTCTTAGTCTTGCAGTCGTGAGATCAAGCCCTGTGTTCAGCTCTGCATTCAGCACGGAGTCAGCTTCAGATTCTCTCACTCCTCCTCCTCCTATTCACTTTCTCTCTCTCCCTCCCTCTCTCTCTCAAATAAGTAAGTAAATAAATAAATAAAGTCCTTAAAAAAAAAAAGAAAAGAAAAAGTAAAGCAAATCAAATTCCATGGTTTTCTCTACTTGTCCTTATCTGCAAAAGAGAGTAGAGTTGATACATGAAAAATAGAGCCTGCCCATAAACGAGCATGTCTATTCACTAATGAGATTCTTCCAGCCATTACCTTCCATCCTGCTTATTGGTATTATTATTGTCATTTATAATAAAGATACCTGCTTTGTTTGAATACTGGCTTTGTTTGAAAAGGGCTTGCACACAATGTCCATCAGCAATAAAAATCCTAGGACTTTACTCATGTGGTAATTAAATCTACAACCTATCAGCTCAGATATACAGAGAGGCTGAGTCTGTTCTGGGTGGTAGAAGGGAGGAACCTAGGACCCTAAGATGAACATTTCTCAAATTCCTTCACTCCAGGAATATGCACCCCAGTTGGGCAGGTCCTGGTACACATAGGAGGTAGGGAATTGGCAAGGAGTACCACTTCTTCATGGGAAGGAGAGCCAAACTAGAGGTGAAACCCTCAGCAGACTGGTCCATCCAGAGCTCAGTACAGGGGGCAGCAGCATCTAGCTCTTATGTAAAACCACGGTCTGTGTTATAGCTCTTGGTTGCATTGCACTTAAGTAAAGATTGTCCTACAATCTCGGGGGAGAGGAAGACCCAGGTTGGGTTGGGGTGAGGGAAGAAAACCACCAGCACAGGTGCTAGTACGAGTATACGTCAGACTTGGGAAATGCAACACTAAATATAAGGAGCTATTCTATCCTCAGCTCTACTGCTTCCTTGCTATGTGATTTTGAACAACATAATCCCACCTCTCAGTCTACATTCTCATGTCTGTAAATGGGAAATAATAGTAATGCCCATCTTTGTATGTTGTTTGTTTTTTCTTTTTTCATTTCTTTTAATTAAATGAGTTAGTGCTCATAAAGTCACTCTTTTTGCACACAGCCCTGCAAAAAATCAAAACGGTCACTAGTAAATCCTTGGCATGTACCCAAACACACAGCTGAGGAGTTCTCATGTGCAATTTTCTAATTTAATCTTCACAAATATCTTAGGAGGGTTAGCAACTTAGAAATCAAGAGACTGAGGCATAGAGAAGTAAATTAACTTACTCAGAGACATACAATAAGCCATCTGTCTGACCCTAGCTCTCCTGTTCTTAACCACTATAATATAACAACTCCATACAGCTAATTCTCAAAGATGCTCATGATTAGCATTTCAGTGGCCAATATTCTCACTGATCTGCTTTCATGCAATAAAACAAAAAGCTGCATTGTTTATTAAGAATCGTCTTTTTTAAATGAGATCAAAGCTATGTTTCTTTCAAGTGGGGAAAAAGACTTTTTTCTGAAAAGACTATGTAAAGGTTATTCACCATCAACAAATACTACCTCACTGTTATCATAATAAATCTATGATGTTGGAGAGTAGTCTGGGTTTTGAAGATATTAAGTGATCAAATAAATAGTAGTGCCAGTAATCATTTACTGACACTATACATTTAAGCATTTTTTCTGGTGCTTTAGGTTATGTCTAATCCCCATGATAATACAAGACAGTGTCCCTCTCAATTTCAGAAATGTAGAAAATCAGGAAATATTGCCAAGGGCTCAAACCCTTAAACGATGAAGCTAGATTCAAGTTCAGGTCTCTCACTCTTCAAGTTGTGCTTTTTTGAGTTCAACAAAAACTGTCATAGATAGATACCTCCTTACTCTTTCTTAATTGCTTTTCCTTTCCCTTACTCAATTATCACCCAAATTCAAGCCCTTATCATGTCTCGCTGAAGCATTAAAAATGCCTCTGGATTTATTTCTCTCAAAACCACCCTACACACTGTCACCAGAGTTATACAAGTAACAGCAGTGCAAATTTGACTGTGTCTGCTATTCTTAACATGCTTCAACAAGTCCCTTCAAGTACATGCCAAAGCCCGACCTTAACTTGGCCTGTGAAGCCCTCTGTAGCTGGCCCCATGTCTCATATTTTACTTTCAGGTAATACAAAACTGCCCAGAGTTCCCCAAGCATACCTTGTTGTTCATTTGGCATTGCCTTTTTACTCTCTGTGGCTCAGTAATCTTCTGACCTTTCAGTCACCAACTTTTTTCCATCCCCCAAACCTGCCACATATGTTTACCTCTTAAGAATTATCCCAGAAATCTCTAGAAATGGCTGACCACCCTTTATTCCTCAAGCTGAAATAGGACGATCCTGTCAAACTCACAGTGCTCTGACATACTTCTCACCCATTATTTTGAAATGTTCTATGTCTGTCTGTCTCTCTCTGGGACTATATTTTATTTAGCTTTGTTTCTCTAGTGCTTGGGAATACCAGAGATTTAGTAAAGAATTTGTTAAAATACACTTAACTGGCTTGCTCAGGTTTCTGAGAAACAGAAGAAGGAAGACTTTAACTTCAGGTCTTCTAAGGCTAGGATCAGTGTTCTGTTACATCCAGAAATAAACACATCTATACAGTAGCAAATTACGTTGCACAGACACAATCTTGAAACAGAGATTGGGGCAGAAGAATTAGATCAAGTGCCCATCACATGCCTGAAATTATTGTCATGTTGGAAGCAAATGACAGAGAAATATTTTTAGGCAACTTCTCTTTAGCTACTACAGATTATCAAGGTGTGATACTGGTATCAATATCAATATCATTGGTAACAACATGTGGTAAATCTGTACCAATTTCTAGCATGGATCAGTGTATTTATGAAGTGTCTATAATACAGCAGGAAAAGTTTGCATAAATGGAATATATTTATACCACAACAACCTTTAGTAATTGCCTAATTACTGCATTGCCTGGTACTATTTGTAGACATTCAATTATTAAATACAGATGGAGAAGCAAGGGAGGAAATCACAATTTTTCTGGGTAGGCTTTCAATCTAGACATAATCAAAGACTTACTTACAAGACAAAACATGAAAGACCCTCCACAAACCAAACAGTTAAACATACATTAAATGAACATTACAATTTACCTTAGAGTTAGGAAAATGAAAAATACTTTATCTACTGCCTGCAAGGCAAGAACATATAAATTAAATGGTGAAAGAAATAATTTTAAATCAACTCCTTCAGTCTGATATTATCTCCTTGCTGGATTTCAAATTAAAATAGTTTGCCCTATTAGGGGAAATGCCTCAGTTTCCTTCACTAAATTCACTCTTCAGTCTTTCTTTTAAATGTGAGTGCCTCTTAGATACTGCTCTTGGCTCTTTTCTTCTCTCTTTTGCACTCCCTGGGGATTTCATCAAGGAACTCCATTTTAACCGCCATTCAGAACTAATTACTCGACTCCTATAACTCAATAGCAAAAATAGAAATAAATTGAATTTTTAAATGGACAAAGGACTTAAATAGACATTTCTCAAAAGAAGACATATAAATGGGCAACAGGTATATGCAAAGGTGCTCAACATCACTAATCATTAAGAAAACACAAATCAAAACCACATTCACCTCATACATGTTAGGATGGCTATTATCAAGAATACAAAAAATAACAAATATTGGAGAGCTTGTGGAGAAACAGGTACATTTGTATGCTGTTGATAGGAATGAAAATGGTGCAGCTGCTGTGGAAAATAGTATGAAGTTTTCTGAAAAAATTAAAAATTACCATATAATCCAGCAATCTTGCTTCTGTGTATATATCCAAAGAATTGATATCAGGTGATACAGCTGATATATTACTATCTGAAGAAATATTTATACTCCCATGTTCATGGAATCATTATTCACAATAGCTAAGCTATAGAAACAAATAAGGCGCTTGGGTGGCTCAGTGGGTTAAGCCTCTGCCTTCGGCTCAGGTCATGATCTCAGGGTCCTGGGATCGAGCCCCACATCGGGCTCTCTGCTCGACAGGGAGCCTGCTTTCCCCCTCTCTCTTTGCCTGCCTCTCTGCCTACTTGTGATCTCTCTCCCTGTCAAATAAATAAATAAATTATTAAAAAAAAAAAAAAGAAACAAATATCCATCAACAAACAAATGGGTTAAAAAATGTGGTATATAGGCAATGGAATATTATCCAGCCTTAAGACAGAAAGGAAATCCTGCCATATGTAACAACATGGGTGAACCTGAAGAATAATATGCTAAGTGAAATAAGTCAGTCACAGAAGAACAAATACTGCATGAGTCCACTTAAAGCTATCTAAAACAGTCAAACTTATAGAAGCAGAAAGTTGAATGGTGGTTGCCAGGAGCAGGGTGGAGAGGCAAATGGGGAATGCTTGTTCATTTCCCATTTCACGAGTATATATTCATGAATATATATATATTCATGAGTATAAAGTTATGGTTATTAAAACTGAGTAATTTCTAGAGATCTGCTGTATAACACAGTGCCTACAGTTAACAATACTATATTCATAATATAATAAAAAAAGAGTTATAAAACATATATGCACTAAAAAAATACTGTTACACCCTTAAAGATCTGTTAAAAGCATAGATCTCATGGTAAGTGTTCTTAGCACAATTTTAAAAAGAGAGAATGTGGTTTAAGTGTTCTTACCACAATTTTAAAAACGTTTCTGACTTTAATCCAGTTGTTGCTCCTGGTTCTCCATACCCATACAAATGCCTTCCAGGTCAGAAAGAGGGATAAGGCACAGTAGGAAGATTCTGAGCTCACCTCATCCCATAGATAACAGCCACATCTATACAACTCTGAAAACAAACTGTAGACTGGCAGAACATATTTTCCACAACAAGTCATAGAGAGAAGGCCACACTGAAAAGGGTAGGAGGGGTGGAGGGCCAGTCTAGAACCAATCCTCTCCCCAACCTCCAATTATGACTACCCACAAATGGTAGGGATATCCCAACCATGGAGGAACAAGACCCTGGCTTGGGAACCTACACTGGGAAGACTCCCTATAACTCTGGGCCTTGAAAATCAGTGGGGCTTAACTCTAGGAGCTTTAAAAATCAGGGGAGTTTAACTCTGGTTGAGCAGGAGGGTGATAGGAAACCAAGTCCTCACCATTAAAAAAGCCAGCATGCTAAATAACTTGTCGAAGACAAAGCACAAAAGTATCAGTTTGAAAAGGACATGGGGTATAAAGGAGACTTATTGACTAATCTTAGAAAGTGTACCAGAGGGACAGGTAGCTGCAGATTTCTCTGGAACAAAAGTGCTGTTGGGCACCCCTTTTCTTATTCTCTCCCAGCTTAGATAACCTGGTGTTTACAGGAACCAGTTCTAACATTCTCCATTTACCTTGCTAGCACGATGTGTCCCACCCCAGGGTCTCCCTTGCAGACCCGCCCCATGCAACCTATCCACTTTGACAGGCATCCTTGCAAAGCAGTTCCTACCCCACTATACCAACAGGCAGCCCCAGCAGACTGGGATCATTCCAAAGTGACTCCTGCCCTGGAAAGCAAGGAAGATAACTCCACACACCAGCCTGTACACAGTTCTTGCATTCAGGCCTGTTAGCTGATTGTGCAGGGAGCAGGCCCTACCTTTTGGTGTGTCTGCAGCTGTGTGGCAGAGACTAATTGCAGACAGCTAGACTGAATGCCAACCCTGCCCACCAATGAGCCTGCAGTGGCCACAGCTGAACTTCTTGAAAGCCTGAGAAGCAAACTCTGTCCATTGTGCCCATAGCAGGTAAAGTGGGTTATTGTTGCTAGCTGGTCTAAAGGTAATCACAGCTCAGCCACAATAGGAGGCTGCACACAGCCCAAAGATACCCACAGAGTACTCGGTTCTGGTGACAAGGGAAGATTTATCTATAAAGCACCACAGGATATCCTCTACACAAAGCCACTACTTTCAAGACCATGAGATGTAGCTTATCTACCTAATACACAGAAACAAACACAGAGAGTTAGACAAAGTCAAGACACAGAGGGATAAGTCACAAATGAAAGAATAAGGCAAATCACAGAAAAAGAACTAAATGAAATGGAGATAAGCAATCTACTTGATAAAGAGTTTAAAGTAATGGTTATAAAGATATTCATTGGACTTAAGAAAAAATGGATGAATTCAGTAAGAATTGCAACGAAGAGATAGAAAACATAAAAAAAGAACCAATCATAGCTGAAGAATCCAATACGAAAAAAAAAATGGATGAATTCAGGGAGAACTGCCATAAAGAGATAGAAAATATAAAAAGGAAACCAAAAAAACCAATCATAACTGAAGAATCCAATAACTGAAACAAAAAACACACTAGAGGGAAGCAACAGCAAATTAGAAGATGCTCAGCAATGTGGAAGACAGGGTACTGGAAAGTATCGAAGCTAAACAGCAAAAAGAAAAAAGAATAATAAAAAATGAAAATAAGGAATTCTGTGACATTATCAAACACAATAACCTCTTCATTAGAAGAACACCAGAAAGAGAAGAGAGAGAAGAAGACAGAAAATTTACTTGAAGAAGAAATAGCTGAAAACTTCCCTAACCTGGGGAAGGAAACAGATATCCAGGTCCAGAAACACAAAGAACCTCTAACAAGATGAATCTAAGGGTGTCCATCCCAAGACACAATAATTAAAATGCCCAAGAGTAATGATAAAGAGAAAACCTTTAAAAACAGCAAGAGAAAACAGCTATCTACAAGGGAAATCCTGTAAGGTTATCAGATGATTTTTCAGAGTGCTAAAAGGAAAAAACCTACAACCAAGAATACTCAGCAAAGTTATCATTCAGAATTGAAGGAGAAATAAAGAGATCCCCAGACAAACAAAAGTTAAAGGAGTTCATCACCACCAAACCAACTTCACAAAATGTTAAAGGGACTTCTTTAAGTGGAAGGAAAAGGCCAGAACTAGAAGTAAGAAAATTAGGAAAAGAAAAACATTTCATAGGTAAAAGCAAGCATAAAGATAGTGGATTGATTACTTACAAAGTCAGTATAGATATAAAAACACAAAAGTAGTAAGTATCTATAAAAATTAGTCAAGGGATACACAAAATAAAAAGATGGGAAATATCATACCACACATGTAAAATGTGGAGGGGATAGTAAAAATTTAGTGTTTTTTAGAATGTGCTCAAACTTAAGCAATCACCAACTTAATATAGACTACTATACATATAAGATGTTATTATAATGAACGTAAAGGTAAACACATATCAAAAACCTAAAATAGATACACAAAAATAAAAAGGAAGAAATCCAAGTGTAACACTAAAGAAACCCATCAAAGGAAGAGAGCAAAAGAATAAAAGAACAAAGAACTAGAGAACAACCAGAACAAAATTAACAAAATGGCAGTAAGTACATACCTATCATAATAAACAATCATACAAAAACAAGACCTCTCTATATGCCACATAGAAAACATTCACCTCAGGGGCACCTGAATGGAGTTCAGTCAGTTAAGTGTCTGTCTTCTGTTCAGGTCATGATCCCAGGGTCCTGGAATCAAGTCCCATATCAGGCTCCTGCCCAGTAAGGAGGTTGCTTCATCCTGTGTATGCCACTCCCCCTGCTGGTGCTCTTTTTTTGTTAAATAAATAAATAAAATGCAAAGAAAGAATGAAAGAACAAAAGAAGAAAGAAAGAAAGAGGAAGGAAGGAAAGAAGGAGGGAAGGAAGGAAAGAAACACTCACTTCAGATCTAGACACAGAGAAAAAGAAGAGCTGGAGAAACATATACCATACTAATAAAAGAAAAAGAAAGGCAAGGGTAGTCAGACAACATAGACTTTAAGACAAAGACTGTAGGTAGAGGCAAAAGGGGGCATTATATAATGATAAGGCGTCAGTCCAAAAAGAAAATATAACAATTGAAAATATCTATGTACCCAACATAAGAGCACCCAAATACATAAAGCAAAAATTGACATACATAAAGGGATAAAGGGTAAATTAATTGTAGGGAACTTTAATACCCCACTTACATCAATGAATAGATCATCCAGTCAGAAAATCAACAAGGAAAAAATGGCTTTGAATGGCACAACAGACCTGATGGACCCAACAGATACATACAGAGCATTCCATCTAAAAACAGCAGAATACACATTTCTTTTCAAGTGCACATAGAACATTCTCCAAGATAGATCATATCTTAGTCCACAAAACAACTCTCGATAAGTTTAAGAAGACTGAAATCATACCCAGCATCTTTTCCATCCATAATGGTCTCAAACCAGAAATCAATTACCAAAAAAAGTGGAAAAAACACAAAACACACGAAGGCTAGAAATCATGCTACTAACAACCAATGTGTCATGAAGAAGTCAAAGAGAACATTTAAAAAAACACATGAAGACAAACTAAATTGAAAATAGTACAGTCCAAAATCTTTGGGACACAGCAAAAGCAGTCTAAGAGGGAAGTTTAAATTAATACAGGCCTACCTAAAGAAACTAGAAAAATCTTCAAACATCCAATCTTACAACTAAAGGAACCATAAAAAGAAGAACAAAGCCCAAAGTTAGAAAAAGAAAGGAAATAATTAGAATTGGAGTTGAGGGACGCCTGGGTGTCTCAGTGGGTTAAAGCCTCTGCCTTCAGCTTGGGTCATGATCCCAGGGTCCTGGGATCGAGCCCCGCATCGGGCTCTCTGCTCAGCAGGGAGACTGCTTCCTCCTCTCTCTCTGCCTGCCTCTCTGCCTACTTGTGATCTCTATCTGTCAAATAAATAAATAAGATCTTAAAAAAAAAAAAGAATTGGAGTTGAAATAAAAAGGAGAAATAACAACAGACTTATAGAAATACAAAAAATTATAAAAGAATACTATATAAATTATATGCTAACCAACTGGACAACCCAGAGGAAATGGATAAACTCCTAGAAACCAATGATCTTCCAAAACTGAATCAGAAAGAAATAGAAAATTTGAACAGATCAATTGCTAGCAAAAAATTTGAATCAGTAATGAAAAAAAACTCAAAACAAACAAAAGTTCAGGACCAGATGGCTTCATGGGTGAATTCTATCAAACATATAAAGAAGAGTTAATACCTAGTCTTCTCAAACTATTCCAAAAAATAGAAGAGAAAGGAAAACCATTAAATTCATTCTACAAGGCCAGCATTATCCTGATTCCAAAACTAGAAGACAGGAATGAAGGAAGACAGGAAGGAATGAAGGGAAGAAGGAAGGAAGGGAGGAAAGAGGAAAAAAACTACAAGCCAATATCCCTGATGAACACAAACTCAAAAATCCTCAATGAAAATTTGGGCAAACTGAATTCAACAATACCTTAAAAGGATAATTTGCCATGATCCAGTGGGATTTATTCTAGGGATGCAAGAATGGTTCAAAATTCACAAATCAATCAAGTGATACATCACATCCAGAGGAAGGACAAAAGCATATGATTATCCTAAGAGATGTGAAAAAAAACTGACAAAATATATCTGTTCATGATAAAAAACACTCAATAAAGTGGGTTTAGAGGACATACCTCAACATATAAGAGTCATACATGAAAAACTCACAGCTAATATACTCATGGTGAAAAGCTGAGAGCATTTCCCCTAAGATCAGCAGCAAGACAGCAATGTCCACCCTCACACTTTCATTCGCTATAGTACTAGAAGTCCTGGCTACGCAATCAAACAAGAAAAACAAACCAAAAAAATGCATCAGAATTGGTGAGAAAGAAGTGAAACTGTCACTATTTGCAGATGACATGATACTATATATAGAAAACCCTAAAGACTCCACCAAAAACTATTAGGATTAATAAATGATGTAGTAAAAGTTGCAGGATACAAAATTAATATAACAGAAATCAGGTTGCATTCTATACACTAATAATGAAGTAAAAGAAGGAGAAATGAAGAAAACAATCCCACTGACAATTGCACCAAAAAAAAAAAAATTATCTGAATATATTTAACAAAGGAGGTAAAAGACCTATTCTCTGAAAACTATAAAAAACTGATGAAAGAAACTGAAAACGAAACAAATGGAAAGACACACGATACTTATGGATTAGAAGAATTAATATTGTTAAAATGTCCATACTAGCCAAAGCAATCTTACAGATTTAATCTAATCCCAATCAAATACAAAGAGCGCTTTTCACAAAAGGCAAACAAATAATCCTAAAATTTGTATGGGATCACAAAAGACCCTAAATATCCAAAGCAATCTTGAGAAAAAAGAGCAAAACAGGAGGTATCACAATTCAAGATATATTACAAAGCTATAATAATCAAAACAATATGCTACTGGCACAAAATAGACACATCGATCAATAGAACAGGACGGAGGGCCAAGAATAAACCCACATTTATATGGTCAATTTATCTATGACAAAGGAAGCAAAAAACATACAATTGTGGGAAAGAGCCAGTCTCTTCAATAAATGGTGCTGGGAAAGCTGGATAGCACACATGCCAAAAAAAAAAAAAAAAGTGAAACTTAACTGCTTTCTTTACATCATCACAAAAATAAACTCAAATACATATTAACTTCTAAATTAAAGACCAAATGTGAGACCAGAGCCATAAAAGTCCTCAAAAAAAACAGGCAGGGATCTCTTGGAAATCAGCCTTAGCAGCATATTCATAATTATGTCAGGCAAAGGAAACAAAAGCAAAAATAAACTATTGAGACTACATCAAAATAAAAAGTTTTTGCACAGCAAAGGAAACAATCAATAAAACAAAAAGCAAGCCACTGAACAGGAGAAGATACTTGCAAATGGTATATCCAATAAGGGTTAATATCCAAAACATACAAAGAACTTCTACAATTCAGTACCCAAAAAAAAAAAAAAAAGTCCTATGAAAAAGACTCAAATAGACATTTTTCCAAAGAAGACATACAGATGGCCAACGGACATGAAAAGCTATTCAACAACACTATCATCAGGAAAATGCAAACCAAACCACAATGAGATATCACCCTACACCTATTAGAATGGCTAAAATAAAAAGACAAATAACAGGTTTGGCAAGATATGGAGAAAAAAGAACTTTCATACACTGTTGGTGGGAATGTAAAATGGTACAGCCACTGCGGAAATTAGTACAGACATTTCTCAAAAAATTAAATATATAAATACCATATGACCCAATAACTCCACTATTGGGTATTTACCCCCAAAAAAACCAAGAAAACACGAATTCAAAAAGATACATCAACCCTATGTCTATGAAGGCAACCTAAGTGTCCATCAATAGACAAATTAATAAAGAAGATGTGTGCACACACACACACACACACACGATTGCACGCACAGCGGAATACTATGAATCATAAAAAAGGATGAGATAAATCATTTGAGAAACATGGATGGACCTAGAGGGTATTATGGTAAGTAAATAAGTCAACTGAGAAAGACAAATACTATATGATTTCATTCATAAGTGGAATCTAAAAGAAAAAAGAACAAATAAACTTAAAGCAGAATCAGACCAAGAAATGTTATCTGTAGGAGAGTGATTGGAGGTATCCACCTTGGATTCCCACTAGATTAACATGGGGATCTGTACTAGAATAAGGATAGCCAGAAGGAAAGTAGCAAGCACAAAGCAGTTTGTTATATAAGCAAAAGTATACTGTGAAGGTGGGAGAGGAGGCAGGTTACAAGAAGTAGAAAAAGCCCTAGCTTGTTTTGGGATTGGGTATTTTGGTCAGCTCTCTCAGCTGAGAGGAGTTATGACATACAGTGGGGTGGTCTCTAATGGAGGCTGCTTCCAGTCATTTGAGAAAACCCTCCCACGGTTGGGAGCAGGAGTTCTTGACCTTACAAGGTTTGTACCAGAACAGTCAAAGCAGGCTTTGCAAGGAGGGGAGGGGCCAGGGCGGAGGGGGTTATTAATGCAAATGCATTATATAAGTCTGGGAGTTACCCAGAAGCAGAAGTAGAGGGAGAGAGAGCATGCTCTGCACCTGTGGCTCTTGATTTGTCTGCCCCAAGGTCTTGGAAGCCAGAAGGTCAGGATGTCATGCTCCTGGGGCTTTTAATGTGTAGTGTATTTATCACTGTGCTTGCCTCCAGCTCATGTCTCTATCATTCCCCTTCACCATCTTGGAACTCTGCCTCAGGATGTTCCTTCCTCTGCTTGTGTCTAGCTTCTTTCTACCTGATATAAACACACAGAACAAACTGATGGTAGCCAGAGGGGAGGAGGATGGGAAATTGGGCAACATTAGTGAAGGGGAGTGGGAGATACAGGCTTCTGGTTACAGAATTAATAAGTAATGGGAATAAAAGGTACAACATAAAAAGTATATTCAGTGATACCATAATAGCATTGTATGGGGACAGAGGGTAGATATACACTTGTGGTGAAAATAGCATAATGTATAAACTTGTCAAATCCCTTCGTTGTACACTGGAAACTAATGTAACATTGTGTGTCAACTACACTGAAATTTAAAAAATAAAAGTAATGTTGTAATAATTTATGGTGACAGATGGTAACTACACTTACCTTGGTGAGCACTGAATGACAGAATTGTCCAAATCACTACTTGTGCACCTGAAACAAATATAACATTGTATGTCAACTATACTTTGATATTTTTCAAATGCCTTCCAGTCACATGCAGGGGGATATATTACAAGTTCCTTAGCCTCAGCATATCTACTGAACCTCATGATCTTCTGTACAAAACCTAGTCCTTACACAGATTCCTTATACTGGTAAATGGCTCAACCCAGTTGCCATCCTAGCCCCCTCCTCCTCTCTCCCTACATCCAGTTTTACCATGACTGTGTCAACTATGCACTCTAACCTGGCTCCTCTTTTTCTACCCAGTTGTACTGCCTTAATGCAAGCATCCTTTATCTCTCACTGTGCATTGCAACAACCAATATTCTAGCCTCTACTCTCTTCTAAAATCACTGCTTTATTCTGCTTGTCAGAGACAGACTTATTCCACACTGAAAATCTGATCACATTACTCTACTGATTGAAACATTCCGGTGTACACTCACCCACAGGAAAGAAAATCCAAAGATGTCTCTTCTAATATGATTCTGGCTTACCTCCCAGTCATCACCACCTACCCCCAACATCTTAATTGCCTTTTTCCTTCAACTTTAAATGACTCATTCCTCTATATATTTGCTTATATGATTTCCTCTGCAAAATTCTCTTCTGTTTTCCCCCTCCTACACCTTCCATTCTTCTTTACCTCCTTATATATCTGGAAAAAATTTACTCATCCTTCAAAATCAGCCAAAGTTAATCCTTTCTTGAATCCTTCTGTGATTTTCCTAAGGACTTCCTGCTCAAACTGTGATCACAAAAGCATCAGACTCCCAGAAGTTGGTTAGAAATGCAGAATCTCAGTTCCACCCCAAACGTATTGGGTCCCACTTCAGGTGGTTTTTACAGATGTTAAAATTTAAGAAGCAGTATGCTAGATCAGAGCTACTCCCAACAGCACAGCTGCCTTAGCAGCACCTGGGAGCTTACTGGAAATACAAATCATTATCTGATTTAAAAAAAAACAAAAACACAAAAACTTGAATCCAGAAATGATA
Source organism: Lutra lutra (assembly GCF_902655055.1). NCBI lineage: Eukaryota > Metazoa > Chordata > Mammalia > Carnivora > Mustelidae > Lutra > Lutra lutra. The sequence goes on along the minus strand of NC_062279.1, from coordinate 118,825,448 downwards.
AACAGACAACCAATTTTTTTAAGGGGTAAAAGACATGAACAAACATTTCACCAAAGAAAATATACAAATGGCAAATAAGCACATGAACAGATGTTCAACTTAATAAGACACCTTGAGCTATCACTATATAAACTGTCAGAATGCAAAGAATTAACAACAAATCCTGACAATACTCAGTGCTACTGGCAAGATGTGGAGCAACTGGAACTCCATACATTGGGGGGTGGAATGCAAAATGGTACAGCCATTTTGGAAGGCAGTTTGTCAGTTTCTTATAAAGTTAAATACGCACTCAGCATATGGCCTAGCAACCCCACCGCTCAGCACTTACCCAAGTGAAATAAAAACAACATTCAGACAAAAAATCATAGATTAATGTTTATAGAAGCTTTATTCATGGTGTCTAAAAAGTCAAACCAACCTGAATGTTCTTTAACTGGTGAGTGAATAAGTCAACTGTAGGCTATCCATACAGTGGAATACTACTCAGCAATAAAAAGAAATGAACTGTGAATTTACACAAGAACACTTAGCAAATTTATTATCTAACTGAAAGAAACTAGACTCAAAAGACTACCTACTGCATTATTGCATTAAATGACATTTTGAAAAAGGCACAATTATCTGATGTAGAACAGATCAGTAGTTTCCAGGGCCTGGAGATATGGATAGGGACTGATTACATAGGAACATGGGGGAATTTGATAAGATGATGGAACTATTCTACACAATGGTTTTGGTGGTGGAATGGTTATATGACTCTTGTCAAAACTCACAGAACTATATACTAACAAAGATAAATTTTAACATACATAAATTATGCTTTAATAAAAAGTGAAAAATATTTATATATTTATTATATACATACTATATGTGATACCCACCTTAAAAAATATATGAATGAACTGTTGTTAAACAGGAAAACTGATATAGCTCTCTTTTTTACTTGACCATGTCAATTCCATCCCACAGGTTTTACACTAATAATATAATATTTTGTACCTGGAAGCCTTTTATTGATCATTTTAACCATACTTTCCTATACCAAAAAGACATATAACATTTACAGTTTGTTTTCTTTCTTATAACCAACAGAGTTTAAAGTTTCTGTCTGCCTTTGAGGTTATCAGTACAACTCTTATTAGTTCATAATTAATCAAAAGAACTTATATATATTACAATTTAGTACATAGTCATTAAATTTAAACATTTTACTAGAGTATACATCTTAATAAGCTGAATGTGGCTATGTGTTTCCCAATTAGTTCAAGTATTTACAATAAATAAACAAGTTTATGAATGGATCCATGTCTATTTTTTCTTTTATAGTTAGAAATAATAAGTAAATTAACTCACAAATAAGTAGATAAAAACAGAAAGGGTTTTGTTAGAACATTAGCACCATTTCTTTTAAGTTTCCAGTTTCATGACAAATAAAAATACATAATGATCTATTAGAAAGGGTTTCGTTTTTTTTTAAGTAGTCAGCTAAAACTTGGGTTACCATCCAATTATGGAAAGCAAAAAGTTAGGAACTGTTTGACATGCAAATATATTGTATTCATTACGCGGAAACATAAATCTGATGTACTTTCTCCAGTTCTCTTGTCCATCTCTTCCTTTCGCTGTCTTTTTTCAGCATTTTAACTTAAACAGAACCAATCCCTCCACTTTATTCTTTAGATGAAACATTGTACTTCAAGGCATGGGGCCTGGTTTCCTGAGTAGCCACCAGATGCAACCAAGAGGTATGGAGGAAATCCTTACAGAGGTAAACCTTGATCAAGGGGAAGAGCAGATGGATGGAGACAAGGAAAAAATGTCCCTCTCCTTTCTCTCTTTCTTATGGACTACTCCGAGTTGAAGTTCCTCCATCCGAACCTTCCAGGAAAGTTCCCAATGCAGAGTGAATTGTGACTACTAATGTCTCTTTGTAGTTCACTATTGTGACCAGCATTGCAGCACATCTTATATTGCCTGTCTTTTCCTGACCCTCCACTTGGGCTTGTACCTCCCAAATAAAGTGTCCTATCAAGAGCTATAAAAGGCTTGAGATTTCACCCCTGATGGTTAGCTAACAAGTGAGCCTGCCACAGTTTCAGATGCTGAGAGAAGACACAAGTCAGATGAAGGACTTTGTTACCTACAGCACAGCAAGTCACTGTGTACTTTATGTTTATGTTGGCTCTCCTTGCCCACCAAGAAACGGGGGAGTGGGGAGTACTTTGTATACAGGAGATTTGTGTTACTGCTGAGAAACTCCAAGCTTTGGAAAACTCCCAATATTTTAAAGGGGCTGCTAGGAAACCTGTCCAAAATTTTTCCCACAGGGGCATATTATCTTTATTATCTTGGTCAGAAAAAAAAAATCTGCACTCTGTTCCCAGAGTTGACACTATCCCTATCTTTCCAGGTCTTTGCTACACAAACATCTTTTCAAACAATAATCTTGGACAAAGCTGTCACGATGTACAGAAACACCATGGGAAACTTGCCCCCCCCCCCAAAGTCTTTAATCTTTGCCTTCAGTTCCACTTTCTAAAGGACCAAAGCTAAGATTAAACAATTATCAGAATCATGCTTTTTTTTTTTTTCAATTTTGGGACATTTCCCAGATCTTCTGGATCCTCATTTCACCCTTTTTCACTCTATGCAATGTTCTGGGAGGCTTTATTTGTGTTTAGTAAATGAGAGCCACCACCATCTGATCTGAGAGTGGAGATTGTGGGCAGAGTAGTTTTTTTTCCTCTGTACCACTCCCTGTAAGGTCATGGTGTCAGCTTCTTTCAGGTGGCAATTGGTTTGACAGCTAGGGCCTAATTTTATATTTTGATAGTAAGACAGAGAAAATGTTTAACTTTTTTATCAAATGAGAATTCATGGTAACTAGAATAAATCTTACAGAGCATGACTTTAAAAAAAAATTTTAATTACTTTAGTGAACAATATGCATTAAATCTGAAAGAAATCACTTGAAGTTTGTTTGTTTGTTTTAAAGATTTATTTATTTATTTGACAGACAGAGATACAAGTAGGCAGAGGGGCAGGCAGAGAGAGAGGGAAGCAGGCTCCCCGCTGAGGCAGAGAGCCCGATGCGGGGCTCGATCCCAGGACTCTGGGATCATGACCTGAGCCGAAGGCAGAGGCTTTAACCCACTGAGCCACCCAGGTGCCCCAAAGTTTTTTTTTTGTTGTTGTTGTTGTTTTAAGATTTTCTTTATTTGACACAGAGAGAAACAGCGAGAGAGGGAAAACAAGCAGGGGGAATGGGAGAGAGAGAAGTGGGCCTCCCACTGAGCCTGATGTGGGGGCTTCATCCCAGGACCCTGGATCAGGACCCAAGCCCAAGGCAGACATTAACAACTGAGCCACCCAGATGCCCCACCCTTCACACTGAAGTTTTACCCAGAGTTTTTTTCCATATATTTTGAAAATTCTGATATTTTCAGAATAATCAGATTATATATTTAAAGTTTTCCTATTCCGTATTCTTTGGCTATTCTTGGGTGCTTTCAGGTACTAGACAATAATAATGAGGAGAGTGGAAAAGGATTTCCATTGTTTAAATAATGTAGAAAATGCCATTTTTAAGCACTTAAAATTTGTTACTGATGCTCTTTCTACTTTTTCCTCAATGGACTCTTCCGCAGACGCCATCAATTTTTTAAAAATAGTCAGAAGATGAAAGAACAACATTGTTTAAATAAAAACTGATATTACTACCTTACCTTCTATTGCCACATATCTGAATTCACCACATTCTTAAGTCAAAGTACTAGTTTCAACCCCGGGATTTATCCTTAATAGAAATATGTATAAACTCAGGGAAGACTCAAAGCCCTATAGGTTCATGGTACTGTGATTAATCATTGCGGAGACTTCTTCTTTGTAAGGCACCCAGTAAGGTTTACCCTTCAGGCAATGTTCCTTAGTGAATTATAAGATAATGAGGAATTTGAATATCCTTTATAAAGTGAAATTTGAGCTTTTGTGAATAAAGGCTTGTTTCCAAGCAGACCAATTCTGGGGAGAAACTACATGGGGAAGTAAACTATAAGGAAATTTGTTGTCTTAAAATCATTCATGCTTAGTTTCTTGGAAAGGCACTATCTCCAGGTTGATGATCACAGCACTATGCTACAGCATTCTTCCAAATATTCCAAGGAATGTTAAAAGCTCATGAAAATAACGAGTTACTGATTCACGAAAGTTCAAAACTAACCAGTAAAAGGATAAAATCTATTTTTATTGTCCTATTGAAAAATACATTATAATTAACATAATGCTATAAAAAGGACGGGGGGCAATCTTAGGTAAATCCATATCATCCTACCATGTTTATCAGGCTCAAAGTTCTTTTGGCCTTCCATCACTCCCATACCTGTCTCTCCAGGTATCCATGTACCAAACAGTTTTACTTGCTGCAGCAACATACATTCCTAAATGGAGTGTGAATCAGTGAGCCCATTATCCTGATCTTTTCTAGGGTATATTCTCAACTTCTCTAGACTGAGTCCACAAAATCTGATGGTGGTCAGTTTGTAGACCCCTCTTATTGTCTCCTTCTCTATTTTTTCTAGGCACTGAGAAAAATGCATTAGACAAAAACAAGGAAAGCTCTTCTTTTTGCCACCATGAAATACGAGCACCAACTATATTTAAAACACGGAGAAAATCCTGCATAATTATAGGTTCTTTAAAATATGGTTGGTTTTAAACCTTGTTGCTTTTATTGCATTAGGGAACTGTTTAGTGTAAGATGGCATGTTTCAGAGGTCCCAAATATAATTTTATAGTGTTCAATGAGTAGGTTCCACATTCAATTCTAAATCTGTTTAAAAGATATATTGTAATTTAAGATATATTGTAATTATGCACCATTCAAAAACTTCCTCAATCCCTAATTAGGATACATTGCCACCAGGTGGCAGGGGAATACCTTCATTTCATGAACTGAACCATTTGGCAAAAACTAGTCCTGCTATTTTAATTATTTGCTTTTTATTATAATCTAGACTCAGTTGGAGACTAATATTAACAACATGATATAATAATTTTTAGCACTGATATAAATGGATGGATCACTTTCTGTATCCTCATGGCATTTTCATTACATATCTACTATGGCTCCAAACATCATGATTTCTTGTTCACTAATGGATGGAGGTATGGTCTCCGGGGGTCTTCAAGACTGTTTCAGAGGCTTCGTTAAGTTAAGAATATTTTCTTAATAGTGCTAAGACATTATTTGCCTTTTTCATTCTCTTTTTTTCACAAGTGTACATATAAAAGAGTTTTCCAGAGACTACACAACAGGTAACAAAATTGTAATTCTGTTAAAGAAGTGTATTATTGTTGTATGTTTGTATTTGAAATTTTCTCAGTTTTAATTTCAAATGTGGTAAATATTGATAGATATTAGTTATACAAACAGATATTCTTTGGGATCTTCAATAATTTTAGTGAGTCTAAAGGAGAGTTCTGATATCAAAATAACTTGAGAAAGTCCCACTCTAATTAGTTAATTCATTTTAATTAAATGTTGATGTACTTTTCCGTTTCTTCTGAGGACAGAGGTCCTGTCATATTTTCCTCTGGATCCAATCCTATTGAGACCCTAACATTAACCATGCATACTAGCTATTCAGTAAAGATGTGCTGAAAAACACTGATAACTAGAAGATGTTACTGGAATGGAACACATTTTTTAGTGGAGACATATTTTTTAAGTTTACCCATTAAAATTAAATAATAAAATATTTGATTCAAATATAAGTTTTCATGTAAAAGCTTAAACCAACTATAATTTGGCTCCTTTATCACTCGTCTTCCATTGTATTAACAAATGTATCTGTCTTCTCTCCAAAAGTCAAATTTTTAAAGACATTTTTTTTACATGTTAAAATTTACTTTCCTATGCATAACCTGTCAAGTTTTGGTCCCAAAATATCTCTAAGCTTCCTCCTAACATCCAATTATAATAAAGTTCATGGATACTATAGATATTCTTTCTCAGATATCGGTTCTCAGCACTATTAATTCTAAAATTCTAGTTTGTTACTTTTTGTGAAATTAAGACTTAACAGTGGCACTTCACTGGTAAATATGACTTTGATGCCCTGTAAATTATTGATGCAAACTTTTTCTTTTAAGTTAACATATTTTACCATGGAGCATCACATTCTAAACATCCCTTTTTTTTTCCCTATAAAAGTCATAAAGGTTTTTATAAAAAAAAAAAACTTTGAACAGAACTATCACAAACATTTTATCTCAGTTCTAATGAAAATATATCAGAGGGACGCCTAGGTGGCTCAGTTGGTTAAGCCACTGCCTTCGGCTCAGGTCATGATCCCAGCGTCCTGGGATCGAGTCCCGCATTGGGCTCCTTGTTCTGTGGGGAGCCTGCTTCTCCCTCTGCCTCTGCCTGCCACTCTGTCTGCCTGTGCTCTCTCTCTCTCTCTCTGACAAATAAATAAATAAAATCTTTAAAAAAAAAAAAAAAGAAAATATATCAGAAATCATCAAAACTAATGGGAAGTCATGCTTAATTATGCACTGAGGACAGGAGTATTCAAATTATTTAAAACAAAGATACTGTTACAACACAATACCATTAAATTGGAAATTGATCACTTAAAATAGTTATTATATGAGATATGAAGAAATAGCGATGCTGAGAACAGCTTTTCAAACACAGGCAAATACAACTTCTTTGAGAAAAGCTAGACTAAGAAACAGCACAGCCAAAGAGAAATAGCCTTCCAAGCACCCCCCCCCACACACACACTACTTTCAGGAGAGCTGGGGGATGACATACCACTTCTGACCACTATAAGTACAAATCTTTTTTTTTTTTTTTCAATTTTTATTGTGTTACGTTAGTCACCATACAATATATCATTAGTGTTTGATGTAGTGTTCCAAGATTCATTGTTTATGTGTAACACCCAGTGCTCCAGGCAATACATGCCCTCCTTAATACTCAATCTTGATTAAAACTGTCAGCTGGGGGCGCCTGGGTGGCTCAGTTGTTAAGTGTCTCCCTTCAGCTCAGGGCAGGATCCTGGGGTCCTGGGATTGAGTCCTGCATCAGGCTCCCTGCTCAGCAGGAGGCCTGCTTCTCCCTCTCCCATTCCCCCTACTTGTGTTCCCTCTCTCGCTGTGTCTCTCTCTGTCAAATAAAAATAAAATCTTAAAAAAAAAATGTCAGGTAGTTTTACTCAATTCTTTTATCTAAAATGTTTAAAGGAATTCTTTCTTTATAAAAGCCTGAGTTAAAACATTGATAATGACAGGATCCAAGGCATAGAACGAAAAAAACCATATAATAAAGTTTAAAACTGGGTATGATTATGGATAGGCCAAAACCTTATAAATAATATTATGTGATTCTGCTATTTCACTCAATTATTTCAAGCTAAAGAACAAGTTATACTCTAAACTTCAGGCAGGAGCTAGGAAAAGTTTTCATTAGTCAATTAACATCTTTCATTTTTTTGCCACCCAGGGGTTTTTACTGTAAACTAAATTCCTCTGTATTCCACACTATCCACATCTCATATGAGACTTGTTACAATTTTTTAAATCAGTTAAGTGAAATAAATACCAAATATTCTTAGGTTATCCCACTGCAATTGTTCTAAGTTTCAGTTTTATTTAAAGATTATACATAAACAATTCCTGTAGCACTTGAGTTCTGTTGTTAGTTGTGTAGAATTTAATGCTCTTTCTCCCCATCCAGTATGTGCTATAAATTCTTGCGGCAGCTGCTTATATGCAAGAAATGGGACTTCTATTGTGCTGTACATGGCTTTCAATTTCTCTTTTTGTTCTACCTGCAGGCACCTTGTGTTTCTCTACAAGGTCGAATAAAGTCCTTCTTTGATGTGTTTGTTTGTTTCCAGAACCCCTCATCTTTTTATTTGCCTCGTACTGCATCAGTGGAAAGGATGAAATAGATCAATCCTTACCTTATTTAGTGAGATGATCTTGCTAAATATTTGACATAAAAAAGACTTCTTCTCACCAATTTCACATGATATTGTGTTAAATTCAATTCCTATTGTAATAAATTATGATTCCATGATGTTCTCCTAGTCAAGCGAAAAATCCCCTTTCACCACTGACACCATTATAATCACTACAGTGTGGACAATACTTAGCCCTTTTTCATCCTGCCCCTTCTCAGTATGGAATCCATATTCCCCAAATTCACCTTTTTACATTTTTCAAAAATACTCATGTTTCAGAGACTATGGATTCTGAAAAACAATCTGAAGAGGCGGGGGTGGGAGGTTGGGGGAAACAGGTGGTGGGTACTGGAGAGGGCACGGATTGCAGGGAGCACTGGGTGTGGTGCAAAAACAATGAATACTATTTCGCTGAAAATAAATTTTAAAAAATTAAAAAACAAAACAAAACAAGAAAACAACAGAAAAACCCACAACCAAATACAAACCTTTTTTTCTGCATTTCACAGCACTGGTTATTATATGTGTTTTCCTTATAAAATCTTTGACTTTATAAATTTTGTACAGTTCAATTTTAAACCATCAGCTCCTTGAAAAGTTGTGCAAATAAAGAAAAATATGAAAAAAAAAATACTCATGTTTCCAACGGCAACTTAAAGGACTTTTAAAGAAATCTGAACTCTTGTCTAGTTCCATGGGTAACAACAACAAAACAGCAAATTATATTGTCTGAAAATGGCCAAAGATTTTGTCACTTTTTCTTTAAACCTGTGAGATGTTCTTAGAAGTTACTAGGCTTCCATTTAAAAAAAAGTAATAATCTTTGTTTCCTGGATAGAAACAAACTTCCTGCATAGGAGGTTGATGACAGGGTTCCCAGCTGGACTCCTCATAAGCCTACTCAATACCTATTGCTTTTCTCTCTGATAGGAAAAAATAAAGTGAAGACTTGACATATTTACTTAGGTTATTCATAGAAAGAAAAATTCTACTACTGACAATAAAGGGAGGCTTAAGACTATATTAATTAATCAAATTTTCAGTTTAATTGCTCTACTCCCCTTCTTATTTTAATAATCCTCAAATTGTAGTGCCCCTGTAAGTCACCTGAACTCACCCAAGGGCAGATCTGGGAGGTGGGGAATAAATCAGAGATAGTCAGGCTAAGGCCAGATAGTCTTTATCTTGTACATTCTCTTCCAACCATCCTATTGCTGTAGGGTAACTGAGGATTCACATTTCCTAAAATCTCCCTTCCCTCCCTGGTTTAGCCCCCAAGCATCAGGAAACAACCCCTGGATGTGATTTAGGGGGTGGCCCTACCATGAGAGTAACGAAGCCTAGCAGAGTCTTCCCGAGTAGCAGGAGGGATGGAATTGATTTGTCTGAAAGCACTGACAAGGTTGAAGAGCAGACAGCCACTCTCTAATTACAAATCTCCCCTCATCCTTCTCAGGGCATGTTATCAGCAAATTACCGGAAGGATTAGTGGTAAAATTCAAAGAGATAAGGTAAGAAAACAATCCAAAAGGACAAAACAACAAGCAATACATGAATTAAGGTAGATAATCAATAAAGGCTGTTGATTGACTTAATAGCATACATCTGTCTTTGTAGTACAGAGGTTCTTTAAGAAGAAGAAAATAAATCATTCTAACAAAACAACACAATGTATGAATTCACTTAACACAACTGATGATGATAATCACAAAGAGACTGATGATAAAGGATGGTTAATACAGTTCAGGTACTTTTATCAAAGAGGTAAGGCACATTATTTATGTCCACAAACACAGACTTTTCTTTTTCCTCTCTACATCTATTTCTAAGTTCATGAGCACATTCATTCATTTGCTCAAAGAAATAAATAATGCATGCCTGTTACATGCAAGATGTCAGGCTAGTTATTAAAAATGAAATAAAAATAGACCAAATAAGATGATCTTTATGAAAACACACTGATAATTTTAACATGTTATACATATGTATGATATTATTACCATTAATACAAGGAAGATTTATATGCTTTAACAAAATAAATTTTGGTCCTCTCTTGGGGCTTAGATTGGCCTAGTTTGTAGTCCAACACAGACACCGACAAGCAGAAAATCTCTTGAGTAAAGCTGCCATTACAAGAGCCCTATCCTGAGTAGACTGAAGCTAACAGTAACAAGAGGGAGAATCCCTATGGGAAAGAATGAAATATATGACTTGGCTAGGAATCTATGCCCAACTATGGGCTAAAGAGCAAGATCTAACAGAAGAGGCCAGAGTACTGAGAATAGGTTGGTATGGATTACTACTGATCTGGGATTTGATCAAACCCTATTTTTAAGCCAGTAAATTTGCCTGAAACTATTTCAAAAATACTGGTAGAAGATATAAGACTTGTGGGTCAGAAGTAAAGGACTATTTCTCACACACAGCAAGAGAGAAAATGTTATTTCACTTCTCAAGAATGTTCCCTGAAAATAAAACCACAAGAAGTGGTCCAGGTAGAATAGTCATGGCCTTGCAATCTTGGTATACCCAACAAGATGTGAAGGAGTGAATATTGAGGCATATCTCTCAACAAGTACTAGAGCATATCAGGCAAATGTGTCAGAACTAAGACAGTACAAAGTGAAAGGATACTAGAATTCTATTTATCTACTATCTGGCTAGTAGATTCACTGATGACTTAAAGCAATCATCTCTCAACCCAACTTAGTTGGAACATTTAAAATATCCACATACCAATGATTCTAATCAGAATTCAATCAAATTGGTGTATCATGTAGTTTTCCTTGAGTATTTTTTAAAGATTCACTTATTTATTTTAAAGAAAAAATATGAGCACATGTGCCCACATGAGAGTAGAGAGAAAGGCAAAGGGAGAGAATCTTCAAGCAGACTTCCCACTTAGTGAGGAGCTAGTTGGTGGCAGGGTTCAATCCCATGGCCTATGAGATCATGATCTGAGCCAAAACCAAGAGTTGGATTCTTAACCTACTAAGCCACCCAGTTACCCCACCATGAGTATTAAGTGACTCTAACATACAAATTTTAGACTCCTGATTTTAACAGCCCATGTGGGATTATATCATGTGTCTCCATCTTCCCCAATGATAATTATCATACATAGCAATGGTTCTCAAACTTTAGCAAGCATGAGAATTATTTGAAGGGCTCTAAAATACAGATTGCTAGGCTCCAAACCAATAGTTTTTGATTCAGTAGGTATAGAGTGGGGCCTAAGAATTTGCAATTCCAATAAGTTCCTTGGCCATGTTGCTGCTGATCTGGAAAATTCTTTGAGAACCACTAATTTAAAGCAATGCTTCACAAATTTGTGTGAATGCCTGAAGTCCTTATTAAATTCAAATTCTGATTTGACTTAAGTTTGAGGTGAGTTCTCAGAGTATGCATTTCAAAAAGCTCCAGATGATGCCAAAGTTATTGGTACATAGATCACATTTTCAGTATCAAGGATCTGGGATTCCAGGTCCCATTTGAGACCCACTGAATCAGAATCTCCAGGAAGAAAACTGAGTTATGCTATCAAACACCACAGATGTTTCTTAAAGACAAGGAATAGTTACAATCTTGAAAAGTTGAATGTAAATAAAAATAATGTGATCAAATCTGAACTTTTCATTAACTTAGATCTAATTCCAGATAAATTTTATTTTATGATTCATGTTCAACTAACAATAACTTTTAAGCCCCAGCAGAAAGCTTAAGAAGGGTAGCAGAACATGTTGCCCCAAAGTATGCCATTTTGGCAAAGGATTATTTTGAGCCAAAACAATTAAGAAGCAAACACAAGAAATCTCTTTTCCCTCCCCCATATGCCTAAAAGCAGAACATAAGCTCTCTATTGGGAAGGACAGTAGATTAATCACTAAAGACAACTCTAGATCCTTATCAGCCCAAAGATGGCACTAGAGGCATCTGTATACAACAAATCTGAAACTAAACCTTATTTACCATTAGTTTCTCCATGTATTTGCCTTAGTACAATTTACCACCCCTAGAAGCTCAAAGTTCTCTTCCTCTTTCTTGCTACTTCTCTAAAAATTTATCCTCCTATTAAGATGCTATATAAGCCCAAGTTCTAACCATCCCTTTGAGTTACACGCTGTTAAGTGTTCCCCTGTGCATGCACAACGCACATTTCAATAAATTTCTGTTTTTTTTTTTTTCTTTTGTTAATCTGTCTTTTGCTAGTCTAATTTACAGGTCCCCAGTCAGAGAACCCAAGATGGGTAGAAGAAAAGATTTTTCCCCTCTCCTACATTTGGAATGAGAGAAATTAAATTTCTTGTGTGGGGTCATTCTGAATGGGGGCCAACATGGAAGCCAGAATTTGAGCAGCTAAGATCCAGCCATAGAGAAAGTTGCTCACAAGAGAATTCTGCGGAAGTCCTAAATAAAAAGAGAACCTCAATTACAACAATAAAAGCCAAATGTAAAGGCTATTCAGAAAGATGTTCATTATGGAAGGAGGAGAAGATGCTGAAAGGACTCTAGCTGACAAGCCAAATAATCCAAGGGTGGGAGAAGCGGCTGGAAAACAAACCAGGGGAGAGGCACAAGCTGTGGTATAGTTTTCATGGTTTCAGAAACATGAGGCCATACACTGGCAGACCAGAATAACTTCCACTGAAGCTGTTTTGTTAGTGTTGTTTTAAGCCTCAAAACCCCATCTGTTCCCATAAAATAATTAAGGATCTGCCAATAAATGCTTAAATGCTAAATAAATTTATAAAGCAAATATTTTTCTCTAAATATAAATTAATACTTCTGAATTTATGTTTATATATATTTCCATCAAGTTGTGTTTCTTAAAACACACATCCTGATATTTAAAAGAATAGCATGTTTAAGAGAAAAAAAAAGGAAAACAGAAAAAGTTAAACTATTTTTTTTATTATGATATTTTAATCATGGTTTCTCTAATGTTCCCTTTTATATTATTTCTACCATATACTTTGCTCATTGCTGTCAGTAAGTAAAAAATATATATATGTTCAAGCTTTTAATCTAAAAAGAAACTGAAATAAGTTTAAGGCCCTCTGAAGTCAGTACATAGGAGTCAAAACATACATCTAATCATCTCGGATGAACTTCAGTATTAAATATATATTAAACATGCTCTACTCTCAAGAGGAATCATTTTTATGCTTGACATTACAAATTTTTATTAAAGCAGAGAGCAAAAGGTGAGGCTCAGAAGATGATTAAATCATGAAGCAGAGTTATCAGTTGAAATGTGCACTTTGGAGTGTGTATTTTTAGCAAATGGCTGATATCCATAAGCATGGAAGAAAAGTTTTGCCTTTGCAGATTCTACATGAGGATTAATAATTCAGATATACTGTTTCTATTATGTTTAAGAGAACTTAATAATCAATTGCCTCCTAACCATCTTTATTTTCCAACTTTGCCTCAAATATGGCTCTTTCCTCAAGGATAATTTTCATTTCCCCCCTCAATTATCATTTCTATTCAGATGACACTAAATCTACCTCCTCATCCCAGTCTTCTTTTGGAATTTCAGACTCACATTCTCACATCCCAGCTGTTTATTGACCATTATTCCCTAGATTACTTATCTAAACCATAAATTCATCTTATCCTAAACCAATTTAACAGCTTTCTTCCCCAAAGGAGATCCTTCTCTGGTTTGCAGGTAATAGTAACTCCATTTTTTTCATACTTTAATGTTCACAACTGCTGAGTCATTTTCAACTTTTCTTTCTTCATCCCTTAAGTTCTGGCACTCATCAAGTCAAAATTTTTCTTGTGCTCTCTCTTTCTTCTGATGCTCATTTCCTCCATCTTATGTATGTCCTTATTATTTTTAAATAAAGTTTCATAACAGAAGAAGGAGAGGGTCTTCTGTTTTATTGTCTGTCCTGAGCACAGTGACAGATTATTCTTCCTTAGCTGCAGGTCTTGACTCTGTAGCTCTAAAACCTTTAAAGGCTCATCACTGCCCATCATATTAATAGTTTCAACCTGGTATTTAAGATCCTTCTAATACACAGACCTGGTACACATTCCCAATCCTATTTCTTACTACTTTCCCTCATGTTCAACATGGTAGAAAGAAGAGCTTCAAGCTTTGGACTCACTGCATTAAAATCCCTACTCATCAGTTGTGTGACTATGGGCAAATTACTTAATTTTTCAAATCCTGTTTCATATATGATTCTTACCTCACAGCTATAGTTTGAGCTTTAAATGAGATAATCCAGCAAAAGAGGTCAGTACATACTGCTCTTACCTGCTTTCTTCAAGTAGACAAACCTCAAATGTTGTGTTCTCACTCCATTTAGCTTTCTTCATCTTCTATCCTAGATGAGATCTCTGCCTTATTTTTTAGCAATTTATACGAACCTTAGAGCACTACCTTTACTCTGCATTAAAATCATCTACCTAAAAAACAATCATTTACAAATTTATAGAAACTTTGATGTCAGTAATCTTGTTTTATCCATCTCAGGATCTCTGAGGCACTCCACAAAGTGTCTTGAATCTAGTTTAGTAAATATTTATGCAATGAAACTGATTTGACTATTTCGAAGAAAAAAACAAGATGCAATAAAAAAAGCCCCTAACTAATCCTGGGGTCTTTTGGAGATAATCTACTAATAAGAGATGAGGCTGCAGGATGGAGAGACCATATATTCAACTACAAGAGCAAGACTACCTTCTTGCAAAATTTATTTCCAGTTATGGAAACATAAGACTAAACCTTAGGGCCATGTGCCCAGGAGGGCTCAGAAGACTAATTGTTCTGTCCCATTTAAAGAATCCAGTGCCACTATAGGAAAGCAGACACCAAGAATTACAAACCTAGAGAGGTCATAGAGAAGGCCAACAGAGGTGATTTCACCAGATGATGTCAGAAATGACCTATGACACAAATACTGTACACAAAATCAGCATAGACAGGCATGGGTCTATCAGGTTAGATACACTTTCAAGCTATTTGTTATCATTCTATAAAATATCTCTTTTCATTTTTCTTATATTTTCTATTAATTCATATTTCACATGGATGAATATGCAGTATGGTGAAATGCCATTTATTGCCTACATATCAGTCCCTAAATTCTTATAAGGATAACTTTGGTAGTAAAGCTATTTTTATTTCATCAACTAGAATATCTTTGCATACACTTGCAACACCTTAAGAAGCACGGAGGGGCTCCTGGGTGGCTCAGTTGGTTAAGTGTCCAAGTCTTGGTTGGTTTTAGCTCAGGTCATGATTTCAGCTCAGGTTATATAATCTCAGGGTTGCTTGATCAGGCCCTGCCTTGGTTCCATGCTCAGCAGGCAGTTGCTTCTCTCCCTCTACCTCTCCCTCTCCCCCTCCCCACACTGTTTGTGCTCTCTTTATCTTTCTGTCTCTCTAAAATAAATAAACAAATGTTTAAAAAAAAAAGGAGGTATGGAAGTACCTTCTTTGGTATCAATTCAAAGAAAATATTCTGATACATTTTCCCTTTGATCTGGAGATTACTGTGTTTTAATCTGCATCGTCAATGATGCTATTTCAAGTACTTTTAATTAATAGCCAAAGAAAACAACAAAAAGAAAAAACAATAAATGTGTAGAGAATTTCTTAAGGTTTATTTTACAGTTATTTCACTCTGGAAGATAAGCAAAGGAGTATAAATACCAAGTGTGTTCATAAACTCAGATTAAAGAAGCACCAAGTCCATGCTGGAGGTTGCTGACCTGACTATCTAGATGTTTTGGTTCAAACAGTTTCCAAGCTTTGTTTTCCAATTTAACCAACAGTACCAGCAACCTAACTTGTAAAGAGTAGGACTTGAGAGATATGGAACTCCCTTTTTTAATAAAGCAGCCATGGAGAAGGAGCAGGCCTCCACTCTGGATTACAGAAGCAAAAGAGGGCTCACTGAAGGAGGATCAAGGCCTGGTTAAAGACCCATGCAGTGCATGTCTTTCTTACTCAGAGAAAACAACAAACCCATCTCACCCTTTGGCTTTTGCTGGAATAGAGATCCTTGACAAGGATGCTTTTGGAATCACTAACACTGCATTGTTACCAGCCACATTTATCCCAGTAGATTATACTTAACTCATGCAAATATCCTGCCCTGTGACTAAGGGTGCAAAATGGGGGGAACTGGTACTCTTTTTATTTTTCTTTCTTTTCATTGCACCGAATAGACTCAGACCTTTTTTTGGTTTTTTATAGCCTAACGGTAAGTATTCATTTTTTTAAAAGATGTATTTTTATTTATTTTAGAGAAAGACAGAGAAAGAGAGAGAGGCGGGGAAGGGCAGAGAGAAGAAAAGAGAGTCTCAAGCAGATTCCCCACTGAGCACCGACCCTGACACTGGGCTCAATTCCAGGACCCTGAGATCATGACCTGAGCTGAAACCAAGAGTCAGGCACTTAACTGAGCCACCCAGGCACCCCAGTAACTATTCATTTGAATGAGTTCATACAAATGGATTAGGAAAGAGTGGCATAAAGTAATCTTTCAACTTCAAGTGTTTCAGCTAATTCAGTGGCCATCGTTAAAAATCCTTCACAATATGCACATCATGAACCAGTTAATTTTTACTAAAGCATTAATAGTTTTAGGGTTTGCTCTAAACAGTTATTGGAAGTCATTTTAATTAAAATAAGGCTAATAGAAATTTTAAAGAATCCTTCTGTTTCTATCTTTTGAAACAACTTCAGGAGAATAGGTATTATTTCTTCTTTGAATGCTTGGTAGAATTCTCCAGGGAATCCGTCAGGTCCAGGGCTCTTGTTTTTTGGGAGGTTTTTGATCACTGTTTCAATCTCATTACTAGGTATTGGTCTATTCAGGTTGTCAATTTCTTCCTGATTCAGTTTTGGAAGTTTATAGGTTTGCAGGAATACATCCATTTCATTTAGGTTGCTTAACTTATTGGCATAAAACTGTTGATAATAATTTCTGATGATTATTTCTATTTCCTTGGTGTTAGTCATGAGCTCTTCCTTTTCATTCATAATTTTATTAATTTGGGTCCTTCCTTTTTTTTTTTTGGATTAGTTTGGCCAGTGCTTTATCAATCTTACTGATTCTTTCAAAAAACCAGCTTCTAGTTTCATTGATGTGTTCTATTGTATCCCTAGTTTCTATCTCATTGATCTCTGCTCTAATCTTGATTATTTCCCTTCTTGTGTATGGGGCTGGTTTAATTTGTTGTTGATTCTCCAGTTCTTTAAGGTGTAAAGAGAGCTGGTATATTCTGGGTTTTTCAGGTTCTTTGAGGGAGGCTTGGACGGCTATGTATTTCCCCCTTAGGACCACCTTTGCTGTATCCCATAGGTTTTTATACCAAAGTGTCTTCATTCTCATTGGTTCCCATGAATTGTTTAAATTCTTCTTTGATTTCCTGGTAAATCCAAACATTCTTAAGCAGGGTGGTCTTTAACTTACAAGTGTTTGAATTCCTTCCAAACTTTTTCTTGTGGTTGAGTTCCAGTTTCAAAACTGTGATCACCAAGACATCATGGTACTGGCATAAAAACAGACACATAGACCAGTGGAACAGAGTAGAGAGCCCAGACATGGACCCTCAACTCTATGGTAAAATAATCTTCAACAAAGTAGGAGAAAATACACAATGGAAAAAAAAAACAGTCTCTTCACTAAACAGTGCTGGGAAAATTGGACAGCTGTGTATAGAAGAATGAAACTTGACCATTCTCTTATACCACACACAAAGATAAACTTGAAATGGATAAAAGACCTCAAAGTGAGGCAGGAATCTATCAAAATCTTAGAGGAGTACATAGGCAGTAACCTCTTCAACATCGGCCACAGCAACTTTTTTCGAGATATGTCTCCAAAGGCAAAGGAAACAAAAGTGAAAATGAACTTTTGGGACTTCATCAAGATCAAAAGCTTCTGCATAGCACCAGAAACAGTCGACAAAACAAAGAGGCAACCCACGGAATGGGAGAAGACATTCGCAAATGACACTACAGACAAAGGGCTGATATCCAAGATCTATAAAGAACTCCTCAAACTCAACACACACAAAACAGATAATCACATCAAAAAATGGACAGAAGACATGGACAGACACTTCTCCAAAGAAGACATACAAATGGCTAACAGACACATTTTTTTCATCATCATTAGCCATCAGGAAGATTCAAATTAAAATCACATTGAGATACCACCTTACACCAGTTAGAATGGCCAAAATTAACAAGTAAACAATAAGTGTTGGAGAGGTTGTGGAGAAAGGGGAACCCTCTTACACTGTTGGTGGGAATGCAAGTTGGTGCAGCCACTTTGGAAAACAGTGTGGAGATTCCTTAAGAAATTAAAAATAGAGCTACCTTATGACCCTGCAGGGTATTTAACCCCAAAGATACAGATGTAGTGAAAAGAAGAGCTACCTGTACCCCAATGTTCACAGCAGCAATGGCCACAGTCACCAAACTGGAAAGAGCCATGATGCCCTTCAACAGACGAATGGATAAAGAAAATATGGTCCATATATACAATGGAGTATTATACCTCCATCAGAAAGGACGAATACCCAACTTTTGTAACAACATGGACAGGACTGGAAGAGATCATGCTGAGTGAAATAAGTCAAGCAGAGAGAGTCAAATATCATATGGTTTCACTTACTTGTGGAACATAAGGAATAACACAGAAGACATTGGGAGATGGAGAAGAAAAGTGAGATGAGGGAAATTGGAGGGGGAGACAAGCCATGAGAGAGTGTGGACTCTGAGAAACAAACTGAGGGTTTGGGCAGGGGCTCAGCCTGGTGGTGGGTATTATGGAGGGCACATATTACATGGAGCACTGGGTGTGGTGCATAAACAATGAATTTCAGGACACTGAAAAAAAATAAAATTTAATAAAACTTTTTTTAAAAAAGGAATCCTTAATGAAAGTATCAATTTTGTCCAGATGGCAGGTTCATGTTCCTGTGATATGAGGACTAGAAGTTACTGTGGTGCCTAGGATAGGGTCTCACACACCATGCTGTGCATCCAGTCTCAATAATCAAGAGATAATCCATATTAAGACTGACCTGAAGTTCCATCAAATATGTAGCATATGCAGTTTTCCCCTAGATCAATGCTTCAAAAGAAAATAGAAGACTTATGTAACCTAAAGAAAAAGGGAAATTTGCTACCCACACAGGAGATAAAAGAGTGATCCTCTGTTCTGTGGCTGCTATTTTTTGCCATATGAAGTATGTGATATCGTGAAATCATGATTGGAATACTTTCTATTACAAAAAAATTCTCCTAAGGAGAGCTAAGGAAAACTCTCAAAAAGTAAAAAGAACTGAAACCGGGATGCCTAGTTGGCTCAGTTGGTTAAGCATCTGCCTTTGGCTTAGATGCTGATCCCAGGGTCTTGGGATAAAGTCCCACATGGAGCATCTTGTTCAGTGGGGATACTGCTTCTCCCTCCACGCCTTCTCCTTGTTTGTGCATGCTCTCTCTCTCTCTAACAAATAAATAAATAAAATCTTTTTTTTTTTTTTTTTTTTAAGCTGGAACCTTCAAATAAGAATGTATTGAGTAGTAGCTGGTCTCAGGATTTGTCATCTCAGTAAGTGAGAATACACAAATATGATGATTTTTCCTTATCTGCCCTAATCTCCAGTGGCTCCCATTTACCCCAGGTAAAATTTCAAGTCCTGCATATGACCTACAGATCTTTCTAAGGCTGGCCTCTGCCTCATCTTCCATCCTCCTCCTTGCCTGCTGTTGTCCAGCAGCAGGGTGTGCTCCCACCCCCGCCCTCTCTGCTAACAGCCACACTGAGTTCCTTTTCCCAGCCTTTGTGTTTTGTGCACACTCCTCCCCTTCTCCTTCTTTTCCACCTTCTTCACCTGACTAAATTATCCTTATCTCCCAAGTCTCCATTTGAATGTCATCTACTTGCAACCTCCCCCACCCGCCCCACACACCCAGCTTGGGAGACCCTCACTGATGTTGTCATAGTGCCCATACTTCCCTCATTACACACTATCGTAATGGTGGGTTAGCTTTTCTTTGTCTGTTTTAATTGTCTGCATTTTCCATAACATTATATATAATTCAGTGGGGTCTGTGTTGTGTAATAGCATTCTTCAAACTAGAGTAGTTGTATTCCTGGGTGTACACAAAAAGTTTCCCAAAAACACATGGGTAAAAGTAGTTTTAAGGGACTCTGCTACCAGACCTTCCACTTCCACGTCTCCTTTCCCAAAACTTATCTGCCTAAAAACCTGCCTAAGATCAAGGCATGAATGCCAGTCCTCATTTCTCACTCTCTTTTCAAAATCACCCTTTTCTCACTTCATGAAAGAAAAGCCTACCTCTCACAGATGCCAAATCTTAATATGGAGCATTTCATAGGCTATAAAACCATCAGGAAGGCAAACTCTTCAAAGAAAAAATTGAATAGTGTTACTGCAGCCTTCTTTAATTGAGTCACCATCAATCCTCTAGAGTTGTCCCTATCTTTTAGAAATTTCTGTTAATATAAAATGTTGGTGGGAACCTGTGGTATTCGGCCAATGTATCTAAATCAAATTTATTCTGGGAGTGACACGGTCACAGTGATGATCATTTTTATTTTGCCCACCAACTATTTTCTCCCCCCACCAACATTTACTGAGATGTAATAGACAAACAAAAATTGTATCTATTTAGGGTATACAATATGATGATTTCATATACATATACATTGTGAAAGAATTACCAAAATCAAGTTAACACACCCATCAGCTCATATAGTTAACCATGTGTGTTTGTGTGGTAAGAATACAAAATCCTCTCTCATAGCATATCTCAAGTAGACAATACAGTGTTATTAACTATAATCACCATGCTGTAAATTTGATCCCTAGAACCTATTCATCTTATAACTGAAAATGGTACCTGTTGACCAACATTTCCTCATTCTCCCAGTCCTCCGGACCCCTGTGTAACTATTGTTCTATTCTCAAGTTCTGTAAGTTCAACTTTTTTAGATTCCACATATAAGTGAGATCATATGGTATTCGTCTTTCTGTTTCTCTTTTATTTCACTTATCATAATGTCCTCAAAGTTCATCCATATTGCTGCAAATGGCACGATTTCCCTACTTTTATGGATGAATCATATTTCATTGCATGTATTTTCTTTTCTTTATCCATTATCCATCCATCTTAGGTTTTTTCCGTAAATTCTTTCCATATCTTGGCTATTGTGAATAATGCTGCAATGAACATGAGAGTGGAGTTATCTCTTATATTTTGTTTCCTTTGCATATATACCCAGAAATGGAATTGCTGAATCAAATGGTAGTTCTATCTTTAATTTTCTGAGGAACCACCACACTGTTTTCCATAATAGCCATACCCATCTGCCAACTTTTTTCTAAGAATTCATACTTTTAATGATTCTTTTTTTAAGATTTTATTTATTTGTTTCAGAGAGAGTGATTGGAGAAAGAGAGAGAATGAGTGAGTGGGGGCAGAGACAGAGGGAGAAGGAGAAGCAGACTCCCCGCTGACCAGGGACCACCCCCCCAACCCATACACACACACACACACACACACACACACACTTTCACCAGCCATGGGGGTTCAATCCCAGGACCCTGGGATCATGATCTGAGCCAAAGGCAGGTACTTAACCAACTGAGCCACCCAGGCACCCCAAGAATTCATACTGTTGAAAGAGAGCCCTGTGAAAGTGAAGCAAAAGGAACTTTGAAAAGAAATTTTGAAGAAGGAAAGCTTATTTCCAGGTTATAAACTCATCCATACATGACCCCACGCAAAGATTCATTTGTGGTTCTCAAACTATTCATTTCCCTAATTAAGAATTAGAATTCCCATGCTTATCATGAGCATGAACATTAATACATTTATTTGAGCTTACTGTTTTTTCAAAAAAAGTTAATAAATATAATCTAGATGACTGACCTGACATTTTCAATGAATTGAAAAAACTAATTGGAACTCCAGTGACTTAGTGCTGGGGGTGGGGCAAGGGGGAGGAATACACACACACAGTATTGTCACTGCATACAAACACTTTCAACTAACACACTCTACTATCAGAGTTTATTGAAATTAACAACACTTCAATTTTTCCACCCCTTTCTGTGTTAAAAATCAAAATAGTGTGTGTCTAAGAGAAAGAGTAATACTATGTATGATTAATTGTCATTTGTTAGCTCTTCAAAAGATCCTTTTGGTGTATTTCCCAAATACTGAGAAAATAAATGACTCTAAGATTAGGTAACAAATTCTTTTGTAAATTCGAATCATTTCTTTTCAATGAAACTGAAAGAGGATTTGATTATTAGCTAACAGAAAACTGAAAATAGTATTTGACAATAGGAACATATATAATGAGTATTTTTTAAGTTTGTAGATGTCATCACTATTTTTTCCATTCTCATCTACCTTTTATGGGAACAATGCTTTTTAAGCACTTACAGCTATATCAGTCATTCTCAAAATGCTGTCCAAAAACACTTAGCAGTGCTGAGACTCTCAGGCATCCATCACATCCTCCCTTTTCCAACTACACATGTGTATGCAGCCAGATTTTCTTCACATATTTCAATCAAAACAACATACTGCAAAAGATTTAAATGCATAAGTAGAATGAGAATCCAGTTGCCTTTTTAAAGGAAGGCATGAGATTGGCAATTAAGGAAAACAATGTCAATATTTTCACTATTTTTAAAATATACATCCTTAAAAATATGTTACTTATGATTATATGTAATGGGTTTATTACTTCTATTTTCAAATTAATAAACAAATATTTTTAATTTCTCAGTTATAATTTCTAATACAGTAAACATTGATAAAGAAAACCCATATAAACTAAAGCTCTTTGGGGTACTCGACAATTTTTTTTTCCCCAGCAAAGCAACATGCTTCTTTATTTCCCTAACCCTGTTCCTTAATCTTCCCTCAGGATGGTGATGGGCTGGGAGGGCTCCCTCTGACTTGGGCCTTAGACACTCTTAGGAATTCCCAGGGCTGGAAAGTTGGGTAGGTTCGAGGACTGCCATCCCAGCTTTACTCTGACTCCACCTCCTGGGAAATCACAAGCCCTTTCCGCAACCCCCCTTCCCAGATAATGCTGCTGCTTTTTTAAAATTCCAAGTGGTCTTAAAAAGAGAGAGGGTGGGGCGCCTGGGTGGCTCAGTGGGTTAAAGCCTCTGCCTTCGGCTCAGGTCATGATCTCAGGGTCCTGGGATGGAGCCCCACATCAGACTCTCTGCTCTGCGGGGAGCCTGCTTCCTCCTTTCTCTCTGCTTGCCTCTCTGCCTACTTGTGATCTCTGCCTGTCAAATAAATAAATAAACTCTTAAAAAAAAAAAGAGAGAGAGAGAGGGTGATGGGGTTTGAGGGAGGGAATCAGAGGGTTACCCTGTTTGGGGAGGGGATCATTGAGAAAATGGATCAAGCCAAAACTCAGTATTGAGTGTAGGAGGGTCCACCCTGGTTTCCTGGGGGCAGGCAGAGGGTTAGAGAAGAGATTCAGGAGGGAAGGTGACCAGCAGGTCCTTCTGCTGCCTCAGCTGCCCCTGCCAATGAGGCTTCAGTCTCCCCAGCTGTAATCTGCCTCCTCAAATCTACCCTCCCTGACCATGTCTGTCTCCCTTAAATATCATTCAGCGGTTCTGAATGATATTAACACCATACACTAGGACCTCTACTTCCTTACCTCTGTCTCTTCGAACACAATGTGCCATATTGTGTTCTAAAAGACAAAACTGTATGCATTTTTCTAAACCTCACATCTTTGCTTGATCCTTTGCCTGAAATGTTCTGCCCACACTTTTTATCTTAGATAATTTGTATTCAGTTATGGCAAGAAGACTTCAAGAAGACTTCACTGACCTCATCAGTCTGGAGGCTAAGAGTCTTGATGTATAGTTCTAAACGATCTGTACAATATCTTTATTTATATATATGTATCTTCCACTAGACTATGGTCCTATTAGGATATGGATGTTGTCATACACATCTGTTTGTCTCCAGCACCTTATTATGGTGCTTTAGTTAAGTCACTCCACAATCAATGTTAAACTAAAGTTTTGGATAATTACACACAATTCAGGGCCATACTTGGGCGAACAAACAAGATGAAATTATTGCTCCTGGGGAAAGTTAAAATCTTTTTTTAATGAAGCTTCACTAAGAACCTAAAAAAGAAACACAAGAAGGAAAGTGCAGAGGCCTTATAAAGCAAATTTGATAATCCTAAAATAATTCAAATCTAGTTACAGATTATCTAAACACATTAATCTTTTACATTTCAACTCTATCAAGTTCTGATGCTGGTTGCATGTTCCCAACAGAAAAAAGCTAAGTTATCTGGAAATTTAGGATATGCCATCCTCTTTCCCATCTCTATGACTTTACCCATGCTGCTATTCGTTATATAAAATACCCATCCCACTCTTCTTCACTAGCTAACTCATACATCTTCAGTCTCAGCTTATTTGTATGTCTAAAGATAGACATCACAATAGTTAATTGCAAAAAGCATTTCACAAAGCAATATGTATGGTTTGACTCTGTCTCAAGATATATTTGTCTCTGTACATTCAATCCAAATATATATTTTCTTACACAAAAATATTCAAGAAGGAAGGGTACAACATCTACCTCTAAGGAGTGGGATGGAAGAATTTGTTCAGGAAATTTTTACTTCACTTTCATAATGTTTGGAAAGAGTTCATATTTCCACTTCTGGGATGTCTGATGGAACTGTCCATGTTGGATTAGATGTTCCTTCTTCCCACTGCACAGCATCCTGGGCAAACTCTAGTGATAGCACCATCCCAAGGAGTTTTTGCAGTATGTTATTTGAGTATCTTTCCCACTATCCACAAGATTTTTGAAAGTGAAATTTATTTCTACCCTCCAAACTGAATAGAAATTGATTTTTCTATTCTAGAAATTCAACAAATATGAACAGTTGATTTGAATTCTCCATGACTATCAGTCCTGATGTTCCTCCCCTTCCACCCACAAGGAACAGAAGTAGTCAGTTTCAAGAGAAAAAAGTGCTCAAATCTTTGGAATTTAGTTTTTTTAGATACATCCTGAGGTAATAGATTGTCCACATTCAGTCAAATTTGCAAATAGCTTTTGTAAATTTAGGAGATTAGCTATTATATCCTTATTAAAAATATATCAATCCATTGAAAGTAGGTACTCAATTATTTGTACATAAATGTTCATAGCATTACTATTCACAATTGTCCAAAAGATGAACATGACCCAAATGTGGACACATGGGTACATAAGTTGTGGCATATGCACACAATGAAATATTATTCAATCATAAGAAATGAAATACTGATACATGTTACAACATAGATGAACCTCAAAAACATTATTCTAAGTGAAAAAAGCCAGACACAGAGGCCACATATTGTATTTGTATATTTATATAAATTTATATATTTATATATTTATATATTGTATATTTATATAAAATAGCTAAACCAGGTAAATCCATACAAACAGAAAGCATGATTGGTGGTCACCAGAATTTGGGGCAGCGGAGAATGAAAAGCAACTGCTAAATGGATACAGAGTTTATTATTGTCATGATAAAAATGTTCTGAAACGAGACAGAGGTAGTGGTTGCATGACACTGTGAAGGTACCAGTAGCTGCTTAACTGTTTACTTCAACAAGGTTAATTTTAGGTTATGTGAATTTCACCTCAATAAAAAGAAATACTTCTGATTAGAAGTAAGACAAAAATAGTTACATAGGGGTTAATTTTATAAATATTTCCCAACATAAACCAAGCTCTAAAGGGGAGGAAAAATTAGCATATGATATAAATCTTCTTCATTTATGGAAAGCTAAATTTCCGTGACCATATTCTATTTTGTTCGAGTTTTAAAGGTTTGACAGAGAGGACAAAACAGAAGAACAAAACTCTTGGGATACAAGGTCTGTATCAATTAATTCTTGGTATGCCCTTACTATAAGAGGGATTAGTTGAATTTGCAATGTTCACTTTTCCACAGCTCTTAAATTTGTTTTTAAAAGCTAAACTTAGCTGAGCTCTTTCTCATAACAATCAGAAAAATTCTTTTGTCATTATTAAATAATCTATCTCAATACGTGCCATAAATTTGAAACTGCAAAAATAGATGACTCAAGAATATGAGACTTAGATTCTTTGAGAATGATGTAATCAAATTTATTTGGATTCAGCTATTAATGTTATCCCAGATGGCACTGCCTTTGCTGTCATTTCTATGAGAAAATAGAAATGATTTTTCCACTTGGAAAAATTTAAGGATTTTTAGAACAAAATAACATATGTATTTTGTTAATAATAATTAATGGTATCTCAATGATATATAGTAATAGACGTGACTCTTTATATGCTTAATTTATGGTGAAAATCACTTAGGTTTAATAGAAAGTCACAGAGGAATACATAGTACACAGTAAGGTGATATTAAAGTGTATGATATCATTTCTAGAAAAACTATTAACATCTTGAGGGAAATTGTCTAACTTACGGTTTCAGTTAAACCTGCTCAACAAATGCTGACTCTCTGTTATATGCTGAACATTGTAATAGGAGATAAAAAGATAATAAAGACAGAATTATTTCCTTTAAGAAACTTACAATCTAACGGAAGCCACAGAATCCAAAAAGTTGTCACTAGAGAGCTTTATGCATAATAAAGTATGGGCACATTACAAAAGTGATACAAGGAAAGCAGTAATGAATAGTATGTTAACTGGCCTTCTAGGAGTTCAGTGGGTGGGGAAAGTGCTTTAAATGGTCTAGACCTATAAAACAACCTTGTCATCTTCAGAAACTACAAATGATTTGATGCTGAAAGAAAAGGAAGAAGAGGAGGGTATGGAGAGAAAAAGAAGAAAAAGAAGGGGAGGGGAAGGAGGATGAAAACAGGAGTAAGAGAAAAAGAAAAGAAGGTAAGAAGTAAGAAGAAGGAAATGAGGCTGGAGAAGTAGGCTGGGACCAGATTAAGAAGGATTTTGTTGAGCTAGAACCTCCTCTTTTAAGCTTCAGGGAGTCACCGACAGAACTCATCTGGAGAAAGACATGGTCAGGTTTGAAATTTGGAAAGGTTGCTCCAGTAACAACGTGGAAAAAGAAAAAATTGCATGGGCAAGTCTGAAATAAGGAAGATCAAAAGGAACTTATTTTAATAGTTCAAGCTGGAGGTGAACAGTGCTTGAACTAACACAAGATCACTGGTGATGTTGTAGAGAAGACAGACTTCACAGATCACTTGAGTGACCACCTGGGTAGTGAAGGTGAGAGAACAGAGGAAGCACTGGATAACTTAGAATGATCTGGACTTTGGATAGCAGTGGTAGCATATCATTAACGCAGACAGCAAAAAGAAAAATAGAATAGTTTCAGAGTGGAGAAAGGGCAACCACATTGCTCAGCTCTGGGTATGTTGACTAAGGGACTTATAAAACCTCCAGCTGAAGGTACATATTTAGGGCTATCTGTTTTTAAATTATACTCAGAGACAGATGATATTATCCAGGGAGAGAATATAATGAGAATAGGACTAATAACCCTGAAGAAAAGCAAAGCTAATCATACTTCAAGGAAGGGGTGCTCTAAAGATGATATCATAGAAATACAAAGAAATCCAGATAATGTTGTCATGGAACTCAAGGGAGAAAATAGTTTAAAGGAAGAAATAATCAACACTGTTAAATACCACAGAAAAACTGAGTAAAATAGTGACTGAAAAACATTCACTGGATTTGGCAATTGAGGTAAAAATAATATAGGGGTAATTTCAGTGGAATTGGGAAGGTGGAATTCAGATTTCAAATGGAGGGCAATAAAACAAAGGTATTTTATTTTATTCTCTTTTGTTATGTATTTATTATTTTATTTTATTTTATTTTGTTCAGTTTTTTAATGTTTTATTTTACAAAGGTATTATTCCAGGAAGATGATGGAGAAAGATAGAAATTAAAAAAGCACTAGCCAGGGAAAGAAAAGTGTCAAGGAGTATTTTAGGCTTCTTTTTAATGTCAGTTCATAGTCTTCCTTTTAAGAAAATAGATTCACTAGCAGTTTGGCCTCTAAAATGTTCCTGGTAGCAGGAAAATTCACTACTAAAAATTCTGAAGTCATTTGAAACAGCAGAAATTTTAAGATTTTAGGAAATCCTTGGCAAAAGAGAAAACAAGCTTCTGAGAGCAGGGCATCATAATGTCAGATATTGGCATGAAAAAGAATGTCTTTCAGAGGTGTGCATATCACGAAGCTACTGACACTGTGGAGGCAATAATGCATGGTGGTTAAGAATGGTTCTGGGGGCACCTGAATGGCTCAGTAGGTTAAGCATCCAATTTACATTTGCAGCTCAGGTCATGATCTCACAGGGTGAGATGGAGCCCCACGTTGGGCTCTGTGTTCAGTGGGAAGTGTGCTTGAGATTCTCTCTTTCCCTCTCTCTCTCTCTCCCTCTGCACCTTCCCCCACTCACATGCCTGGTCTCTCTGTCTTTTTCTCTCTAAAATAAATAAATAAATCTTTTTAAAAAATGGTACTGGAATCCACCTATCCAGATTCAAGGCCTGGCTCTACCACTTGCTCTGTGACCATGCCAGAGTTACTTATGTTGTCCTAGATCTCAGTTTTCTCACCTGTGAAATGGAGAAAATAACTCAATCTACATAACCAAGTTCTTCAGGAGTAAATGAGATAACATTTCTCTGGTACTTAGTGATAAGAATGATAATTCTGATTTAGTATATTTTGCTAACAAAGATGATTATGTTGATTACACACAATTTGTATAGCTCATATTTAGAACTATGAAATTGGATGAGACCATGAAGGCAGTGAATGTACGTAGAAAAGAGAAGTCTAGGGCTGTAAGAAGTTCCAGGGCTGTAAGATATTAGGATGTTGAGAAAGAAACAGTGAAGGATACTAGATTGGAGCAGCTAGTGAGGTAAGAGGAAAAGTAGGAGTGCAGGGTCATGGAAGCAATGGAAAGTCTTTCGGGGAATGATCAATTGAGTAAAATGATATTAGTAAGTTAAGTAAAATGAAGACTGAGAATTGATCACTGGATTTAGCAGGAAAAAAAAAAACAAAACAAAACAAAACAGAAATATCTGATGACCTTGATAAGAGAGAGTTGGTGGACACAGTTTGTGTCCCTATGTTAGCCCATGTGTGTGACCTTGATCATGTATGTGCAAGCCATTGAGGAGGGCAGATTTTTGTCCATTACTGCATATGATCCAAATAAAGAACATGAAATGTGCCTGATGTTTTCTGGGGGCTTCTGGAAAAGAAGTTTACATCCTCTTCTCAGATAGCTAATGGAAAGACCCACTTTTTGCCACTGGATGTGACCAGGAAGATCGCTATCCCTGGGAATTGCTGGCAGACATCTTACAATTCTGAGAAGGAACAGTTCTGCCACAGAAGAGATAGGAGCTAAGCAAAAACTAGTCACTGATGACATAATTATCCAGTCATCCAAAGTTCAATAGATCTCCACTTATTTTCCCCAAAGTCTGTTTGGCTCAAGATACTAGCAAATACAATTTTTTAATATAAGCCTTATTATATTTTTCTGTTATCTGCAAAAGATGTATTCTTAACTGATAGTTCAGTTTATCAAGGCTGAAATTGCATGAACTGACTGAGGGGAAGGGCAGTGTTTACTGGAAGAATTTTGGACAGTCAATAAAAATAACTCCTATCACAAACTGTACATGACCAAATCCTGACCTTTGGTATTTCTATTTCCCAGTTTTAAATACAACTTAACAATGTATAAAATCAATCAATTTTTAAAAACTAGAATCTGTTTTAAGAGAATTCTAAGACAATAGTGATCAAATTTGAATATCTTATTTTCTATCCATTTCTGGCTTAAATATATCCGTCCACCTTGAGCCAAGCAGCAGTTGGTGGTGGTAAACCACTGAGTATAAGTAAGATATTGAGTTCTGAAAAGATCCTGGCAGAGGAGAAAATGTGGGGCTTTTTCCAACATGGGCGAGGCATGAGTTTGAAAGCCAAATTCAGAAACTCTCAAGATTAAGCATTTGATGAATGCTGGGGATAGCTTCAAAGCTCTGTGTACCCCAAGTATCTAAGGATGACTTGGCCCCTTATGGGGGTTCTTAGTCTGACCCTCACAAAGCTCAAGGACTATATCTGGTATGCTGAAACTCCCCTTTTTCTGAGTGCAGGACAGTGTGAATAGAAAGAGAGGCACGAAGGTTCTCTCTGCTGTCTAGATAGTCTGGATGTCTACCTTCTACACAATTCCCCAGGGGGTTAGGCAGGTGATGCTTTGCTTCCCATCACTTATGGAACCTTTAAGATTTGTACCCAGGTCTACATCCAGAAAAATAACAACCTGTTAGAATAACAACCTGAAAGTGAAAGATCAAAGAATATAGGTACCCAACGAAATAGAGCTGCTGGGGAGATTTACAACAAGTTGGATCAAAAAACTTGAAGAGCATTTTAGTGGAGTACACACACACACAATCTAAATATACATTTACGTCTAAATAGATATTGGCAGACTGTCTGGGAATGTGTTTTTAAAAGTACTAAATAAGAATTCTTGAACTGAAAGTCAAATCAATTTAGACTAAAAGTATTTCATTTTCTCCGCAAAACCTAGAAGTTGGGGATGGTGGCAGGGTGGGATTAGATTGGAGAGACTGGATAATAAAAACATTCCAAACCTCTCATCTGGTGGGAAGAAACAGAGAAATGAAGCAAGTGAAAGTCTGCACAAGGGTTCATCTTACTGGTGTGAGTGTAATGATAATTAGGAAGTATGCCATCATGGAGAAAAAAACCCAAACATCTCCTTTCACAATGTATATATATATCAAATCATCACGTTGTACATTTAAATATTGTCAGTTATACCTCAATAAAAGAGAAAAAAATGGAAGAAAGCAGGGAGAAACAGAAAAAAAACAAGAATCTCGTGAGGTTTTTAATTTCTTCATCCTGCTGTGCCTCTTGGACATCATCTTCTGTGACTCAATATAGTTCTTTTAAGTTTGGGTTTAAAAAAAAAAATATATATATATATCTTGTTTTTAGACAGTAGCAGAGAGATGTATGTCTGACTTAGAGCTGCAGAAGAGGGGTACATAAAGTCAGGTAAAAGGGAACAGGATGAATAGTAACTTGAACAAACCAAAGAAATAAGAATAAATTACAAAAATAATGTAAAATAAGAGCAAAATTAAGGAAAATAATAGAATCAATCAATTAATATCCTCTATGTCAATGGACCATACACTTTCATGGAAGAGTCAGTCATATTGGATTAAAAAAGAAGAAACAAATTAGACATAATTATTTAAAATAATTAGAAAACTGACAATAAAGAAATAGGCAAGAAATAACAGGGAAATGCAAGCAAAATAAAAAAGAGGAATACCAAAGTTAATATCAGACAATACAGAACTTAAGGTATTGTCTTAAGGGAAAAGCACTAAATTAGATAAAAAGGGAAGTCGTGTCATCATAAAAGGTACAAAAGCATGCACTCACTCTATGAATGCACCCAAGTGCTAACCATATAAAGCAAAAACTATTACAATGGAAGGAGAACTAAAAAATACACTTATAGCATGAAATTTAAATACATCTCTTTTCAAATCAGAGACCTAGCAGAAAAAGAAAGACCTAGAGAAACTGAAGTGTAACCAACAATTAAAAATATATAACTTATATATATTTTAATAGAGAATCAAATATCTCTCCACATTCTACCTCAGCATAATCTTATTAGTAGGAGAAATGTATATGTAGGAATGACCCAGCACCTTTCTCTGGCAGCCTAAGGCAGGAGAAAGGGAACAGATAGAGAGAGGAAGGAGAAAAGGAGGAGGAGGATAAGGAGGGGGAGGGGAGAAGAAAAAGAGAGGAAAGAAGGTAAAAAACAAGGAGACAGAGAAAGGATCAGAGAAGAGGGAGAGGAAGATGAAAGGGGGAGGGAGAGACCATGAGTTGAAATTCTGTCCCTGCCTCTCTATGGCCTCTGTGTAATAAGCAGCGTGGCACTTTGAAATGAATGAATGGGTTTTTAGCGTTTTAGAAGGTAATAGTATTTAGCAGTGACACAAACTTTTCTGCCTATTTATCACATGCAAAACAAAGAACACACTGAAGTGATATACATAATGATACTTTATTTAGATTTTTTGGTTCTGTACAGTCATTAAATTCTTTTCCTGGAAAAGCTATTATTAACTGTGCTAATTGTAGTTCAGTTCAACAGCTCTCAATGGCTTGTCATGTTTAGAGGGTGTTTTTCAGTAAGCTTCTGAAAGCCCTAATTAATGGAAAAGACCAGACTCTCACTGCTTCTTCTATACATGCTTAAAATACAAAAGGGGCCTGATGAAACCATACTACCAAGTGATCAAAATGGACTTTTTCTAATCAAACAAATGTGGTTTACACAACCACAAATCTAAGTAAGACAATACATGAGCTAAAATATTTATTATCTCCAAGAATATTATAAAATGCTTTCATCAGAATATCTCAATTCCTTTTTGCCCTCTCATCAAAAAGAAATAAGTAGCCTCAAATATTATACTATTTAAATTCCATTATATTTAGCTATTTAATTTTTCAGAAATTCTATTATGGAATTTTTCAAATATTTATAAGTTGAAAGAATTTCACAGTGAAGACCTATATACCCACCACTTAGATTCTAACATTAGTATCTTACCATCTTGTTTCATTCCGTAACTATCCATCTTTCTATTCATCCATTAATCCACCTTGCTCTTTTCTTATGTACCTCAAAGTAAATGGAAACGTCAGCCTACTTTTTTCCTAAGTGCTACAGCAAACACTAGTGATTCGGTTTTTGACATGGACAAGATACATTTATCTCCGCTGCAGTAAACAGTAAGACGCAGGGCACATATATCGGCATAGAAGCTAGGATCCTGGATATATGAATTTCTGCCCATGTCTAGAAAATAAGCAAGGCAACAGCTAAAGTAACAACCCAAAGTTCTGTGGAAAAATGAAAGCTACAGAGATATTTAATAATCCTGCATTTCTAAGAGGAAGGGCAATAAGTTCGTTTTTCCTTAGACTTCTTCATCTAAACCTATCGCAGACTCCTATAAACTCAAGCCAAATCCCCTGATATGTCAATGGGGAAAAATAATGTTTAAGAATTTTGCTACTCCAGCAATAGAGAAGATTATAAAGAAGAAACCAAAAGATCCTGAAACCTATAATTGTTAACATATTGGTGACTATCCTTGCCCAAACATCTCTATTCATTTATTCATTCATTCACCAAATAATTTTTTTGAGTGCCTACTGTGTGCTATGTGACACAAAGCCTAATTCTCAAGATGTTTATATTCTAGTCACATGTCAGGCAGCAATAGATGCTCCAAAGAAAAGCAAAGAAGGGTATTAGTGTCAGAGAGTAAAGATATTACTTCGGGTAGGGTCATCAGGAAAGTCATTTGTAAAGAAGTGACATTTAAACAGAAGTGTGGAGGTGAGTGCAGGGAGATGGAGACTGCAAAGGGGACTGCATGTACTAAGGACAGCATGTACTAAGGCTGTGGGGTGACATGGCATGCAGGACATGTGAGAAACAGTGAGGACCAGCTTGGCTGGAGTGTCCTGAGGGAAGGAGAGAGAACAACATGAGATTAGATCCTGCTCAGAGTGGGGTGAAAAGCCCCAGCGGAGTAATGATCAGCACAGTGCTGATCAGAGGAGGATCATGATTTGCCAGCTTTTCAAAGAACCACTCCAGCTGTTGTGCACAGCACTGTGAGAAGGCAGGCATGGAAGAGGGAAATGAGAAAGAAGATTCTTGCAGGAATCCAGGTGAGAGCTGATGGTGCTTGACCTGGGGAGGGGTGGTGGAAGTAGTATATACACATACCTACACAACCACACGCTTCAGTAATTTTACATGAATGGGGCCATGTATATGCTGAATGGGTGGTTCAAACTTTTCTTAAGTACTCCTTTTTCTTCTATTT
Source organism: Lutra lutra (assembly GCF_902655055.1). NCBI lineage: Eukaryota > Metazoa > Chordata > Mammalia > Carnivora > Mustelidae > Lutra > Lutra lutra. The sequence goes on along the minus strand of NC_062279.1, from coordinate 118,791,423 downwards.
TCCTCTTACCTCGTCCTCCATCCCACACTCCAAGGTCCTCCCTTCCAGCAACTAAGGTAAGAAGCCAACCATTTATGCCACCTTTCACATTTCTCTCCATTTTCATCAATTATCCATGGAGGACTTCTATTTAATGTCTTGCTTTACAAAAATTGAATTGTATTATCTGATTTTATTATGTGAATGGCCAATATTTTTGCTCACTTTTCTATTTATTATTTGTCTTTTTCTTACTTTGTAGACACATTATAGGTATTGACTCTTTTTGTGCTTTGTTTCCCAATTTATCATATGAATTCTGACTTTATTTATGGTTTTATGGTATTTTATCATTTTTTTTTAGATTTTTTTTTAATTTATTTATCAGAGAGAGAGAGGGAGAGAGAGTGAGCACAGGCAGACAGAATGGCAGGCAGAGGCAGATGGAGAAGCAGGCTCCCTGCCAAGCAAGGAGCCCGATGTGGGACTCGATCCCAGGATGCTGGGATCATGACCTGAGCCAAAGGCAGCTGCTTAACCAACTGAGCCACCCAGGCATCCCTATCATTCTTTAAAAAATTTTGCATAATTAATAACATCTATCTTACAGCTTTTGGGGTTTCTGATTTTCTTTAAATATTCTCCCCTTAGCTATACATATATTCCAACTTCTCTTCTAAAATTTACTTTTTGTTTTTGGTAATTACATGGTAAAATACAAGTCCAATTAATATCTGATTTAATTCCTTGTACAAATTCCATTTTGAATACCAGAACTTGTGTTTTGTTTGGTTCTTGTAGTTTTAAAATTATCATGCTTTTCAGAAAGTATGGATCTCTCCTTTACTACAGTTATCTGTATGCATGGTTCTTTACCAAGCCCCTTGAGGGCAAATTCTTGTCTTTTGTCTTTATGTCCCTGTGCTGGTCCTGAGCTTGTTGGCCCTCAATTCCATTTCTCATGCTCACCACCAACCACCCTCAGGAGACACTGGAGGAATCTTTCTGATGCCTGCTGCCTACATTTTCCCTGCTCCCTCCAGTTGGGTTCAACTAATAGGAGACACTAGGTTGAAGGGTGGGAGGAAGGAAGAAGTCAGAGCATTCCTCCTCCTTCTCTGAGTCAGTCAGCATCACTGGAGACAGCTAACCCTCCTTTCTGATCCTATATGATAACCTCCTCCCTTTGGAAACCCAGATAGTAGTGGCTTCCTGGCATCACAAATCTCTTTTTTAACCTCACTGTCCCTTCTTTGGCTTCTCAGCTTTGCTATCATCTAAGTAAACCAATTCCCTGCTTTAAATTTCCTATATTTTCTTGGTTCAGCCGCTATACTCTCTTCAACAGTATTTATCCTTGTGTCTCAATCAGAGGAAAAGCTCAAATAAGTATTTTTAAGCAATGATTATCATGATGGCCTTCCACACTTCAGCACAATTAGTGAGAGCTGTTCATTCTTACTTATTCGATACCACATGCAATATAATGGACCAAACATTGTTGACTGAGTATCACTTAATCACTACCTCCAAAAATATAGCATGCAGTTTCCCCATCACCACAACGATGGTACCATCCTCTGGAAGTGCCAAAGGCAGACCACCCCAAAGATGGGCAACTTTGGCATGAAGATTACTATGAGTTAAAAAGCAATCAAAACTCAGTAGATTCAGGAAAAGTTCTTTATCTCCCCCACAGGTGCCTAGAAATAGTTTAGATAGAGAACCTGCTCCAGGAGGAGAGCTATCACCAGATCTAACTACATTATACCATAAACTAGATATGGTAGACAGGAAAGAAGGTAGCAGGGCCTGTTTGATCAAAGTCCTCTATGGCCCATTGTTTTTCTGAGTGGCCTAGCAAATATTAGTTAACCAAACATTTATTCTTTTACATCTTCCTGTGAACTGCATACCTTTCCTTTGAAGTCCCAGACCCTAACCCTCCCTTTTCCTTAGTTCAGAATGACATATATACCTCCTTTTGCTGGACTCTTTAGAATTTCCAAGTCTGTGTGGTTTCTCCATACACAGGAAATTAAATTTGATATTCTCCTATGAATCGTTCTCATATCAATTTGATTTATTCCACCTGGAAGGACCTATGGGGGACAGGAAATTCTTGCTCCCAAATACCTCATTAATAGAGTCTATAGATTCTAGATTTAGTTCAAAATTTCTCTGTCCTTCTTTGCTATTTGGCAACATCTTTTCACCTATGATTCTACTAAATGTATTGGTTATTAAGATCTTTTCTCCCTAGGCTTCCATACTCTCTACTATCCAAACTGAACTGTCAACATTTACTAAGCACCTGACAAGTATCCACTGAGATCCAATATCTGCCAAGTGCTATGGAAAACAGAAGCTAGAGTCACCGAGAAAAGTCTCTCTGGGATCTCAGCAATTTGGCAATTATAATGCAATGTGATAAAGGATATTTTGGTAGGCAGAATTCTGAGAGGGCTCCCTAGATCCCCTACTTCTGGTAGACACACCCAGTATGATGACTTCCCCTTAACTAAAGGCAGAATTTGTGAATACGATGGGATATCACTCCCATGATTATGTAATGTTACAAATAAGCTCCTATCTTAGCAGACCTCCTGCTGATCTTGAAGTACCAAACTGCCATGCTGTAGACAGGGCCACATGGTAAGGACCTGAATTGAGAGTAGGTCGCAGCCCACAGCTATTAAAAAACAAGAACCTTAATTCTATCGCTACAAGGATATAAATTCTGCCAACAATCTAAGGGAGCTTGGAAGCCTAATTTTCCCTAGACGAGCTTCCAGACAAAGACACAGCTGGCTAACATCTTGATCTTAGCCTTAGTTCCTGAGCAGAATATCGGAGATACCTGACCCACAAAAACTGGGGGAAAAGAAATTTGTTGCTTCGAGCTGCTCCATTTGTGGTAATTTATCGCATGGCAATAGATAAAACAGATTGGACAGGAGTAAGCTGAGGATGTTATTAGTACACACAGGAAAAGACCTAACCCAGCCTATGGTCAGAGAGGACTTTTTAAGAAAGACCTCAAGTTTAGACCTGAAGACTACATGGGTTGGTCAAGCAAGGAGAGAGGAGTGGGGAGAGGAGGGATAGAGAGATAGTCCAGATAGAGAATATGGAAGTGTGAGTGTGGGGAAATGAGAGAGAAAGAGACACACAGACCATAAATTCTTCTTTATCTTCAAGAAATGGTGTTGGGAAAATTGGACAGCCAAATGCAGAAGAATGAAATGGGACCATTTCCTTACACCACACACAAAAATAGACTCAAAATGGATGAAGGACCTCAATGTGAGACAGAACTCCATCAAAATCCTTGAGGAAAACACAGGCAGCAACCTCTCTGGCCTCAGTTGCGGCAACATCTTCCTAGAAACATCACCAAAGGAAAGGGAAGCAAGGGCAAAAATGAACTTTTGGGACTTCATCAAGATCAAAAGCTTTTGCACAGCAAAGGAAATAGTCACCAAAACCAAAACAGACAGAATGGGAGAATATATTTGCAAATGACATATCAGATAAAGGGCTAGTATCCAAAATTTACAAAGAACATATCAAACTCAACACCCAAAGAACATATAATCTAATCAAGAAATGTGCAGAAGACATGAATTGACATTTTTTGCAAAGAAGACATTTAAATGGCCAACAGACACATGATAAAGTGCTCAAAATAACTCGGCATCAGGGAAATACAAATCCAAGGCACAGTGAGATACTGCTTCACACCAGTCAGAATGGTTAAAATTAACAAGTCAGGAAACAACAGGTGTTGGCAAGGATGCAGAGAAAGGGGAACCCTGCTACACTGTTGGTGGGAATGCAAGCTGGTGCAGCCACTCTGGAAAACAGTATGGAGGTTCCTCAAAAAGTAAAAAATAGGGACGCTTGAGTGGCTCAGTGGGTTAAGCCGCTGCCTTCGGCTCAGGTCATGATCCTGGGGTCCTGGGATTGAGTCCCACATCGGGCTCCTTGCTCAGCTGGGAGCCTGCTTCTCTCTCTGCCTCTGCCTGCCTCTCTGCCTGCTTGTGTGCGTGCTCTCTTTCTCTCTGACAAATAAATAAATAAATAAAATCTTTAAAAAAATAAAGTCAAAAATAGAGCTACCCTATGACCTACAAATTGTACTACTGGGTATTTACTATTTTTATGGTTTGGAGATATGAACAATGGGTTATGAATTCATTTTTGTCTTTGTTACCAGTCAAGTGCATGCAGAGCTAAGCTTTTCTGAGTGCACATTACATGCCCAGCATTGTGCAAAATTCTTTACATGGATTACTTTATCCCATGCTCAGAGCAGACCTGTAGACATATGTAAAAACATATTCCTTATTATACAGACAGGGACAATAAAGCCTCATAATGAGCAAAGCAGGGATGCCAGTATCAGCACTGTGTGTCTACAGCCCAGGTTGAAACCATGGTTTTTCTTCAGGTCTCAACCTGGCCATTACTGCATCCAGAACCACTGAGGCAACCAAATAATGTTGGGCCTAGGAAGCTGTCCCCTCCTCAGAGAGTTTTACATTCTGGCACAGACCTGGGGAACTGAACTGAGACTGCTTGGATTTTTCCACAGTTCTGCCATTTATCAACTCTGTGATCTTAATCCCATAGCCTCAATTACTTCATCTGTAAAATGGAGTCAGTAACAACCATCTTACAGGGTAGCCATGAGAATTAAATAAGATAATGCACATAAAGTGTTTATTCCCAAGACTGGCAGCTTGTAAGCACTCAAGAAAAATATGATTACTATTATTCTGCTCCTCAAGGGAACCAAAGCAGATACAAATACTTAAGATAATGCGCTTCCTACTGGTTGAAAAAGCAAAATTCCTCTTGAGTCAAGCATTTCTTCTTATGCATTAAATTGATAAATGTCACATGTGTTGAAAATTGAAATGTTCCTTTGAAACACTATCTTAACATTATTTAAATTATTTATAATAACCAGAGAGAAGACAGACTCTAAATGAGTATTTTTATCTTTGTGATTTTTAATGGTGAACATTAAATAATATTGTTGTAAACAATGAAATATTTCAGTTGATTTCCCAAATTTCCAATAACTCTGCAATAAGGTAAAGAGGATGGTGTTCAAGAGAGAGAGGCTCAAAGCAGCTGTAAACAGAATACACCGGAGAGGAGCAGTACATTCAGGACAGGAGGTTGAACTGGCTCTTTCATTATTTTCAAAGTAGCTAATGAAAGGCAAACCTCAAAATGTTCAGAGCTCTAGACCTTTGCAGATAAACACCAGCATGGTGAGTATAATTCATGTCCAAGGCTGATTTACTGAAAATACAGATGTGGAGAGAAAATTTCAGCATTTTAATCTTTCCTAAATATGGTCTCTCTGAAATACAGTGGGGAAAGTCTCAGCTGCAAGCCAAGAGATGTGGCCTCCAAGGCCTTCGAATCCTTATCTTTAAAAAAGAGAGGATGAGGAGCTCAGACTGCAGGACCCCACACATTCCCTCTAGCTGCAATATTCAGTGGAATAAACAACTTGGTATCTTCATTTATTTTTGGTGTCTTATTTTTAAAGTGGGTGATCACCTTTGAAAGCATACATTTTAAGTAAAAACATGGATTTAAGACACCTTAGAAAGGCATCTCAATGGCCACTGGCTGGAGGAAAATTGACTGCAATTAGCAGCTGGAGCCAATACAAAATGAAATGACACAGCAAGAGTATTCAAATATTTTCCTAGGCATAGAAACAGATCTCTCAGGATTATCATTTTTTTATTATTATTATTAGAGAGATAGAGACCACAAGTAGGCAGAGCAGGCAGAGGAAGAGGGAGAAGCAGGCTCTCTGCTAAGCAGGGAGCCTGATGTGGGGCTTGATCCCAGGACTCTAGGATCATGACCTGAGCCAAAGGCAACCACTTAACCAACTGAGCCACCCAAGTGCCCCAGGATTATCATTTTTAAAATCACAACTATTTCAAAAGGTGCGTGGCTAGCAAAAAATGTGAAAAAATAAGGCACAGCATGTTATAAATATAATGTATTTTACATGGAAACCTCAAGTATAGAAAGCAAAGCCTCCTTATGAATTACTTTCAGACATTCAATTTTCATTCATTCATAACAGCTCAATTTCATTTTCTGAGTGATTTTCATTCATAACAGCTCAAATTTCCAATGAACTTCTATTTCAAAATATTATACAAATTTTAAAATAGGCTTCAGTGTAATTGTTCTTCTAGAATTCATCTGGATATTCTTTTTTCTTTTTAAAAATTTATTTATTATTTATTTATTTTTCTTTTTTTTCTTTTATTTATTTATTCATTTTTAAATCATTTTTTAAAATTTATTTTCAGCATAACAGTATTCATTGTTTTTTGTACCACACCCAGTGTTCCATGCAATCCGTGCCCTCTCTAATACCCACCACCTGGTTCCCCCAACCTCCCACCCCCCCACCTCTACAAACCCTTCAGATTGCTTTTCAGAGTCCACAGTCTCTCACTGTTTACCTCCCATTCCAATTTCCCCCAACTCCCTTCCCCTAACTCCCCATCTGGATATTCTTGCTTCAGAGGGCTGTGTAAGCCCAAAGAAACAGACTAATCCTTTATCAGTGTCACATAGGAAGTAGGAATGCTAACAGCGACGTCGTACACAGTCCCTCCAACCTTCCCAGACGAGGACTATGTTCCACTAAGCTAGACTGGAAGCTAGATTGGAAGCACTTGTCAATGGTCTAATGGAAAATCATTTCAAAACTGATGAAATGGCATTTCCCTTGGTGACTCATGTGAATGTTACTGGCATCCTGCAAAATCTCTGATTCCTGATTTACGAATCAAGTTTTTGTTTTCTTTTGCTGTTATTGACAGTGTTACATCTTCTGTTTTATTTTTGTTTTGGTCTTCCCTCTCCCAGGAACTATTATGAGTAGATGTGTTAATCTGTAGGCATATTTTGAAACTGTATCTTTCTTACCACTGTTTTTCTGTCAGAAGATGATCTAATCTCTAAACTATATTGCAAACACCCAGTTTTATTCTGGTCGTCCTGATGAAATCAAACCCTTGAAATACATCTGAAATCCTCAAATCGGTCCTCTCTGTGTCCCTCAAGATACATAAACTAAACTGCCAAACCTCTACCAGGAGAACAGAAGACAGGTACCTCAACAAGTGAAAGGGTAAGCAAATCAAAGAAATAATCTACACAAGGAGCACACACAGACACATGCACATGCATATACACGTGAATCCTTCTTTACGCTTTGACCAAACACCACAGTTAAGAAATATTAGGAAATTTTAGATAAGCTATATCCACGTTAAGCATAGGATTACCACCAATGTAATTCTGTAGTCACCATTAGTAAATGGTAATTGTGTGTCTTCTAGGCAGTCTCGACACAACTGATCTCCTCTGAATGGAAGGAGTTGCCTTCCAACATGGGTGACCTGCTGCTTTGGAGCTTTTACTTTGGTTGCTCTGGGAAGTTTAACAGTCATTTAATCAACCTTCAAGTACTCACTGAACAAGCTCTAACTAAACATTGTGATTTGAGTGCTGAGATTAGTGAGATACTGCTTCAGGGAAATTGATGTTTTGAGTGTTTCTAGGGCAACAGTTAATCTCTCCCAGCAGCAAGTCTGTTAGAAAATAAGGGGATGGGAATATTGAAAACCTTTTAAATTAAGGGAAACACCATATTTGAAGATTAAGGTTGATGAAGAGATGCAATCAAATACACACTAACGATGCAAAGGACCGTCCTGTTTAAGTAATGACATACTTACTCAGAAGAGCAGAAATCAAGAAAATTTCACTTGATTAAATAGTTTTTTGTTTGGGTAATTTGGGTTGAGTTTGGTTTTGTAGGTTACCTTCTGTGGTTTTTCCATAGAGTTTAACTATTGATCTGCCTAGAGATTTGGCTTCAGGAGAATCTGAAGTAATTGTAGAGCCCTGATGGCAACAGAGATGAGTCTAGATGCAGAGTCGTACAATATTCAAGCAAATCCATAGAACAAAGACAACTATTTATTTGCCTTTCTTTTTTTCTGTTTTCTATGATCCCACCATTCTTTTTTTTTTTTTTTTTAGGCCCGTCCTCATATGGATCTGCAAATGTCTCTTCTTTATTCCTGAACCAAGGGTGCAGGCCCGGGACCAGCTTTTGGGACCAGACAACTCCTATACATTTTGGACTTTAGCAATAAACTTAGATACATATTGGCTGAAAGCAAGGGTTGCACTTTTACTGCTGTCTTCTTCTTCTTCTTTTTAGATTTTATTTATTTATTTGAGAAAGAGAGAGAGGGAGAGAGCATGCACCAGCATGGGGAGGGGCAGAAAGAGATGCCCCACTGAGTGAGGAGCTGGAGGTGGGGCTCGATCCCAGGACCTTGATCATGACCTGAGTCGAAGGCAGGTGCTTAACCGACTGAGCCATGCAGGCACCCCCCGCCCGCCCCCCCGATCCCACCATTCTTCTTAGAAGGAAATTTTCTCCCTATCATTTAATTTCCATTATTGTAAGCCTAGAAAACAGACATTCTTTAGCAGGATATTCTCAATTGTAGTATTGTTTTTCTCTTCTGAAGTCTGCAAAGGCTCAGATCAGGAACTAACAGTTTCCTAGAAATGACTGTCCTTTTTACACTTTTTCCTCTGGTTCACGGTGAGCAAGGGGTTGGGAAGAGGAAGACACAAGTTGTTTTGATATTATATACCTTAAAGGGAGGAGGATGGAAGTCTTTCCATTTTCAAGAACCTATTGCATTATGCATATATGAGTAGAAAGGATCCAACTGTTACAAACTGACATAATATTTCACTAACTGATGATACTCCAGAGAGAACCAGAAATTCAAAAGGCTTTACAGAATAAAAAGAAATGCTACAGCAGAAAATCTGGGAAGAAAATTAAAGGGAGCAAAATCACAAACATAATCACATAACCTGTCACCACCAGATTAGTAATCTCCTTGGATGGGTAGTTTGTTTGTTGACTATTTGTTTTGGTGGGAAGGGTTCAAATTGTAGAGAGATTATAGTTTTAAGTAACCATGATATACTCAATTCAAGGAAAAAAGATAAGCTGATTTAACACTTGACAACTGGTTCAAAGACAGGAAAGTCTTCAGGAAGTTTGTGTCCAGGTTTCTGGGTCGGGGGAGTACTCACTAGTTTACTGTACCAATTTACCCTACCTTCTTCTTTTTAACAAATTTATGTTGGCCATACATCATGATCTCCTTCTAACATCCACCAAGAGGCAAAAGCTTTGTTTCTCTTCTTTTTTTCACCAAAGAAGCTACAGATAGAGAGATGCTTTATTTTGTTTAATAGGATAATTTGAAAAACAGCTCCCTAAAGAATCAGAGTTTAATCTCAATATATATAGAAACGAAAATGTAAGTGAACGGAAATTTCCAAACAGTACATTCTGTGACTGGTGACCTCTGTAAGATGTGTATCTGCTTGTTTTTCTTTTTAAAACAAATGTGCTATTTTAACACCTACTCATCTATCAATGTTTCCAAATGACAAACAGCCAATGCAGAAGGGTTAGGAAGAACATGGATTAATCATTTCCTTGGAGGTGGAAAGAAAAATGATCACTCACAGTGTGTTTAAAGGCAGCCCTTCTGCAAAGGGGTGCTTTACAAAATAAATTCTAAAAAAATCAATGCACTCTACTTGCTTTACCTGAGTACCTCTTAAAGCCCAGGAAAGAGAAGTGTCATTTTCCAAGTTTTCTCTGATCTAATCATTCTTTTTAGAACCACCTTCCCTCTTCATTGTTCTAGAGCATTACCATTATGCTTCTCCAAGGACTAGGCAAGTTTAAAAATTTAAGCCCTTAAAAAAACAAAAAACAAAAACTCAGTAAAGATTACTTGATTATGTTCTTTGGTAAATCTATTTCTTGGCCATACCTAAAAAGGAAAGATCACACCCAAGGACCATGTTAGAATCCATTTATTGTGAATGCACTCCTTACCAGCTGCCAATTTAAAAACAAAAACAAAAAAAAAAAACAAAAAAAAACTCAAGCAGCAAAGAATTTAGTTAACATTGACCACCTGAGTCCCAGGCCTGAGCTGCTGAAAGAAATGAACAAAGTTAAGAAGCTTTTTCTTGTAACTTTTAATTCTGGCAGATTAAACAACTAAGTCTCTTTTCCCTAAATTATTAACATTTCCAGGTAGGGTGGGATTATTTAGAGGTTATTTTTCAAAAAATTCCCCAAACTCTGGCACAGGATTAGCAATATCCATCTAATGTCCTTTTCATTTAAATAAAGACCAGTGCTGAAGGAGGAAAAAAATCATTTTAGTTATATATTGTAAACAGTCTAGTTGACAAAGAGCTTTCATAAAAATATTTATTTTGGTGAAATAAATTGGCCCTGGTGCACAGAAACTAATTTGAAGGAAAAAGGATACCAAAGACACAATGAAAGAATATAAATTAAAAAGTAATTCAAGGGAAAGTTTCAGTGACTGGTAGCAAATCATTTATTCATGTCCATTTATTGATATTACACATCCAACAACATGCTATAAGTATTACTAAAATCTTTATTTTTGAGGCACATTTATTTATCCCAAAGTCTTAAGGAACTATTCACTCCATCTAATATACTCTTCCAATATATTTGGTGTAAGATTCAACTATAGCAAATATGTAGAATTTTCCCGTTCTTCTCCCTATTATGTTGTCCGTTTTTCCACAGGTACTTGGAGGATCATAAGTCAGAGTATTTGAGGTTCCATGTCCATGTTAGATAAACTGATTTGACAAACTCTTAAGTTTTGAAGATCATTTTATGGCTTGTACAAATTCGGTCTTGTCCAATATGCTGCAGCTGACTCATTCTGCCTTGTAAGAGTTCATTATTAAACTTTCAGGAGGTTTTCAAGCCAACTGACATCCCAGTGGTAGTCTGAAACTGGCCATGTAGGAGCATTTAAACCATGTTAACTGTCAAATGTTATGAATCAGGACTTCCCTAACCCAATTTCCAGAGCTGGGTAATAAACATTTACCAGTTAGCACACCACTAGTCAGAGCTATTCTTGACTTTTTCATAAAATGCCAAGGAAAATAAAAACTATTATATAATACAACTTTGACCAAAAAGGCTTCTGAAACATTTTATGTTTATTTTTTCAATCAATAATTTCAAAATTTCAAGAACTGGTACTACTACTAAATTTAAAGAATATGGGCCAATCGAATCACATTAGATTATGCTTACTCTGTTTCTTATTTTAAAGTTGGAAATGATGTCCTTCAAAGATATATGCTCACTTTATTCAAACCCAGTAAGTTAGTGAGTTTCTCCATTTATTCGTCTCTTCCTGCTGTCCCACTTGTTCCTAGGATTTAGCTCTACTGATAGAGCAATTTGACATCCTAAGAATGCATTTATCTTACGAGTAACTTTATATATGAAAAAATATATATTTACATAATTAGTCATTGAACATTACTCTGTTGAAGTAAGACCAAAAAAAGTCAGAAGACAGTGGTCAAATCAAAAGAAATCAGAGTAAACACAAATGTAAAATACAAAAATCCCAGAGGAGGAGACGGCTTCCCAGGTCCAACATTATTTGGTGACAGCGGTGGCCAGGGAGGACTTCGAGCATAGAAGGACCAGACCTAGCCCTAAAGAGACACCATGCTTTAGTAATTAAGACTTAAACTCTTGATAGTTCCTAAAATGCAGTCAAAACACATTAATACAGTTTGTACATCAATCTATTGAAATTTAATCCAACTGAATTGTCATAGCAAAAATAAGGTTGTTTCATTAATTTCCCATCTGAGCAAAGCACAATGCTGGTAAAGAGAGCTCTTATTTTCCTGGTGAAAAATGGGCCCTGGGTCTCTGCATAATAAATATTTAGTGCTTTTTGTTACAGTGTTCAGTTTCAGCCAGATTGTTAAGTAGGAGAGTCATCTGTGTTCCAACATGGGAAGGGTTCACAGTAAGGGGAGAGATCCTTAACTTTTCTTTTTTCCTGGGTTTGGCTCTTGCTTAGTATCCCTCAGTAAATGAGCGGTTCAGGGATGTGCTGCCACATCGCAATTCTGAAAGAAGACACCTTCAAACCACCAAAGTAAACCTTCCTCTGTGGATAAGTTAGCAGGCTGATCATAGCACATTTCATCCCTGACCAAAGAACAGAAATAACTACTAAAGCCAAAGGCTCATTCCAGAAACATTTCTGACCAAACAGTTTTCTTGAGCTTTAGCTTCACGGTTTCATATTTAATCACTTCACCATTTTGCTGGTTAAACAACTCTGATATGAAATGTGAATCCCAGAAAGTGTCGTTTCATTCCAAAAAGCTGGAAAATTGGTAATTCCTTTTTCTCTGCCACTTGTTATAGATTCAAGAAGATCATTCCAAATCCCCGCTATTTATTTTGTTCATTAAACTATCTTCTTCCACGGTTTTTCCGAAACTTTAACTAGCAGTTCTAATGTTTCATTTTAAATAACTGTTTTAAACAAATATGCTAAGCTTACTACCAAATTCATGGCAGCAGATTCAGACTCGAGTTCTCCAGAGCACTTGGTCTACACTCCACATAACACCTAAGAACCAAGTCTTCTAGGTCACTCAAGGCGAGCTCTCCTGATCAGTGAACTATTACCTCTTCTCTGATTCACATCATCGGTGTGACTTATAATTTTTCTCTAAATTGTTTTAAAATAAATCAAGTGTCTTTGTAAAATTGCATAATGTAAACAATATAACACTATTAATTTTCTTTATTAAGATCCTACTTCAATGACTGTAACTCTGAAAAGTTAAATGACAAGTGGCTTTTTCTTAGAATGTACCAGATACCAGAAACATTGCTGCTTTCACCAGTGATATTCATGAACTTGATCAATGTGTAATCATTTAAGAAACCTATGAACTGGTTGGTGTGAATCTGGATGTGTCCACCATTTTTTATTGTCCATGAGGGCACTGAGAATTGTCAGGTACCTGCCAATTCTCTGCTAAATTCTCTCTGCAGTGAACAGGAGGTGACCAGGAGGGACAGGAATGCAAGGGTTCCCTGACCGTGTGCCATTGACTTTGAATAATTTGAGGCCATGCATTATAATACTAGAATTTCAGAGTGTCCAAGTACAAGGTGATCTAATCCAGACTGACTCCTATTCAATGACTCTCTGAGTGGGTCAGAGAGAACCAGAACAGAACCAGCCCTTTCTGCCCCTTTCCCAGGGATCTGAGAACTGGTGGTCTTGGAAAGTGCTCCAGTTCTGGCTCTAGGTCTATCCCCTTTACCTATAGACCCATTTTTAAACTGATAGGGAATTCTGGGTAGACAATATATCTATATGAACCACATATCTATATGGTCATTCTCTAGATGTGTTTGGACTCTTCACTATGAAAAAGGCATTGCAAATCCCACAGAGCCATCTGATTCCAGGTTGGTTCCCTGTTAAGTTCCAGGAGTTTTAAGCAAAGGAAAAAGCCCTTCACAGTTGGTCTCACCTTCAGGTGCTGACACACTAGATCTAGGGGTCCCCACAAACCTAACTTATTGTAAGCCCAGCAGAATATTATATAACACACAGCTTTTCTTCTTGTTGGCAGCAATAGTTTGGATACCAGAATAAAGTTGTGGGTTTTTTCCCTCCTGCTGGATTACAATTTTACCAGTAATCTGAAAATCACAATATTAATGTGTCTGTGCTGCTTAGTCAATGTTATTAAGTTTGCAATGTCAGCATTTTGCCTCACTATTTATATTTAATACTCTTCTTGGATGTGCCTTTGAACTGAACAAAGAAGGACAAGCCTTCCTGTTTTTCTATTTTCCTTCTTCCTCTCCTTATCCTTTGGGCTGCTATTTTACAAAACACTTTTAAATTTATAAAAGAATGGTCTCTCATAAGTGATGAAGTACAAGAATTTTAAACCCTTTAATTGCCATGCATGTTTCCAATCTTACAACACTGAATTCTAATTTAGTGCTCAACATTCTAAATTAACATTCCAGGAAATTTTTTTTAATCTAGCAATGATGCAAAATATCAAGTTGAAAATCAATCACAAAAAGACATAACTTTTCCACACAATTTAGGGTTTGTTTTTCTGTGCGTTCAGATGCTTGCAAGAACACTAGGGAAAGAACGCATGCCATTTTCAGGTCATGTCAGCTTTCACTGCGCAAGATACAACCAATTCAAAAGAATTGTTTAAAAAAAAGAATTTTTAGCATTCTCTTCATTTCTTACTAGATTTTCATCTAGCGAGATATAGCATGTATGAATATGTCAGCTTATGTCTCATTTTCCCCAAATTTGTGATATTATACTTTTAACTTACAGGCTGAAAGTGAAAAAAAAGATTCACATTGTTTATATTTGCTTTTGCCTGACTAATGGCAGTTGTAACACAAGGCCCTGGCCAATGTTTGAGGAAAGCTGCCAAGTACACACAGACAAGCCAAAAGTCACTAAAGATAAGCAAGTTACAAGGAACGGTCTGTGGTGGCACCAGATACCTGCGTAAAATAATTCCTCAAAATAAAAGAAAATTCACTTAAGAGAAATGCAGCTTGTTTTAATAAACTTTTCTCTAGTAATTGATATCTTTTTAGGAAATCCCATAAATATACTGCTGGATCTTCATGATTGTTTGGGCAGCTTTTCATATGAGGGCTATAAGTCACAAGGAGACATAGTCTTAGTTCCCTCTGTTCCACACAAAGACAACCTGAGGCCCTTGATTAATGCCTTGCTTTCAAATTCATGCTAAATGTTGTTACATTAACCCACTAATCAATTAAGCTATTTTTAAGAAATAATAGATTTTTTTTTTTATATTAACCAGGCTTTAGTTGAATAAGCTGAGCTGTAGAAGTGTGGCTATATGTCCAATAACACTTGGATGAATGTAATCGAAAGTAGTTACAACTTAATACAGATCAATGAGATTGCATCAGAGCATATGGCAAAATATTTCCTGGCACTTATATGTAGTTTGTCTTAAAATATACGGGGCGCCTGGGAGGCCCAGTCATTAAGCATCTGCTTTCGGCTCAGGTCAGGGTCCCAGGGTCCTGGGATCTAGCCCTGCATCGGGCTCCCTGCTCAGCAGGAAGCCTGCTTCTCCTTCTCCCACTCTCCCTGCTTGTGTTTCCTCTCTTGCTGTGTTATCTGTCAGATAAATAAATAAAATGTTTTTAAAATAAATGATAAAATAAAATACATTAACGCAGTCTTTGGAATTTTAGATACATTTGTATCTTCTATAATATAACCATTTATATGTGTGTTAATATAACCATCGCATTGGCACCTACTGACTAGACTCTTTCTAAGGTTAGGGTTATGGATTGAAATTATTGCTTTTAAAAAAAAAAGTATTGCTTTAACCACTTGAGTTGAGACAGCTCTACTTTCAGCATTTGAGTCAAAGGATCAGGAATGGCCAACCAACAGAGGCACTGACTCAGGTTCAATACCTGACTGACCCTGACTCACAAGTGTCTCTGACTCTATCACCCCTCCCACCTCATTGTCTCTGTTTAGTTCCAGCCTTCATGAATTCTAACATGGCTCATGACAGTAGCCTCCTCTCTACCTCTGGGCCTCCAATCCACCCTCTACTCCACAGGAATGTAGCCATTTGACCCCTGTCCTTAAAGCTCTGGAAATTGTTCAGTTGTCTATATTCCTTATAGTTCAAACCCTAATAAGTCAATCAATCAACTGATAAACCAATCTCTTCAGCCTAATGGCTAACTATCCATATGTACTCCCAAATACCCTAAACTGTAATTTTTATCACAATGGCTAAAATACAGACTATGTAACCAGACTGTCAGGGTTCTAACCCCAAGAGTACTACCTTCAAGATGTGTTAGCTTGAAACAAAGTACTTCGTTTTCTGAAATTTCAGTTTTCCCATCCACAGAATGGGGATCAAAGGTGTTGTTAATGTTAAATGACACATACTGATACTCAGTAAAAAGTAGCTAGCAATAATTGCTGTTAAGCACAGCAAACACTTAACTCATTCTTACATCCATGCCTTTACCCAAAGTTCTCTGGCTGATGTGCTCCTCCTACCTGGCATCCTTTTCTCAACGAACTCCCATTTGTCCCTCAAAGCCTAGTTCAAATGGCAACTGCCTTTGAAAGTCTTCATTTACCATTTTACTTGGGGAAAAAAGTAGCTTTCCCCAATGCAGTACATTTACAGCATTCTGTGACTATTGCACTATTACAACCTGTGTCTTCATAAATCTACATATAAGACTTCTCCCTATACTGTAAGATCTGCGTAGAAAACAATAATATCTTTGCATCCCTATATTCTGTTATGGGTGAACTATGCCCTCCCAAGAAAGTTATAGTAAAGTCCTGATACTCAGTACCTCAAAATGTGACCTTAATTAAAAATAGAGCTGAGGCAGATGTCATTAGTTAAGACAAGATCAAAGCAGAGTAGAGTGGAGCCCTAATCGAATATGAACGATGTCCTTATAAGAAGACAGCAATGTGAAGACACAGAGTCACAGAGAAATCATGGTATGAAGCTAGAGGCAGAGACGGAGTGATACATCTATAAGCCAAGGAGTGCAAAGAATTGCTGGCCTTCATCAGAACCTATGAAGAGGCAAAGAAGGATTCTTCCCCAATACCTTCAGGAGGAGTGTGGCCCTGCCAATACATTGAGTTCAGATTTCCGGCCTCTAGAACTGTGAGACAATAAATTTCTGTTGTTTTAAGCCACCAATTTGTGGTACTTCTTGTAACAGCCCAAGGAAACCAATACATATTCCCAGATTCAGGAGAAAGAAAAAAAAAAAAAACCCACAATATATTTGTGTTGAAGAAGCAAATGACTTTAAGGATTTCACTTCACCAATTTGGACTTACATAGAAAAACAGGAGTATTTATAGATGGCTATATTAGAACATCCTAAGTCTGGGTTTAAGAATCTATAAGTATGCAATTTCATAATTGAGTGTCATATTTCAGCTTCCTTCCCCATCTAAAAACTTAAGATGATTGATTCTGAAGACTTAGAAAATGTTGCCATATTCCTCCTTACCCTGTACCTGCACTGACTGTTCATAAAATGGAAACTATTATTATTCATCAAAGCAATGTATAAAAGTTTTTCAACAGAGGATTCATAAAAAACTATTAATCTCTATATGATATCTGTAATCTAAGGCTATTATGTCTTAGACTCTAGAAAATTTTTTTCCAAAGCATTTTTATTTACAACATATTTGCTATTAGTGATCTTTTAATTTATTATAATATACTTATGCTGATAAGCATCTTATCTAGAAACATTCATTCACATGGAAATAACAGTGTAAAGACAGAGGAAAATAATCTTATATTCTAGGCCAGAATCAAGGTCTACTCTTTACTTTAGTAACTGTAGCTACCAAAGAAGGGGAAAAAATTTAGAAGAATTTGTAAAAAGAAATGTAATTTCAGTCACTGTGGTTAGAAAGGACATTTATTGTGTAACTGAAAATTCCAAAGTATACAAGGAAGGCAGAATGCCATACTATTTGATGCCTAAAATAACATGTTATTATAAAGTAAAGCAATTTCATTTTTGGAGCACGGAAAATCCAAGACTATGAAAAAATGTGCTTTCTGAGATCTCTGTGCTTTAACTTCAAGAACATGCAGTGAAGGTGTAAATCTATCATGAAAAAGAAAGCTCTGCCCTCTCTGAGTCAAACATTCCATTTCTGACACTTAATGTTGCCTCTAAACAGAGGTCTCATCTACTATGCTCAGGTCTTCGAGCACAGGCATCACAATGAAGGAAGCCAGTACAGCTACAGTCTGGTTCTCCAGCTTGTGGAACTCCCATGAGTGTACACACTGAACCCAGTCTGCTAATAATCCAACAGGCATTCAATAAGCATGAGTTACATCTTTTCCTAGGCCCACCACTGATTTGCTGTTGGCAGCTTTCGGCAATTCTGTTTCTCTGAAACTCAGTATTCTCATTTGTAAGCAAGGATAATGATGGTATCTGCTTCCTAGGATTTGTTATGATAATTAAACCAGAGAAGACTCATAGTGCTTCACATAGAGCCTGGCACATGATAATTACCCAATAAAAGGTAACTGCTATCTTTATCATCATTATGACTGGAATGTGTTATAAACTAGTAAGCAAGTTGAGGGTAGGACTGTGTCTATTACTTATAGGATGCCAAACACTAACACCTGAAGCCAGTGAATAAATAGTAAAGTAAATCTGTGTGCCAAATCCAGCGCAATGCCTCCTTCTGCAAATAAATGTTTACTGGAACACAGACACTCCTGTTCTTTTATATGTTGCCTATGTCTGCTTTACCCAGAAGATGTACATAATTGTAAAAAAGACTGGATAGACTGCAGATTCTAAACTATTTGCTATTTGGCTCTTTAAAAAATAAGTTTGTTAGGCCTGCATTAGAGCCTTGCCATTTACTATGTGGTCCTCAGCTCATTAGAAATGCAGACTCAGGCTCCATTGACCTACTGAATAGAAACTATACATTTTCACAAAATCCCCAAATGATTCACATGCATATTAAGGGTTGAGCAGTGGTGTAGGCCAGGGGTTAGCAAACTTTCTGTAAAGCATCAAATGGTAAATATTTAAACCTTTGTTTCCAGATTGTTATACCTGTTCGACTCTGCCTTCCTAACTCCAAAAGGAGCCAAAGAAAATATGTAAATAAATGGGCATGGTTCTATGCCAATAAAGCCTGAAATTTCAATTTCATCCCATTTTCATTTACTACAAAATATTCTTTTAATTTTTTTTTCAATCATTTTAAAATGTTGAAACCTTCCCTTAGCTTGTGGATGATACAAAAATGGGTAGCCAGTGGGATTTGGCCTGCAGATTAGGGTGCTTAACCAACACTTTGCCTCCCCCCACAAACTCTCTCCAAGACTCTGAACACCTACTTATATTTTCTCATTATGTACCTTGAGAGAAGTTATCTGTTACTTACCTAACTTATCCTAGAAAACATTTCTGTCCTTCCTATATAATTCTAACTTGTAATGTAAAGTTCCTGTCAAATGATGTCATGGTGTACTATATCCTTTTCATTGGCAGAATAGAGCATAGCATAGAGAGGCTGACCTAGGAAGCTATAGGTATGTAGACAGACAGGTAGACAGCTAAGATACTTGCCTCCAAAAGAATAGAAAACTAATCACAATGAAGAACTCTTTGCTCCTAAATTTAAGCCAACCATACTGAGCATTTCTAAATATATAGTCAGGATTCCTATCTATTTGATATGCAATGTACTCCTTCTTGGCCCTTCAAGTAACTTGGAAAGTTACATAGAAGTCTCCACATCTTGCCCTTCCTTCTTCCAGAGGTTAGTGGGTCACAAGCAATTGAGAAGGAACAGCCACAGAGGGTTCCCTCTTTGGGGAAAAGAGCTTTACCCCAGCCTCAGGGCCCTGGGCCATGCTGCTGTGGGAGAGAGATGGCTAGAGGAGGGGATTCCTACATGCCTTTTATTTAAGCCATACTCACTTCTATTGCTTATACTGAGATGATACAAAAATCAGTTTCATAAAAGAAGCTTAGTTCATAAAAACCTTTAATTTATGTTCAAAGTTTATTGCAGTTACGTGCAATAAATGGGTAGATAAGAGAACTTTGTTGAGTAAACACAACGTTAATAATTTAGATTTAGCAACTGAAGAAACATGAAAAGATTCATCAGAAGCATAAACTATATGAACTATCTGAACAACCTTAGAGGAAACATTTATATATACATATACATTGACAATATATATTTTTTACATTTTTAATTCAAAACAATGTGTTAGAATAGGTTCTGACTCCTGATCTAGGCTATTGCCACATCTTGTTTGTTGTTGTTTAAGCTTACTGACTCTGTTTTATCTTTCTTTTTTTTTTTTTAAAGATTTTCTTTATTTATTCAACAGACAGAGATCACAAGTAGGCAGAGAGGCAGGGAGAGAGAGAGAGGAAGAAGCAGGATCGCCGGGGAGCAGAGAGCCTGATGTAGGGCTCCATGTGGAGCTCGATCCTAGGACCCCGGGATCATGACCTGAGCCAAAGGCAGAGGCTTTAACCCACTGAGCCACCCAGGCGCCTCTGTTTTATCTTTCTAATCATCCAATTTTCCCTCTCCTTTCTAAGATAATTTGTTTTGTGGGATAGGCTGAGATAAAAACCTTTCTACATAATCTGATAAATCCTTTAATTGTAAATCATTCACTAATGAAGTATTTCCCCTAGTGTATTAATTAGGAAGATTTTGGCTACAAAATACCCCAGAAAATCCTGACCTAACTAGCTGAAGTCTTATGAAATTTATCATTTCATATGAGAAATTCTGCACTGAGGCAGCTTCAGGGCGGCTTAATTCAATGCCTCAACAACATAATCAAGGATTTTTCCATTTCTTTATAATACATTAGGATATAGGCTTATCATTAGGTCAACTATCTTATATCGTAACCAGACAAGGTACTATCCAGTAAAAAATACTGTCTTTTTGTGTCTCTTTTTAATTGTGACAAAATTTTTCCCTAAGCCCCCAGAAGATTCCACTTCATAGCCCATTGACTAGAAATGCATCATACCTATTACTAAGATATGAACAACCAAGAAGAATGAGATTACCATGATTGTGATGAATGGGAAGATATGCAGCCAAGAATACTCTGTCCATCAAGGCTGTCATTCAGAATAGGAGAGATAAAGAGTTTTGCAGAAAAAAAAAAAAAAAAAAAAGCTAAAGGAGTTCAGGACCACTAAACCAGCCCTGCAAGAAAGCCCTTCTTCTTGAATGAAGAAAAAAAGACCAAAAGCAATTCAGAAAAGTTTATAAGAGAAAGTGTCTTTTATGTATGGACCTATGTATGCATGTGCACGTGTGTAGGGGGGGTTGTACTTTCATAAACTGTTTATAATCAAGCATATCCAGAATAAGGTTAAAATTACTGATTGGATTCTTAAATGACATAACTACTATGTCAGAGTCCTGGAAAAACTGTTGCTCAGAAGCTTCCAGGGTTCTAAAGGTTCTCAGAAGGTTCCAGGGTTCTAAGAAATCAACCAGGAAGTCTATAAGCAAATGTGGAGAAGTTTCATTAAAAGTCCACTATCTAATCTCAGGTGATTTGAGTACTTCTATAGGTGTTTATGAGATTTTATCACATATCATTATGGTTCATAAAACACGTCATTTATACAAACAATAACCACATAAGTCAAACTCTCTAAACTTTCAAGTTACCATTAGCTAAAGTAATCAAATTACTTGCTTTGATTTAGCACATTGCTCTGGATTTTTCCTGGAAGGGAAAGACTAGATATTGAGAAAGCAGTTAAAGACACAGCTAAGCTTCTGATCTTTATTCTTTCTCCCTAGAAGGCATTTAATAGTACTTAGCTGTTGCAGACAGATAAATGATGTTGGTTTATGTATATTTTCGTTTATATCAAGTGTTAAGACCTTGGAGTCCAAAAGATCATTTTGGTTTTTCTAAAAACAAGGGAAAGGTAGGGCAAAGGCATTCCCTCATATGTGTGCTTTACTCAGTTACTTTTGCCATGTCAGCTTTTTGGAAAAGACGGTGAGATCTCAATCAAGATCAGACCCTTATCATACATAGTTAACTTCTTTTTCTTTTAATTCCAGTATAATCCCAGCATAATATCTAGCTCATTTCTTAAAGGCTCTTCCAGTCCTGTGCAATCCAGGATCCCATGAAGACCTGCACAGCAAATCCAAATTGTTTGATAACAAGATACCATTCAAATAAACGTGACTTTTAGTCTATGTGACTTTTACTCAAAACCAAAATTCAGGATATGGAATTTTCCAAGATCTCATTCTAAGACTTGTTGTGTACACTATTAATCAATGTTCCACGTACCTTTATTTAAATCTTCTTAAAAGGAAGAAAAGTTTAAATCTTCCCACCACCAAAGTGAACTACCATCTTAGAGCTACAGATGAGCAGCCTCACGTGTTCATAAAGCACCTCAGAGATCCCGACAATCTTGAGCACTCCTGTTCACATGCCTCAGCCTCTTCTGTCCATGGAGGTCACTGAAGAAGCAAATTCACTGATCAACACCAGTTGGTTTTAAGATGACATTTTGTGGTACTGTAGAGAATATTTCACCAACATTGTAAACCACTCATGTGGACTTCTAGAACAGAGAATACAAAACTGTTATTTTTATGATTGCAAATATCAATACATTATGGAAAAATAATATTAACAAACATCTACATTTGTGAAACATAAATCAAGACATGCTCTATTACTTTGTGTTCCTTTCTGAAATTATTTCCATTCTATCTAGTTCTGGTACTTTAAGCTCAGTGAATGAGATAAAAGGACAACCACGAAGCTATCTATCACTAAAGCAATAGGAAGAACATAGCCCTACTTACTTGTTGATAAGATTTCTAGAAGCTAAAAATGGAATGCAAAACAGGAAATAATAATTTATTTATGAATAGTTTATTTATTTATGGACCAAGCAAGAGTTTTACCCACACCAATGTGACCTTCCCACCTATCCCACCGCCCCTTTCCACCTCATGCGTAACTTTAAATGACAAAAGCAAAAATCCTGAAAAAGATCAGACTCTAAAAAGAATGAGGGTGCATTAGGGACCCTCTTACAGCTGCAGTTCACCCCCTGAACTTGTGATTATATTTGAGGGCACTGAAATGAAGGATAAAGTAGAAGGCAGAGTTGTTCTGTGACGTTCAGTAGTAATGACCAACTGATATTTTGTCAGAAATTCAGTTTTCCCTCTTATTCTCCTAAGCACCATTAACATTTTTTAATGTGACAGATTTACTAAGGTAAATTTATTCCATCTAAATAGGAATGCATTATCTCAATTCATTTTTATACCCTGAACTTTTAAAAATGTTCTGCAAAAAACAAATCCCCATCATTGCACGCTTATCCATCCTCCCCAAAACATTCCATCACCAATTTTTATTTTTTTTTTAACATTTTGTTTATCTATTTGACACAGAGAGTACAAGCAGCAGGGACAGCAGGCAGAGGGTGAGGAGAAGCAGCTCCCCACCAGGCAGGGAGCCGGACTGGGGGCTTGATCCCAGGACCTCAGGATCCCAACCCTAGCCCAAGGCAGACACCCAACCAACTGAGCCACCCAGACACCCCCCCCCCCAACCCCCATCACCAATTTTTGTTAAAACCCTCTCATTGTGTGGTTCCAAAGACATTTCTGATTCCACCCCCACTCTCGCCCCACCCCGGGGATGCGGGGATGGCAAGACTAGGATGCCAGACGTACCGTGGCCACTGGAAGCACTAAGCCGGTGAGTGTGGCAGGCACAGTGGTTTGTGTGAGGCCAGCAGCCCAGGTAGTGTCTCGAGGGAGCCGTCCTGGGTTGAGCCGCAAGGGGAGGCCGAGAACAGTGGCCCGGGTCAGGTGCCCGCAGCAGTGCCGGGTATTTTCAAGCAGGCTGCCATTCACAGGGTTCCCCCGCCACAATTTCTGTATCTGAATTTCTGAATTTCTGACACGGGCTGGAAACACTGGCGTCTCTCTTACCGAGCCCTTGCTCCTCGGCCGGTGGGCGTGGGTGCCTGCAGCCCTGCGGACCGCCAGCGGCGGCTCCCGTGAGTCTCTCTGCTTGCGTGCACCTCCAGTCCGCTCCTCAGAACTGGCCTGTGCCAGTCCGATCCGGTCCAAGTCTGTCGGACCCGAGCCTGTTCGGTACACTTGAGCGGAACGCGGGTTAGACCTCATGCAGCCCAGCCCCAAACCCGCTCGCCTTTGACGAGCGGTAGAAAACAAGCTTGAGCCAGAACCCTTCTTGCCAGGAACTGGAACCCTTCATATAGGTCTACAGATCTGCTTGCTGGGTGGAGGCGACTGTCCCACACGTGAAATGGACTGTGCTCTTCCAAACCCAAGCCCATCTCGCAATGGCGAGAAGGCTCTCTCAGCACCCGCGAGTTTCCCGGCCAGGCTTTCCCGTCATGACCTTCAACCTAGCTCTCTGCGACCCACTGACATGCAGCGAGGGACAAGGGCCCTGGGAAACGGGATCTCTCCTCAGGAGAACAGGAGGAAGAGGCTGGAGAACTTGATACCCCCACCCGCCCTGCGCTAGGAGAAGGGGCCTCAGCCAGCAGCCGGTGCCACGCAGCCTAGCAGGCCAGGAGAGACGAAGAGGATGGTAACTCCGCACAGCCCCGGCTTGCGGCGTGCCAGAACTGCACGGAGGTTGAGGCAGCAACGTAGGAAAAACCTTCTCATTTGAGAGACGAAACCATTTTTGGAGCCAGGAAAGAGAGACTTCGGGACACTTTCCTCTTCCCTCCAGTCCCAGTTATCCTTCAGATAATATTATGCTAATTCACATACCTGAATTTTCCATTTCCCTATCTAATTCTCTGTGCCCAAATTTTCATACAATTTACGTCGACTTATGACATATGTTTTGTTTAAAAAAACACCACGATACGTGGATCCTATGGTAAAGTGTATGTTTAACTTTTTAAGAAACTGCCAAACTGTTACACAAAGTGATTGCAGTGTTTTCCGTTCTTACGGGAGACACAAGAGAGTTCCGATTTTCTCTGCATCCTTGTCGACAATTGAATTTGTCAGCCCTTACAAGGTAAGCCGTTGGGATGGATGGATAGTGGTATTTTGTGGTGATTTTAGTTCGCATTTTCCTAATGATTGATGATGTTGAGTATCTTTCCATGAGCTTGTTAGCCACAAAGTGTCTTCTTTTATTAAGTACTCAAATCTTTATTCTTTTGCTCATTTCTTAATTGAAGTGTTGCTTTTCTCGTTATTGTGTTAAAGAAGTTCCTTGTATATTTTGTGGCTATGTGTGTGTATCCACCTTTACTCAAATGTATGTTTTGCAAATATTTTTCCCATTTTGTGGCTTGTCTTTTCATTTTTAATAGTGTCTTTTGACAAGTAAAAGTTTTGGTTTTGGTGAAGCCCAATTAACAAATTTTCATTTATGGCTTACAATTGTGTCTTGTCTAAGAAATCCTTAGCTAATTCGAGGTTGTAAGGTTTTACAGGCGAGATAGGCGCAAGGCAAGGTTTATGGAAGGCGCCCTTGACTGAGGTTCCGCGACTCAGGAGAGGAGAGTGGGGGAAGCAGGCAGGCGGAAGGGGTTGAGTGAGCTTTTATTAGGCCAGGGCAGGGCGGGGGCTCATAACCATATTTGGTAAGGTTAGACTTTGGGGGTTGGAAAGTCCCAAAGTGGCTGGTTTCTGTTTCTCGCATAGGTTTCTGTTTACTCAGGGTGACGGGTCCTGACAGATGTCCTTCTGGAGGGAAAGTCCTGGTAGGGGAGGATAGCGGCCTGGCGGCCATTTTGTCATTCCTCCTGCATTCCCAGGGCCGCCGCCCCAAAAGAGGTTATAAAGATTTTCTCCCATATTTTCTTTAAAAAGATTTATAGTTTTAGCTCTTATGTTTAGGTATAGGAGTGATTTTCAATGATTTCTTGTGGATGGGGTAATGAGAAGGCTGAGATCCATTTTTGTGCGTGTACGTATATCCAGTTATTCTAGCACAGTTTACTGAAAAAAAGGCAATCTTTTCCCCCACTGAATTTTTGACACCTTTGTTGAAAATCAATTGATTATATAGTTGTTGGTCTATTTCTGCATTGTCATTTCAGTTCCATTTATATGTGTATTTGCCATTCCTATACTGCTTTGGTCCTGTAACTTTATAATCTTGAGATCAAATAGTGTAAATTCTCCAACTTTATTATTTGTAAAAAAAAAAAAAAATCACTTGCAAATTCTAGATCACTTGAATTTCCCTATAAATTATATAATAAGCTTGTCAATTTTTCCTTAGCCTCATTTATGAAAGATACTTTGTTGAATATATAAGTTTGAACATTTTTTTCAGCATTTTAGAGAGAGAAGCCTGTTGTCTCTGATTTGCATATTTTCTGACAAAAAGTCTGCTGTTAAGTTTGTTTCTCTGCATGCAATGTGTCTGTTTTCTTGATGGTTTTGTTTGTTTTGTTTTCTTGATGCTTTTGTTTGTTTGTTTTGTTTTCTTGATGCTTTTAAGATTCCTTCTTTAAAGCCTTTTCAGCAGTTTGATTACAATAAGTCTTGGACAGATTTGATTCATCTTTATTTGACTTGGGTTTCATTTTGTCTTGGTTTTGAAAGTTTATAACTTTTTAAATTTGAAAAAAAGTTTGGCCATTATTTCATCAAATTTTTTTTTTCCTTTCTTTTCTGGAATTCCAATTGCACAAGTGTTAAATCATTTGTTATTGTCTCAGAGGTCACTAAAGACTAATTTTTTTCAACCTTTGTTTTTCTCTGTGCTTCATTCTGGACACTTGTATCACTATCCAATATGTATATTGGACTTGTGCTAAAGTTCTCGTCTGTTGATTAATTTGATTATCTTTTTAATTTGGGTCTGTTTTATTGACTGACATTGCTCCAAGTTATGGCTCACATTTTTCTGCTTCTTTATATATGCAGTGATTTTAGTTGGATGCGGAACATCATGGTTTTGTGTTCTTGAATGCTGAATTTTGTTATATCTTTTTGGGTGGATTTAGTATATCTCTAATGCTGATTTAGCCCCACTTTTAAGGTGAGTTTTTTCTGGGCTGTCTACTAGATGTATCATATATTCATGAAGGTCTCTTCACTTGGGCTTATAAGAACTTGAATGATTCTCAGACCTTTACTAGCTCCAGGAATTGTTCAGCATATAGCTTGCTGGTAATTGTTCTGGCCTCTGAAATTGTTTATGTCCAGTAATTTATTTGTAGATTGATATTCAGCCAAAGATTTGACAGGACTCCTATGAAAATACCTGGAGCACTTCTGCATAATCCCATAAAATATTTACAGCTTCCTCTTCTTATAGGCAGTCTGCCCCACAAATTCTAATTGCCTTGGCTTTCCCAAATGATGATTTCTGTCTCCTCAATTCGTTGATATACCCAAGTTTTGTTTGTATTCCCCTTCCTGTACTTAAGTAGAAATTACACAAATTCTACAAAAGTGGAGCTCACCTCATGTGTTTCTCTTTCCTCCAAGATTATTGTCCTGTACGGCCTATCATCAAATTTCTTAAAACAGTTATTTCCTGAACTTTGTCCAGTTTTCTAGTTGTTTATGGATGGAGGTTGACTAATTACAAATTTTTTTTCTCTCTTACAGCCAAATTCTGACAAAACTTAGAACAGAGTTTGGTTTTAGAAAATCCTGTAATTTAGTGTCTTAGACATATAGTAGAATTCAATGTAAATTCAGCTGTTTAAAAAAAAGTTAGCTGCCTTTGTCATTTAATCTCACAAATCCTCTGGAGTCCAGTCCTACTAGCAGGAAAAAAAATAAAATTGGCCAAATAAAATTAACTCAACTTCTTTTGATTTTTAGAATATTTGGGAGAAGGAATTAGTCAATTAAATATTAGACACAATTGTTTCTCCCCTCTACAGAATCTTCTCTAACTTTCTTTCCTTTGCAACTGGCTTCTGGGTCTTCGCCAGCATGGTGAGTATAGGGAGGTCCACATGCTGAATGTGGACCACATGGTTCTGGAATTTTCCTTTCCTTCTCTCATCACTGGATAACCCACAACAGTGCCTTCTGAGGTATGACTGGTCTGGTCGTGTTCCATGATGTCACAACTATTAATGCCTCTGGATCTTGTCATGTTCCCTCATTCTAACGTCCCCACAGTGACTCATTTCCGTTCTGTTGATTGTCTCAAATCTGTGATCCTCACTGGAGACCCAAGAACCATCAGCTGATTTTCCTCATTACGCCCCAGTATACAGAATTCTTTGAGGCAGCCTTCAAACATTTCCTCAGATATTGCTTCTCTGTCCAGTGACTACATAGCACAAATACAAGGTTGAATAATAAGGCTTTGCTAAGGAGTTTATAGCATTCCATCTTCCCTCTCTCTGGGGCATTAGTACCCAAGTAGGTGGGAAGGTCACAATATCTATACTCTCCTTTTTCTCTAGTTTCCAAATCCTATTCTTCTTAGTGAAGGAAAATTTCTTTCCTGTCATAAGGAAACTTCCTTTGCAATATAGTCTCAGTTCTCTCTTTTTTTTTTTTTAAAGACTTCATCTATTTATTTTACAGAGAAAGAGATCACAAGTAGGCAGAGAAGCAGGCAGAGAGAGGGAAGCAGGCTTCCTGCTGAGCAGAGAGCCCTACTCAGGGCTCGATCCCAGGACCCTGATCACAACCCGAGCCAAAGGCAGTGGCTTAACCCACTGAGCCACCCAGGCACCCCAGTCTCAATTCTCTTTATGCTGTCTTCTTATATATACAATACTGTAGGAATTGCGTGAATCAAGCCCAGACTTTCAATTGTAAAGATAAATTTTTGGAATTTAAAAACACTCTTGTTCTTTAACAAAACGTGGCTTCCTGACTAAACTTTTGCAATGGATTCAAAGAAGCGAGCTTGAGGACTCAAAGAGGAATAAAAGAACTCTTTGTTCTATACCTACTTTCACTCTGAAGCAATACCATTGATCCAACAGTTAAGGCAGCCAGTAATCATCTAGGACTAGGAAACAAAAAGTAAAGAAAACACTGATTTAATGCCTGAAAAAAGTATTTTCTGTAGTAAGTCTTTGCATGAGAATTAACTTTCCTTATATCTTGCTCATCCTTACTAACATCCCCATGGCCTAGCGGTAATAGTAGTAAGAGCTATAACATCATGATTGTGTGAGGTATATAATCACTGGTCTATGTATGTACTGCTGTAAATGCTTTAAACTTACTTAACGCTAATAACAAGTTCATGTCCTATGTATTACCATTACCCCTATTTTACAGAAGGGAAAGCTGAGGCACAGAGAGGTTCAGCACCAGCCCAAGATCACCCCGACACTCTATCTTGAATAAAAGTACTAATCTTTCATTTATAAAATATTCATTTACAGAGTAAGCATAACAGTTGCAATAATATAAATGAGGCAATATGTGTAGCAATGAAGCAAAAGCTTCCTGCATCCACACTGCCTGAATCCAAATTCTGTGTTTCTGAGATACTAGCTGGTACCTTTGAGTTCCTTGACCTCACTGTACTCAGGTGCATCAAGTATAAAGCCAGAAGGATGATAAATGTATATGCCTTTCAGGATTATTATGAGGATAAATGAATTAAGATCAGTAGAACTTGGACCCAAACTTGGCACACAGCAAGTTCTCAATAAATGTTAGCTTTTTTCAAAGTCTCTCCTACCTTATCTAAAAGCCTGGAGGCCAGATGAATTTTGAAATTTGGAGACTTTTTTATAATGGCAATATGGAGCATTACCTGAGTGGGGTCTAAGAAACACTCCATGACCAAACATTAAGGTTTCTATAGCAAAATGTATGAATATTCATTTTAAGTGAGATAAATAAAGACTAAGAATAGCCACATGTCAGTTTAGGTCAGATTTTGTTGCTGAATCAATTATTTCAAAATTTTAATTTTCAGAGTTTTTTTTATTTTAAAATTTCAGATGAAGTATTATGGACTGTATGATTCCATATTGTGTGAGGATTAAATGAGATGATCTGTGTGAGCTAAGCTAAGCATAATGTCAGGCCTATAGTAAGTAAATTCTCCATACATGTATCTTTGCCATTGTTATTGAAATTAATACTATTAATATTATGTTAATCCCATAAAATATTTACAGAGCAACATCTTCATGGGTTTTTTTTTTTTTAATAGAATTCTCCTAGACATTCCCACAGATAACTTCCTATGATATTCCCAGGTTTCCTTACTATATCATATTTTATGTCTGGGCATGAACTCGACTATCCATACTCTTTACATCCTTCATCTTCCTTGGTGAACAGTCCTTGTTCAATTCCTAAGCTTTGTTGATGTCTCATCAGGAAAGACACGGTTTCACCGGAAAAAGGAAAAGCAAAATGAAGAAAAAGGAACAAAAGAATGGCTGTTATTCTTTGAATATTTTCTCTGGGATCTGTGCTAGATACTTCATATAATTATTTTGTTTAATTCTTGCAACTACTTTTTGGAGTAGGTATTGTCATTCCCATTTTACAGATTGAGGAACTGAGACACACAGAGGTCAGGTGACTGCCTAAAGACTTTAGAAAGAAGCCCCTGAAATTGTTTATCTTCTCCTTCCCCCTCACCCCAGCTTGTGAGGAGGAACCAAAGTTTATTCACATTTTCTAAGGGACACAAGCTGTTCCAAAGTTTAAGAACTACTGAAGTATAGATGTCATGAAACTTCTAGATACTGTGGGTAGATTAATGAGTACTATCAGATTCCAGAATCAGGTGGAATTTCTTCACAAATCCTCCCTCTAACCTAGATGGTAGAACATTGGTCCCTCTTCAAGGATAGGGATTAAAAGACATCCCAACAAGAGCATTTCTGTTCTCAGAACCACAGGGGTACAACCTTCCCTTTGCAGCTCACCTTCAGCACTTTCCCCACAACCTCTATCTTGTTCCCTCCCTAAATCTGATTTGTGTACTCCCTTCAGTCTGTCATACTCACTAGATTAAAATCTCCGTTGAAAGCTGGGGCCATGCCTAATTTTTATTTCTATCCATCTCTAAATTACAATATTTTACACATAGTTACTTCTTGGTCTCTGAGCCTCTCTTTGGTGTTGCCACTATTCATATGGCACTTTATGTATTAAACTACATGATACCTCCACTGAAAAATGTAAGTAAATTTTGGATTTTAAATTAGTAAGCATTGGCAAATAGAAGGCATTTCTTTTCTTTCTTTTTTTCTTTTATTTCCAAGGGCATATCCATTGACTCCACTACATTTTCTGGATAATACAAAGATACCAGATATTTTGGAATAGAAAGTGTATGGCTAACCCTAACATTGGCCTGGAAAATTCCTCAAATTGCATCTTGCAATTGTTGTCAAAGGAGTTCATTGAAACAGCAGTATTAATTTAATCACGTATGGGGTTAGTTTTATGATGAAATAGTTCAGAGGAATACGTTTGAGTAAATTCTTAGTGTTTTATCTGAAAGTCCATTCTGAAATAATAATAGGTAGGTACTCACATTTTTTCCTAATGTCCAAGTAAAATACCAAGACTTGGTAGGGCAAATCAATTATCTGGTCACCCAAGAAAACACAGTTTTGGGGAATAGAGTTTCTTTTCACCTTATGCATAGGAAATCCAAATCAACCAAATACTAAGCCAAGGAATAAAGAACAAAATGTAATAAAGAGGTTCAGTTTCCATTTCATTGTCTGTGCAGTGAACATTAGAATTTTCTTTAAAAATTTTTAGAGAGATAAATGTCCTCTATGTATACTAAAGAGATGAATTTGAAGCACTTCTGATTTATATAATCAATTTTTAAATTGAAATTTTATCACGAAGCTAATAAAAAAAAAGGAGACAGTAATAAAAAAAAAATAGGATGAGTGAGACATTCTACAGTTTCTCACTTGAAAGGAAAAGCACTTCCTTTTCTCATAATAACAGAAGCTCCCTGGATAGTGGACCATATCTGATTAGAATGTATGTCCCTCCAGCAGAGCAGTTGTGTTTCTTTTCCCAGCCGCTGATTGGGTCAGTCGGTCTCAGGGCACTCAGCTGACCACCAAGTTATTACATTCCCAAGACTGAAAACTCTCCTTTTTTTTCCCAGCACTTAATGCATCATTCTTCTCTTTAGGATCTCAGGCTCCTTCCTCTGAGAAGTAATTCAAAAAGACTGCTTAATTGTGGCTCTTTCAAAGTGGAGCATGATCAGTTTTCTCTTCTTTAATTCCTGGAGAGTAAATGGAAAAATATGTTTAATGCCTGTGGTTAACTATGACCACCATTTGCTCAATTAAGAGAATGGGAATTTGGAATTTTTTCACTGAAAAAAAATAATTACTACACAGTTACTGTATTTTAGCTTTATTTCAGGAAGACAAGAATTCCATTGGATTAAAAATTAATGGTTAACATTAGGGAATAAAGGACTCATTAACCAGGAACTAGGTCACTAACCTAATTTATTTCCAATGCTATACCTTCTACAAAAGAAAGACAATCTCTTCTAGCTTAGACAGAAATGAATGAAAGAATGTGTGATGTGGGATCATTTCTGTGGCTTACAACTCTGGAGGGTAGTGGTTGTAGCCTGTGGAGCCAGAGTGGAGAAATGAAGCTGAAAGTGCTTTGATGTCTAAATTCCACTGATAACTTTTAAGCAAAAATAACAGTAGAGTGAGCTGTGGAAATAGTAGTAGAAGAGAGAGGATGTTTCAAGAAAAATATTCACACAATTGTTTAACATTGAGCTGATCAAACAAAATAAAATTGTGAGCCATTTTCTTCTAAGGAAGAAAATAGGATGTTTACATTCTTAATTTTTCCTTCATCTGAGTCCAAGTATGAAGAATCTAAGAGTCTAAGGCTGGCTGGATCTTTCAGTAATGCTCCTTCAGAAAAGCCTTCAGTGAGGAATAAAGAAAGCCAACGTCAGGGAAAGAAAGCTGTTTTAATGGGAATGGGGAAAGCTGAGGAGAAAAAGATGAGGATATGAAACAATGAATCCAAAAATGGAAATGCCTCCAAAAATCTATTTTTTTTTTCCTCTGTGGTTCTTAACCAGGCATAAGCACAAGAATTACTTAGGGAGCTTTTTCATTACGCAGTTACCAAGATGTCACCCTAGGCTTTTTAAATCAGAAACCCTGAAAATTGGACATGGGCCTGAATCTTTTTTATAAGTTCAATCAGTGGTTCTGAAGCATACTTCCTCTTCAGAACATCTTAAGAACATCTTAAAAACTACAGAATTACAAGCATGTAATCCACATTTCCCCCAGGCTTGGCCACTCTGTTCTTAAAAAACCACAATAACAACAATGGCTGAAAACTCATGGTTCTCTGTGTGTAATTGCACAGTCTCATCCACCTATTTCTGTAGTCCCCAAATGCATAGCATGGGGTTGGAAAGAACTCCTCCCAGATTTTTTGTTTCTCATCCCTTGTTGAGGTCTCTTGAGCAGAACCACTTAAAGTGGTAGTTAACACTTGATCAGAGTGCTGACCCCTAACCTGGTTCTCCAAGAGGCCAAACCCTCAAACCTGAGCAGCCTTTGCCATCTCAGATTCAAGCTGTGTTATGCCTAGACATGATGAAACGGTACTCCTCCATGGCCGGGGAGCACAGGCTCACAAAGACTGAGACCCAGTCTGAAGACTATAAAATGCTTCTCCTTCCCTCCATACCTCAGCACCACATTACTAAAGCCTATTTACAGCAGTTGCTTTTATTGGGTTTATCATGTCCAACTATCATGGAAAACTTGCAAGACCTACCAGAAGACAAAACAATTTGAAGAGATAGAGCAAGCATTACCACCAAACATGGTAGGAATATTGGAATTATCAGACAAGGAAATTAAAACAACTATTAATATGCTAAGAGCTCTAATGGATAACATAGAAACCATGCAAGAACTGATGGGCAATGTAAGGATAGAGATGGAAATCCTAAGAAAGAACCAAATATGCTTCAGATAAAAAATACTACAACAAAAATGAAGGATGCCTTTGATGGGCATATTAGTCGACTTGACAAAGCTTAGGAAAGAATCTCTGAGCTTGAAGATATGACAATTGAATCTTCAAAAAGCAAAAAGAACAGAGACTGAAAAAAAACAGGATACCCAAGGACTGTGGGACACTACAAAAGGTGTAATATATGTGTGATGGAAATACCAGAAGAAGGAAGGAAGAGAGAAACAGAAATATTCTAACAGTAATTACTGAAGATTTCCCCCAAATTAACATCAGATGCCAAACCACAGGTCCAGGAAGCTTAGAACACCAAGGATGATAAATGCCAGGAAGAGAGAGAGAGGGAGAGAAAGAAAGGAAAGGAAAGGAAGGAAAGGAAAGGAAAGAGGAGAGGGAGGGGGAAGAAGAAAAGAAAGAAAGGAAGGAAGAAGGAGGGG
This sequence comes from Lutra lutra, assembly GCF_902655055.1. Taxonomy (NCBI): domain Eukaryota; kingdom Metazoa; phylum Chordata; class Mammalia; order Carnivora; family Mustelidae; genus Lutra; species Lutra lutra. The sequence continues at coordinate 118,757,393 of NC_062279.1, read as the reverse complement.
AGGGAGGAAGGAAGGAAGGAACCTACCTATATGTCACCAATATCATCTTGAAATTACAGAAAATTAAAGATTAAAAAAAAAAAAACTCTGAAAGAAGCCAGAGGGGAGAAAAACACCTTACTTGAGGAAGAACAAAGAGAAGAATGACATCTGACTTCTCAGAAGCCATGCAAAATAAGAAGAGAATGGAGCAAAATATGTAGTGTCAAGAGAAAATGATGCTCTTCCTTAACCTGTTCCTCCTTCATCACCTAGATTTCTAAGCCACATGATAGGTGATTATGTGCCAATGAAAACGGAACCCTAAGATTCTTTCCTGCAGCCCCTGTTTGCTCACTGTGTGTTATCCATTAATTACAGAGACAGCACCCTGCCCACTCATATCCCTTTCCATTATCTGTCTCCAGGTGCCTTACTCTTGGAGACACTTTCCTACAATGTAAGCTACTCTACCCAAATAGCCTCTGTGAGCTTTAGGCTGTGCATTTCATCAAATCCATATCAAAATTTCAAATTCCAGTTTAGGTTGAGATGAGATCCCTATTATATTAGTAATTCTTCTATGACAGTACCCTTTTCTCCCAACTTACATGAAATCTAGCTACATCCAAGAGGATCACAAGGTCTTTGATCAAGTGAGTTACTAAATACCAACCTCTGTAGTTGCCCAGAAATGCCATTAACAGCTGTATTTTCAAACCAAAGCCCAAGTACCATTTGGATTGCCACATGGGTAAAGGGAAGAGAAAGAGTGAGAGGGTATTTGGTAGAAAATGTATCCTCATATCTCCAATCCTAAAAACTGCTTGAAGAAGTTGCCTGTACCATGTCAACATTTCATGATCTCCTTGCTCCCTGCACCCTTGCTCTGTTCTCTCCTTCACCCCCATTTCCCAAATCTTCTTGTCAGGGCTTTGTATTTTGCAAGTGGCCCCACCATTCAGCCAGTTCTTTAAGCCAATAATTGGTTGTCAAATTGGGGTCTGTCTTCTTCCTCCCACCTCCCACAGCAAATTTAGCTCTACATCCTATTGGTTCTATACTCTAAATTTCTATTGTTTCTTTTCTCCCCTTCTTTGCATCACCACAGTCTCTAGTCTTGACCAACATCATAACTTGCTGAAACTAAGGGGAATAGCTGGAACTGACTTCCTCACATCTAGTTTTGTTCCCTGGACAATTTTTTTCCTATGGTACAGAGTATTTTTTTGTTATTGTTTTTTTGTTTTTGTTTTTTTAATATCTGTTTCTCCCACTCTTAGAAATCTTAAAATCTTCCTAAATCTCCTGAATGTCAGGGCCTTCAACTATAAACTAAGGATAATGATTTCTACACCAATAATTAGTATAAGAATTTGAGAGAATATAAAATATGTGTATAGAGAATAGGTGTATAAAAAGCTTTATATAATATATTGTTTGGCATGTGTCAGAAGTTATCCTTATTTTTTTCTAAGGTAACTGGGAGCATTGGACTAAATGAAGAAACAGAAGTCCACTCTAGCTCTAAACTATTATGATTTTATGTTACCAAAAGAAGCTGGATGAACCTAAATTTTAAACTTGATGCCATACCCTTCAGATATTCTGTTGGTAATAAAATACTGAACCAGATGGACATGGATATGACGCATATTAGGCTATGTTGAAGGTGATAAAAATCACTCTTGTCTCCATACTGTATGTTGCTAACCCCAGCTCTGTCATCTTGTTTTCTGCTGGGTCATAGATTGTCAACAGATTGCTCAGGCTAGGGAATTAAAAGAAGGGAGTCAGTGCTTCAAATAAGTCAAGACTTTAAGCAAACTGAAATAAGAAATTTAATATAAGCACCATTCATCTCATCTTTGCCTCGAACGGGGTGGAGACAGGAGGAGAATTCCCAAAGGTGGAAGTTATTATGTTTTTCAAGTTAACCCAGAAGAAGGGAGAAAAACACAATCAAGAGAGGCATAACAGGGCGCCTGGGTGGCTCAGTGGGTTAAGCCGCTGCCTTCGGCTCAGGTCATGATCTCAGGGTCCTGGGATCGAGGCCCGCATCGGGCTCTCTGCTCAGCAGGGAGCCTGCTTCCCTCTCTCTCCTTCTCTGCCTGCCTCTCCATCTGCTTGTGATCTCTCTCTGTCAAATAAATAAATAAAATCTTTATAAAAAAAAAAAAAAAAGAGAGGCATAACAGATGGTCTTGTGAGAAAATTAATACTTTTAAACTGAATTTAAGGGGCCTCTTGGGTTCTCCTCCATAGGAATTTGAGGGTCAAAACCCTGGAGAATGAGATGTTTGTGGTATTTTCTCTGATTCTTAGAACTCTTTCAGGTGTTCTGGACCTGTATATGTCTGATAGCTGGAGAACAGGCTGACTCCTCAGTGTGGAGTAACTACTTAGGAGCCAGCTTAAGGAATGTGGTGTCCCTCAGTGCTTTGAGATTCAAAATGAAAATGTGAAATCTCTATCTATAAGTATGTAGACAGTACCTTTTCCAGAGGCGTAAGTCTGTGTTCTAGTCTTTCTCTGATCCTCTTTTCTAGATTCTAAACTCCTGCCCCATCATCCCATTCTTGAAATGAGCTTCTTGGATCAATGGCCCATCACATGCTCAATCATCCCTGGAGTTCTTGCAGATGTGGGAATTCTGCCATTTCCTTTATAATCTGTAGTAGATAAATATATCTTTCTCAATGAATGAAGCATTAGTTTATTTGCTTAAGATAAATAGATAAATGAATGAATGAGTTTGAGAACTCCCCACAAAGCTAGTTCTTTGAGCCTGAGTCACAGAGTCTTCATCTACAAATTGTGGGTGGAAGGCCTACCTTGTTGATTGTTACAAAAAACTGAAAATTATAAATGAAAAACCTTATATTCTGCTTGGCACAGAGTCTGGAGTTATCTTTTCCTGTAATAAAGTTCAATGAGATCCAAATTTGGGAATTGAAATTTCAGGCATATCCCCAGAAAGATTTTTCAAATCATAAAGATTTTTCAAATAGTCCATAGCTCATGGTCTGAATATACATGTTTTAAAATGTCATATAACTGATGAGACCCATTAAACTTCAAGGACTATTTGGCTTTCTATTATGAATTCCAATACTTGAAAACCTTGAGGGAAAGTCTTCTGTAATAGGGTACGTCAAATACAAGCTCAGTTTTTGCTTATTTATACTAAATAGCCTCTAGACCCCAGTCCACTGCTCTGCACAAGATTTATTTACAAAGTCTTTAGCCAGAGCTAGAGTTCCATGAGTTCTGAATATACATGAACTTCCCTCCAGCAAATTATTTGGGGTTAGTTTTTGTGATGTGACTTTGATTTCAACATATTTGTCCACTTAGGTTTAGAAAATACATGGTTATGAACAACTTTTTTCCAGTGAGCAATGTTTTCATTTAAGGGTATACTAGGTAGAACAAAGACTAAATGTATTGAATACAGGCCTCCATGGGTTATAAATTTAATTTCTGGACAGTGACATGATCCTTACATCCTAAGCAAGGCAGGAAGTTATGTAATTTTTAAAATGTTTAGTGAGATCAGTTGACCCATATTTTGAAGAGCATTCAAATTTCTCCCCATGGAATAATATGAATCCCATATAAACCCATATTTATCTAATTTTCCTATCTTTTAAAATGTAGAAAAATTCAGGTTCTTTTGCTAAGTAAATTACATGTTATTCTTCAAGATAATTGTCATGTGACTGCATTAGTTGGCGAACCTTGTGTTCTTGCTAAAATACGTTATTATTTGAAAAGAAATTGTTTTTATATGAGGTATGGAGAAAGAGATTCTAAAAATACAAAATCCTCATCCATGTCTTCAGTATTTAATCAGGTATTTTAAACACACTGTTAAAACTGAAAATGGTAAGCATATTTGAAAGTGACATTTATTCTTAGAATTCATTTTGATACTATTTTTTGTACAGCATTTATAAAATAATTTTCTAAATGAGATATTAATATACAAAAGTTCATATGGTGGAAAAGCTACTTCCCACAGAAATCTGACTCAAGTACACATTTAGTAATAAGCTAAAACATTGGTTTATCTTGAGATTACTGGGTGTGCATATGATAATATCCCCACAAGCAGCTGTAGAACTCTTAATACTATTTAAAATGCTTTTACATACATTACCATTTATCATTTAATCACAAATAGTTACAAATATCAGTAAATTCTTTGGATGGTCAAAATGCAGGAAAAAAACTAATTTCATATTTCAAGTAACTTTTATCAGCATTTTGCTTATAAGTAAGTAGAGGACTTTACCAGAAGAAATAAATGTAGGTTCGGAGCAAATATGTCAGAAAAGTGGTTTCTCATTTACATATAAGAATGCCTATACCACGACTACAATCAGTCTTACTTAATTCATTCTTAAATATATAACAGCATTATACTAAATGGGCTCACTTGGGGCACAGGCCAGATACCACAAAGCATAGGGACTAGATCCTGACACGTTAAAGCTAGGTTAGGAATTCGAGAGGAAGGAGCCAAAATCCAGAAAGAAAATGGAGGGTACAAACCATTGTCCTTAAGAAACACAAGGAATCATAGCTGGGAAAACCAAATATTACTAATAGAACCACAGTCTGGAGCAAGGCTGCCTGTGAGAGTGTGATCCAAGGGGCAACAAAGAGGTGCAACTGGAATAGTATGGGAACATGTGGCAAGTCGTGGGATTATTGGGTATGGAACGGGGGTTGCATGACCTCATGGGTCAGCTGGTATGAGGCACAGAGGTGGATCTTACTTAAAGGTGCACTTCAGGAAAGAGAGAAAACACATCAACTCTTATTTGTATTAACTAATTATAGTATTAGTATTAATTCATTATAGTATTAGTTAGTATTAACTAATTAACTAATACCTGGTTGTGATAACAGTTATTAAAATGTAATTCTAGATGGAGATTACTTGCTTATCCAGAATGCTTTAGTGGGAGTAGTCACACAATTGCTGACTTCTGCTTATTGATTTAAAATATTATTCATACTAAATATTTGGGAATCCTGTTCTGTAATTAACATCTGTAAGTGATTAGAATGATTATTAAATATCTACCAGATTCCAAATAAAATTACTTTTATGTCATTTCGAAGAGGATGAAGCTTAAATTTTTCATCCTGATAAATAAGAATAAAAGAATTTCATCATTTTGACTAACATATGATAGGCATAAGAAGGGAAATGAGACATCACTCCAGAGGGTGACCTCACCAGGGCAGGAAACAGTTTTTCTGGGAACTGCACAGCATTTACATCTCTTGATAATTGCACCTTCAGTGTCTTGGTTTGCTTCTTGACTCCTACTGTGCTATACACTGCCAACCAGTGTGAACACTGGGGCTTTCCCTAGTTTTCAGTGCAACCAGCAGGGTGGCTGCTGCAGACACAAGAAATTGAAGGATGTGGTTGATGTGGATTCATTTAAAGCCTGATTACCAAGATACAGTTTGTGAGAGGGATTAGGGAGCTGGATTTCTCTTCTGTGCCCAGAACAATATGTCTTTGCACTCTGAGATGTCGCATGATAAATGTAATGGACATTTATATGTGCCTGGGTCTTTTCCAATATCCTGAGAGACTGCTGAAACACACACACACACACACACACACAGTCTCACACACACAGTCTCTCTCTCTCTCTCTCACACACACACACACACTCTTAGCAGCAAGGCAAAAAGATCAAATGTGTTGTAATAAAACTTATTTCAATCTTCAAACTAGAGAGATTGGCATCATCATTAATTTAAAAAAAAAAATGTTATTTGGGTAAGACTGCCTGAAACCTCACCCAGGCCAGAGGTTTCTTTCCATCATGACAGCTTTGGAGAAAATCAGGAAAAATCTCTTAGAGATTCTGGCTTCTTAACCCCAAGTGCCTCCAGGGAAGTGGTGTCCACAGTTAGCTGTCCTCTTTGCCTCATCCTCACCTGCTCACTCACACACACACACAAACGCCCCTATGCACATATTCTCTACAATGTTTACCTTCTGTTTTGAGATCAGTGGTCCTACATTCGTCTTCCTTCTGCTCTTTCCTCAGACCAGAGAGTCACATGCTTTGAAACATGTACACAGAAACGCATAGGCAATCTCCTAAATATTTATTTGGCTAACAGTCCAGCAAATTCCAGTACTCTAAGGATTAACTAGTCACTCTATTTCTTTTGGAAGGCCCTGCTATAACCGAAGCCCAAAATTTTGTTTATCTTCCACTGTTTATCTTCCAAGGAACGTGCTCAAATGCACTCATCATGACAAAGTACCTGCTGTGGAGATACATTTTTAAATTGTGAAACTTGAAGGCTTTCTTGCAGGAGCAACAGTTATTATCTGATTTTTAAATTTTTTTTCATTCTTTGTAGGAATGGACAAAATACAAGATTTTTAGAGATTTTCAACAACTTGATGCAGTGCTTCTAGGCCCTCCTTAGTGTATAAAGTTAAGCAGATCTACTTTTATGTTAAATAGATATTTGAAACCTATAAATATAAACAAATTTCACCTAAGTTAATTGTTTGACCTGCTCCTCCTGCAACAACACTTTTTGGAGAACTGCTAGCAAACAGTAAAAGAAAGATTTGCATTTCAGAGCCCTTTATTTCCTCAATCATGCACTAGTATAGGTTCTCATGAATAATGCAAAGATTCAGTGGCAGGAAGAAAAGAAATGCAAAGATGGAGATAACAAATGACTCCACAAACTATAGCATTAATCCTTGAATGACTGAGAATTGATTATTAGTGAGCTCATTTTTTTGTTTCAGTTATTGACTAGAGAAGGATGGCTTTGCAGAGGATTATAAAACATGGTTGAAGAGAGGATCTCCCAAAATGCTCAAGTCGGTATTTTTTTCCCTAAATGGATGTGAACCCCAGGAATATTTAAAGTAATATGGTATCACCAAGAAAAGAAATTAAGTAAGATCTTAGTTCTTTCTCTAAATATATTTTCTTGGAAGTAAGGGAGCTAAGGAACTCAATTGCTTGTCTCAATGGCTGCATTTTTGGCATTTATATGTAAACAAATAACTCTAATATGATGTAATCGCTATATTCACAATATGTGCTATGGAAGGACAGACAATAAAATATATCAGTAGCAATTAAGATAATACACTCTTAGCCTTTTCTTGACCCACATTTTATTCAATTAACATTCAATAAACATTTAGTGGGCACATATTGTATGCCAGACATTTACATTTTAACAATGCCAACTATTATCTCAAAATTTTTTTAAAAAACAAAGATTATTAAATAAATGGGGATTAACAGAGATAGCGAATGATTTGCCTTGGGAACGTGAGAGAGAGAGAGAGTTCAGAGACCTCCTGGGATCAGTAATGTGCAGTAAATGTTTAACAACTGGCGTTTCAGGTTTAAAAAAAAAAAAAAAGGAGGTCTGATTTGTAGCATTCATGAATTAATGTGATATAATTGTCATGTTTGATTTCAAGCTGTATTCTGACATCCCGGAATGCAGCATTGGGAAAAGATACATATAACCTCTTCTCCTGATTCATTATCAACCCACTGTAGCCATACTTACATAATTGTTAGTACCCACTGGACAACTTAAGACTGAGAGCCTATTTATGACTATGAAACAGGCAGAACTGGGAGACTGAATAGCTTTGCAGAATGACTCCTAAATGCACATGGGCATACTTACCTATGCTCCCATTGTCTTTATCTCTTGTCTTCTCTTGATTTTCGAGTGTCCACTCTCAAATGCTGTCTCTCTTTAGCCCTCTGCTACGTTGAGCATCTGATCTCTGCTACTACAAAGAGAAAACAACTTCTGCTATGGGAAGCTGGCAAACACCTTGAGCTACTTCAGCAACATGGTTTACAATTTTGTCACACAGTATTAAAAAGGTGTGTAGTCAGCATTGAGATTTAATAAAATTAGTAAATACTTCTACTTCACTAGGGAAATTCTTAAATAAAACTTGGGGTTTTTTTTATGAGGAATATGTTGAGATGAAAAATCCAGTAACTGTAAGCTTTCATGGGAGCTAAATTTTCAGTTTACCTATTATTGCTTTGCATGTCAGTGCAAATGTCAAAACAATTTAAAGGGCAAATAATATCTTAGTGTTATTATGAAAATAACTTTTAACCTTGCAGGCCCTGTGAAAGGATTTCTGGGTGCCCTAGGGGTCCCTGTACAGCACTTTGAGAGCTACCCGCTAGTCCAAAGTCACAAATGTCTCTTAATTTTGGTTACTGCAACAGGCTCCCCTCACCATTCTGGCCACTTTGTAACCATTCAAAGACAAAGAGCCAAAGTAGAAGGCAATTCTAATCATGTCTCTTCCAACTCAAAACCCTTTTATGATTTCCCATTACTCTTATGATAAAATTAAAAACGTTACCAAGGCTGACAAAGCCCTCTGTGATTTGGCGCTTGCCTACTTCTGCAGATTTACCCCTCGCCCAACCCCGTTCTCTTCAATCTATTTGTAACAACCAGACTAGCTTCTTTCTTTTCCTCAGATAGAGTAACTTCATTCTTGCCCCCAGGATCTTTGCACATGGCCTTCTTTGTACTTACAATGCTTTCTGCATTCTCCATTTATCAGATTAACTTGACCTATCTTGCAGATGTCAACCCAAGTCTCACCCTAAGAGGCTTTCCCTCCATGACCCCCATTAGATTAGAGCCTTCTGTTTTAAGTTCTCACGTTCTTGTGATTATGTAGTGCTGTACTTATTTGTGAGTTCTGCCTCTTCCATGAGACTATAACTGTTCTCATGGATGAGACTGTGTCTGTCATGCTTCCTACTATATCCCTAATACACAGACTAAGGGCTTTGAACGCTCTCTGATTTTATTAAATGGTGTCACCCACCATGAAAAAGAAAGAACTGGATGATTATCTACATTAAATGTCATTCTGTCTGCTCCTTTGACCATGTATAACACTGACCTTATGGGCCTCAACTGAAGGAACAACAAAGCACTTTAATCCAACACCAACATATCTCATAAATACTTTTATAATTTAAAAAAGTGCAAGCTGGAGGTGAAGAGAACACATCTCTCATTCCCTACAGGAATCAAACTGGAGCCAGACTAGTATGGCTATACTCAAAACTGAAACTCATCTCCAATAATGAGGGTATTTTTACATAGATAAATATGTCATATCTAAATTCCTCTTTCCTTTAATTTAATGTCTTTCCAAGGAAGTTCCTAAATTCTTCATATAAACATGCTTTAGACAATCAGCAGTCATTTTATTATCTCATCTATTCCCCCATTTCAGTAAAAATGTTGTCAAGTCTATAACTTCTTGACTTTCTGGAAAAATTATTATACTCCCAAGCTTAACACCATGGTAAGTTTTACCTCTGAAAATACTGTGTGTCTCCTACTATTAGAGACAAATGTGCCATAAATCAAGTAACTCCAGGAGGCTCACAGTTCTCTAGAATCTGCCCAATATGACGTGCACATGTCTTATGCCAAGAGAACAACCAGCAGGGGACTAGACACAGTAGTTTAAGAAGGTACCATTAGATATTATACGTTTTAATGTTTATTTTTTGCTCAGTTCAAAATAAGCCACCAAAATGATTTAAGACTTCCTGAAATACTCCCATAAATATTCTTTGTTAATGCTACTTAAGATGAAATTGATGTGTCTTACACAATGCAGTGTATGAACAAGTAAGTCGTAAGACTCAGGATTGCTTGGTGATAAAAAATTTTAGTTAAATCACTAAATATTTTATTTAGAATGTCTCAACTACATTTGGAAGCATTGGAGACATTGTTTCCTTTTCTGTTTCCTGCAGTATTCCTCACAAAGCTAGAGTTTGTTTTAAAAAGACAAAGATTAAACACTGCAGAGATATATTTCTCTGCGTATGTGCAAACACCTTTTGCTTTTTGTCTTTGTGAATTTTTGAAATCTAATATTTATTACATTGTGTTTTAAAAAGAGACAGGTTAAAATGCAGCTCAAAAAAGAGAGGATGGTAACTGTAAGAGATCTAATTACAGTGACCTACCGTAACTGGGTCAGCAAGAGGCTAGGAATGAACATATTTATAACAGAAATAGGAAATTTTCTGGAACATTTAAATAGCTGATATTGTACCATTGCCTTGGAAACCTACTTGGATGTAACCAGTCTTTGTTTTTTTGTTTTTTTTTTTGTTGTTGTTGTTAGGCTTGAGAAAGGAATTTCAGATGGAAAAGTTCAAATAGGAGATTAATATGTAGAGGAGAGCTAGTGGTTGTGTTTGGAAACCTAGACATCAAGAACCCACTGAAGGGGACTGATTGCTAGAAGAAAGGAAGCCCTGGGAATCTCCACAATGTAAGTTTGAAAGCATCATGGAAAAATTCTCTCCTCTGCAGTAGTTGAACTGCTATTGGATGGTTTGGAATTTACCTATGTCCTTTTATATTAACAGTTTCTAATTTCTTTTTTTATTTGTACTGTTTGGTTGTAGGCTAGTCACCCAACTGATTAGTCACAAAGGACTCTATAGTTCTATTACACCTCCTTTAAGGAAATCTTTACTCACCAAAGGTTGTAAGAATAAATGACTTATCTATGGTGTATTATAGACAACTTTCTTTCTTTTTTTTTTTTAAGATTTTATTTATTTATTTGACAGAAATCACAAGTAGGCAGAGAAGCAGGCAGAGAGAGAGGTGGAGGCAGGCTCCCCGCGGAGCAGAGAGCCCGATGCGGGGCTTGATCCCAGAACCCTGGGATCATGACCTGAGCCGAAGGCAGAGGCTTAACCCATTGAGCCACCCAGGTGCCCCAATATAGACAACTTTCTTGATCTCATAAAAGCTGACTGTGCAATTTGTGTATTATCCTGCTTCTTTTTGCTTTTCTACTTGCTTCCTTCATTTTTTTTAAAGACTTTATTAGCTTATTTGACAGAGAGAGAGGAAAAGAAAGCACAAAGAGGAGAAAAGGCAGGCAGAGGGAGAGGGAGAAGCAGACTCCCCACGGAGCAGGGAGCCCAGTGCAAACTCAATCCCAGGACCAGGATCATGGCCTGAGCTAAAGGCAGACACTAAACCAACTGAGCCATCCTGGTGCCCACTAACTTGCTTCTTTTAGGCATGCTTTTTCCATGGCTAGTGCCTTCTCCAGACCTTGAATTAGAGGAAGGTAAGACTTCAAATTTAGGCCAGCCATGTTATTAGAGGCTTGCTGGAAGAGGTTATGGAAAATAAGAAATTGCCAGCATAAGTGAAGTTTTTTTTTAATTATCAATGAATTTTATTATCTATTTTATCTATCTTAATTATCTATGAATAAAACTGATTCATATTAAAAACTCTCCCTGTCTTGACATGGGTGGCGTAGTCAGCTGACTGACTCTTGGTTTCAGCTCAGGTCACGATCTCAGGGTCATGGGATTGAGCCCCACGTCAGGTTCCAAACTTAGTGCAGAATCCACTTAAGAGGTTCTCTATCACTGACTTCTCAAACTATAAAAAAATGAAGAAATGGCTGATAAAGAAATACTGGTAATCAGATTAAGATAAAAAGTTGCATAAGAGCAGAAACTACAAAAACTAATTTAGAGCCATTAAAACTATTTATAAATCATTTATAAATTAATAGCAGATTTGTTAAATGATGAATCGCTTTCATTATTCATTGATGTGAAGCAGGTCTAAATAAGCCCTTACATGGAAACACTCTGGAGATGGTTAATTTTATGTGTCAATTTCACTGAGCTAAGGGATGCCCAGATAGCTGGTAAAACTATTTCTGGGTGAGTCTGTGACGGTATTCCTAAAAGAGGTTAGCATTTGAATTAGACTGAGTAAAGAGATCTGCCCTCACCATTGCAGGTGGACATATTCCAACCCACTGAGGGCCTAAATAGAACAAAAAGATGAAGGAAGGGCAAGTTTTCATTCTCTCCTCTTGAGCTGCGAGATCCCTCTTCTCCTGACCTCAGACATCAGAGCTTCTGGGTTTTGGACATTGCAACTTTGGCCCTTACATCCTCAGCTCCCTTACTTCTCAGGCCTTCAGACTCGTACTGAATTATACCACCAGCTTTTCTGTCTCTTCAGGTTGCTAACTGCAGATCATAGGGCTTCTTGGCCTCCATAACAGTGTGAGCCCATTCCTATAATAAATCTCCTCTTGCATATATACATATATAGCCCCTTAATTCTGTTTTTCTGGAGAACCCTACCCAATACAATTCCTTAATATTTATATACTTAAGCATTTAGTCAAACTACATGCCAAACACTAGACTAACACTGAAGATTATTTTTTTAAAAAACTTACTCTGAAGAAGCCCATTTTTGCCCGAAAGAATAAATGTATACTTTTAGCTTAGTAGAATTTAATATTAATTATTTGACTCCTTGAAGATATGCAAGGACACTAAACCATTTAGCATCCAAAAAAACCTCACTTTTATTTCTAAATATGTCACCATCACTTTAATGTGTTTCATATTTCATATTTTTCACATAAATAATACTAAACCTTTCTCAGATGAATACAAAATAAAGATATTTTTAATATTTTATTGTACTTTATAGTGATTATATGATTGTTTCTTTAGTATAACACATTAGCATATGGTATAGTATAAATATATGTGTATTATATTAAATATTTAAGGTTTTTGCTACATTTTTAGGTAATAATTAGTTTAAAATGTTCCCAGTATTTAAAGCATGATTTAGTTTTGTGTATAGTGGATAACACTAGTGTACTAATATAAATACAAATACTAATATAAGTACTATATTTCCCATAATAAATACTATAGGTTTAACTGTACTTACATAACCATAAAAACAACCGTAAGTATATGGACTAATATAAGATAAGTACTAAGAGTTTCTTTTCTAATTTCTTGCATTAGGTGTTAACACCTGACATGTAACATCATTAATAAAAATTATGAATTGATTTGCACATAATGAAAGAAGAAACCCTTCCAGATACATTGAGCATGGGCTGTGGAGCCAAACTACAAGATTGTTCAATTCCCAGCTCTTCCACATACTAGAAATGCCTTTGAACAAGTCATTGTTCTTCAGTTTCCTGTGCTCCAGTTTCCTCATGGGAAGGTAGAAAATAATATTCATCTCTTCATCGGGTCATTGTGAGAGTTACATAAAAAGATTCATGAAAATTGCAAGGATGGGCACCTGGGTGGCTCAGTCAGTTAAGTGGCTGCCTTTGGCTCAGATTGTGATCCCAGAGTCCAGGGATCGAGTCCTGAATCAGGCCGGGAGTCTGCTTCTCCCCTCTCCCTCTGCTCTCCCACTCTCTCTCTCTCTCTCTCTCTGTCAAATAAATAAATAAAATCTTTTTTAAAAAAAGAAAATTGCAAGGAATATTGCAAGGTAAACTAAATACATTTGGGACCCTGTGTCATCTACTTAGAGGAGGTATTTGACAAGGGGGAGCTTACCAATGTCAACATACTATTACAGTATCTGTTTTCACAGAAAACTAAACCGGAATTTATATACTGGAAGATTTTTGCTCCAGGTGCCTAAATTTGTAGATAAAACCTCCAAATATTTTCATTTCCTTAGGGAATGTTAATTTACATACCTTTTTCTTCTTAGCACAAGATTGGAAAATCCATACTCTTTTGTAATTTTTGTACTTTGTTTTGAAGAATATATTTTGGACATAGAGTTATTGCAAAATATGTCCCCCATGTTGAAACAAGTGCATTTTTCTCTGAAGGACATGTGCATGAAATTTGAAAATAGGGGCTTTATTCTATCTGCCTATAAAGCCAAAGAACGGATGTATTAAAAATGGAAAAAACTCCTAAGAAGACTTTTCTATAGTGAATACTGCCCTAGAAAAGATACAGTATTTGTGAAAGGCTTTCATCCAAAAGCATGATCAGAAGTTTTCAAATCGAGCATTGAATTAGATTTCTAAATGCCACCATGCACTCAGTAAACAGTTAGCTGGCTAGGCAAATCACATTGGGAAACCTGAACATGTCAGTAACGCTGCCAACTTCTCAAGCCTCCAGGATTTAGACCTTTGAATCCATGCTTAAGTCAGAAGTATAGTATATGAAATGTTCCACGAGTTTAGTTTAAACCTTACCTTCAAAGGTATGCACTTGGGATTCCATTCCCCAGTTGATTCCTCAACTGTATGCTTTTAGGAGATTTGAAGGAAGTAATTGGCTCCAAACTGGAGAGCTAAATAGAGAAATGTGGGCAGTAGACAAGTGTGCTTTTGAACCCCTGTTTCTCTCTTTGTATTAGCTTTTTTTAAAAAAAAATATTTATTCATGCGGGAGGGTGAGGAAAGGCAGAGGGAGAGAGAGAGAGAAGAAACCCCCCCCCACAAGCAGACTTCCCCCTGAGCACAGAGACTGACACAGGGCTCAGCGGGGCTCAATCCCAGGACCCTGAGACCTTGACTTGAGCCAAAAACAGGAGTTGAGCGCTCAACAGACTGCACCAAACAGGCATGCCTCTTTGTATTAGCTTTGAGACTATTAGTTTACAGAGATATGAGAGCTCAAATACAGTAGACATTTATCTCCTCCTCATTTTAAGTCCAAATGGGAGTTCTTTTTTGACAGATGGTCTCCTTTGAGCAGAAATTCAGAGACCTAGGCTTCTTTCAGTTTTGGCTCCATTCTTTTCAACATGTTTCCAATATGGCCATGCTAGCCTACAGCCAATCAAAAAGGGAAGGAATAAATAGCATCAGGTGGAAAGGTTTCCTGGGCCAGGCCTTCCACTCATACTCCACTGGCTGAAACACGGTCACATGCAAAGGAAGATGGGAAATATAGCCCAGGATATGCCAGGGATGACAGGCAACTGTGCCTTACCCTTCTGAATAATCTCCAGCCTGCAGACTGTATAGTTTCCTCTCCTCAGTCACTAGAGCTTTCCCAGCTGCCTCCATCATCTCTTCAATTGCAGGAGGAAAGTTGACTCATTATTAATTCACAGTAACGTGTCAGCCCTGGGTGTGCATTTTAAAAACAGAAGCCTAGAGAATGGTTATTCACTCAAAAAAGACACACGTAGGAGTTTTGTTGTTGTTTTGTTTTGTTGCATGTTGTTTTGTGGGTGGTTTTGTAAATCAGGATAAAAAAACCTTTAAGCACGAACTCCTTAGTCCACAAGTGAGGCTAATTCTGAAAAGCAGTCAATTTTCTGGAAAATGGAGGGGGGATACAAATTAAGGACTAGATATTATAAATAGCATCTATTCAATTCTGGTTTTTTCTCATCTCTCTAGTTATTCACAATGTAAAATAGTGGCAGGCAGGTGTCTGCTGGTATTAGGTGAAAGCTGCATCTTAATTCGATAACAGAGACCATATGTCTTCATTCCTATGCTGAGCTGGCACGCATAAAAGATCTAATAGAAATCTTAAATGTAACATGTCCCCAAACTGAAAAGTTGACTTTATCCTCTACAAACCTGCTCCACACACATCCTTTCCCTTTTCTGCTGATGCAACTCTATCTGAACCCTTCCACAGGACTAAAACTTCAGAGTCATTTTTTACTTTTATCCTTCTCTCACACATCTTATCTAAGCTTCCAGGAAATACTGTTGACTCTATATTCAGAATGCTCAGAACATAAGTGCTTCTCCCCATCTTCCCTGCTCGGTGTCAAACCCCCATCCTCTGTTGCCTGGATACTGAGAAAGACCACTAAATAATTTCAGTGCTCCTACTTCTACCTAACATCATCACCATGACCACCTCCATGCTCTTACACACACACACACACACACACACACACACACACACACACAGAATCTACTCTCAACCCATGGGGGAGGAGGAAGGGGAAAAAGGAGAAGCAGTGAAATTAGGAGGCTATTGCAGTTATGACGTTTAGAAATAATAAGTGCTCCTACTACTCTGTCTTTCACTCAGTTGGCTTCAACCATAATGACCTCATTGCTGTTTGGGCACAAACTAGATATTCTCTTATCTTTCTTCCCAATGTTGCCTTCTAAACAAGACTTATCCCTTGAGCATCCTATTAAATATTCCAATGTGTTACCTGTCCTCCTACCCAGAATTTCCAAGTCATCTTTTTTTCTTTTAAAGATTTTATTTATTTATTTGAAAGAAAGAGAGATCACGAGGAGGGGAGGGGAGTAAAGGGAGAAGCAGACTCCCCATTGAGCAAGGAGCCTGATGCAGAACTGGATCCCAGGACCCTAGGAGCATGAACTGAGCCGAAGGCAGACCCTCAACCAACTGAGCCATCCAAGTGCCCCCACCAGAATTTCCAAGTCTTCTTAAACTGATTTCCCTTTTTCTTTTTTTAAAATTGAGGTATAATTGACATGTAACATTATATTAGTTTCAGGTGTGCAGTGTGATAATTTGATATTTGCATATATTGTAAACTATGTAAAATAAAATATATACAGTATATAAATAAATAAAATAAAATATATAATATATAAATAATATGAAATAGATATATAAAAATATAACATATTTTATAATATAAACTACATAATATATTTAAAATATAAAATTATAATATAAAAATTAAAATACAGATAAAATATGGCCTTAAATATATGAAATATATTTTTAAAATTTCAAATATCATTTAACAAAATAGATAAATATAAATAATATATTAAATATATTAAATAAAATATAAAAATAAAACTACAAGTCTTGATAACATCCATCATCTACATAGTTACCAAAAACAATTTTTTTGGTGATAAGTACTTTTAAGATCCATTTTCTTTGCAACTGTCAAATATGGGATACAATATTAATTGTAGTCACTATGATGTACATTACATTCCTGTGACTTATTTACATTATAACTGGAAATTTGTACCTTTTGACAACCACCTTCATCCATTTCAACCATCACTCACTCCCTGCTTCTGGCAACCACAAATCTGCTCTCTTTATCTATGAGCTCATTTTTACTTGTTTGTTTGTTTGTTTTAAAGATTTCACATACAAGTGATATTGTATGGTATTCATCTCTCTCTGACTTATTTCACTTTGCAAAATGCCCTTAAGTCCTATCTATGTTATTGCAAATGGCAAGATTTCATTTTTTTATGGCTAAATAACATTCCATTGTATCTATATATCCTATTTTCTTTATTCATCCATTGATGAACACTTATGTTGTTTCCATGTCTTGGCTATTATAAATAATGCTACAGTGAACATTAGGGGTGCATACATCTTTTCAAATTAGTATTTTCATTTTCTTCAGATTAAATACTCAGAAGTGGAAATGCTGGGTCATATGGAAGTTTTATTTTTAAGTTTTTGAGGAAAGTCCATACTGTTTTCTCTAATGACTGTACTAACTTACATTTCCACCAAGAGTGTACAAGGGTTCCCTTTTCTCCACATCCTTACCTATATATGTTATTTCTTGTCTTTTTTATAATAATCATTCTGACGGGTATGATGTAATATTGCATCATGGTTTTGGTTTGCATTTCCATGATGATTAGTGATGTTGAGCATCTTTTCATCTATCTGCTGGCCACCTGCATGTCTACTTTGGAAAAATGTCTATTCAGATGCTCCACTCATTTTCCAATTGGATTTTTAATGTTTTGCTATTGAGTTGTATGAATTTTTTAATGTATTTTGGATATTAATGCCTTATCAGATACATGATTTGTAAATATTTTCTCCCACTCAGTACATTGCCTTTTCATTTTGTTGATGGTTTCCTTTGCTGTGTAGAAACTTTTTCATTGATGTAATCCCACTTGATTATTTTTGCTTTTTTTGCCTTTGCTTTTGTTTTCAAATCCAAGAAATGATTGCTAATGATTTTTTTAATGTGATATACTTGATTTTTCCTTTTAATGTAATATATAATCCTCTCTAACATACTTTATAATTTGCATGATTTTTATATTCATTATTTGCCTCTCTTCCAGAATTGAAGCTTCATAAAAGCAGAGATTTCTTTTGTACTATTTTCCCATTGCTGTCTTTCCAGTGCCTAGAAGAATACCTAGAGCATAATAGACATTCTATAAATATTTATTGTATGTTGATTGAATTTTTCTACATAGTAACATAATTTAACATTGATGATCCTATAAATTTTAAGCTTTTCTGTGTCACTACTAACTGATGGAGAAGTTTAATCAAAATTCTTGGGACCAAATTTCTTAAGGTATGTTTGATGGACAAAATACTCTTGCCAGATAAATTTATAAAATATGGCTTACCATACCTCCATACCTCCATCTTGGAGATATGAAGTGTGTTAATATATTATAGTCTCTGAGATAGTCTGCTGTACAGATACCTGTTTAATTCTAATCCAGCATTTCCTAAATTTACTTAATGTACCTCTTTTTTTCATGGAACAGCTATTGGCATCCCTATGGAATGTTTGCTTACACTGGGGAAACACTGTTCTAGACCAGTGGTTTAAAAATAATAATAACCAGGGTGCCTGGGTGGCTCAGTGGGTTAAGCCGCTGCCTTTGGCTCAGGTCATGATCTCAGGGTCCTGGGATCGAGTCCCGCATCGGGCTCTCTGCTCAGCAAGAAGCCTGCTTCCCTCTCTCTCTCTCTCTCTCTGCCTGCCTCTCCGTCTACTTGTGATCTCTCTCTCTGTCAAATAAAAAAAAAAAAAAAAAATAATAATAATAATAATAATAATAATAACCAGGGGCACCTGGGCGGCTCAGTGGGTTGTGCCGCTGCCTTCGGCTCAGGTCATGATCTCAGGGTCCTGGGATCGAGCCCCGCATCGGGCTCTCTGCTCAGCAGGGAGCCTGCTTCCTCCTCTCTCTCTGCCTGCCTCTCTGCCTGCTTGTGATCTCTCTGTCAAATAAATAAGTAAAATCTTTAAAAAATAATAATAATGATAATAATAATAACCAAATGGGTTTTAACCCAGAAATACAGGTTGGCTTAATATATTAAAATCAAGCATTGTAATATACTATGTTGCATATTACACTACAATGTAATATAGTATATTAACTAAATAAAAGATAAAAGTCTCATAATCCTCTCAATAGATGCAGACAAAGCATTTGACAAATTCCAGATTTCAAAATTCTTTCATGACAAAAACATTCAATCAGGGGCACCTGGGTGGCTCAGTCAGATAAGAGTCTGCCTTCAGCTCAAAGTCATGATCTCAGCGTCCTGGGAACGAGTCCCACATTGGGCTCCCTGCTCAGCAGGGAGTCTGCTTCTCCCTTTCCCTCTCTCTGCCCCCTGCTCATGTGTGCGCTCGTTCTCTCGCTCTCTCTCTCTCTCAAATACATAAATAAAATCTTAAACACACACACACACACACACACAACCAATGATAATGACATTCAACCTGATAATGACATCTACCAAAAAAAAAAAAAAAAAAGCCAGCTTATGTCATCAATGGTATAAAACTGAAAAATTTCCCCCTATGATCAGGAATCAGAAAAAAATGTTCAATCTCAACTATTTCTACAGAACATTAAACCACAGATACTAGCCAGGGCAGTTAGACAAGAAAAAGAAATAGAAGCATTCAGATTGGAAAGGAAGAAGTAAAACCGATTTCCATTTGCAGGTTACATGATTTTTATGCCAAACACACACATACTATTAGAGCTAATAACTTGAGTTCAGCACTGTTGCAGGATATAAAACCAGTATATGCCCTTCAACAGATGAATGGATAAGGAAGTTGTGGTCCATATACACTATGGAGTATTATGCCTCCATCAGAAAGTATGAATACTCAACTTTTGTATCAGCGTGGTCAGGACTGGAAGAGATTATGCTGAGTGAAGTAAGTCAAGCAGAGAGAGTCAATTATCATATGGTTTTGCTTATTTGTGGAGCATAAGGAATATCAGGGAGGACATGGGGAGATGGAGAGGAGAAGGGAGTTGGGGGAATTTAGAGGGTGAGACGAACCTTGAGAGACTGTGGACTCTGAAAAACAATCTGAGGGTTTTGGAGGGGAGAGGGTAGGAGGTTTGGTTAACCTGGTGGTGGGTACTATGGAGGGCATGTATGGAGCACTGCGTGTGGTGCATAAGCAATGAATTCTGGGACACTGAGTAGAAATCTTAAATTAAAAATATTTTAAAAAATCAGTAATGTTACTATACACTAAAAATGAGTAAACCAGAAATGAACCTAAGACCACGATTCCATTGATAATAGAATCAAAAAGATTAAAATACTAAGAATAAATCTAACAAAAGAAGTGTAATGTAAGTACACTGAAAACTACAGAACATCATTAAAATTTAAGTCAATGAAAACCTAAATAAATGGAAAGATATGTTTGAATGGAAAGAATAAATGCTGTTAAGATGGAAATACTCCCCACATTAATCTATAGATTCAACACAATCCCAATCAAAATACCAGTTGACATTTTTATCTGAAATTGACAAGGTGATCCTAAAATTCATATGGAGATTCAAGGGATCCCCAAATAGCAAAAACAATCTTGAAAAAGAACAAAGCTAGAAAACACGCTTCCCTACTTCAATACTACAAAGCTACAGTAATCAAGATGGTGTGGAACTACCCTAAGGATAGACATACAGATAAAGGAAAAGAATTGAGAATTTTCACAGCAAATTAATGATGGAGCTGAGATTCAAACCCAGATCAGACATGAAAATATATGTTTGTTTGTTTTTTTACTACCACCTAAGTTTTCTGGGTTATTCTCTATATTCTCCACAATATCTACCCCAGGACCATGTCCTTAATAAACACTCAATAGTAACCAATGTATGAATGAATATGCTCTGGTAATAACAGCTATCCTATAAGGCAGTGAGCAGAATATAAAGAAGGATAATTACATTTTTAAGTATAATCCACCAGTAAAAGTTCAGCCAATAAAAGAAATTAAAAGCTGTATTTGTTTGAGCACCTAAGTGGCTCAGTTGGCATCCAACTCTTGAGCTTTGATTGGTTCTTGATCTGAGCAATGAGTTCAAGTCCTGCATTGGAGCCTACTTAAAAAAAAAAAAAAAAAGCTGGGGCACCTGGGTGGCTCAGTGGGTTAAAACCTCTGCCTTCGGCTCAGGTCATGATCCCAGTGTCCTGGGATCGAGCCCCGCGTCGGGCTCTCTGCTTAGGGGGAAGCCTGCTTCCTCCCTTCCTCCTCTCTCTCTGCCTGCTTCTCTGCCTACTTGTGATCTCTGTCAAGTAAATAAAATCTTTAAAAAAAAAAAAAGCTGTAATTTTCTATGTTCTGAATAAAAACACAGATGGAGTTTCTACAATCTAATTCTTCACTCTTCAGAATGGATTGGTAAGAATATGAAGATAAAAATTATCAGTCTGAAATATAAGAAGACACCACCGAACTTAAGACCAAAACTAAAATTAATTAGGAGATTAATTAGGATTAATTAGGAGGCATTCACCTCCTAGTTCCACTTTCCCTGCCAACCTATTATTTTCAGCGAGATTAAGATGTGTTAGCTACACGGGAAGGGATATTTTACATACATCCTACAGGTGGCTTTTCCTGGGAAGTCCCAGGGGGCTCTGCAACCTTGAAGATCCTTGGAAATTTTTAGTCTTGGAATAGATTCACAAAACAAAACAATCCTAAGAAGTTTAAGGTCATCAGTGACTGATGTGCTCCATCTCAAAGCTGCCTCCTCTGACACAGAGAAGAAAAAGCTGTCACAATCAAGCTTAGAGGCGGTAAGTGGTGGAGCAATAAGCCTGTTTCTAACGAATTCAGATTTGACAGTTGTCGTTCTCCTGTCCTCGTGGAGTAGTCCACAAGAACGTGGCATATTCTCCGGAAGCTGAGGGAATGCACACCAGCCCATCTGCCTGCAGGCTGGGATGGACGCCCTACAGATCGGGCTGTAGGGTGTACTTGTGGCAGCTGCTTGACAACACAGGGGAAGGATGTCAGGAGGAGATTGGGGGTGAACGCTAGGCCAAACTGCTTAACTTCTTATTAGTCTCCTTTTATAGACTTGAGAGCTAACCACAAGCGGTTGCGTGCTTCGATAAAAGTGGATCATAGAAATGGAAAAAAATGCCATATCTGGCACACACCGTAGACTCATTTCTTTGGACAGTTGAATGTAAACAGTTGTCTTTTATGGGGTGGTAATGCCCAGCAGGTATTTTTAAAGCATTTATATTTTATCTTGTAACATTATATAAATTAAGCTATTTTTAGGTAAAACAAATAACATCTGAATATTGGTATTTCATTGTCACTAACCCATAAAAGTATCTGGAATAACTTGCTTCATTTTTAGAACCTTAACTTTCCTCTTATGAAAACAACAATAATAAAAGTCATTTTTCTATTCCTGTGTTAACAGAAAAGCTATTGCACAGATAACATAAAATATCACTTTGGTATGAATTTAGCCCTGAAAGAGTGATGTGGGCCTGGGCTGGAAGAGTACAGGACCTTATAGGGTACCTTCTTGAGAGCTAAACTCAAAAGGTTAATTTATCTTCCTGCCCTTGTTTATCCTTTGCTCTGATTTTAGTATTTATCTCTTATAACTTGTTATATTATGTGTTTTGTAAGGTACCTGCTCAAAACCCTTTTGGAAAAAAATGAGGGTATAAATAATCAAATTTTAATGAAACTGTATAATCTGCTGGGCTTTCTTGAGCACACACTGGGTAATTATGGGGATGATGAAACAAAGGAACAGTAAAAATATCCCAATGTGTTGCTTAGAACATCGACTTGTTAACCACTTAAAATGCATAAATCATGGGGTGCCTGAGTGGCTCCGTCGCTTAAGCATCTAGCTCTTCATTTCAGCTCAGGTCATGATCTCAGGTTCCTGGGATGGAGCCCTGTGTTGGGCTCCAAGCTCAGCAGGGAGTCTGCTTAAGATTCTTTCTCCTTCTGCCCCTCCACCCACTCACGTGCACACACACACTCTCTCTCTCCAATAAATAAATAAATCTTTAAAAAATGCATAAATTATATACAGATAAATAAGGCTTACCCTAACATTTGGGGGCAATTTTGAAACATAAAACGCTAAAAGTAGAATTAAATATTTATTAACATACTACACTAGTCTGATTATTTTGTATGTATGATGTATGTTCTGTTGTTAATACCATCCCCATTTTCCACATGAGGAAACAGGATCAGAGTGGCTAAGCATCTTGCCTAAAGACATCCCAGTGAAAAGCAGCAGCCAGGATTCGAAGCCAGGCAGGCTAGCTATGGAGTCTATTATACTATAATGTAGCATTAGTTCTCGAGACAACAGAAAACAGGTGTGTGATAGGTCTGTGATTACCAATCCTAAAGGCTCAGCAGCAGCATCTTAGGAAGGGGATGTGGGAGGTTAAAAACACATTCTGACATATGGGCCCCACTCGAAAATCATGTATATTCTCTAAAAACCCTGCAGGTGATTCTCTTCTTGCCCCCTGGGTTAAGAACTATTGAAACAGATGAACCATCAACTTCACTTTACAAACTGAAGAGCAACTAAGACTTTGAAAAGATATTCTATATTCTGAACAGGCTCACTCAAATCTGTGGAATATAGGAATGCTACGATGAGGGCAGTGTCATCATGATAAAACAGGAGAATATTCATGACCCAAAGAAACCAAGCCATATCCAGACTCTCAGCTGTTTTTCTTCTTTCAACAAAGACAGCATTTATAGCCATAGGAAGTAGTTACCTATTTCCAAGAGAATACAGAGATAGAAGTCTTGAGTGAGCAAGGGCAGATGGAGGGTACCTCCTTACAGCCTGTGTCGGTTACACTTCCCATGAAAAGAAAAGGGAAGAGGTACCATTATAACAAAAGCCACCCACTCAGCTAAAGATAGAACCACATACTCATTTTCACTACATGAACAAGAATGTCCTTTTTAACTTATATCTTATGGTTAAAACAAGGCAAAATATCTTCCACAACTTTAATTTGTGATAAACAATCATAGAGATCGAAGGTTAATTTACTGTGCTCAAAAACAAGACTTTATTTGGAGGAGAGAAAACAAGAGGAAAGGAGCAAGAAAGGGATGCAATGAGAGAGGCTTGGTAAAGCATGACCATGAAATGAATTAAAATTAACATGTACTTTTCTTGAGAGGTGTTGAGTCCACATAGAGACATGTGACGCCGTGCCTTTTAATGTCAACCCTCCCAGCCTTTTCAGTTGTTTTAGTTCCTAGAGTTTCCCAGATGCATGAAGGATTTAACAAATTATAAAGACCACATCTGTGAATTATTTGCTGGACTCTTCACTGTATGTTTCATTCACATCAACACTGCTAGATACAGTTGTGTTAGGTACCAAGTTCCTAAAAAAAAAAAAAAAAAAAAGTTTGTCCTTTTCCAAATAACAGCTTAATTGCTTCAGACTCTTTATGCCATGATGGGGGTATAATAGAATATGTCCTCCAAACCTGTCCATGCTTACTCTAGCGCTAATATCAAACTGATTTGCTAATGAGGTGACTTAATAAATTAGTAGTTATAGTTTTCCACTTATATTTCACTACAAGCTTCTTAACTTTAGGGAATAAACTGCTGTTCATACCAGAAACTCACTCTTTTACCTAATTTTTATATTGACAGCCATGTAGTAAATAGTCCTTAGCTCTTAGGTGACTTATTTTTTTTTTTTCTATCTCTTTGGGCTTTGCATTTTATGGAGCTGTTTTACAATTAGAAACTATAAAATAATGCCTCAAGAATTGGGAGAACTCACCCCACATAAATTTGAATTAGCAGAAGATACATTGTTCTATATAATCCTCTAGGGACTTTCATTTGTGAGGTATTATACTAGTTGTTTGATGCTAAGGAATAAATCTGCCAAACAATATAGAAAATGATAACAACAAAAGAAGGAATAATAATAATCTGGAATTACAATAATTTGGACAAGGTGTAGGTGGACATTTTCCCCAATATGACACAAGTAGTTCAAAAAAAGTAGGCTAAACAAGTTAATACTCTGCATAAGATTACAGAGCAAATAGTATTTAAAATAAACATTTTCTGGCATTTTTTAATTTTTGAGAGAAAGAGAGAGAGTATGCATGTGTGCGCCCACAAGCAGGAGGGGGTGATGCCAGAGAGGAGCAGAGGGGAATCTCAAGCAGGTTCCATGCTCAGGGAGGAGTCCGATCTGGGGTTTGATCCCACAACCCTGAAAGCATGGTCTGAGCTGAAATCTAGAGTCGGATGCTCAACAGACTGAGCTAGCCAAGCATCTCAAATATTTTCTGGCATTTTAAAAGCAGGGTATGCTGCCTTCAGGGAATTGAAGGGTGTATCTGAGAAGAGTCAAGCGCAGAAGTTACCAGGGCTCATCTTTCTCCCTTAAACCACACTCTGCAGTGTCTGAGTTTGCCAGGCAGACCTGGGGGTCTCTATGGGGTTGGCAGGTATATGTGGAGTCAGCTTTGCAGAGAGCCCCATGGTCTTGATTTTGAGGCACAGTTACAGAACACTACCATTCTAACTTCATTCCCAGCTGGGTTTGTAATCCAGCATTACCAGCCATTAATACATTGACTCTGATTTTTTTTTCTTTTCTTTTCTTTTTTCCAGTATTTGTGTCCACCTTCTACCACTTAGAACTCAGAGAAGAGAAGGAATGATTCATTGACTCCTAACTTTCAATGGCCACCTTAGGCAAAATATTTTGCTTCCCCACATTTTTCAGATATAAAATGAGGAGATTGCTCAATACTAATGTTCTCTCCAGCTATTTCATTTACAACTTTCCTAGGTAACATGTTTTTTAAGCCAGATTCAACTGGTTATAATCAAAAGTAGCCAATTGTGCATTGTTTTTAAAAACTATAATTATATCCATGTGTTCAACTGAAATTTGTCCAAATTTGTGAGAATTTAAAATTGGGATTAGAAATACAAAATGACTTCTCTTTTATATATTCCTCTCTTTACCTTTAAGATAGATAGTAGATCAAATATTTTCTTTCCATTAAAGGATTTTACTAACAATATCATCATTTTCTTATCATCTTTCGGTATAGAGTTCATCTGAAATATTCAAAAGGGAAAAAAAGTCTATATGAAAAGATGTGTAGATCTAATCTGTATTTGTAAAATAAAAATCCCACAGCCTATCATGTCCAAAACTGGATTGCTGTGAACTGAAGATTCAAATAAAATTGCACACACACCCCAAAATAATCCAATTAAAAATGGGCAGAAGACATAACCTCACACTTTTCCAAAGAAGATGCAGATGGCCAATAGATACATGAAAAGATGCTCAACATCACTCATTATCAGGGAAATTAGGAATCAAAACCATAATGAGACATCACCTCACACCTGTCAGAATGGCTGAAATTAACAACACAAGAAACAAGTGCTTGTGAGGATGTAGAGAAAAGAGAAACCTCTTGCACTGTGGGTATGAATGCAAACTGGTGCAGCCACTCTGGAAGACACTATGTAGGTTCTTCAACAAGTCAAAAATAGAACTACCCTATGATCCAGTAATCACACTACTAGGTGTTTATCCAAAAAAACCACAAAAATGCTAATTTAAAGGGATGCATACACTCTGATGTTTATAGCAGCATTATCTACAATAGCCAAATTATGGAAGCAGCCCAAGTGTTCAGCGACAGATGAATGGATAAAGAAGATGTGGGGTGTGTGTGCGCGCGTGTGTGTGTATATATATATATATACACACACACATAACTCAGTGCTTATCATGATAAGTGTATATATTTTATTTATATATAAGCTATCCTGCATATGGACTATCCTATATATATATATTTTATATAATAGGATATGTATGAATATTACTCAGCCATTAAAAAGAATAAAATCTTACCATTTGAAATGACTTGGATGGAGCTAGAGAGTATTATGCTAAGCAAAATAAGTCAGTCAGAGAAAGACAAATACCATATGACTTCACTCATATATGGAATTTAAGAAACAAAGAAAATGAACAAAGGAAAAAAAAGAAAGAGAAAAACAAACCAAGAACCAGACTCAACTACAGAGAACAAACACACTGATGGTTACCAGAACGGAGCGGGAGAGGAGATGAGTGAAGTAAGTGAAAGGGATTAGGAGTATACTTATCAAGATGAGCACTGAGTGATCTGACCACTGAGAAATATGTAGAATTGTTGAATCTCCATAATTTACACCTGAAACTAATGTAACACTGCATGTTAACCATACTGGAATTAAAATTAAAAACTTAATGAAAAAACAACAACAATAACAAAAAACTCAAATAAAATAGCAAAGTATTCTAACAACATATTTTGGCCTAAAAAGAAAGAGGATATAGAAGAGAAAATAGTTCATTTTCTGAACATCTAGATGTATTAAATATTATGTCAGAGACTTTATACATCCATGTAATTGAATTTCCTTTCAACAGCTTTGTGATGTAGGCTTTTTATACTCCAATTTTTATAGAGAAGTCGGTTAAGTGGGGAGGCTGAATGCATGATCAAGCATACAGTGTTAGTAAGATCTAGGGTTTGAATTCCTACCTGATGACCTTGGAACCCACATCTTTTCTACCACTGCCACCATGTGCTCTGTGGGCTGCGGTGGGTGATGGTGGTGGACAGTGTGTGAAGCAGCCCCCAGCACACCATGGTGATACAGTGGTTTTCCCCTTCTGACAGGATAAACTTCCTCTATACTCTCATCTTCTTCTTCTTCTTCTTTTTTAAGATTTTATTTATTTATTTGACAGAGAGAGATCTCACAAGTAGGCAGAGAGGCAGAGAGAGAGGGGGAACAGGCTCCCAGCTGAGCAGAGAGCCTGATGTGGGGCTCAATCCCAGGACCCTGAGATCATGACCCAAGGTGAAGGCAGAGGTCTAACCCACTGAGCCACCCACACGCCCTATACTCTCGTCTTCTGTGCTCTTTTTTAAAGAGCATCTATTTTGTCATAAGCCTCACATCCTCAGGGGAAAAAATGTCCCATCATTCTTAGAGGGCTGCTGTTTCCTTCAATGTTAGAAGGGATGAAGTCACACATCAGGCCATGGCAGCTGCACTTTGTTTAATGTTTGATAGTACTTTTGTCTTAAGATCAAATGGAATTATTACCAGAACCCTACTGAAATATAAAAGGCAAATGGAAAAGTGACAAAAAGCAGGGTTGGGTCAGAACTCCAAAAAAGATAATAATGCAGAATTAATTTGATGTAAAAAAAGCAAAACCTGTGGACAAAATAGCAGTAATAAAGATGTATGTTACAAGTGTTGTGAAATTTGTTTAAAAAACAGATTTCAGGGGCGCCTGGGTGGCTCAGTGGTTAAAGCCTCTGCCTTCGGCTCAGGTCATGATCTCAGGGTCTTGGGATCGAGTCCCGCATCGGGCTCTCTGCTCTGCAGGGAGCCTGCCTCCTCCTGTCTCTCTCTGCCTGCCTCTCTGCCTACTTGTGATCTGTCTGTCAAATAAATTAAAAAAAAAATTTTTAAAAATCAGATTTCAGTTACGCAAGGTGAAGGAGTGAAATTAGGAAAAAAATTTCTTCTTTGCTATAGAGGGAGAAAAAACTAGTAACAGACAACATTAACAACACAGATTCTAAATAATTTTACTCCAAACATTTTACTTCTTACTGAAAAAATAGCACATGCATATTAAGGTGTATTCATTAGCCCGCATATACATAAATATACATCTCAGTGCATTTTCATAAAGTGAACACACACAGGTAACCAGCACCCAGGTCAAGAAAGAGTACATTTCCAGGACTCTGGAAGTCATCCTCATGCCCCTGCCAGTTGCTTATCCCTCCACTCAAAAGTGTCTATCCTGACTTCTCACACTAGATATCAGATCTTCTTGTTTTTGACCTTGATCTAAACAGAACCATGCAATGTGTTCTTCCTTGTGTCTGACTTCTTTTGCGGGACATTGTGTTTATGAGAGCTCACCCGCATTGTTGTGAATAGCAATTGTTTATTGCTGTTCCCTGCTGACCAGTATGCCGTTGAATGAATAAAGCACAATTTATTTATCCATTTTATGTTTATAAATATTTGAAGTGTTCCCAGTTTTGACTATTATGATGCTTAGAAATATGCATATTCATAAATATGATTTTCTCTTGGCCATATATCTGTTACATATATACTTAGGAGTGGGATTCCTTACTCGGCTGTGCATTTGCTCAGTTTTCATATTTATTGCCAAAAGGTGGTCTGAAGTTGCTGTACTAATTAACATTCCCGCTAACAGTGTATAAGAGTTCCAGTTGCTCTAAGCATTCCTTGAGTTTGTATTATCTTTTTCATTTTAGATTTTCTACAGAGTGTGGAGTGGTATCTTTTTGTGCTTTTAATTGTATTTCCTGGCAACAAATGCGATTGAGAACATTTTCATGTTACTGACAATTTGGATGTGCTTTTGGGTGAAGTACCCTTGTAAGTCTCTTGCAACCTTCTCTAATAGGCTTTCTATTTTTTTTTCTTATGATTTATTGGAATGTTTTTTTAAGTGTATTCTGATTCTGAGTCCTCTTTTGGTTTATATATTGTAAATATCTTCTATTCTGTGGCTTGCCTTTTTACTTCCTTAATATATTTTTAACAACAGAAGTGTTAAAACAGTATGATTTAACAATATGTCCCCTTATAGTTAATGTTTTCTGTATCCTACTTAAGAAGACTTGCCCTCCTCCAAGTTCATGAAGACATTCTCCTGGGTTACCTATAATTTTACTGTTTCATGTTTCACATTTAGATTTCAACATCACTTCGAATTGATTCCTGTGCATGGTAGGAGTTTCCTTTGTCTTTTTGAAAAAAATAACAATTATGTCAATTATCCAGGACAAGAGATAGAAGGAAATGGCACTAAAATGAGAACATCTATTTTGTTGCAAAGCAGTCTTAAAATCCAATATATGTCCGGATTACTTGGGTTTGAAGATGGGATCCTTATTTACAAAACAGATAGGCAACTGTCATTGTAGGGTCAGCGACTTTCCTCTGAAAGGATAAAAGAAAGAAATAGAGTGACATTTTTAGATGCTAGACAGTACAAAACCCCCAGTCATATATTGAGGCAAGGGAGTAGGCAACTTTCTATTCAGAATAGTTCTGTAGCTTCAGCAGGAGCTTTGGAGACAAAAAGAACTGGACTGACTTCTCAGGGCTGCCCCGTACCAGCTGTTACTGCTGCCGTTGCTTAATTCACTGTGCATGTAAAGGGGGGAGGCAATTAGATACCATACATGTCTGTTCATCGTTGTGTCTCCAATACTTACGACAGCTTACATCACATAGTAGGAACTTCATACTGCCTTCCCATCTGCCTTACACTATCATTATTAGTTATTTACACTCTAATTGGAATAAACTTAGAGGCTTCACTGCGGAGGAGAAAGCAAGAGATCATGAGGTAACTTGGGAAACAAGAGACTGTCTACCTTCCCAACGTTGTCAAAGCAAAATTAGAAGAGACAGCTTAATGCTGACACCCAAGAAGAAAGTAGATCATCGTTTTGAAATGTCCTTGAAGGGCCAAAAATAGAGTAACCAACATGCCTTTGTAAGCCCAAATAGTGCTTAGAAAGACCAATTTAATTTCCTGATATATGACAAAGCAATATTGATAAAGGGAAAACTTCACATTTAATTTCTTCAATCATCAGTAAGGCCTTTCATTTCATCTAACCAAACATTCCTGGGAATATACTACATTCTTGCTCCTCAGGTCCAGCACTTGGCCCTGGACCAGCAGCAGTATCACCTAGGAACTGTTAGAAACAGACCTGGACCCTTCCCCAGACCTACAGAGTCAGAACCTGCATTTGTGCAAAATCTCCAGGGAATCCTCATGCACTTTAATTTTAAGAAGCACTGGAACAGATAGTTCAAGTACCTACTAATCTGACAACCCACATTCAAAAAATAAATTTAGGAATGGAAGGAAGGATAGAATGGTTAGGGGTGGGGGAGTCCAACTGAAGAAATGGCAACCATCCCATATAAGGTTCAGTTCCTTTGCTAAGGTCATTCTGACTGCATGTCTTGGGAACTTGGCACTGCGTGATCTTGACAAGGGTTATTTATCTTTCCACATATCCCAGTTTTTGTCTATTTTCTCCTCAGTCTCAAACAAAAATCATGAAGATTAGATCCTTTTACTTTTGATTTCTATCTTAATTCAAAGAGGACCGCAGACAAACCGAAGGAAGAGCGAAAGGAAGGAGACAACGTGTCTAAAGGAAATTGCAGCTGACATGACTGTCTTATCTCTCACTCTGCCACTAATTCAGCCAAAATCCATGCTCCTTCTCAACTTCTGACTTACAAGACAAAACTCTCTATCTATACTTTCTGTGTCCTCCCTTTGAAGAGAAAAATCAGCATGAATGGATTGGGCTGCAGAGTCTCTAAAAAGTATTTTTTGTCAGTTCGTTTGTGGAAATAAACTCTGATGAGTTAAATAAATGGAATAGGTGGCCCCAATCATAGTAGTGGTCTGTTGACCTCAACAGTTGGGTTATTGCTAGACGGCTAAGTTCATTCTGTTAAATGGATATCCCAAAGACTGACTGTATATAATCAACTATCTTTGTTACAAGATGATTATGAAATAATCATAAGAGTAGCAATCACTAATAGGTATTGTTTGATTAATATATACCAGGCACTGTGCTTAGTATCGTCCATATATCCCTGCATTTACATTTCTCAATAATATAATTAGATGTGTTAGGTCGCCCTTATATCAGTATTCATTTTTTGAGTTCAAATATTAAGAGAAAGTAAAAGTCACTGTAACACAAAATATTCACTAGTAAATTGACCACTTACAGAATGAATTGCGCACAAACATCCCTTCCATTTAATTTCGGCATCCCAGTACAAGAGCCAAAGTTTTTGTCCTTCAGTTTCTTGTTAATTGAGTCAAACATCCAGAAACACAGTAAAAACCAACAACAAATCATACTTGTAGATTTTGGGAAAGATGTGTATTTCATAAGTTGATAAAAAAATATGTTGGAGCACTATTCAAATCACAAGCAAAGACGTGAACAAATGAGGACTTGGCAGAATTTAGAGCAGCTAACAACTGAAAAAGAAAATCAGCAAACTGTTGGCAGGTTATGTTTTTCAAAAAAGAGGAATTTAAATATCAAAAAATCTTGATCCCACTTTAAAAGCCAAGTCTGAAGTGAAGATTGTCTATCATGCTATCGTATAACTTTACCCCTCCAAAATTATGCCAAAAATTAATACCTGCTTCATTCTGTCTTTATGCTAAAAATAGCTTATCTTTGCAATGTTTAACAATGAATTAAAATAAATTCATTATTAGATAGTTTGGCGTGAATGTTTAAAGATGAACTCACAAACTTCTTATAATTTGCTATAAAATTTATGGTATTTGAAGCTTATTCATTTTAAATGGGTTTTTCTTCCAGTATGAGTTCTGCACGGGTAAGGAGGCTCTCCTATTTTATTATTACCCATTTTATATATAGGAAAACTGAGGCTTTACATGGATCTGTAACTTGACCAATAACACAGTCAGGCATCTAGTCTGCAACATCCAGTCTCCGTTCTACAGTGCATTGCTACTAAAATTAAGATTCTAAAATCATTCTAATAAGAAGAATTTGACCAATGAAATCAACAAAATGGAAGAGAGGAACGTTAAATCCTTGACTTTTAAAGTTGTTGAAAGCAATATGATGATATGATATAGAATAGCACCTACTAGTTTAGAAGCCAATAAGAATTCATTATTTGGGGGTCAAAATGCTTCTTTGTCCTTAGATAAAATGGATACAATTGGCAATAAAAGAAAAACAATTCTAAAAAAGATGGATGGATCACTTAGTTCAAAGCAAATTTGAAAAATTTTAAAACATCTGAAACCATAAAACCATGTTGTCCAAGCCCAATGCTACACTCTGTTCAAGTTTATACACTGTGGGTATATGATAAATTACACATTCAGATTGAAACAAATGCTGCATAACTGGAAACTCTTCATACACTTTCCATTTACAGACATCCCTGTAAGTCCCAGACTTTGCAGGTGTACATGCTAATTATAGCAGTGGTAAATTTCCTCACCATGTAGACTTCATGATAAATGGGATATGTTTCTGAGCTTCAGCTTCTTTTAATTCTGGTTTCTAAAACACATGGCTTTGCTCATTCCTGCTCTTTAATTTGCCTCAAATTTTTAGTTGGATAAGCATTATATTCTTGGGGGACGGGGAGAGAGGGCACTTTTTTTTATCGTCCATCTTCAGAATTCCCAGTGGCATAAATTAAGTGTAATTTTATTAGAGGTACAAACAATAAGAACAAAAAATTTTACTGGTGAGAAAGATATACTTGAAGAGAAAAGTTAGATGCTTACCAATATCAGCCTTAAGAATCAATGAAAAATATTAATCCCCTTCTTCGGAAAAGTCAGTGTAACAAAGAAATTAAAAACAAAACAAAATGTTTTTTTTTAAGATTTTATTTATTTATTTGAAGAGAGAGAGAGATCCTAAGTAGGCAGAGAGGCAGGCAGTGAGAGGGGCGGGAAAGCAGGCTCCCTGCTAAGCAGAGAGCCGGATTTGGGGCTCAATCCCGGGATCCTGACACCATGACCTGAGCTGAATGCAGAGGCTTAACCCACTGAGCCACCCAGGTGTCCCTCAAAATAAAATATTTTATATTCAAAATGAATTAGTAGGTAAAAATGAGACATAATCACTCATCATTGATGAGACATATTTAAGGTAGTATAACTTTCAAACATTTATCAGTTACAAATTATTCCACATGATTTGCTTTCCTTCTTTTTAAAAATCACTGTATAGTAAGACAGAAATAGGTAAAAATACACTGTACAGACAGAAATATGGATGCTTATTAATTTTGACTTCTGCTTCAAGATAAAATAAATGTGCATAATTGGTAAGGTGAATTATATAGTGGTCAAGTGTAGTTGTGCCTATTTGTGAAGGTGAATGATACTATTTAAGCTGAATTTTCAGCTACGCACTCACATGAGAGTGAAGTTAAAATATTTGATCTGAGCTATTTAAGGTAAGATTATATGGAATGGGTCAATTAGGTTATACACAGCTACATAAATACACAGAATCTTAAGGAAAAGTCAGAGAAATCTTTTTAGTGATAATAATAATGAAAATCACAGGCACCCTACTGAGGATCCACGGTGAATAAATTGTGACTGAATGAAGAAAACATTTAATCAATAATTAACCTAAAGTCTCCGAGCAAAAGTGAGAAATACTTAAGGTGCATGAACACAAGATCATTGGATGAATGTTCTTCTGAGCCTGGAAAAAACAGAGCAACAACCCTATGAGAATATATTTGGGACATGTCAACAGAAGTCTCTCAAAAGCTCTAACGCTGCAGAAAATGTCCTGTATCATCTGGCCATATCTTATCAGCTTGGGAATCCATCTGAGCAAATCATTGTCACTATTTTTTTGCAAAAGCTGGAATAGTCCTTTCTTCAACTAGAGACTGGAGTGCTGGCCACAATCACAGTCACCTCATTCGTAAGACTCAGCCAAAGGAATGTGTCTGTAAAGGTACAAACAGCCACTATAACAAATGTCACTCCATACTACTGCATGTTCAAACAAATTACCCAACTTCTAGAACGCACTATCTATGCTGAATATCCATCCCCATGTTGTGCAGCAGAAAGGAATTTATAATTTGTGTGTTTATAAAAATTTCAAATAATACTAATCTGGGTAGGTTAAATGCATTCAAAAACAAAGTAATTACTAGTTATCAGAAAAGAATAAAGAAAAATAAGAAAAAAAAGTCTAAAGTCACAAGGGAGACAAATAAATGTGTTATCTTTTTTCCCTAGTCTTAAACTGACATATAATGTTTAAATGTAGGATAGATGGGAGCTAGAAAGTATTTTTCCCTCAAAATCAACATGAGTCAAATCTTTTTTTTTTTTAAAGATTTTATTTATTTATTTGACAGAGAGATCACAAGTAGACAGAGAGGCAGGCAGAGAGAGAGAGAGAGAGAGGGAAGCAGGCTCCCTGCTGAGCAGAGAGCCCGATGTGGGACTCGATCCCAGGACCCTGAGATCATGACCTGAGCCGAAGGCAGCGGCTTAACCCACTGAGCCACCCAGGCGCCCCGACATGAGTCAAATCTTAACAGCATTCGGAGGTCTTATAGTGAGTGCCCCCCCACAAAAAAGGGAGGGGGGAAGCAGGAGAATCTTGGAAGTATTTTAGGAATAATAAGAAATAATTTAACATATGCCGAGTCCTATGAAATATTTTAGATAAGAAAAAAGAATAGCTCCATCCTCTGAGAACCCTACCTCCCATCTATTTCAGAGTAATATAAAGTGAAATATTTGCTTATAAGGTTTTTTTTTTTTGAAAGATTTTGTTTATTTAAGTAGGCAGAGAGGCAGGCAGAGAGAGGTGGGGGAAGCCAGGCTCCCCACTGAGCAGAGAGCCCAATGCGGGGCTTGAACCCAGGATTCTGAGATCATGACCTGAGCTGAAGGCAGAGGCTTAACCCACTGAGCAACCCAGGTGCACCATTATAGGTTTTAAATAGAATGGAAATTTTTATAATCCTTTTATGGGAGGATGATAGCAAACCCTGTATAACTGCAATGACATACCAGTTCATACCCACCAAGAGGACTGTAATCAAAGAGATGAACAATGGCAAATGTTGGCAAGGATGTAGAGAAATTGAAACTCTTATACATAGCTCATGGGAACATGAAATAGTGCAGTCACTTTGAGACAGTTGAGCAGTTCCTCAAAGAACATAGAATTTTATGACCCAGTAATTCCATCCCTAACATTTACCCAAGAGAATTGAAAACATATGTCCACCTCCACAAAAATTTGTACATGAATGTTCACTGAAGCATTATTCATAATAGCCAAAAAAATGGAAATCTTTTTGAAATATCCATCAATTGAAAATGGATAAACAAAATATGGTATATCTATACAATGGAATATCATTCAGTCATAAAGAATAATAAAACATTCTACAAGATGGATGAAACTTTAAAATATGATGCTAGGGACGCCTGGGTGGCTCAGTTGGTTAAGCAGCTGCCTTCGGCTCAGGTCATGATCCCAGCGTCCTGGGATCGAGTCCCGCATCGGGCTCCTTGCTCAGCAGGAGCCTGCTTCTCCCTCTGCCTCTGCCTGCCATTCTGTCTGCCTGTGCTCGCTCGCTCTCCCTCTCTCTCTGACAAATAAATAAAAAAAAAAAAAATACGATGCTACATGAAAAAAGCCAGACGTAAGAAGCCACATATTACATAATTCCACTTACACTAAATGTCCAGAATAAGCAAACCACTAGAGGTGGAAAACAGATTAATTGATCTGGAGAGAGGGTGGGGATGAGGAATAACTGCTAAAGGGGGTCAGAATTTTTTTGGAGATACTGAAAATGGAATTGGAAATGTCCTGGAGTCAGACAGTAGTGATGGATATACAACTTTGTAAATATATTAAAAACCACTGAATTGTACACTTTAAAGGGTGAATTTTATGATGTGGGTTATAGTTCAATATTTAAAAAATAAGTGTATAAGTGAGAAACTCATATTAGGAAAATAGTTCTGTTTTAGAAAAAAGAAATTTTGTCTTATAATCTAAACTTCTGCAGTTTAAAAGTATTCATTATATGATAGTGCATATCAACTGTTCCCTGTTCTTTACAAAAGATGAAATAAAAATTAAAAAATTGAAATTATAGGATTAATAATACATGGCCTCTACCTGCATAGTTTTCCCTGTACATTGAAGTAGACAGACAAACAGGTAAATAATTATACTATATGAAATACATAGAAAAAAAAAGATGTATATACAAGGTATAATAACACAGAGGAGAGATGACCTAATTATGGGGAGTGTCAGGGCTTAAGGGCCTTCAAAGACATTATAAGTTGATCTGTTATTTATTTATTTATTTATTCATTTATTCATTTATTTATTTATTTGAGAGAGAGCACGTGAGCAAAGGGGAGGACTAAAAGA
Source organism: Lutra lutra (assembly GCF_902655055.1). Taxonomy (NCBI): domain Eukaryota; kingdom Metazoa; phylum Chordata; class Mammalia; order Carnivora; family Mustelidae; genus Lutra; species Lutra lutra. Next base: position 118,720,355 of record NC_062279.1, on the reverse strand, counting down.
AGGGGGAGAGAAAGAGGGAAAGAATCCCAAGCAGACTCCACACTGAGCATAAGCCCCATGTGGGGCTCGATGTGGGGCTCAATTTCATGACCCTGAGATCATGACTTGAGCAGAAACCAAGAGTCTGATGCTAACTGACTGTCCCATTCAGGCACCCCAAGCTGATCTGAGTCTAGATGGAAGATACATATTCAACAGATACAGAGGGTGTGGAAACGTATTCAGAGACAAAAGGTCAGAAAAACCATGTCCACCTCATAGACCTACAAGTCATTCTTTTTGGGCCAGAAATGTCAAGTCTTTGACATTAAGAAGAGCTGATGAAGTTCACATGTTTTATTCTTACAAGGAATCATACCGCGAGCTTTTCTGTAGGAAATGGAGAACCATCATAGATGTTATTTCGGAGCAGTGAAATATTCAGATTTCAATCAGGTAAATGATGCTGGCAGCAAAGTGGACAAGAGATGGAGGAATACAAGAATGGAAATGGAGAGATCCTTACAGGAAAAATGCTTGTGGCATGGCAAGTGATGAAGCACTATTAGTAGGAATGGAGATAAGCAGACCATTACAGAGATACTTAGAAAGGCCCGGTAAGCTAAAAGAAGAGGAAGAATTGAGAATGATTCATGTCTGGCTTAGACAGGAAGGGCTTCAGCATTTGTATTGTTTGCTTTCCTAACACAATTGCATTTAAATTGTATTTTTGAATTTGAAGTGTCTGTTCTAGGTTTAGATATCTAGTGCGTAGAATTTTGAGTTTGCAGCTTTGGGGAGAAAGTATTTGGAGGTAGTGGGTATATGAATCGGGAGGAGGGTCCTTAGCACATATCTGAAGTATTGGGAACAGATAAAGTTGAATAAGCAGAAATGATAGAAAAAAAAAAAAAAAGAAAAAGAAGAAGGCAAAGACCAGAAACCATTAGAAGCCTAGATTATGGATAAGCCAGAATACGGTCTGGCACATATTGCTCAATAAGTATTTGTCAGATGAATGGACAAATGACCTTCATGTTTGATCCCAAGAATGAGGGGATAAACATGGAATCATGGAAAGAGGGATGCCATTTTCCAGTTTTATGTCACAGTTAGAAATAAAGTCAGTCTTGTTCTGCATTGATGGGCATAAAATTTTGAAAGTTTTCAGCTCAAAAAAGAAATTACTGAAAACATGAATAAGAATAAAATGGGGGCTGAAGACTGATCCTTGTTGGGAAGAGAAGGAAAATCCATCAACTAAGAGAGATAAGCAAGCAGCCAGTGAGTTGGGGTGAAGGGAGATCAGACAGTTGCCTTAGAAACACAGTGAAGAACATGGAGAAGGGATCGTCACCTGTGCCAAATGCTGCTGATAAGCCAAGTTGAATGAGACTAAGAATTTTATACTGGTTATACCATAGAGGTCATTTGTGACCCTAACAAGCACTCTTTTCTGGAATGGATATGGAATAAAGCATAACTGCAATGGGTTCAAGAGACAGTGGTGTGGAGGAGAAAAAGAAGTGGGTTTGGGTGAAAGATCCAAGTAAAGAAGGAGAAAATGAAGAAAACCGCATCAGTGTGGAGCACCACAAAGGGAGCAGAGAAATTAACGGAACTATAGTGGGATGTGGAGTCAAAAGAGGGCTTTTTTTTAAATAAAAATAAGGTAAAAGATATTACAACATGCTTTTATGCTGATGTGAATAATTTACTGCAGAAGAAAGGATGATGCAGAAGAGAGAAAGGGTCCACAGAACCTCATGGAAGTGAAGGAGGAACTGTATTTGACACAGAAATGAAAGGATAGGAGCCGAGTTCCTGCAGGAAGAGCAGAGGATCTGGGTCCAGATGTAGGAACATTGATAGATTGGTGGAATTTAATTTAATTTAATTTTGCAGATAAGAAAAAAGAGTAATAAATGACTTCCCAAGAACCAGGAAGCTAGCATAGCTAATTTAATTTCTGTCTAAACTTAATGTGACATACATTAAATGTTAGTCTAAATAGCATCATTACTTTAAAGTAATACTGTTATTTTTGTCAAGTAATTTGTCTCTTAGGAACTGTAAGAATAAAATGGTATAAGAGTTCGGATACAGGAGGTCGTTGGTTTTTACGTACCAAATAATATGAAAGCAATTACATTGGAATCTATGTAAAAGAAATTTTAACACAACCGGAAGATTTCTAGGGTCACTTGACTAGCTTAACATTAAACAGGAAGCCATCAATAGCAATATTTACTTTAGGAATACATATCCAAATCAAACAAGCTCAGAGGGGTACATTTCCTTGCAAAATAAACAGAAAATGAATGGCCTAATAGCTGTCCTCCCAGTAACGGTATACTTGCAGAGAACACTTTTGAGGAATTACAATTTATTTTACTTAGGGGGCATTCAAAAATCCTTTATCACTGAATACATGAATAGATGAATAAACCTTGAAGAAACAGTGAGGAGCTTTCTAGAGCCTATGAATAGTTGAATTATTCTTCTATTCATGACTTATATCCCCTTCTAGAACAGTGCCAGTTTGGGAACTAAAGCAACTACAAAACAAAGCAAAAATAGTTTTATAAACTCTAAATCCGTAAGTTTTTATTGAAAGAAATACTATAAGGGATATACTTACTTACAAAAGTCAGGCTTTTATTGGATATTGGAAAGAGGCTTGAGCAGACAAGGTGAGAAAGTGTTCCAAAGGCATTAGGAAATATTATTTTATAAATGTAATACTCAGTGAATGTTTGAGATGATAACCCTGATCACTATCTCTGTTTTGCAACTTGTTTTGCAACTAGATTTTTTTATATAGTTAGTGATTAGGTTTTCCTTACTGTAAATAAAGCAATTGGGATACAAAGCAAATGTCTCAACTATTTGTTCATTTTCCAGTTGGAAGGTAGTTATTATATGATCAATTGGGGACAATACTGTGATTATATGCAAACACATTTTGAGCAACAAAGCAGATATCCTGCTACTTATTCAATTAAAAAAAATAGAATTACTGTTTTTTGCATAATACATAAATACAAAGCAAATGCAAAATACAAAGAAGAAATCTCTCTGAGACTCCAAACGTCAATCCTCTAGCTTACATAAGAGTTGGGTTTGTTTTAACCCCTTTACTCCAAATAAATGTGCCATAAATACTAGTTGGGAAGGAAAACAAGCAAACTTAAAAAATAATCTTTCTTTACAAGATAAGAAATGCCATTTTTTTAAGTTTATAATTTGATTATTGGCCAAAATAATCACTTAACAAATAAAACCATTTAAGATTTTAAAGTAAATTTGGGCCTTATTTTATACTCAAGAGCATATTTATTCAAGTCACAAGCATACTTTTGAAATCTGAGTGTAACTAAAATGATAATTCATAAGTTGCTAATTATTCTTTCCTTCTAGTTCTTTAAACCAGATGGACACATTATTTTAATTGTTTGAGGTAGTCTCAATTTTAAACCCTATATTGATAGTTCTGTGATAATTTAAATTCAGAATGGTTTTTAAAAATCATGTATACTATTATCATCTACTCAAGTGTCAAATGTTCTTAGTGCTTGAAACAAATTGTAATGGCTCTGATTTTAGTGATTTTCTTTAAATGTGCCTAAAAAATAATTTATGGTATTTTCTTAATTAGTTGGATTTTTAAATTCTGTAAGGATTTTTTTTTTAATTCAAATCATTTTGCATGATGTTAAAAATATGCAAGGGTTCTATAGCACTCCATACCTAAATTACATACTCATCTTCACTCTTCACTGTCCTTTGCCAGGTAGATTATTACTTGGGTTTCTTGCTATCACAGGAAACATATAATTTCACAAAACACACAATGTACAGTGTCAGGGAACTAAGACTTGATGACTTCAGATGAATGGGCATATTTGAGTTGGCAAGTTTTTTAACCAATGGGGTCTTTAGGGGGTGTGTATATGGCTCTGTGGACCTCTAAGTATAGACTTCTGGGTTTGCAACAGTCTCATCATATTGATCCCATGAGAAGAACTCTTTTTTACTTCTTTTATTGACTCAAAGCCAGAATGTACTGATAGCAGAACTGTTGATGAGAATAGAATGTTTGATGGTTTATACGTTGGCATACTTTCAGCTGTAAATGATGGAAAACCCAACTAAAACTAGTTAAGCAATCAGAGATTTATGGGCGCAGTTGACTAGAAGAGAAGGTGAAACCTTCCAGGGGACAATCCTGCAGCGCTAGAGGTCTCTTCCCACTCTAAACAGAAGCTTCCTCTTCAGAGTACTAGCACAGTGACCAAAGAATGATGGTAATGTCTAGAGGAGCGTCACTCTGAGAATCTCTGTCATTGTGATGATGGGTCATTCTTTGTTGCCCCTTGAGAACCTCTCCTCATGTTAATTAGATCATAGGTCATCTCTGGCACCCGTGGCTTATTCTAGGGATGGCATTCACCTAAGATGTAACAGAACCACCCTGGAAGGAGTGTAGTGAGCTCAGGTTCTCCTGAGGCCCATGGGAGGTGTGAGGAAGGGGAAGATGCTTGAGTAAGGTCCAGGTACTATTGGAAAGAAGAGAGAAATGAATGCTTATGGGCAGCAGAAATGTCTATTTCAAATGGTGAAGGGTGATCCTATATAAAATATAACCCCTCCAAAAATCAAAACCAAGTAAAAACTCTGAGAGGGCACTACTCTTCCATAGGTAAAGAAGAATGTTTATTTTGTAGTTTTGGAATCATCATCAGGAGACTGTTTTTTTTGTTTTTTTTTTGTTGTTGTTGTTGTTGTTGTTTTCAATGCTGTCTTTCAAATACATGGTGTGTTTTCATCCTTTTCGCCAAAAGGAATTATATACCAGGTTGGTCATTTCATAGCTACTATTTTTTAAATCAGGCTGTAACTTTGGAAATGGTATCAAACGCTTTCTTTGCCTCTCCCATGTGTTACTGTGCATTTCAGACTATGTTTTTGCTAACCTTCATTCAACCAAACTTTAATGAGCCCTTCTCCCAGTTTAAAGCACTGTGCTAGGGCCTCCTTACCCATCCATCATTAGCTATTGGCATATGTATAGTTTAGGGAATTGGTGAAGGAGGTAAAGTTTATGCGGGATATACTGGGCTAGCTTCTGATAAGATTTGTTTGACGTGATTAACTGATACAAAATAAGAGATATGTAAACTGTTGTTATATTACAGCTTATGTTTATGTCTTGCTTTTGTCACTACACTAAATGCATTCAAGCGTCCTACTCAGATTCATCCTTCACTTGCTACTTGGTTTACGAAAGATCTTAATTAACACTTATGGAAGCAATAATATGGTTAGAGATCCAACTATTATTATAACCTGGAAGAAACTCCTGAACCCTATGAACATATTTCCTCGTTTATAAAATAGAAATAAAATCTATGTCACTGAATTGTGGGGAGATTTAAATAAGATAAGCTATGTAAAATCATAATGTGTGCTATAAAGTAGACCATCCATAAAGGTTAAGCAACTTCTGGAAAATGCCCATTGATGGAATCTCCCAATTAAAGAAGCTGATGTTATAGGAAGGTGAGGCATATAAATGCATTTCCTTTAATTTTATAGAATTACAAGATTATTTGTTTGATTTGTTTTTAATGAAGAGCAACAATAAAGAATACAGAAACTGAGGGGGGAAAAAGGAATATAGAAATTGGTGTAGTTTAGTTTCAGATTCCAAACAATACATAAGAAGGAACCTAGAAATTTTTTTCCTCTTTATTTTCCCAACAGAACACAAAGATGTATATCCAGTGTGATCTGCTCCACAAACCTAGAGAATAAAAATTGATGCATATCTCTTATTTCATTCCAATTAATCCAATCAGTAAAAACAAAACTTATTAGTGGAGAGCTCAGTATATCCCTTTAAACTTCACTCACTTCTCCCCAGAGTTTCTTTATCCAGTAAGTTACTAAATAAGGTGTGATTAGGGGGCAGTATGGTCAACAGCATGCTTTGAACATGAAACTCAAAACTTGCCATTCCCATGATCTATCCCAAGTTTCTTCTATTTGCTGCTGGGCCTCCCTGAAACTCAGGTATCAGGACACCCTTTATAATTCTGTTTGGATTCAAGACTGTCCACCTTTTGAAGGGCAAACTGGTAGTTAGGTTAAACTACTTAAGACTGAGACTGCCATGAGCTATAGTAAGTAACATGCCTACCTCAAAAGCTTTGCTGACTTTGTATTTTTATCTTGGCTCACCCCTGAACAACCAAAAGAAAAATGCTTGATGAAGTCTAATCAGAGTACCTAGCCCACTTAAATATTTTAGACAGTCCTGACTCAGAAAATAGTCAACCATAAAACAATGAGAAGCAAAATTTTCCATTATCTAATGTATTTATTCATTTGTAACTTGACTGGAAAGTACCCAGAATATTAGGTTGAACCATATGAAATTGCCAATTTTTCCAATGTTTTAACCTTAAAAATGGCAATTTCATATGGTATACCATAATATAAAGTCTGATAAGGGTGACATTACAAATTACAGTAGCATTCACCTGAAGTCTGGTGACCCCCCCAAAAAAAATACTCTTCACTCCCCACCACCTACCAGCAGTCATATTTTAATGTGTTGGGTATCTTCTGTCCAGGCCCATTCTCTACCTTTCTTACCATCACTCTACTCTGTGGTCCTGGGGAGCTGGCCTTTATGAACTGGTCTGGCCATATGGCATCCACCTGGTTTAGATAAGTAGAAGATCAGAGGGCAGGAGGACAATGAGACAGGAGTATTTATTCACCCTCTTTCTACTCTACCAACTCATCCATGGTTATCTGCATTCCTTCCTAAAGGCCACAGCTCTTGTCAGACAACTTTACAAATAGCTCCCCTCAGGATTCTGGTCCTGGAAGAGACAGTGGTTCTCTGCTGTTGAGTCCTGGGAGAGACAATGGCTCTCTGCTGTTGAGTCCTGTGGTTCTACACCATCCCTTATTTTTTTATTTCTTTAAACACTCTTCACGCTTTTATAATAATTCTTTTACCAGGTTTGAGCTTGACCTCTGCTTTCTTCAGAAAGCCTGGATGAAACAAAAAATCATTTAAGCTAGGTTTTCCAAAATTGTACTTCCCACACATGAAACCATATGTCATTTGGGGGGGGCATTTCCTCTCAGCACCCCTGGAACCAGATGGAGGGTGAACGGTATTCCAGGTTGCAGACTCAGCCAGGCCCACACGGGACTGAAGGAGTCTTCAGATGATTCCAACCCCAGCCTCCATGTCTTCCTCCTGAGATTCCAGATATGGCAGATTAGAGATGCTACTGGACCTTCTCTGAATCCCGGACCCACAGAAACCATAAGACACAACAATTTATTGTTGCTCTAACCCACCACATTTTGAGACAATTTGTTACACAGCAACTCATAACTACTCCACTTGTCCTCTCTAGTGTTTGTGCTCTCAGGAGCTCCCAGTCTGTTTCTCTTTCTCACTCTCCATCATCTCTGATGTCTGTGAGAAGAGGAGGCCCCAGCAATCACTGAGCGCAGTCACACAGAAATGAGTCGCTCCTGGGGCGACTCATTTCTCCTGTTTTCTAAGTCTTTCCTGGCAAGACTTAACAGTGTGAAACAGGGGTAAAGAGCACACACACTACAGCTGAACATTGTGGTTTCTAGTGCTAGTTCAGCCACTTACTAGCTGTGAGTCCTTGGGCCCATTATGTAACTTCAACACCCCCTGGTTTCTTCCTCTGTAAAATGGTGATAATAACACAGAGCTGATAGTGTTATTAGGGTGATTAAATGAGTCATTACTTGTAAAGGTCTTACAAGAGTGTCTGGAGGGGCATGTGGGTGGCTCTTTGGTTAAGTGTCTGCCTTTGGTTCAGGCCATGATCTCAGGGAGCTGGGATGGAGCCCCAAGAAGGGCTCCCTGCTCAGCGGGGAGTCCGTTTCCCCTCCCCCCTGCTCCTGCACGCACGCTCTCTCTCTCAAATACATAAAATCTTAAAAAAAAAAGAAGAAGAAGAAGAAGAAGAAGAGTGCCTGGAATATAGAAAGTGTAATATATAAATGCTTGTTAAAGAAAATAATGCAGTGTGTTAGAGAATAATGGCTTCCCTCACAAACAAAGCAAAAGGGTAAGACTTACTGAATCCAGATAACCTTAAGGATGGCCTTCAAAACTTAGTCTTTTCTAAAGTATTTCATTAAGAGTAGCATGCTACGGGGCGCTTGGGTGGCTCAGTGGGTTAAAGCCTCTGCCTTCGGCTCAGGTCATGATCTCAGGGTCCTGGGATCGAGCTCCGCATCGAGCCTGCTTCCCCCACATCTCTCTCTCTCTCTGCCTGCCTCTCTGCCTACTTGTGATCTCTGTCTGTCAAATAAATACATTTAAAAAAAATCTAAAAAAAAAAGAGTAGCACGCTAATTACTTCATATAAGTATACAAATGTACTGTTTCGCTAGGCAGATTTTTCTGTGGCTATCTGAAGAATAATCCTGAGCCTCTTTCCATAGTCTGTAGCTTTCTCCCCTGCTCCTGAGACATGTGTAACAGGTCTGACACATGAGCTGAGATTCCAACAGGAAACAGACACTGTCCTTAAACTGGGTAATTCAGGATAGTTTAATTAAGGGGCTAGCTTTAAAAGGTGAGCAAGATTTAAGAAAGTCACAAACAAAAGCTAGTAGAGCTAGGGATAGCAGGGAGCCATTATATCTGATAGGCTAGAAAGCATGAATAGCTATATGGAGAGGGCGGCCTTGAAGACACTCTGGCAGAGAAACATGGCCAACCAGTGATGACACAGCTGGGAGGTTACCAGGTGTCTGCTTATTTACTGCTCCATAACAACGCACACCCCCAAACTAAGGAGTGTAAAACTCTAATTATGTATTATGCTCACCATTTTGTGGGGCAGAAATCCTGGCAGGTCATAACAGAGATACAATGCCTGGAGCCTCAGCCTCAGCCTCAGCCGGGGTGGCTTGAACAGCTGGAAATGTCTGCAACAGATCAGTAGGGGTCAGATGCTTGGGGTCTTAGTTCTGCTATTGGCTGGGTTTCCCGATTCTTCACACACTGGATCTGTTGGGGTTGCAGTGTCCTCCAAGTTGGTGTCTTCTCTCACATATCTGCCTGGAAAAGTTGGAACAGCTGGGCAATGGCTGGCATTGTTCTTTCTCTCCATGGGGTCTCTCCCTACAGTCCACTCCAGCAGGGCAAGCTCATCAGATTTTTTTTTCAAGATTTTATTTATTTATTTGAAAGAGAGAGTGACTGAGACAGAGAGTGTGAGCAGGGGATGGGGAAGAATCAGACTCCCTTACTGATGAAGGAGCCTAATGTGGGGCTCAATTCCAGGACCCTGGGATCATGACCTGAGCAGATGGCAGATGCTTAACTGACTGAGCCACCCAGGTGCCCCTGGGTTGTCATATTTCTTACGATATATATCAGATCTCCAAGAATGAATGCTCCAAGAGACCTGAGCAGATGGGAGATACAAGATTTCTTATAATGACCTAGCCTCAGAAGTCCCAAAATGTCACTGTCCTGCACTCAGTTGTTTAAGCCAATCTTTAGGCCAGTCCCAATGAAAGGGGAGAGGAGAATCAGATTTTACCTTTCAGTGGGAGAAGTAGCAAAAAATTTGCCACCATGTTTAGTCCACCATATTGGGCTAATAAAAATTCTGAGCTCATTTTCTTCCTACCTCATCATTTCTTACTGATGTTCCCCGTTAAACAAGGCAACCACTAGCCAGAGGGCAAAAGACCTTGCTGATGTAATGTTTATAGATCAGCTTCCCGGGAACACAGTAGGACCTGGGGGGACAAAGAGAAGATATTCAGTATGTCCAATGACTTTCCTAAGCTCACTGCTTACTTTAGGGCTTTCAAGCACTGTGCCAGAGTTATGTAGGAGTATGTTCTTGAGAACATAGGAATGACCCTGAGGACACAGAGAATGGTGTAAGCCCTCCATTACCTTCATTTGTACCTCCCACCATGGTACCATTTACAATTGCAGTTTTAATCAGGGTTCACACGGAGTTTTCACTTGGACTAGAATTTCATTTCCAGAATACACCCTCCATTCCTGGTACATCAATTTTTCAAAGCCTACAGGAAAAATGGTCTCACCTCTGGTTGGAATCCCCTCATTGAAAGTGAGTCTTACCCTAGGGAAACCAGCAACACGCCAGTCCATATGTGCTAGTATGTTGAGGCTTGGGGTTCGGTACATTTATACCTCAAGAGTCTAGCAACATTAGACCTGTGCCTGCCCTCGTCCATCATGAAGTTTGCTTTAAAAAAAAAAAAAAAAAAATTGTGGGTAGAGGGCCGGAAATGGTAGAGTCTCAGGGAAGGCCTTAAAAATTATATCCTACGTCCTCTTTACTTTTTTGTTTATCTTGGAAATCAAATAGTTAATATCGTCTTCAGCAAAGACTAGTAAAGCATTCATATCAGGACTCCATGACTGGCTGAAAAGAGAGAATTACAAAATGAATTAGTAACACCAAAGAGGGGAAACTGATTTCAGAGGATAGATTTGCCGTAAGTTTCGAATAACATGCTTGATTTGGAGGAAGGAGTTTGATGGGAAAATGAAGCTAGAATCCCCATTATATAGTTATTCTCTCAATAAGAATTATTAGTAAGAGTTCAGAGTGCCTGGTGTAGGAATTAGTAAGAAGAGCTTAGTGTGCCTGGGTGGCTCAGTCGATTAAGTGTCTGATTCTTGATTTCAGCTCGAGTCATCACCTCAGGGTCAGGGGATCAAGCCCTGCATAAGGCTCCCCACTCAGTGAGGAGTCTGCTTGAGATTCTCTTTCTCCATCTCTGTCTGCCCCTCCCCCTGGCTCTCTCTTTCTCTCTCTCTAAAACAAATAAATGAATCTTAAAAAAAAAAAAAAGAATCATTGAGCTCTATGCACTGGGCACTCTAATTATTAGTGTTGTATATTTATTATATCACTTAATAGTCACAACAACTCTATGTGGGCTGCTCTTACTTGTGTTGTAGATAAAGAAACTGAGGCATGTAACAACTGAAGTTGTTACATAAATTCCCTATGGTCTTGCAGCTGCAAATATATCACAGATGATACAAACTTCCAATCTAGAGAACAAAAATCAGACCCATTACTTTATAATCATTTCTTATTTTATAAAAAGAAAAAACGTATTTCCCATCAGACCATAGGAGGAGTGACTTTGGGCTGTTTAAAATATACAAAGAAACAAATTCCCTCTCATCATAAAATAAAAAAACCAAAATATTGTCACTAGTGAAGAGACACAAGAAAACTAATTCAGTCTCTGAAAACATTCTGAAGAGGAATTTACCAAAATGTTTTCAGCAATGGCAACACAGTTTATAAAAATATATAGCCTTCCAAGGTAGCTACTGCAAAGAGAAAATCACTGGCATTGATAAATTCTAGAGTTTTAAAACATTATTGAAACATTTTTCAGATTCCTAGCCCTAAAATAAGAGATTATGCAGGACTCTCATGCTGGAATAGCTTATGAGAAGCTTCTAATTGATGCACTCAGTGATTTCATCGGTAGAGAAGAATGAAAACAAATGAACTTGAAGGCATTGGGGTCTGTTCTATGGATGTAGTTCCTTCTTTCTATTGATTTATTGATTATGTCTCTTGGGACTGCAATTATGTAAAGACAACATTTTCTGTGAGCATCGCTAGAAAATTTTGCCATGGAGCTTCTAGATTTGAATGGCTGCAAGTTATTCCCTTTCAATACATTGTTAATTTCCCTATAAGAAAAAAATGGGAAAATGGAATCACTGTGACTGTATCTGTGAAGAATGAACTTCTATTTTAATCTAGATTTCTATACAGCCTTTGTTTATTTAAAAAATGCAACTTTTTCAAGGCATGGATCAAATTTGAGTGAAAAATTTTGCTAATTTTGAAGGCTGCTTGAGTTTTGCTAAATTGATTTTCATTAAATTATAAAACATAGGTTTAAAAAAAAAGAGAATCAGTTCAAAGAAGTTTACCCAAAAGATGAAAATTATCACTGTTCATGAGGTTCCTTCTTTTTCTCTTGCTCAATAATTAAACCACACTTTTCCTTAGAAACTTGGGAAGAGGCAGGCTCCACCATGGTGTCTACAAAAAGACATGAGATTTCTAAAATGAGACTGTCCACATCAACTGAAAATTTTTTACCTGTAATTTATATTTTTTAAAAAAGACAAGTGATTCTCTAGACTAGAAATTCAAGATCAATAAATCTCTGTTTCTCCAGATTTTCTTTTAAAAATACACATTTTTGTTCCTCCAACATTTAAAGAGTCTATTTTAAAAGACCTACTTTTAAACTGGTTTTTAGTTAAGTGTGTCACACCTGGATGTAGTTGACTTAAAAGTGTTTCAGTCCTTGCTATTTCTTTCTAAAACTAATTATTTTATTTTTAGTCATTCTGACTAGTGCAGGATATTTTCTCCAGAGAATGGGATCTCTCTTTTAATAGGAAAGTGGATGATTGGGAGGGAGACAAACCATAAGTGACTCTTAATCTCACAAAACAAACTGAGGGTTGATGGGGGGAGGGGGGTTGGGGGGGTGGGGTTATGGACATTGGGGAGGGTATGTGCTATGGTGAGTGCTGTGAAGTGTGTAAACCTGGAGATTCACAGACCTGTACCCCTGGGGATAAAAATATATTATATGTTTATAAAAAATAAATTTTTTTTAAAAATTACTCAAAAAAAAATAGGAAAGTGGATGAGAAGAGGATAGATATGTTCCGGGTCTGAGTATTTATGATATATGTTATGTTTCTATGAGCGGTTAATATTATTTATCAATGAAAACCACATAATTGCTCTGTTTAACATACTCTCCATATGCAGGTGAAAGGGCAGTGAGGAACCTGAAGAGCCCTTGAGATCAATCTGTCTCTGATACAGGACTTCAAAGCATTATCAACAGATGGTTGTCCACCCCATTTGTAAAAGTCTCTAGGGAAAAATTCCACAGTTGTTTTTCATCATAAATCCATCTGTGTCACATCCCTCTGTCAGGAAAGTGTGTCTAGTATCTGTCCAAAATCCCTCCAGTTTTCATGGAAGTCCATTTCCTCTATGTGTGACCTTCGCTAATACAAAAAACAGCTGCTCACCATCTTCTATGTAATGTCTTTTCACATGGATCAGCCTTTGTATGTCAAACTGAATTCCGGGCTGCCACAAGAGACTTAAGTAGAAAACCCTATGTTTGATTTGGGAAAGAAAATGCTATGTACTGATCGGAATAATTGCACCGTTACACAGTTTCATTATTCATAAGCTGGCTCAGTCTTTGAAATGAAAAATTATGATCTAATTTAAATTCACGCATTTAAGATACTGGGCTGATACCAGCCGTGCAACAGCTTGAAGCATATACTCCAACACTGTCCTCAGAAAACTTTCACATGAGCCCAGGGCTGCTGAGAGTAAAAGGTGATTTTGTTAAGTGTGATAAGACTTCCAAGACCATGAAAAGACATAACCCTTCCTTAAAGATCAATTACTAATGTATTTACATACACTATACAAAGATACTGCCAAAGTAATCTAAGAAAACTTTATTTTTTTTCAAATTGCCCCCACAAATATTTATTGGACACATGCTACATCGCACTCACTACGCTTTATGACACAGTGTTATCCTAGAAGGATTCCTGAAGTGGCCTCCATGGATCCTTCTGGTGTTCATACCCTGTTGTGATTCCCCTCCCCTCATGTGAAGGCAGAACTTTGACTTGCTCCCAACAAACAGAATATGGCAAAGGTGATGGGATGTATGTCATATGTGAATGTGTGGTTATGTACATAAGATTATAGTCCCATCTCACTGGGGTCTCTCTCCCTTGCTGGTTCTGAGGAAGCAGGCAGTCATGTTAGGATAATGAAGGCAGGGAAACAAAGGTGCTTCTTGAGGTAAAGGGCGGCTCCCAGCCAATAGCCCTTTAGGTCTCCAGCCAGAACTCAGCAAGAAAAAGAATCCCTCAGTTCTACAACCACAAAGAACTGGATTCTGCCAACAGACTGAGTGCATTTGGAAGCAGAACTTTCTCCCACCGACCCTTAGATGAGATTGCAGTTCTGGCTGACCCCCGATTGCCTTGTGAGACCTCCCCTGAGCAGAAGCACAGTTTATTATTTTTAAAAGACTTTATTTATTTGACAGAGAAAGAGAGAGAGAGAGAGATCACATGTATGCAGAGAGGCAGGCAGAGAGAGAGAGGGAAGTGGGCTCCCTGCTGAGCAGAGAGCCAGATGCTAGGATCGACCCCAGGATCCTGAGATCATGGCTTGAGCCAAAGGCAGAGACTTAATCCACTAAGCCACCCAGGCGCCCCAGAAAACACAGTTTAGCGGAGCCTAGACTCCTTATTCACAAAAACTGGAAGATAACAAATGTGCATTGCTTCAAGCCACTAATATTGTGGTAATATTGTTACAAAGTAGTAAATAACTAGGTCCTCAATCTCAAACTAGGTGTGTTTGTTTGGAAATCCCTCAATCCGATCCTCATGTTTAGATTTAGATTCAGGAATAACATAAAAGTGATATTGTGTCCTTCTCAGAATATCCTATTAAAAGGTGTGTATGCTTGGTTTATCCCAGTATAAGTAATATTAGAGACCATTTGCTTAGAAAGGTATCCATAAGTTCTCTTCATTGTAAAGATACTATTTCCCCATGATAACTAATAAAAAACTTACAAGGAGATACTTTAAGACTATGTAAAAACCCATTCATCATCAAACTCTCCCTGATTAGTTTTAGCAACCATCAATGATTCTCTTACTACATAACTCCTTTTGTATTTATTAGTTAGCATTCTACTGTAAGGGACATTCTCTTCTTTCCTATTTACTTACTTATCTAGTGATTTATTTATATCAGAGTGAAATTACAGTTTCTTGTTTTAGTCAGTTGTTAAAATTTGTTACTATTACTGTATATTTTGATATTCCAATTGCTCTAGATTTATCCTTTGAAAGCTCTCTGAAGATACATCATCTGCCCTTCTGATTTATTGCCATCATCTTAAACCTTTCTAATTTTCTAGCTAAACAAGATTTTCCAGGCATATCTTATGCTTTTTGTGTCCTAGATCTGGATTTTTTTCTCCAAAGAGTTCTGATTTCTTTTAAAGTGAAGAATGGTATTTAGAAACCAAAATCTGGGTAATAAGTGTACTCACTGCTACCGAAATGTCATTGCTTCTAGTACTTCTCAGTGACAGAGCTGAAGTAGATACAGAAATATATTCAACAAAATATGCGTAAGACAAATATACTAAAAATACTGGGGAAAATCTTAAAAGACTGGAATAAGTGGATAAATATACTATGTTCATGGATTATAGGACTCATTATTATTAGGATGTCAATTATGAAAATGTCTTAGCATCTTATAAGGCTGCAAATCTATATATTGGCTGGAATTGTGGTCACATCTGGGGGCCAAATGGGGAAATATCCACTTCTGTGCTCACACAGGTTGTTTACAGAATTTAGTTCCTTATATTTGTAAGACTGAGGGATTCATTTTCTTACTGACTGGAACTCCTTTGTAGGCTGTCAGCTGGAGGATCCCACAGCTTTTAGAAACTGCCTGAATTTCCTCATCATGTGGGATTTCTCCACATGATATAACACACACACACACACACACACACACACACACACACACACACACTTAATTTTTAACCTCCAATTCCATTCAACACCACAATGTATCTTCTAGTCTTCTCCCTTCAATAGTGTGAAAATTGGAACTCATTATAAATGCAAATATATTAATTTTCTGAAGCCTTGAATATACTGTAAGTTTGCAAAGGGGACAGAATATATTGGTATTTGAATAAAAATATATATGGTATTTGAATTAAAAAAAACGAGGCAGGGAAGTTTCATGACTTTAATAATTCACATTCCTTTTTGGGGAAAGGAATTTGATCATCACAGATTTATTTTTTTCTAGTTGTATGAGCAGAACCTCAACAGTAGAGGTAGGTAAAAGTCAAATCATGCAGAACTTTGTAAGCTACTTTAGAGAGTTCGCGTGTTATTCTAGTACAATGGGAATTGGAGGCCTTTCTGTTAGGCCTCTATTGCACATTTGTTTGTGTAAACACCATTAACAGCTTTTTTAAAGTTATTTTCTGGTAATGTTTATTATTTACTCAATCTTCAACTCATTCTAAAACAAGATTGGAGGTGCTTAGTGCAATCTATACCAGTAAGTTAAAACATTAAGCAATCTAGCAAATAGGGATAAAAAAATAAAACAGAGCTGGGAAACAAGAGGTCAGGGTAAAGTCACCCTTAAGAACTTTAAAGTTTGGGGCACCTGGGTGGCTCAGTGGGTTAAAGCCTCTGCCTTTGGCTCAGGTCATGATCCCGGGGTCCTGGGATCGAGCCCCGCATCGGGCTCTCTGATCAGGGAGCCTGCTTCCTCCTCTCTCTCTGCCTGCTTCTCTGCCTACTTGTGATCTCTGTCTGTCAAATAAATAAATGAAAAATCTTTAAAAAAAAAACAACTTTAAAGTTACAGAAGTTTGTTACAAATTTTATCTGAGATTTCTGGAGACTAGGACAGTTTGAAATAACTCATCCCCCAATCTCCTGTGATATGCTCACTTCAAATAACAGGCCTTCACAGGAACCCCCAAACTACCATGTACACCACACAGAATTCAGATTCATTAATGGCAGAATCCTCAGATTGTTTTTCTTGCACTAACTTTTCAAAAACCTTTCTGGTTTCTGATAATTTAACCCTTTCAGTCTAATAGAAAAATGGACAGGAAGTGCTTGTTTATTTAACAGCAGCCAACTGAAGCAAACGATTCAAGCCAAAAATTCACTCCATTTTTGTACAAAGTATAATTTTAAATTGTAATTGACCCTCTGTTAGGAGAAATACATGGATTTCCACAGGGAAAAACTGAGCACTGAGGACAAAGTCTCTAGTTCACGAGCACTGTAGTCACACATCAGGATCACAGTATCAAATTAGAGACAACTTGCACATTAAAATCTGATATAATTTATCACACGTTATTTAACATTCTACTGCTTTGCTTGCTTTTTGTTGGTTTGTTTACTTGCATACATCAGTAAAGTTTCAGAAAAACTTCAATATAGAAGGACAGTTATTTAATGCAGGAAGGATAAACAATTGCATTGGGAGATTGGAAGACATTTTTTAAAGTTCTTATACTATCAATTTAATTATGTATTTCTGTGTAGTAATACTCACTCTATGAGTAATGTCTTACATTCTTGCCAAGAATATTTTGAAAGGACTTTGTTAAAAGTATGTCAGCTAAATCACTATGGGTATATCACCGCTAATGGTGTCATTCACACGTTGTGAAACATACAACTCCAGATCTAATTTTGTCCCCAAATTAGGTCATTGCAAATTATCATATTAAAACTGCAAATTGAGGGACAAGGAGATGGAGATGAGAACAAAGCAAAAGGAAGACACCAATTCCTTTTTGTAAAACATGATTGGGATAGGACAAAACAGAGTAGAAAGGCTGAGCCCTTTGAAACGGATACTTTTTTTGTGGGGTGTGTGTATTAATTCCATTTAAATATAAATATAATTAGGGGCGCCTGGGTGGCTCAGTGGGTTAAGCCTCTGCCTTCGGCTCGGGTCATGATCCCAGGGTCCTGGGATGGAGCCCCGCATCGGGCTCTCTGCTCAGCGGGAAGCCTGCTTCCCTTCCTCTCTCTCTGCCTGCCTCTCTGCCTACTTGTGATCTCTCTCTGTCAAATAAAAATAAAATCTTAAAAAAAAATAAATATAAATATAATTAAACTTGGGCTAACCAGCCCGCTCCGCACTGTACCCGGGGAGCACCTGTGCTCTCAAGTTAACCTAATTGTACAGAGGTGCCCGTTTTCTAACTTCATACACAAGCCATCACGATTATTTGAGTTTTCCTTTTTCTTTTCCCGGAAAGTCTTGTTCCAGTCATGAAAAGGGTATGTTTGATGCAAAGACACGTAGTTTATAATTATTACTGTCGTTATTACTAACATATTAAGTACGGGAATGTCTTTGTTGGAAGTTACCCACCAGGGCCTGCAAATCTGCGGCACACACTCCCCCCCACCCACCGCCCCCCACCGGGCCCCGCGCTGGCTAGGCTCGGAGAAGGTCTATCCCTGCACCTTCCAGACCCAAGTCCTGGGTTGGAGGAAAGCGAGGCGCGATGGTCATTGTTCACTCAGGCCTGAGGAAAAGTTGCCAGAATACCAGCACCTCTTACTTTTGGTGAAAAGTTCCCCTAACTCCAGCTTTCAGCACTTGGGATGGGCGCACACATCGCGACTCTCCCTTTCTTACTGTGGGGCACTCTGCGAACACACCCACAGTCACCTCTTGCACGCTCCACTGGAACCCGTTCAGCACACAGCGCACCCCAGCGGCGGCGTGGCCTCCTTCCAGCCGTGGCCACTTAGCTTCCGGAGAGCTAGCCAGTTGCCTCCGCCGCCGCCTTAGAATCTGGGGATCCGACAGACTGCAAGACCAGTCTGCGTTGGACCCCAGGGAGGACGCGCGGCTGCTGCGCCTGCCCCCACCCGCCACACCTGGGAGCGGTGAGGACCAGGAGAGGCGGGGCGCGGCGAGAGGCTGGCGAAGTGCGGGAGCGGCTTCGCTGAAAGCCTGCGGGACTGGAGCAAGGAGGAGGGGGAGGGTCTCGGGGCAGAGTCCTGCTACTCCGAGGGAGGGACCCCAGCTGGGGTGGAAAACAGCACAAACCAGCTGCAGAGACGCTGGGCGCGGATCATGGAGCGGGCCAGCCCTGGCTCCGGGGCGTCGCAGCTGCAGCGGGACCAGGATTGCGTGGAAGCGTGGCTGGATGATCACTGGGACTTTACCTTCTCTTACTTTGTTAGGAAAGCCACCAGGTAAGAAGAGGACCCCTGGAAGACCCACCCGGGGCGCTGAGAGTGACCTGGGGGCGCATCTCTCTCCCTTACTGAATATTCCTCTTCCTTTACCATTAAACAACCTCTGTTCCCAGGCCCTTTGCTTTTGAAGTAGGTCTTTGGAGCTGTTAGTGTGTAAAGACCTCGGCTTCATGGCTAGTACAGTCGAAAAGCCCAAGTGTGGGATTCGATCTAACTTGCTCACAAAGTTCAAATACAGAAATGTACATGAGGACGCCCCCCCCCCCCAGCCCCATACACATACCCCGGCTGCCCTGGTATTCCCTGAGAGCATGATTATTTACATACGTCCGCGCTCACGGGCCTTCCCGCAGCCCTTCTCTAGCCTCCTGGTACCCCTAAATATCCTTAGCCAAACCCAAACAGTTTTTGAGCCCCTTCCCTGCAGCTCCGGAAGCACCATTTCCAACTCGGTCCCAGCGGCTCCGCTCCTCCCCTGTCCCCCCTCGCTCCGGCCCTTGGCGGGGCGGGGAAGCGGGGGTAGGGGCGAAACCACGAGGAGCCCAAAGCAGCAACATGCAGGAATCTTCCCAGAGTAAGTGCTGTCGCTTTTTGCCCCCCTCCAATCCCTTGCTTGGCCCGGGCCCTTCCTTTCACTCTTTTCTTGCTCCCAAGGCGGCGCCGCTTAAAGGGCTCCGCGGAGGGGTTCGCCGCGCGCACACAAAGGTCGCTGGGAGGCGCGGCTGGAGCGGACAGCGGGGGACCGACGGGTCCCGCGCGGCCCCAGCCGACCCCAGAGGCCGGCTCTTCCTGGTCCGGAGCCAAGCGCCGGGGCGGCCGCTGCGGACGGCGGGGAGGAGGGCGCCTGTCCTTTGGGAAGTGGCTGCCCGGGGGGCAGTTGGGGCGCGCGTGGGAAACGCTCGCTGTGGAGTTGGGGAGGAATTAAGGCTGAAGCCGAGGAAGGAGGAGCTGGAGCAGAGAGTGCGAGGCGGGCGGATCCCCCGAAGCCTGAGGAGTTGGTGAGAAGCCGCTGGCCCGGGCAAGATTCCTCACGCGGACTCAGGCCGACTCCTGGAAGTGCCTCTTTGGGGAACGGTCCCGAACCCGCCGCCGCTGCCGCCTTGTCCAGGCAAGGGCCGTCGGGCAGCTGACTCTGGCTGCCTTGGCCGCCCGGAAAGCGCACTCAAGGCGGTGATGGTAGAGCGGCCGGCCAGGGCAGGGCGCTGGGCTCCCACCCGCCGGCGCTCGGTCTCCGCTGTGCCGGGCGCTCCCCGACAGGGGGCGGCGCAGCGCGGGGCGAGCGGGCGGCAGCCGGCGGTGGCGCGGTGGCGGGGTCGGTAAGGGAGCAGGCTTCGAGTCAGCACCTCACCTGGGCACGTCGTCGCCCCCCGGCGCCTCCTGGAGTCCAGAGTCTGCGAAGGCCGCATGGTCTGCACTTCCAACTTCCCATGTTTGCTATGTTGCCCTTTGGAGACAAAACAAGGTAGTCCCTTCAGCATCGCCCCCACCCCCACTTCCCACTTTCCCTTGGGGGCGCGGAGCTGGGTGCTGGGTGGTGGCGCCCGGGGCACAGCAGCGGGGGGATGCTTCACTGAGAATGGACTGTCTGATATTTTTGTCTTCCTTTATTCTTTTACGGTGAATTACTTGGGGATCTGTGAAGGGGCTCTTTTTAAGGCTGTTTCTCCTAACGAGTTTGTGTCGATTTCATCACTTTTGGGGGTTTTGGACTGAGGCGACAGCTTAGGGCAAGTCTTATCTCTTCCGTTTAATTACTCCGCCCTCCTTTCAAGGTCCGGTTACCCCCCTTTGGTAATCTTCCTTCAAAATCCCAAATCTGGAGCAACCAGAGGATAAACCCTGAAAAAAAAAAAATAATTTCTTTTCAAAGGACACTTTCCTTCGAGTTTGGGGTGAGGCACTAAGGCCATCTAGATCTGGAAATATTGATTGTTGTGGGCCCCCAGTTTTCAAAGGTCACCTGCTACCCGAGACCATCTGTCCCTAGTTTCCTTTCACCCTTGCCCACTTCCACTTCTCTGTCCTTACTGAATGGGGAGGGGGCAGGAGAGCCGGGCTGATATTTTTCAGCGTGTCGGGTGTTCTTTGGAGGTGTTTTGTAGGCAGATTATTAGTAGTTGAAAGAAAAAAGTGATTTGTCTTATAAATCAGCATCAGTGTCCTCTTCTTTTTTCCCCCCTCTCCCTTTAGAGACGGAAACTTGGGATAGTTTGGTGATCGTTTCTAAGTAGTCATACATAAGAACACTTCACTCAAAGCCTGCTGGTACTTTGAAAGTAACATTTTACTGGAAGTTAAATGGAAAGGGTTAAATTTAATTTTCTTTTCACCTTACTTTTTCTGCCAAGTAGCATTCGATTAAAATCCTCATTTCTCAAAGTTACACTGTTCACTGTAAAATTTAGATCATCTGAAACTCTATCTAAAGACTTTTTGGCTATGGTTTTTATATTATAGTTGATGTTGATAATATGACATGTATGTGTGTACACGTACATATTTATATATTTGTAAGAGTTTCTGTTGAGTGTAAGTTGAAAACGAAAGTGTAAAATATTTAAGAGGAGTACAGGCCCTCATTAGGAGATATAAAGTGCGGAAAGTTGTCAGTTTAAAGAATATAACCAATATAGTCAGAGGTTCCTGTTTGGGCTTATATTTGGTGGCATTAACTGGAGATTTAAGTTTGAGAGACTAGACAGTAGTTGGTTATAAAAATTCCAAACTTCTAAACCCAGTGTAATTCATATGGTTGTGCTAAAAACTTATTGCAGACGGTCTAACTCTACAGCTAGGGTCTTTTTTTTTTTTTTTTTTTAACTGGAAGCTGTTACTCTGCTTTTTTCCCTTTGTTACACTTTGTAAGTGTAAAATGAGTACTGTATGTGATCCAGAACCCCATGAAACAAGATAGTTCTGTAGAAATATTTAACAGGTTTTAAAATTTTAAATAAATTTGGAGTCACTTAGATTGGCCATCTGTGCTTGTAAACAGGTATGTTAATGGAACTATTTCTACTTTATTCGATTTAATTGTTGTCTTTGGACATTCATGCATGCTTTTTTATCCTATCCCTGGACTGAATGATCTGTACTCAGTAGTTGTCATTGAACAGAATGAAGGTTTCTGGCATTCCTAATTCTCATTTAAATACCTGTGAATTTTCATTGACCTTGAAAGAAGTTCTGCTGCTATACTACGTTGTTTCCTATAACTGTCTTCAAATACAGAGTTAAGCACCTAGTTAAAAGCTGCAAGCTTGGGGCATAGATGCTTTTTAGTAATCACAGCCTGTTTATGTGAATTTGAGTGTCACTTGAACAATTCATAACAATCTATTGGCATAAAAATTCATTTGAGACTAGTAAACTACAACATATGGAAACTCCCACCCTCAATTCTAGACAACTTTGCAGTTCTAACCCCCTGAGATTCTTTGTTAATTAAGGGCTCTAATCTTCATGCATTTGCAAATGAAGGCTTCTTGGTGCTAATGCCACTTTAACAGCTGTCGTTGTTTTTGACAGCATATTAAAATAATGTTACCTTTCATTAGTTAACTAATCATTTCTGCCATTGTGCATGTTTTAGATCATTTAGTATTGTAGGGGTAACGTGATTGACCTTTTATTGCTTTGTTTTGTACTAGGCAAGAGCTTGAGAATATTTGGCATATAATGGAAATAGGAGTTACTAAGTGAGGACAAGTTTTTATGACCGCTTGGATCAAAGTCCAGAAACAGAAGTTTTACACTTCCATGTAGCTTTCTATGATAGACTTTTTATTTGACACTGCAGAACTGTGCTGAATTAGTTGACATTCTGGGTCCTGTATTTGGGATTTTTTTTTTCTTTTCTCTTCTCTTTCTTACTTTTTTCTTTCTTTTTTTTCATCATTTTTTCTTACCTCTAAAAACTGTAACATTTTTATTTGCAAGATATTTATACTAATCAGTTGATGGATATAAAATAAATATTGCCATCCACTTTTTAGAAATACTGTTTCTGTAATTGTATAGGAATATAATTTTTATATTTCAGACAAATGATTTGCTAAGCATATTTTATTAAGCTGTCACTAGTGTTGAAGATAATAAAACCCTGTGGTTATTGACTCAGTCTGACTTTAATATTATTTATAATATTTTTATGATGGTAATTCTGATGCAGTAATGACCTTTTCTTTTTGTATGGTTTATAAGCAGGGTTCTTTTGGCCAACTTTAAGCTGTTTTTTAGTGCCCTGAAAGTACTCATGTGTATCAAGTTCTTTCCTCCTAGAAGAAGTTATAGGAACCCCTAAAATGATATTTTTCAGTGCCCTTCCAACGATAGTGTTCTCAAGGTTTCAAAATCAGATCCACTTTAAAGTCTGCAGTGCAAGGTCATGAGTCCTAACAATGTGGTAGAATTAATGCAATGACAATTAGTCACAGATGAATATCTCAAAATAAATCTATTTGCTTAGCTAACAAAAACTTAAGTAGGCATATAGTACAATTCAGTAACTTTTTTTTCAGATCTGTAGAAATCACCAATATTTTCATAAGATCATGTTTCCAACACCTCAAGGTGTACAATTTTTAGCATTTTGGATATGTTGTGCAATAAAATTTTCTTTTAAAGTAATTCCACCTAAATATTTAGATATTTAAAATATCTGAAATTGGCTTTTAGGTTTTATAGGTAAAGTCTGTATCTTCATCCTTATCTGATTACAAAGAATGTCTAAGATACTCCCCTTCCTTTAGATTTGAAACACAAATTAACTTAGAACTTTGCTTGAACTTCCTAATGCATTTTAATAATGCTCAGGAAAGATTTCTTCTGTAATTGAAAAGGCTACACAGAACTGTTTGGTGTTTATTAGTTTATAATTTTTCAACCTAATAATTTATTAAATCTGTAACTGTTATGTTGAGTTATATTTGTTCTTTGTTCTCTGAGCTGGTTTTAGGATCACAGGCCCTTGCTACGATGAAAGCCTTTGGTAAGGACTGCAGGGCAATTGAATAAATCACTGAGTGGATTGATCGTGGAGGGTTGAAAAATGAATTTAGGATAATTTCTTGAATTTCTGAATTTAGGATGCAGGCTACCTACTGACTTTGCAGGACTTCCTGTGAAATTAGTTTAGCTGGACAGATGTAGATTCAGTTTGACCCGTGTTTACAGCTGATTGATGTGGTCTTGGAGATATCTGTTATATCAGGTGTTCAGTAAAAAGTCCCTGTGAGCTACATACCTAGGAATAAAAATTGAAGAAAGTATTTCCAACATGAGTCATTCATTTGATATTTAGCCCTGTAATCTTATTTATTGACTTGGTATTCCCATTTAATTTGAAATATATATATATATATATATATATATATATATATATATATATATAGTGATATAAATGCTTTATTCATTTTCTTTAACTGGTAGGAATTTATACTTATTGCTAACCAAATGTTTAAGGCAGGTAAAGCAAACTGAGTGTTAAATTCTTAAGAATCATTTTGCTAGGGATACCTGGGTGGCTCAGTCAGTTAAGCGTCTGCCTTTGGCTCAGGACATGATCTCCGGGTCCTGGGTTTGAGCCCTGTCTCTGGCTTCCTCCTCTGTGGGGAGTCTGCTTCTCCCTCTGCCCCTCCCCCTGCTTGTGCAGGAGCACACGGGCACGCTCTCTTTCTCTCAGATAAATAAAATCTTTAATTTTGATAAGTATTCTAAAAAACTTCTAAAAAGCTCTTAAGGATATCTATTTATTATTTCTCTGGTTTGTAATTTGTACTCAACATGCTTTTTCAAATGTTTTCTGCCATTGCTTTAGCTTCTGTATTTTTCAAGACTTTTCCCTTGATTGTCAATTTTAAAATCAACCTTTTGCAAATTATCTTCTCTGAATGATTTTATTAAATCTAAACTTGGGAGAAGAAAGATCCCCCCTCTAGTATCATATCCCTAGTGATAACTATAAAAAATAGCAATCATTATTTCTACTCTTTGTTGAATTTGAATACATATGCCAAAGTTGTAAGAAAAGGTCCTAATCTTTTAAGCTGATGAAATAATTAAAGCGCACACACACACAGAGGGTTTTTGAATTAGAGGGATCATGTAATCCAGTGTTTCTTACACTTAAATAATGTTCCTTTGTTAAAAAAAGACATTCTTATTCATCTCTAGTATATTAGTTAGAAAGTGTTTGGTCGTAACTACTTCAATTCATACAAAATTGACTTACATAATTAAGTACCTGGAGATTGTTTTGATTGTGAAATTCAGCTGATCAAATATTGTCAAGATTCTGCTTGTCTTTATATCTTTTTATCTGGCCTTCCTTCAGTCCATCCACCCATCCATTCTTTCTTCCTTCCTTCTTTCCATCCATCCATCCATTCATACATCCATCCATTTTTGGGCCCTATGTTGTGTTGGCTTTATTCTGTATGCTTTCATTATATGCTGGAAGCTATTTTCAGGGCAACTTTCTATGGGTCTTAAAATTCTCATGTTAGATAAATACCTTGTTATTTATGTCAGTCCTTTCAAAATTACACTGGCCTTTCTTGGGTCATGTGCCTGCTCTGGACCAATCACTGTGTCCAGAAGAATAGGGGTATCTAAGTACTTTGATGTGGCAGGTAACCTGTAAGATGATATGCTTTTAGGGGACAGGGAATTCCCAAAAGAAAGTGATACAGACACACCCAGAAGTTCCAGATATCTATCACACCTAGTGTTGGACTTCCTTTTATTTAATGTTAGTTAAATGCAAAACTCTTAAGAGTAGGTATAATTTAATCATAATTACAGCATTTTCCCAATTATAATACCAAAATAAATTTATAAGTTAACTGTGAATAAAAGTGGTACATCTCCAGCCAGATGCTAATTGACAGCATTTATTAAATCAACATGGCAGAGTGAAGATGGCCCTGACTGCCCAGTAAAGGGTCTGGTGAGGTCAGCTCACCTTTGCTACAGTTGTCCTGATGATTCACTTCTCCTACTGGGTCTGCTCAGTCACCAAGCTTTTATTCCCATAGCACAGCATACCAGCTTATAGTTTGCACTTGATTTGAAAGCATATTTGCATATATTAAATTTGTCTCTTTTTTATTTTCTCTTTTATGCTAGAACCACGGAGCTGTAGTGTGATTGTAAACATAAGTATAAACCTGGTAGAATTGCAGGACAGTGCTTGATTTTAAGGTGGTCATCCCAGTCTTTTAAAGTATATGTCTTTCACCTTTTTGTTTTGTTTTGTTTTAATTATCATCAGTGTGAAAATGCAAAATTAATACCTTTTCATAGAAAAATTACAGATATTCAAGACATACTTGTTTGGGACTCTCAGGCTTTCACATACCTCAGATTGAAAAATGCGAAGCCAGTGCAATCTTCCCTTATATCAGCTACAAAATGAATCAGATTATGTATTTACAGCATCAGTGTCTGTTAGTTATTATGCTTCCTTTTAGCTATAAGTAGGTTTTCCTTTAAGGAATATTTTTCACACATGTGACTGTGAATGCACGGAAAATTACAGAACATGTTTTGTTCAACTCTTGGTCAAATTTGAATGTAAAACCATAAGATGCAATTCTGTATTTTATTTATATTTGGTCCCAGTTAACTTCTCAGATGTTTTCATAACTAAAGTAAACTTGGAAATACTGAATAACTTCAGGCAGAGCATTCATTTCCTTTCCATGGCAGATCCAGGAGAAGTAATCACTATAAACTCAGTGTAGAGATTATTCAAGGGTATCACTTGGACGTGCTCCAAATCTTCCCAGGTTCATTTAATAGCCTGTTATAGTATAGTCATCTTTTTTGTCATCTAAGCCAATGCTTTTCAAAAGGGATGTTATTGGGGGTGCCTGGGTGACCCAGTTAGTTAACTGTCTAGCTCTTGATTTTGGCTCAGTTTGTGATCTCAGGGTTGTGAGATTGAGCCCTGCATCTGGCTTGATCCTGGGTATGGAGCCTGCTTAAGATTCTCTCGGACGCCTGGGTGGCTCAGTGGGTTAAAGCCTCTGCCTTGGGCTCAGGTCATGATCCCAGGATCCTGGGATCCAGCCCTGCATCGGGCTCTGCTCAGGAGGAAGCCTGCTTCCTCTCTCTGCCTGTCTCTCTGCCCACTTGTGATCTCTGTCTGTCAAATAAATAAATAAAATCTTAAAAAAAAAAAAAAAAGATTCTCTCTCTCTCTCTTTCTCTCTCCCTCTGCCCCTCCCCTGCCCCCCAAAAAGAAAAGTTGGGGGGATGCTATTAGCATTCAGTGGTGACCTTTTTATGTTGTTGTGAGGGGCTGTTCAACACACTGCAGGATGTTTAACATCTCTGTGGCCCAGACATTAAATGCCAGAGCTCCCCCATCATTATGCTCCACATTTGCAAGTGCCTCCAAGGGCGTATTACTACATACATGTTGCTTGTGTTCTAATACTAAAAACATAGTATTTTGAACTATTTAATATTGATTTCTACTGATGGTGGGTAAGGGCCCTAGGTGGGAAAAATCTTAGCTTCAACTGTAGAACTATCTCTTTAAAAAAGTATGACCTTAGGTGCTTTGTCTGCCTTCTCTGTAAAATGTAAATAGCATTTATTTCATAGGCTTCTTAAGAAATTTAAAGGAGATAATGCATATTCCTTTCTCTTTTTTTAGAGTGAATTTCAGTAGTTTACTGTTTTACCTTGAGAATCATTAGCACTTTAAATATAATTATATATTTTAATAGTCGTTCTTTTATTCTGGTAGTGGGAATTAGAACCAATGAACAGTGATTTCATAGATTTTAAGAGACCTTATTTTTTACGTGAAAATTAATTAATGATTTGAATAGAACCATTTATGGATTGTGTGAAGTTCTGGAGAGGGAATTTGAATGAGAGTCCAGACCTCCCTGTGTTGTCCACAGCCCAGTTTGGCCCAAATCAATAACCCTGAGCTTTCAAGTGGGAGGGGGTAGGGAATCAAGGCAGAGAAATTCATTAGTGAGTTTAAAAATCTCTTTCCATTCTTTTTTTTTTTTTTTTTTTAAATGTAATTTGAGAGAGTGAGAGAGAGAGCACACAAGCAGGGGGAGCTGCAGAGAGAGAGAGAGAAAGAGAAGCTGACTCCCTACTGATCAGGGAGCCCAACACTGGGTTGATCCCAGAACCCTAGGATCTTGACCTCAGCCTCAGCCAAAGGCAGCTGTTTGACTGAACCACTTGGGGCACCCCCTCTCTGAGCATTCTTGATTCTCACAAGGAGAACAGATTATCAGATTCTCAGATTAAGTAGTTTTCTTCTTTTTTTTTTTTTTTAAAGATTTTTTATTATTTATTTGACAGAGAGAGAGATCACAAGTAGACAGAGAGGCAGGCAGAGAGAGAGAGAGAGAGGGAAGCAGGCTCCCTGCTGAACAGAGAGCCCGATGTGGGACTCGATCCCAGGACCCTGAGATCATGACCTGAGCCGAAGGCAGCGGCTTAAGCCACTGAGCCACCCAGGCGCCCCAGTAGTTTTCTTCTTTAACTACTTTCCAAATACGAGTAGTGGATCCAGGTCAAATTATGCAAGCGGTATAACTGAAACTATAAAATTAGGACCTAAAAGCAATTTTTGTGCTTTTCCTATAGATAATTTTGGCAGATTTCCATATGAGTTTTTAACTATCCCTTTCTAGACAGGAAATTAGTACACTTTTCCTAATCCTGGTTTTAAAGTGATTAATTCACACAAGTTAAGAAAAAAAGCATTGGCTAGAAAGAAAAAAGGATGATGTTTTAACAGTAAACTTAAAAACATGGGAATGCATTGTGTTTTGTGCATTACTCAGGGCCTGCAACTTTTTACTCTTTTATCTTAGACACCCTGCAAATCTCCCCAAATGTTGCTGCTCAAGGACTTGCTGCATAGCCTTCCATGAAGCCCAGGCTTCAGCCTAGTTAGAGAAATTCCTCATGAGCCCCTTAGGATAGGAACTAAAACGGACCAACTTCAGTCCCCAAATCTGTAGCAGAGTGTTAAAGTATTATTTTGTCTAGTATTAAAACCATTCTCTATGGGCGCCTGGGTGGCTCAGTGGGTTAAGCCGCTGCCTTCGGCTCAGGTCATGATCTCAGGGTCCTGGGATCGAGTCCCACATCGGGCTCTCTGCTCAGCAGGGAGCCTGCTTCCCTCTCTCTCTCTCTCTCTGCCTGCCTCTCTGTCTACTTGTGATCTCTCTCTCTGTCAAATAAATAAATAAAATCTTTAAAAAATAAAAATAAAAATAAAACCATTCTCTAGTTTAGAATTATGGTTATTATGAAATATTGCTGTGGTTTTCATTACAGGTAATTAGGTATATATTTTCTCACGTTTGTTGTCAGATATTTTATCTTCGATATTTTGAAAAAATCATCTTTAAATCTCTAATTTATTTTTGCAAAAAATTAATTTTTAAGTGATAATGGAAAAACAAGTTACGTTCTTGCTAAATGTTCTGAGCTAAATGTTCAGCTCTTGATTCCCAGACCTGTACTCCTGGGGCTAATAATACATTATATGTTTATAAAAAAATTTAAAAATTATAAAAAAATAAAATAAAATGTTCAGCTCTTTATTTTTATATATTGTTCAGAAAATTATGTCATATGTAAGTGGAGTTATTAGACTAGGGAGTCTAATGTTTTTTCAGTTCTAATTTGAGAAAATACTATCATTAAACCAACTATGTTTTTCATATGTGTTTCTGTAGAGACATTAATGTTTCCAAAGTAGGAGCTAAAGAAGCAATGGCTAACATCTAGTTATTCCGTACAAGGCCACTGAATAAATTATTTTTATTTTTACAAAAAATTGGTTTTGAAGATACACTCCATTTAATAATGTTTGATTAACTTAAAAATAATAACTATCATATATTAAATATTGTATTAGACATAGAGTTTGTGTGTCCCAGGCTCTGTGCTATCACTTTATATGCATTATTTCCTTTAATTTTTTACAAAGATTTATTTATTAGAGAGAGAGAGAGTGTGTATGTATGTGTGCATGTGGGAGCTAGGGGAGGGGCAGAGGGAGAGAGAGAATCCTCTAACAGATTCCTGGCAGAGCATGGAGCCCACCACAGGGATCAATGGATCCCTGAGATCATGACCTGAGCCGAAATCAAGAGTCAGCTGCTTGACTGACTGAGCCAACAAGACACCCTACTTTAGTTTTCTTAAGTACCAGAGGGAGGTTTGTCATTATCTCCATTCATTTATGGAAAGAGTTAATAATGTACTTAAGGTTTTACTGTTAGAAAGAAGTAGCTCTGGGGTTGAAGCCCAAGTTTGTCCCACGTAGGGCGCTTACCCACCAGGCTCTACTGGAGTTTAGTGTCAGCGGTAAGGGAAGCAAAGCAAAGGCTCATAGATTTAATGTCATGTGGACTCTAACGCAGGAAAAGGTTCAGGTTTCTCCTAGGGCCATTTAATGTGCATGCGCATTACTAAATAATGTGCCTGGAGACTTTGCCCAAGTGGGTTTAGTTTCCATATATAATTTTAGAGTATAAAAAGTGGGAACTCTCAAATGACATTTTAAAATAGAATGGCTGAATATTTAGGTACTAGGCCATCACAATTATATTTTTAGTATTAGAACACAAATACCCTAAGTACAGTATATTTTCAAAGAATTTTTATCCTTTGATACATTATTTTAGGCAAAAATACCAAATACATTAAACTATTGCTCTATAATTAGGTTTCATTTAATTGTGTTTTTAACTTAAGAGAGTTACGGTGTTTATATCACAATTTTACTTTGCTTTGTAAATTTTTCTTCTTTTTTTCCTCAGTTTTCCAGATGCCAAGAAATGTTATATAAAACCTAGGCAAAGTATTTTAATCATTTTCCCTTTTCAGGACATCTGGAATATTAAATACATATTTTAAGGCATTTCTGTCTTTTTTAAGATTCATTTTGTAAGATGAGTGAGCACTTCAACGTTGGTAGAAAGTTAAGTTATTGCTGCATAGAGTCCTTATGGACTCAGATACCTGTGTGCGTGTGTGTGTGTGTGTGTGTGTGTGTCTTTTGCCAATCATATTTGAAATACTATGCAAGAGTTTACATCTCTCTGTTCTGTCAGTAAGTTGTGCACTTCCTACTTAATATTTTTAGATAGAAGGCATTTTGAGGAGGCTGTTACATATCTAGATTAGTGGAAAATTTCTAGAACACAAACTATAAATTGTAGTTTTCTTTCCTGTGATAGGTTTTTAATAATCTTGAGTAAAAATGAAAAATTGGAAAAGGAGGAAAAGTTTTGATTGTTAACAGCGTATGTGCCTTATGGTTACCTTTCATATTTTCAGTGAGGATTACTAATCAACTTGTAATATTTTTAGAAAGAAGATGAAGTGTACTCAATAAACAAACTTAAGTCTATTTTAATATCCATAAAAAAGGTATGGCTAGGTTTGAACCATTAAATTAAATCATAAAGTTAGTTGATGTTACCATTTTAAGAATGATACACTTTTCATCAACTTAGAAAAATATAAGCACACAGAGTTCTGCCACATTTATAATTTTGAGGAAATAAACTCTGTTATAACCACTGTAAAAAATGACAATTCATTTTCTAAGCTTTCCCACTACCCCGAGTTTTTTTAATCTTTTTTATCATTCACAAATGAACGAACTTGGTCATCCCTCTGTGTATTACTAAAGATTCAAAATGTCCAACTAGAAATATCCAGCTCAGGGGCGCCTGGGTGGCTCAGTGGCTTAAGCCGCTGCCTTCGGCTCAGGTCATGATCTCAGGGTCCTGGGATCGAGCCCCGCATCAGGCTCTCTGCTCAGCAGGAAGCCTGCTTCCTCCTCTCTCTCTGCCTGCCTCTCTGCCTGCTTGTGATCTCTGTCTGTCAAATAAATAAATAAATAAAATCTTTAAAAAAAAAAAAAAGAAAGAAAGAAATATCCAGCTCAGCCTTTTCCTGCAGCAGCTGCTAGAACCCGGCTTCCTGGCCTTTTGAGTGCATGAACTCATTTGGTTTTGTAGGGTGCTCCACCTACTTTGTAACACCATTTTAAAGGGTGCAGTGCTGGTAGTGTTAATAAAGAACCTCAGTGAAATCAAAATGTGTTAAACATTACTCTTCATGACACTGATTTTTAAGTCAAATTGCCATTGCATGAGCAGTTTGGACGGCAAGAGTCTTCCCTAAAGTAGAATATTAAGAAAATAAACTTCTGATTGGACTTACTAATATTTAAAAGGATTTGAAATGTAAAATTCAGGTCACATTTGTGACAAGTCATGGCAAGTTTTTGATAACTGCCATTTAGCTTTATTTCCTGTCATCGAATTAGTATCAATATTTTGGGCTCTTTACTTGCTTAGTGTGGGAAAGTGTCCCGTTGTGAGCCTGAGCAGCATCTAAGGTGTATACAAGTTTGAAACCACAGATGATACTCACATTGTGTTACCTGAGAGGAATAACTCCCAATATTGATTTTGGTACCCTCCAGGGTTTCTCTATTTATTTTAAGACATGCTGTAAAAGTTAAAAACAAACACACACAAAACGAAATTTAATTTAGCCATTTAAAATGAGTACCACTCATTTATGAGGTAAGAAATTCTTTGTATCATAAAATAAGGAAGGATATAAGTGAGTGGAATTTGGTATGGAGAGAAGGAATGATTTGGACGGGATGTTAAACATCAGGATCTTGTCACTGAATGTAAATTTTTGGCACCGATTTTCACAGCATTTCCCTTGACCAGGGCTTTATTTCAAGTGTCTAGGGCCTGTTAGCTTTCCTTAACAGCCTTGTAAAGTGAAATCAACTGAAAGATTTAAAGAGGGCCGCCCTGCTTTTAATTGCTGCCAGCTTTGCTGGGCAGTTAGGAAGGACATGCTTATCCA
Source organism: Lutra lutra (assembly GCF_902655055.1). Lineage (NCBI taxonomy): Eukaryota > Metazoa > Chordata > Mammalia > Carnivora > Mustelidae > Lutra > Lutra lutra. Next base: position 118,687,513 of record NC_062279.1, on the reverse strand, counting down.
CGAAAGCAGAGCCCCTAAGTGCTTGTACATTGGGTCAGAATAACTTGCAGAACTGTGTCTCTTTCCTTCTTTTTGCCCGTTAGTTAGGCTGCAACTTGTATAGAGTTATGATAGGACTCTTATTTTTTTGGAAGAGGGAGAACTTCGTGGGATTCTATTAAGAATGCCATTCTGGGGGCACCTGGGTGGCTCAGTGGGGTAAAGCCTCTGCCTTCAGCTCGGGTCGTGGTCTCAGGGTCCTGGGATCGAGCTCTCTGCTCAGCGGGGAGCTTGCTTCCCCCTCTCTCTCTGCCTGCTTCTCTGACTCCTTGTGATCTCTCTCTCTGTCAAATGAATAAATAAAATCTTTAAAAAAAAAAAAAAAAAGAATGCCATTCTGTAGTATCTGCTTTGGCCAAGGGCTTTGAGTCATCAGGTTGCCCGTAGCCAGCCTGTTTCCAGACCTGTTAGCCCACTCAGCCTCTGTACACCAGGAGCACCTTTTTTCCCCTCATTGTTTCTCTGATTCTTAGAACTTTATGAAGAAAGGAACAGCCACCGCTTCCTACCCCTGCCTTGCATCTCCATTGGAATGAGTGCTTAGGGTACAGGAAATAGCAAAATCTTAAATATATGGAGGAGATTTTGAAATGCCTTTACAAGTGTTTTCTAATTTGATTCCTGTATCAGCCCTGCAGGGTGAGTGAAGGAGTAAGGAGGTCCTTCTCCCATTTAAAAAAGAGGAAGTGGAGAGGGGAAAAAAAAGTTATTGAGTTGACTGACCTAATGATCACCCACTGGCCTGTTGAGAAAGGAAGCCTTTGTTGGGGGGGTGGGGGGTGTCTTCATGGCCTGTTAATACAGCTGCCCTTGTTTACAACTGAAAGACTGGAAATCCAGAGAAAGTTGTAAATGGTTCAGGCTCACTTCTGTGTAGTCTTATAGCTTCTGATGGCCTGTTTGGTATTCTTGATTTTATACCCTGCTGAAGACAGCACCTTGCACTTCATCAAGATGTCAGTAGAGGTGGTATTTTCCCTGTTTTTATAGAAGATGAAGTTGAAACTCAGAGGAGGAAAATTGTTTGCTTCTGGCCATACAATTCATTTGTAGGAAATCCTTAGATTAGATTAGAATTTAGGATTCCCAAAAACTTAGCCCCTTGATGCTTTGTAGTCCCAAGGATTTTTAGTAATTAGTCAGCCTCTCATTTATGAGTCAATTATAATTTGTTTTTTCTCTATTAAATACACAGTGTGGTTTTGAGAGTAAAATGAAAGAACTTGGTTTAAAGAGAAATTTTATACCACAAATCATTAATCTATAAGCTTTCCAAAGGTTCAGTTATTATACAAAGGATCACAGTGTGGTAGTCCTTTGTGCTCTTTTGATGGTAAAATTAGTGTTAGTGCTTTGATAGTGTGGAGCTCATTAGTATGCTGTATAGAACCTACCTTTTCTTTGTTGTCTATCTGCCAACAATTTCAGTTGGGGAAAGGAATATAGAATGAGTGGTGTGGTCAGAGGAAATACAGGATACCCAGTTAAATTTGAATTTCAGATACCACTTAGACTAAAAATTATTCATTGTTTATCTGAAATTCAGTTTTAACTGGGTGTTCTGTATTTTTCTTTGCTGAATCTAGCAACCTTAAGAATCACTGTTCTCTTGAACACATTCATTATACATTTTTTTTTTCAGTGCATTGTTTTAGATTTATAAAACACGACCTGATTTTAGAGAAACAGACCTGGGATTTTTTCAGGACACAATCCTTAAGAATCTTTATTTTCTGAGTCCTTTGAGACATTTTTTACCTCAATGGCTTAATATGCCAATCTTTTTATGATCTGAGGGCAAAAAATTAAGTTAGAAAATGTGTTTTTTTTTTTTAAAGATTTTATTTATTTATTTGGCAGAGAGAAATCACAAGTAAGCAGAGAGGCAGGCAGAGAGAAAGGAGGAAACAGGCTCCCTGCTGAGCAGAGAGCCCGACACGGGGCTCGATCCCAGGACCTGGGATCATGACCTGAGCCGAAGGCAGCGGCTTAACCCACTGAGCCACCCAGGCGCCCCAAAAATGTGTTATTTTAAGTGATCTTATTCTCTCTATGCCTTGTATGCTTGAATTTGAGTTTGACTCTTCTGGATGCAGCCAGAAGTTACAGAGTGCCTCCTTTGGGATAAGCATTAATGTTCTGGGAACATTTATATTCTTACAGGCCATAAGACTTGGAAAAGGAGACCTGGATTTGACTCCTGATTTTGCTATCAAATAGAGATCTTTGGTTCAGCCATTTATTTTTAGCTTCATAATTTAGGAAACAGGGTTGTTAATGCCTGCCTTACCGGGTTTAAATAAAATGGTGCCCCCCTTTTTCTCCCAGTATCATTCATATAAGTACTTTTCAAAATCCTAAAAATTAAGGAAGAGAAGTGAAAATAGAAAACCTATCCTATCCACAGGAGTGATTTGCCCAGTCAGAAGTACCATCTAGGTTTCTTGAATCCCATCTGATGCTTTTTTTTTTTACCCTTATATCTGACATATTCACAGTTGTCTTTTCCATCTTTGTTCATTTGTATCCATTTACACTTAACTTCATATGTTGGCAAAATCCAATATGTATATAAATTAACTCCTGAACACAACATAAACTTCAGTTTTGGAGGCGTGGTCACTGAATGGTTTGCCTGGGGAATTTAGTACTCTCTGGTGTGCAGCATAGTGCCTGACACACTCAGATCTTTACCTTAGGAGAATAATTCATTCTGTAAGAAAAATGATATTTAAGCATGAATCCAATTAAAATGGGGAAAAAATCAGTAGAAAGGATTGATTACAACTTTATCTTGAAAACGGACCCAGAGATTATGAAAGTAAATTAACCTTGTCCTAGATTTAATAAAATTTATATTATAATGAATATTTCATGCTAAATTTTAGAATAAACAATTTTTAACAAAACTATTACATAATCAATTAACTTCTCCATGTTTGACTTTTATGACAGGGTGAGAGATTCTTTTTTTTCAAGAAATAGTTTTTCAAATTAATATTTTGAAGGTTTCTTCAGATTTTTCAAGGATATTTCTTAGTCTTGAAAATAATTATTTAAATAAAATTCTCTTTTCAAGTAACTTATGTCATTTTCCTTGTTGATTATTTTTGTATTTGTTAGCTGATCTTTAATTGGGCATAGCCCTTAATTGTTAGTGGCATTGTGTAATATTATAATTGTCATGTAATGTAATTGTAAAAAAATATATATATTGTAATGGTTCTCCAACATTGATCTACTTCTAGAAATTCTGTATCTTATATAAGAATTTTAATTTTGATTTGCAGATTATTTGTATTTGTATAGAGACTGAAATATTTAAAAATTATCGGAAGAGGATTAATAGTCTTAAGAGGAAAGGCCCACTTCATATGGCCACCTGGGTCATACACTACAAAACTTTAAGGGATGTGTGATGAGAGAGAGATGTGAGAAATGATTTAATTTTATTTGTGGGTTGGTTCCTAAGTGAGTGTTTTGATATTATGATAACGTATGTTTTCCTGCATAAGCATATAACTACAGGGATTCAGATAATCAATAATGTGGTTATTATAATGTGGTCATGAGAAACCCCATACCCCATGACTGGTGGTTAATAAAAATTGTTGATTGAATGAGTGAATGTACAAGATCTGCTATTCCTGTATAATTTAATATTAAATTCCCTCACCAAGAAAATAGCTAGGAACAAAAACACTTGTGAGGCAGATACAGTAATAAAAAAACATAGAACAAAGTATTTTTAAGCACTGGCTCCATTTAAGACATATAGTAGGTCCTTCAGGTTATATGAGAATAAATTAACCATAGTTAGTTGAGATTTACATCATACCATAGTCAGGATGAGACTTACATCCAAGAAGTAAAGAATATTAACAGTTAAACCACAGTGTTGATTTCTTGTAACAAATATACCAGCATTCATATATTCAAAGACTGTTGTCCCTTTTGGTGTAGTTAATTTAGGATCCTTACTTTTGATCCATTCACTTTACTCAAGAATTATTTATTGTAGACAGACTATGAGACAGGCATTTTCTAAGACAGACAAGTAGCTCTGATGAAATTTACATCTGGTTGGAGGGGACAGACAATAAAACAACAGATTAACCAATAAGAAAAATATCCAGTAAGAAGCATTTAGGTGCTGGGAGGTGAGAACATCATGTGTCAGAGGCCACTCTAGGGGGCATAACCAGGGAAGAATTGTCTGAGAGGAGAACGTAGAAGCTATGATCAGCCAGACGTAGGTGAGGGGAGAACATTCTGGACTGGGGACAGTTAGAGCTTGGGGTGTCTGAGGAGGACCAGGGAGGCCAGCCTGGCCAAGGGGAACTGTGGTAGGGGATTAAAAGATTTTGGGTTTTGTTCTCTATTCACTGAGAAGCCAAGTACGATAATTGACGATGTTAAGATATATTTTGTTCAAAGATTGCTCTGACTGCTGTGGGGAGAATGGATTGAACGGGGGCGAGTATAAGATAGAGAGACCAGTGGGGGCTTGTGGCCACAATGGACTTGGACCAGGATTTAATGCAAGAGATAGAAATGAACAGATTGGGATATAAGGTTTGGGGAGTCACACTGATGCAACTTTACTTGGACATGAGATTTGAAGGAAAAAGAAATTTAGAGTAATTCCTACATGTTGATTTGAGTAACTAGGGAGGTGATGGTGCTCTTTCCTAATAGGAGGAAAACTGGCAGAGAGTGAGATTGGAGTAAGATGATGGGTAGGGCATTAGGAATTCTGTTTTCACCATTTTAAGTTGTCTGTTTAGATAGCTGCATGGATCTGTCATGTAGATATTTTGATTAAAAAAAAAAAAAAAAAAGTCGGGGGCGCCTGGGTGGCTCAGTGGGTTAAAGCCTCTGCCTTTGGCTCAGGTCATGATCCTGGGGTTCTGGGATCCAGCTCCTCATTGGCTCTCTGCTCAGCAGGGAGCCTGCTTCCTCCTCTCTCTCTGTCTGCTTCTCTGCCTACTTGTGATCTCTGTCAAATAAATAAATAAAATCTTTAAAAATATCTAAAAATTAGAAAAAAAGTTGATCACCATTTTCCAATAAGAAGATAAGAAATAAATTGGACTTAATTTTATAATGGTAGCTGAAATAACTCAAACGCCTCTTTTATATTGATTTAACAATTTAAGTTACATGTACATATGTTTAAATCACACAAAATATGTTAATTTAGACATAGAGCTTTTTCCCTATCTGTATTTTACAAAACAATTTTAGTCAGAAACTTCCTGTACATTTTTGACAGCTTCACATGCTTTTTTGATATCAATGTCTTTGGTACTGCTACTGCAATTTTGGGGGGTTATGTGTTTTTTCTTAAAGGGATCTTTGAAAGGTTTTTACAACTGTATCTAACACTTGAAATTCTGAGGTCATTCTGATAATATCTGTTATTATTTTTTTTACCCATTCCTTTCTAGACTGGTACTATTTCAGAGTAATAGATATTTACCAAATAATACAGTGTTGTTCAAAACAAAATAATCAATAGAGTATCTCAAAAATGGAAAACTTAGTAGAGATTCAGAAATAAGTCAGCCTCTTCTTTTTCCCTCTGTATTCTTCTTTTTTCACTTAATAAATTGTGGAGATTATTCACAGCGGCTCATACAACAATTTTTCAGGACTGCCCTAGTATTCCATTGTATAAATGTATCATTATGTATTTAAACAGCTGGTCCGGGTAGCTTGTTATCTTTGCTATAACAAACGGGTGCTACAATAAATAGTCTGGAACTTCTTTGGCCACATGGATAAAATCTCGGGAACAAAGGATAAATGCATTTGAAAATTTGTTAGAAATTGCCTGTTTACCTCCAGCGAGGTGGTAAAAAGATTTTTTTTTCTGGAAAAGTCTCTTAAGGTAGAGAAGGAATTTTATTTTACATCATTCAGTATCAGAAGATTGTGTTGATCTGGACCCAAGGCCCTCAGATAAAGGAATCCTATTTAATATATACATGCATGCAAATAAAGCATAATATTGAATGAATAATGCATTTTAAAATAAATTGTCTCAAGACTGCATGCATCATATATACAAGAAAGATAGAAAACAAACTTGAATCTCTTAAACGTGCATCTTAGTGACAGTATAGATTTGTAGGTAAACGTTAACAATAGTCCTTTAACATTAAAATCACAAAACATTTTGCTATAAATGTAGTTTTATCATTCTTTTGTGTAAAACTAATGTGTTATTTTCCTTTTTCATATTACTACAGCCAAAACGATTGAAGAGTGTCCGTATACCAACACTCTCCAAAATAGTGCATTGTCCAACTTTTTGTCCTGGCCTTTTAGTGAAAATAATCAATATGTCATTGTAGAGTGGGGATTGTTTTGCTTTTATTATGGGCAAATTCTTTTAAATATCATCAGTGATAGCTAGTTTTTGTCTTTTGAATGTGAATTTGAGTCTTGGGAAAAGTCAAATCTGCATAAGAGATATTAAGTTAGCTGTTACTCTAGGGTTTTTTTGTGTGGTGTTTTTTGTGGTTTTTGTTTGTTTGTTTTGGCTTTGGTTTTGGTTTTGGTTTTGGTTTTATTTGTTAGTTTTGAGAGGAGGGCTTAGTGAAAAACAAGGTGTAACTTTTAGAGGAAACTAATATCCTTATTTACCTTATAAATTTTCTTAAAAGTTAGTTTCAAAAGAAGAGCCCCAAAAATGTCTAAAGTAATGTCACTGTAAATTGGTATAAGATTACATTTTTTTCAAGGGAAATCATTTGAACTGAACAGTCATTTTGATGTATATGATCTGATGATTGTTTTAAAAAAAAAAATCGCCTACCATGAAGCCTTTAGCTCAAGTGGATTTCTTTAACAGAGAGGTATATTTAAGACAAATGACTTAAATTTTCTTGGACAACATTTTTAAAATTAGGTATTGCTTACTTTCTAATTTTCTCCTTTATATAGGAGTAGATAATCTGGAAGAAGAGATAATTGTTACCATTGTTGAACAAGCATTATTAGAATAATATTTACAGAAGTCAATAATCTTTCTACATACCAGATCGAATTGTTTATATTTTCCCCCTTCTAAATCTAATCTCTATATAGCAATATAGATAAAACTGTAAAAAATTAAGCATATTATTAGCTAGCCAAATTTAGATAAATATTTGTTTTAAATTTTCAAACGTTTAACTTCAGAACAAGTTGTATGTTTTTGACAGCGAGTTATTTTTTATATTTATATTTTCCTAAGACTTGTCAAATTTAGTGTCTTTTATGCTAATGTAAACTGCTTTTGAGAGAAAAAGACTTGCTGCTTTATGCACTGTAAATCAGATATCTAAAAATCTATTTTATAGGCATCAGACTTTACTAAAATGTTTATTGAAGCAATTGTTCTCTATAGTTTTTCAAAATAAAACTGTCTTAAATAAACTGCCTTGTTTTTATTTTCTATGAAAATTTGAATTATTATCTAATCAGTTTGCTAAACGTTCCTTAAATGTTTACTAAGTCTGCACTCTGTCCTACAGAGAAATGGTCAATGCCTGGTTTGCTGAGAGAGTCCACACGATCCCCGTGTGCAAGGAGGGCCTCAGAAGCCACACGGAATCTTGTTCTTGCCTCTCGCAGCCAAGTCCTCGTGCAGACAGCAGTGCGCCTGGAACACCAACCAGGAAAATCTCTGCCTCTGAATTTGATCGGCCTCTTAGACCCATTGTCGTCAAGGATTCCGAGGGCACTGTGAGCTTCCTCGCTGACTCGGAAAAGAAGGAACAGATGCCTCTAACCCCCCGAAGGTTTGATAATGACGAAGGGGACCAGTGCTCAAGACTCTTGGAATTAGTGAAAGATATTTCTAGTCATTTGGATGTCACAGCCTTATGTCACAAAATTTTCTTGCATATTCATGGACTTATCTCCGCCGATCGCTATTCCCTGTTTCTGGTCTGTGAGGACAGCTCCAATGACAAGTTTCTTATCAGCCGTCTGTTTGATGTTGCGGAAGGTTCAACACTGGAAGAAGCTTCAAATAACTGTATCCGCTTAGAATGGAACAAAGGCATTGTGGGGCATGTGGCAGCATTTGGTGAGCCCTTGAACATCAAAGATGCTTATGAGGTAAATAGGGAATCATTGAGATGGGGGAGTGGGGTGAGGAGGAGAGGGTGTGGGACAAGGTGGAACATTGGACACCTGCCGTGAATGATGGGGAGGGTGGGTATTTCAAAGTCAGATGGAATAGGATCACTGACATGTAGGAATTTGCATACTTACTTAAAACTGGTAAGTGTGATAAGAACTTTCTCATCTTTTATTTTTGGAAAGATTTTATTTACTTATTTGAAAGAGAGAGAGCATGAGTAGGGGGAAGGAGAGGGAGAAACAAAGAATCTCAAGCTGACCCAGTGCTGAGCACTGAGTTCCACTCAGGGTTCGGTCCCACAAGCCTGAGATCATGACCTGAACCCAAACCACGAGTCTGATCCTTAACCAACTGAACTACCCAGGTGCCCCAGAACTTTTCCATCTTTTAAATGAGTTTCTTTACTGGTGTTTTAGTCAAGGATATGGGCCATAGAGAAATCTTGTCTTGTTTTTCTCCTTCATGATAATTTAACATGGCTCATCTCACAGTTGTATTCTCTTCGTTTTTGCCTACTGACTATCCATATCCTTATCTATTGTCTGCACATGAACTTTGGAGGATTTCACTGAGATTCTAAAATGCTAAGTCCAAAAACTCAAAAAACCAAACCAGTAGTCTTTTTCCATTCATTTGTTCATTCAGATTAATAATGTTCATTTATTTGAAGTCTCATTGACACAAAAATCTGATTTTCTTTCTTTTCATCCTTTTTTCATTTGTTTGTTAAATAAATTTATGTCTTCAAAAAATAGAAATTGTTGCTCTAAAATATTTCAGTGGAAATACTGGGTATTGCACTTTTTTTTTTTTTGAAAGATTTTATTTATTTGACAGACAGAGATCACAAGTAGGCAGAGGCAGGCGGAGCGGGGGGGGGGGGGGGGAGGAAGCAGGCTCCCCACTGAGCAGAGAGCCTAATGTGGGGCTCAATCCCAGGACCCCGGACCATGACCCGAGCCGAAGGCAGAGGCCTCAACCCACTGAGCCACCCAGGTGCCCCTGGGTATTCCACTTTTGTCTTTAATTATGGACTTAAAGATCACACTATATAATTCTTCTGATTTCCCATTTAAAATGATCTTTTTATTAGTAGAATTATGTTTTTTAAACAAGGCATCTTACTAAATGACATTTTGTTTATCAGGTGTTTTCTAGCACCTTGATAGAATAATTGATCTAGCCAACTATGTGATGCCCTCTAAATGTTCTGTGGTGGGCTGCCTCAGTTGCTCAGTGGGTTAACCCTCTGCCTTTGCCTCAGGTCATGATCCCAGGGTCCTGGGATCGAGTTCTGCATCGGGCTCCCTGCTCAGCAGGGAGCCTTCTTCCCCCCTCCACTCTGCCTGCCTCTCTGCCTACTTGTGATCTCTCTGTCAAATAAATAAATAAATACATACATACATACATACATACATAAATGTATGTATGTATGTTCCGTGGTAACCCCAGCTTGCAACTCCTCTATGTAATTTAAGCAGTCATTACTGTTTTATTCACACCTGTATTCCTGATGCCTAATAAAACAGTCATTACACCTGTATTCCTGATGCTATGCCTGGCACATAGTCAAGTCTTAATAAATATTGACTGAATGAAAATTATCTAGGAGGTAAGATAGATAAGTAGCATAGAGAGCAGATCATAACAGATGCCAAGGAAAATGTGGTAAGTTCAGGGAAGCAGGAGATAACATTACTTGGGGAATTGAGAAATGATGTTTTTTTGAGGAAGCAGTACTTGATACCAACCCTGGAAAATAGATAAGATTTGAATAGATTGGTTTGTGTGCATGGTGAGGTCCAGATATATAGAGAAGTTGAAAGAAGCAACAGGGCAGGTGCACCGTGTGGTGCTTGTATGGACATGTGTGGGCAGCAGTCGGTATTGACATTCAGGAGCTTTGGGGGCAGAGCATGCAGATTACTGGAGCCTTGAATGACAGGCTGAGGGGTATGTGTGTGGTCCAGAGCCATGAGGAATAATTGAAGATGGTTTCAAAGGGGAATTGGTATGATTCAAACTGATTTAGCAGGATGAATTGTACAGTGCTCATAAAATGAAAAATACTGGATACTGGGAGGATAAATTACTTAATGGTGTGAGGAAATGAGGACCTGAACCAGGGCACTGGCCTTAAGGAGCAAAAGAAGGGAATGGATTTCCAGTGAAGAAGTGGAATCTGCCAGAGTTGGCAGCCACTAGCAGATGGAAATGAGGGGGAAAGAGGAGTCGAGGATGACTGAGGGTTTAGATGTGGGAGAATAAATATGGTCACAAGGGAGTAATACTGAGATATGATAGTTTAGGTAGGTGAAATCATGAGATATTTTTCAGAATCCCCTGTATACGAGCAGTCTATTCCATTTTGATTCTTCATGGAGCTATCTCCATGACTTCTGTGAGCTCTGTAGTAACGCCACACCGTAGCAGACTACAACAGGGGTATTAAGGACACAGCTGAAGGATTGCTGCCAAATTTGCAGAATTCCCTTCCTGTCCTAGGTGACAGCTGGGTTTCCGCTTTTCAATGGCACTATAGTCCCAAGTACAGTAGGACCATAAATATACTTCAGCTTTGCTGAGAAAGCCTTCATTTGTCTGTGTGGTTCTAAGTTTCTGCAACTCTGAGGATTTCTTCACTTATGTGCATTTTGGCTGAATATGCTTACCATTTTCAAAGTTTGGACAGTGTAATTTTTGTTTCGGTTAGTAATGACTTAATTCTTGTGCTACTGTCAGAAAGAGGCCCATGTCCTTGATTTGCAGTGCTTCCAGGGTGAAGCCTCTTAGCCTGTGGATTCTTCGTGGTGCTGCTTCACCCTCGGCAGCCTTTGTCCATGTTTACAGGGGCCTTAGCAAAAGTCATTCGTGTCCCAGGAATTTCATTCTTAAGGTGTGGAGCTGACCTGTGACATACAGTTTGCATCTGTGTTGACAGTGGAAGTGAGTTGGCTATTGGATAATTCATTATTCAGCTCCACCCATAATTTGAATAATAAGAATTGTGACTCGTGGTTTCTTGAGAAGTCAGAATAGGAAAATGCATTCTGTCTTCTGAATCCTACCTCTTTAAACATACGTCTGTAAAAATAACACCTTACAGCAGTATTTCTTAAAGCCTGTTTGACCACAGAACCCTTGAAAAGTTGCAGTGTAGCAATGGAAAACCATGAGGTGGTTGTGAAATATAATCGAGTTCAGTTTGAAGCTAAAAATACGTAGCAGTCTCATAGATAAGTCATTCGTAAGAAGTGGTCAACATTTGATTCATTTTTTTAAAACTTTATGACAGAATGATATAAATTTGAGAATTGAGCTATTTTATTACTAATAAGATAGCACATTCATATATTTAAAGTATAAAACAAGATCCACAGCTTAAACCAGTGATTCTCAATCAGACCACAAGTATCAGTGAGAGGGTGTTTGCTGCCTAAATCGCACAGCATCTCCTCCTGCATCAGCCCATCATTTGTGTAACTTTCTTGAATGTGGCACAGCATTTATTGATAATAAGATATAAACACATAATGATCAGAACAACTGTATAAATGTGTTTGGTGTTCTCCTTATATGTGAAAACTAGATACTATCCAGTATCTAGAATGGATTGTATATTAGGGTTCTTTAGAGAAATATATATAGATATAACAATATGTAGATATATATGTATATAAATACATATACATACATATTTATATGAAGAGGATTATTATAGAGGTTAGCTCACTTGATTATGGAGGCATGGAAGTTCTACAGTCTGCCTGTTGCTTGTAAGCTGGGTAACCAGGAAAGCTCATGGTGTAATTTAGAGTCTGAAGGTCTAAGAATTGGGCAGCCAGTGGTGTTAAGTTTGTGGCTCTGAGTCCAAAAGCCTGAGAGCCAGGAACCTCATTGGAGGGCAGGTGAGCAAAAGAAGGTAGATGTTTTAGCTTAAGCAGAGAGAGTGAATTTGTCCTTCCTTTGCCTTTTTGTTCTGTTCAGGCCCTCAGTGATTTGGATGATGCCAACCTGCTTGGTGAAGATATTTGCTCAGTTTATTGATTCAAATACTAATCTCTTCTGGAGACATCCTTACACACATACCTGAAATAATGTTTTACCACCTATTTAGGTATTCCTTTGCTTAGTCAAGTTGACACTTAAAACTGACCATCACAGATTGCCTTGAACACCTAGTTTCATGTCCTACAGAAGCCTTGAGATTCCCCAAGATTTCCTGTCAAAGGATTTATGTGATCAAAACACTCTTCTCTGTCCCAAGTCAACTGAAATGCAAAACGTGGGCTCCTGTTCTGTTTCCATAGGAAACGGAGGACTAGGGAGAAGACTTGCAGGGTTTTAGGGAAGGGTCTCATTGCCATTCATGCAGCCTTTACCATGTAGCTACTATTCTTCCCACCCTGATGACTTCCTTCCTCCTTTTGTATTCCTTATCTAGATAAATCAGTCTCTATCATCTCTCGTTTTGCATGTCTCACTTTATCAAAATTTTTTTACTGAAAAAATATGAGCTCTTTCAAATGAATTTCCTATGAATAAAATGATGTCCAAAATGAATTTTAGGAGAAAGAAGTAACACTAGCAATTGTTTTAATCTTGATAAGTCTATTAATCTGTCATGATCTAATTGTGCCCCAGGGAACATAGTTTGGGAACTGCTATATCTTTTTTCAGTGTTCTAATAATCTTTAGGGACCGTATTAAATGCCACTCTGTGGAAGAAAACTAGCCTATAAATTGGGAAGAGTACTGTATTGTTTTCTGTTATTTTGATTTTTATATAATTTCAAACTTAAGGAAAAGTTGTAAGACTTAAAAAAACTTACATATATACTTTATGCAGATTCTCCAGTTGTTTATGTTTTGCCCCATTTGCTTTATCGTTTTCTTTTTCTGTATACAATGCATGTCAGTAATACATGCATACTATTTTTCTCTTTTTTAAGACTTTATTTATTATAAAGAGACAGAGCATGAGCAGGGGAAGGGGCAGAGGCAGAATGAGAGAGAGAGACAGAGAATCTCAAGCTGACTCGATGCTGGTTGTGGAGCCCAATGAGGGGCTCAATCTCATGACCCTGAGATCATGACCTGAGCCAAATTCAAGAGTTTGTCACTCAACCCACTGAGCCATCCAGGTGCCCTTATGCATACTGTTTTTCTGAACCACTTAGTAAGTTGGAAACATTTTTACTAAATATAATTCAGTGAATATTTTCTAACAATATTCATTTATACAATTATAGTACATTTTTCAAAATCAGGAAGTTTTTTTGATACAATGCTATTACCTACTAGTCCATAGTCAAATTTAGTCTATTGTCCCACTCATATTCTTTACAGTTCTTTTTTTCCCTCTGATCAAGGATCTAATCCCAAATTACATAATGTATGTGCTTTCCATGTCTCTTTAGTGTCCTTTAAATCTGGAATAATTTCTCAGTGTTTCTTTATCATTCTTGATGTATATTTTGAGAGTACAGACTATTTTGTAGACTGCATTTTGATGAGATTCAAGTTAGGTACTTTGGGCAGAAATACCACAGATGTCAGTGTTGAGACCTTGTTTGATTTTCTAGAACAGTCAGTTCTCCCCTTCTTCGACACCAGCTGGGTGTCCTACAATCCAATTCAATTCTGATGCTAGTAGTAGCATCTAGTAACTAGCTGCTGACACTGTACTACTACCCATTAGCACAAACTCCACAGTCTGAAGACTCAGTCCCACTAGATTGTCCCCAGTTCCTAGTTCAGATACCAACCACAAACAGGGTCCTCTGGCTACTCACATATATTTTTTTAAGATTTTATTTATTTATTTGGCAGACAGAGATCACAAGTAGGCAGAAAGGCAGGCAGAGAGAGAGAGAGAGGAGGAAGTAGGGTCCCTGCAGAGCAGAGAGCCAGATGTGGGGCTTGATCCCAGGACCCTGGGATCATGACCTGAGCCGAAGGCAGAGGCTTTAACCCACTGAGCCACCCAGGTGCCCCAGGCTACTCACATATTTATGTCCATCTACAAATTAGGTGATTTCCCCACTTGGGTTCAATAATTTGCTTGAATGACTCACAGAACTCAAAGGAAGCACTGTATTTTATTATATTTTATTTTACTTTCTTATTTATTTATTTATTTATTTATTTAATAAGAGAGAGAGAGTGAGTGAGCATGTAAACACAAGCCGGGGAGAGGCAGAAGGAGAAGCAGACTCCCTACTGATCAGGGAGCCCGATGCAGGACTCGGTCCCAGGACTCTGGGATCATGACCTGAGGCAAAGGCAGAGGCTTAACCAACTGAGCTACCCAGGAGCTTAAGGAAGCACTATATTTACAATTACAGTTTTATTATAATGGATACAATTCAGGAACACCTAAATGGAAGACATGTATTAGGACAAGGAATGGAAGGTGGGGGGGACACAGTAATTCCATGCCCTTTCCAGGGGGTGCACCACCATCCCAGCACATAGATACCTTTAGCAATCCAGACACTCCTCCAAACCTCATTGTTCTGAGTTGTTGTTGTTGTAGTTGTTGTTTTTCTTCTTGTTTTAATCAAGGCTTCATTATGTAGGCATTATTGATTAAATCCATTGGCCATTGGTGATTAATTTCAATCTCCAGCCCCCTCTCCCTTCTGTGGAGGTTAAGGGTAGGGCTCAAAGTTCTAACCCTCTTATAAGTTGTTTGGTTTTTCTGGTAGCCAGTCCCCATCTGGAAGCCGCCTGGGGTCCACACCCCTATGACTCATCTTATTAGCATGAAGTCAGGTATGGTTGAAAGGGGCTTGCTATGACTATCAAAAAACTTTCCTGTTTCTCAGGGAATTACGAGAGTTTTAGGAGCTCTGTGCCAGGAACCTGGGACAAAGACTGAATATATAATTTATTAAATAACCATAGTCTTCTCAGCATATGTTAATAGGAAGTATGGCATGTGAAGTTAGTTTACCCCAGTGTTGTTGATGTTATTCTGAAAACGTGGTTAGTGGTGTCCACTAGGTTTCTCCACTATAAAGTTACAGTTTTCCTATTGTAATCAATAAATATCTTATGATGAGATACTTTGATATTGTGTAAATATTCTATTCTTCATGAACCTACATTTACCAGTTTTAGTGTCCCTGATTTTCTAACTCCATCATACCTTCTGTGTTTTTTAGTTGGCATTCTCGTGTGAAGAGGAGTTTACCTTCTTGATTCATTCATTCATTCATTTACTCATTAGTAGCACTGTGGGCTCATGGATTTTTATTTTGTATAATGAGTTATGATCTGTTTTTTTATCTTTATTTATTCACATTCTCTAATTATATTGAATTGGCCAGGTTCCTGTGTCTTTTTGATATGTCGTTGTCACTCTGGGCTTTCTTGCTTCCTTGTGGGCTGAAAGTTCTAACTGGCTTAACAATATGTTCCATGCTTAATTTATACTTTCTCCCTTTTAGCCCTAGAATCATTCTTTTTCCCAGGAAACTCTGGTTCCTTTCATTAGAGGGAATGGTAACCAAGATAGAAGCTAAGATATGAGCACTAGATGTATTCATTGCTTCTGGTATGTGTTTGTTGCTGCCAGTATGTCAGTAGACAGGACTAGGAATAAAATATATAAATACACATTTCTGTATTTTATTTATTTTTATATCTACTTCCTATATTAATAACAGTTTCCTATGTTAATAACAGTGAATTCTTACTGATATCTCCAATTTCAATCTAACACCTCAAGGTCCAATTTGGTTTTATTCCTTCTTTTTCTGTTGGGTTGTTCCTTCTCCAAAAATAAAGACCCAAGCTTCCTTAATCTTTGTGCATATGTTTAAGCCAAGTTCCGAGCTCTTAACTCCTTTGTGCACATTCTGTTAGCTTTCCCTTCAGGCTATACAATTCCCATTAACATTTCTTGTAGTACAGACCTGTGGTGACAAATTCAGTTTTAGTTTATCTGAAAATGCCTTTATTTTGCCTGTATTCTTGAAGGATATTTTCACTGGATAGACAGTTCAGTTCTCACTTAATGGTAGTTTTCTTTCAACATTTTAAAAAGAGTTTTCCTACATTTTTTGGTCTTCCTTTTTCTCATGAGAAGTCAGCTATCCTTTGTATTTTCACCTTACAGGTTTCTTGCTATGTATCATTTTCATACTATATGGGTAAGGTTAAGGTTTTCACTAACTTTGGGGAAATTTTGATCTATGTCTTTAAGTATTTTTCCACTCAGTTCTCTTTTTTCTCTTTGGCACTCCAATTATATATATGTTAGACCACTTGATGTTGTCCCAGAAAACACCCAAGGCTCTGCTAATTTTTACAAGTGTATTTTTCCCCCTCAGTCTTTCTGATTAAATATTTCCTGTTGCTCTGTCTTTAGGTTCACTGACATTTTCTTCCATTGTTTCTAATGTGCTGTTGAACCATCAATGAACTTTGCATTTTAGATATTGTACTTTTCAGCTCTAGAGTTTCCATTTGGGTTTTTTAAAATAGCTGTTTTGTTTTGTTTTTTACAGTTTACCATCTATTCATTATTACCACATTTTCCTTTAAGTCCTTAATACTGGGTTTAAAGTCCTTGTCTCTTAATTCCAACATCTGAATCATCTTGGGGTCATTCTCTTTTGACTACTTTTTCTCCTCACTGTGGGTTACAGTTTCCTGTTTTCTTCACATGTTGTGAGTTTTGATTATATGCTGGACATTGTACATGTTTTCTTGCAAGGTATTTGGATCATAATCGTCTTTTTTAAAATGGGGCTGACATTTGTTCTTTCAGGCAGTGCAATTACTTTTTGGCCTGTCAGGCTTGGTGTTATTGTTGGGGTGGATTCATTTTAGTTTGAATTCAGTCTTAGGGAATGCCCTCCAAATCTAGGGAATGTTTCTTACTCCTAAGGATTGGCTTTTCTGTGTCTCAACTGAATGCTTGAGGTGGAATGGCTGAGCTAGAACTCCAGTGTCTCAAAACCTTTCTCTAATTGGTATCACCATTCTGCTTTCAGCCTTCAATACATAATTTTTAGCTGGTTCTCTAAGAGTCTTGCTCTATACATGTCTGAAGCAAATAGTCACTGAGTCTTTTACCACTCCTTTTATCTCTCCCTCTAATCCCCCAACATAGCTTTCTTATTAGTTATTTTTCTTTGCAAATATTAGCCACTTTAGAAGCTCCAAATTCCTTTCAATTCCATTTGGAAGCCTTGATACACTTGGGTACTGCCTGCCTTCTTGCCAGCAGGAAAATGGTCCCAGGAAGAAAGCCAGAGTGGTTGTCCTATCTATTTCCCTTTTTCATGGTTGGTGATTTAGTTGTCTTGTATATTTGGTCTAGTCTTACAGTTTTCAGTAGGAGGGCAAATCTGGTACCAATTGCTTTATTTTAGCAAGTGGACTTCCAAGGCTTATGTTTTTTTGTTTTTGTTTTTGTTTTTGTTTTACACTGTCATGTTCTCATAAATAGTGAAAGGAATAATCACAGTAGTAGTACTGCTCCATTTTTTCTTTGGTGTTTCCTGGACCTAAAGGAGTTAAAAGTTTTCTATATTGCCTTTGCACTGAATACATTGTTAGGAAAATTCTTTGAGATGCCAGAATTTACCTAAAGTGAATTTGAAACATACATTACTCCCACTCCTTCAGTGAAATGGAATCCAGGGCTGCTGTTGATTTTAAATTCCCAATATGCCCCCAAAGCTGTGAAAGCCCTATTAATTTCAGTTTGTTAAACTCTATTGCTTTGATTAGGTAGTTAAGTCCTCTTCTTTATAAATTGGTTTGTAATTCAAATATTCATTAACAAAATAATTTCTGAGGATGCATTTTTATTCATGTTTTGATTATTAGCTTGTAGAATAACTATAAGTTAATAGTTGTTTTACTTCTTTAATTCATCAATACCAGTGTCCTATCTGCCTTTTTAGTATGTTAGTTTAGAACAATTTTTAAAAATTTATTCAGCCAACATTTTCGCTGTATTTCAATATAACTTTGAGCATGTTTGCAAGAAAAAAAGCAAAAATGCAGTAGTATTTATTAACAATATAAAATATTTATACTGATTTTCTGCCTTTTTATAACTTTCCTTTCGAAATTGTCTTTAATGCCAAGTGTGGCTCTCCTGGGAAGATTGGCCTCATTTCTGACCCCAGTTGACGGAATCTACTGTAATCATTTATTTCATTCACAGCTTTGGCCTTGCGTGACTTTGAACTAATTAAAAAATAAATAAATGACCTTCAAAGATGAGGGTTTTCCAGTGTGGCTATTCCATATTCTCTGAAGGGAATTCCAAAAACAGAGTTTTTAGAGCAGTGTTGCTATTATTAGGTCGAGTATGTAAACTTCCCAAGGCTTTTGCTTTGAGGGGAACAACACTCCTTTAAATGTTCATGTTCTGGTATGTTTGTTTCCATTCTAATCTTATTGCATATAGAAGTATCTGTCCATTTCCTCTAGCATGTTTTCCTTCTTACCTACAGTCTTTGTTTTAAACTATAATAAGCTAAAAATGATCACATCTGATGACTATGATATCATTTGTTAATGAATTCCCTCATTTATTTAACAAATGCTTTTGAGTTTTTGTGGTTGTATTGGGAATACCGTGAGGGACCAAAAAAAAAATACCCTCCTGGAATTTACAGCCTAATTCTAATCTTCCCAATCTAAAGTTCAAGGGAAAATAGCCTATATCTTTCTTTCTTCAACCCACATTAGAACCTTTACAACTCTCAGAAGTCCTTTGTGATTATTGGATATGTGTGACGTACTTTGTAAAAGGGAAAAGAAGTACAAAGATTAAGGAGTTGTTTGCAGTCTGATTGAGGCCATGCAGTTTTGTTTTTTTTATGCACATATATACATGAAAATATTTAAAATTCTTTTTTTATGCACATATATACATGAAATTATCTAAAATTCTTACTAAAACCTGGGATAGAAGAACAGAATACTGAGGGAATATATAAGCAACAATTACGAGGGAAGTAAAGTCAGTGTTAGGCAGGTTGTTTTGGAGTGGTAGGTTTTACAGGAAAAATTTCAGAGCAGAGATGCTTTCCTTTGGATGGCACAGAAGAATCAGATAGTGAGATGGGAATAGGCAAATTGTATTATAGTGGTGGAGAGTTGCCACTTTTCCATGAATCTAAGGAATGCCATCTAAATTGGTTAATATTTTGAATTTCCTTTATTTCTGAACATATTTTGAGTCTGTATTTTTTTGTTTCTCATGAACACTAGCTACTAAAAAACGTAAATTTATCTTTGTCAAAGATGATTTGTTTACATGATATGATGTCCTTCCAATGATAAAATTGTCATTCAGAGCAATAAGGTAAGTCGAAGGTTAGATTTTTCTAATCTTATAAATCAGAAAAATCAAATCAATCTTTGAACAGATCAGTCATTAAATTGAATTTCTTTTTCCTTACTAGGATCCTCGGTTCAATGCAGAAGTTGACCAAATTACAGGCTACAAGACACAGAGTATTCTTTGTATGCCAATTAAGAATCACAGGGAAGAGGTAAGCCAATTTTCCGTTTTATAAAGGTCATTTGGAAACATTCTCTTTTTTAAAAAAAAGTTTTACTTTGCATAGATATGAAATAATACTATAGGGACAAGTTAATTACAAAGTGCTTAAATATTCTGCTTTCTTTTTTCTTTTTTTATTATTTAGATAGGGCTGAATCTTGATAGAGACTTTACGTTGACTTAGAAATACATTTCAGACATTTTATTTCCTTACCTCCTCTCCTCCATCACCACCCAGGACCTTATTTTATCCTAAGATGCGTAACTGTGGTTGTGGTTGGAATCTATTTCATATTATATTGGAAGTGTCTGAATAATGCTCATTTCATAAATGGTTATTCAATTTTAATGGTTATCAGCTGATATTTGGGGCACTTCAAAATGAGATTTTGAAAACATGAAAATTGTGGCTAATTCCAAGTAAGTTTCACTGTGAAATTATAACAAGCAAATAAAATGCTTGGGCTTATATTTCACCTAACTAAAAGTTTGGATTCTGTTAGCACTGAATTCCTTCTTTATTAATAGTTACTTAAAAAAATAGTTAATAAATTATCAATCAAATTATATCTTTCAGTTAAATGCTCTCAACTCTGGCTGCCGGTTACAATCAAATGAGGAACTTCTAAAATATTACCATTTAAATCTGAATCTCTAAGAGCAGGATATAGACATTGATATATTTTTAAAGCTCTCCAAATAATTCTGAAGTGTTGCCAGGTTGCAAAAATCACTACTCTAACTGAAAACAAATAGATTGAAAGCACCCGTACTCGGGGATCTCAACCTTGGCTGTTCATTAGAATCACCTGGAAAGTATTTAGAAATTTTAATGCCAGGCTTCACTTTAAATCAGAGTCTCTGGACCTGGGACTCAGGCATCAGTATATTAAAGCTCCCAGGTGATTATAGCATGCAGCTAGGTTCCAGAACCACAGAACCACTCCTAAAGATACTAGAAGCTCTTTGATGATTCTACTTGACTTATATTCACATTCTGACATCTTTCCTTTCTCTCCTCCTTCCAGTCCTTTTCCAAGTCCCATTGATTTTTTTCCCATTCAGAGTTTTTCTCACTTCAGTTCCTTTCCTTTCTTACCTACTGCCATAATTCAGATATTGCAGTAATGCTTGAACTTTAAAAATATTTTCGTAAGAGGCTTCTCTACTTGCAGCCAGTTTCTCTCCAATCCAACCTGCTAGATGTCCTGGGAATTTTCCTGAAACACAGCTTTCTAAACCAGTGCACCTAAAACATTAATGTGCACATGAATCCTGTGGGGATTTATGAATTCCATAGCTGCAGGTGGGACCTGAGATTCTTTTCTAACAAACACTAAGTTGATGCTGACACCCCAAGTCTGCAGATCACAATTTGACTAACAGGATCCTAAACTAGTCACTTCTCAGTAGTCTAAAATAAATTCTCAGTGCCTTGGAGTTGCTACATGGTTTTTTTTTTTTTTTTTAAGATTTTATTTATTTATTTGACAGAGACACAGCAAGGGAGGGAACACAAGCAGGGGTAGTAGGAGAAGGAAAAGCAGACCCCCTGTGGAGCAGGGAGCCCAGTGCAGGGCTTGATCCCAGGACCCTGGGATCATGACCTGCTCCAAAGGCAGATGCTTACCTACTGAGCCACCTAGGCGTGCCACTACATGGTTTTTTAAGAGGAAAGTTAGAGTCAAAGTCACTAAAAATACCTGCAGTTAAAACATGATTATGAGATTGATTAATTTAATTGGTTCATTAATTAGGTAGATGAATAATTAAAATAGAAAAGGCCATGCGTGGATTAATGATGAGTTTTCCAGATATAACAAATAAAATGTATGTCCCATGCAATATTGGGGGCATAGTTATGCTAAAAATTATTTTTTGCTCCTCTGAAATTAAATTTGACTAGCCTGCCTGTATTTTATCTGAGAGCCCCCAGTATAAACCATAGGCTGTGATTCTATTCACTTGAGAAGACAGCGTTCAGATTCCAGTTAGTTAAGTATATGGTAACATTGTGGCCCACAAAACAGCCTTGTAGCGGCCAAGAGGCCCAGGTTGAATCATGCTCTGATTAAACGTCTCTTTCTAAATAGAAACTGGGGCCCGGGGGAACCCATGAGAATGTGCAACAAAATCACCAGGACGAAGTGCGTGGGATTCCCCTCCTGTAAGAGTGACCGCAGCACATATGTGTTTGTGTATGACGACCTGAGAGGATGATTTAAATTAAACAAGCAACAACAGCCCCAACTGTGTTGAAGTATAATTTAACACGAGAAAATTCACCCATTTTAAGTGTACGTGTGATGAGTTCTGACAGACGTGCACGCATCTGTCGTGTAACCACCGCTGTAATCAAGATACAAAACACTTCTGTCGCCTCAGATATTTCTGTGTACCCCTAGCCGTGGCGGTCCTCGCCCTCCCTCAACCCGGACCTCTGACAATCACTAGTCTGTTTTTGTCTCTGTTCTTTCTGCCTTTTCTAGAATGTCATGTAAACGGAATCCTGCTGTAGGTAGTCTTGTGTCTGGGTTCTTCCCTTTGTACATTTGTGAGATTCATCCATGTGGTTGCCTGTGTCAGTCCTTTGTTCCTTCTTATTGGCAAGGGATTGATTCTCCGGTGGGAACATACCATTTTGATCATTCATTCATCAGTTGATAGATACTTGAGTTGCTTCCAGTTTTATGAAACAAGCCACTGTTCTGAAAGAAGCCACTGTCAGAGTTTGCATACAGGTCTTTGTGTGGACATAATGCTTCCATTTCTTTTGGGTAAATAGACAGGAGGTGAATTGCTAGGTCATATAGTTGGTGTTTAATTTTGTAAGAAGCTTCAAAGACTTTCCCAAAGTGGCTGCACCATATGCATTCTTACCAGTAATATATGAGTTTCAGTTGCTTCAAGTCCTTGGCAACATGTGGTATTACCGGTTTTTAAAACTTTTAGCTGTTTTAGTAGGGATGATTTGAATTTGTTGTTTTGTTTTGTTTTATTTGAGACAGCATGAGCAGGAGTGAGGGGCAGAGGGATAGGGAAAAGTAGGCTCCCCCACTAAGCAGGGAGCCAGACTCGGGGCTTGATCCAGAACCCTGGGATCCTGACCTGAGATGAAGGCAAATGCTTAACTGACTGAACCACCCAGGAACTCCTAGGGTGATTCGTATTTGATCACATGAATATATAACCCCACTCTCAGCCAATGGCTGTCAGCTCACTTCTAGATCTGATGACAGTGGGTCCAGCTGTAGGCCCCAGATTGTGATTGTCCAGCACTCCCCCTAAGATTCCAGCTGGGTTACTGAGAATCCTTGGGAGGCCTGCCTCCATGTTCCTGCATCCTCCTGCTATCGCCTCTTCACCCTCTAATGACCGGATAGGAAACCAGGGCTCTTCACTGGTCTCCCCACAAATTCACTCACACTGAGCATTTCATGGGACAAAGAAGCCTTCAGTAACTTCACTGGAGACTTAGTCACATCACTGACGGGAGGCCTTGCTGACTCCCCATTTTCAACCTTCTCCCACCTGCTCCCTCCCCTGCCCCCAACACTGGCACCACTCAGTTCATGATTATTTCCTCTGAGTATTTTCTTCAGAGAAAAGGAATGAAGAGAAACAGAAGAATAGACATAATCTGCTGTCGTCAAAAAGAAAAGAAAAGAAAAGAAAAAAGTTATTTGGCTAACGAAGAACAAAGGCAACTAAGAAGTTGCAATATATGACTTCCAGAATTATTTAAAAATTTATAGCTATGTAGACAAACCCAAGGCAGTGTTTACTTTTGTAAGTATAGAGTACATACAGAAGTACTCTTTTTTTTTCTCACAAAACTTTTGAAATTGAAATGAAGAGGCATAAGTAAGGCTTTTTGGGAACAGTTGCTAAGACTGCTTGCTCTGGGCTTGAATCCCATCTTCACCACTTACTTGATAAGCAGCCAGCATGGAATTGGTTAATCCCTTCCATTTTCAAGTTTTCTCATCTGCAAACTGGGTGTTATGGAAGGATCTACCTTGTTGTGAAGGACAGATGCATTCCTGTATGGTAAGGGTTTACCATAGTTCCTGGCATACTAAAAGTGATCAATAAATGTTTTTTTTGTTGTTGTTTTACTTTTTATTTTCTTATTTTTTCAGTGTTCCAAGATTCATTGTTTATGCATCACACCCAGTGCTCCATGTCATACGTGCCCTCCTTAATACCCACCACAAGGCTCAGCCCCTCCCCTCCAAAACCCTCAGTTTGTTTCTCAAAGTCTACAGTCTCTCATGCTTCGTCTCCCCCTCCGATTTACCCCAATTCACATTTTCTTTCCTTCTCCTAATGTCCTCCATGTTATTCCTTATGCTCCACAAATAAGTGAAACCATATGATAATTGACTTTCTCTGCTTGACTTATTTCACTCAGCATAATGTCCTCCAGTTCCATCCATGTTGATACAAAAGTTGGATATTTATCCTTTCTGATGGCTGCATAATATTCCATTGTATATATGGACCATAAGTTCTTTATCCATTCATCTGTTGAAGGGCTTGGCTCTTTCTGCAGTTTGGCAATTGTGGACTTTGCTGCTATGAACACTGGGGTACATATGACCCTTCTTTTCACTACACCAGTATCTTTGGGTAAATACCCAGTAGTGCAATTACAGGGTCATAGGGTAGCTCTATTTTTAATTTCTTAAGGAATCTCCACACTGTTTTCCAAAGTGGCTGCACCAACTTGCATTCCCACCAACGGTGTAAGAGGATTCCCCTTTCTCCACATCCTCTCCAACACTTGTTGTTTCCTGACTTGTTAATTTTGGCCATTCTAACTGGTGTAAGGTGGTATCTCAATATGGTTTTGATCTGAATTTTCCTGGTGGCTAATGATGATGAACATTTTTTCATGTGTCTGTTAGCCATTTGTATGTCTTCATTGGAGAAGTGTTTGTTCATGTCTTCTGCCCATTTTTTGACATGATTATCTGTTTTGTGTGTGTTGAGTTTGAGGAGTTCTTTATAGATCTTGTATATCAGCCCTTTGTCTGTAGTGTCACTTGTGAATATCTTTTCCCATACCATGGGTTAACTCTGTTTTGTTGACTGTTTCCTTTGCTGTGCATAGGCTTTTGATCTTGATAAGGATCCAAAAGTTCATTTTCACTTTTGTTTCCTTTGCCTTTGGAGTCATGTCTTAAAAGAAGTTGCTATGGCCAGTGTCGAAGAAGTTACTGCCCATGTTTTCCTCTAGGATTTTGATAGATTCCTGCCTCATGTTGAGGTCTTTTTATCCATTCTGTGTTTATAATAAATGTTATTTTTTAAAAGGAGACATAGAACTAAGAGAACTTTTCTGAGAGATAAGGGATGATAAAATTACATGGAGAGATCATCAGCACCATACGATAACCAACCAGCTAGGCTCAAGTGATAATGAGTGCAGTCCCTGACTTAGCTGATCTGTGACCCTCCAAATTTCAGCTTAAAGAGAAAAATGCTTTGCATTGTTTTTGCTTATAAATGAGGCAGAATGAATTTGGTGCCTTCCCTTTGTGTTACTGAGTGAACTAATACCAATTCCAGCTAACTACCAGGGAACCTAAAATTAAGTGTGATCTTATGAACAAATCGATAGTTTATTTCATTGGCTGTTTAAAAATGTCCTGGTACTTTTGAATGACCTGTTAAGACATAGGCACTGACTCTGGAAAGCTGCTTGAGTGGAGAAGCTGAATATTGAATGCTAAAGTCTGAACTATAACATAGTCCAGGAAATTGAGGAAGATTTTTAAGATTCAGTGAAACATATAATCTCATTTGTATCTTCTTCCTGTTCAATATTCCAACTAAT
Source organism: Lutra lutra (assembly GCF_902655055.1). Taxonomy (NCBI): domain Eukaryota; kingdom Metazoa; phylum Chordata; class Mammalia; order Carnivora; family Mustelidae; genus Lutra; species Lutra lutra. Next base: position 118,661,956 of record NC_062279.1, on the reverse strand, counting down.
TAAAAATTTTCAGGAGTTCTTTTCATTGATGTCGTAATCTTAAGTGTAATGGATACAGCAGTGCCTTTTTAGGAGTAAGAATCATAGATACTGTTAAAGTTCTGTGACAGAAATTTTTGAAAAGAACTGTAGTGAGTAAGTTTTGACAATCTTTCCCTTTCCTGCTCCCTTCCAAGAGAATGGGGTTAATGGGAAAAGTCCGGGGGGAAAAATACTGGCGAAGCTTGAGGAGACTAAAATAATTTATTTTGGAAAGGTCAAAGAGCTGTTGGCTAGAGAAAAATAAATGAAGACAAGAAGAGGAAGGGTCAAGGGAGAGAAGAGATCCAGCCCAGGCTGTGTATAAGAGTGGTTTGAAGAGAGTGGGGTAGGACCTTGGAAATAACTGCTGTCCCATGGAAACTATTCTAAGGACCTGGCATATATTACTTCATTTAATCTTCCAAGAATCCATAGGAGGTAGTCATTATTTGTTCCTACTTAATAGGTGAGGAAACAGAACATTTAGGAAACTCATCCAAAGTCACGTAACTAAAAACTGGCAAAGCTGAGATTCAAATCTAGGGAAACTCTAATTGAAAGAAGTCAGACAGAAAAAGACAAGTACCATCTGATTTCACTTATATGTGGAATCTAGAAAAAAAAAAATAAGGAAACAAAAAAATCAGAAATAAATACAGAGAACAAACTGGTAGTTGCCAGAGGGGAGGAAGATAGGAGCAGGTGAAACAGGTGATAATGGATTAGGAAGTACAAACTTACGGTTAAAAAATAAATAAGATACAGGGATGAAAAGTATAGCATAGGGAATATAGTCAGCAATATTGTAATAACTATGTATGGTGACAGATGGTAACTACATTTGCTGTGGTAAGCATTTCATAACATATGTAATTGTCAAATCACTATGTTGTGCACCTGAAACTAATATTGTAGGCCAACTATGTTGTTGATTATGTTCAACAACAACAACACAAACTACGCAATCTGGCTATAGTGTAATAATGGGGGAAGGATGGTTTCTTAAAATTCTGCTGTCTGCATCCACTTTCTTCCCCCTGCAGTTAAGTTATTTGGGGGCTGAAGAAGGTGGTGGGAAATACACTGATTTTTTTTTTTTTTTTAAAGAGAGAGAGAGGAGAGAGAGAGAGAGAGAGAGAGAGAGTGTGTGTGTCTGTGCACAAGCAGGGGAAGCAGGAGAGAGAGATACACTGATGTATCTAGCATAGCTCCATATGGAGACAGGATTTGAGGGTGAAAACAAGGAGTGTTCTGATGACTTTTAATGATAAGTGTTTAAACCATTCTGCAGACAGACATTTTTAATTAAAAAATTTTTTTTAAAAAGCTAGAGAAAGGGATCAGAGTCACATCCTCTAGAGTATCCTAAGAGGAGTCTGTCCAGTAAACAGGAGGAAATTTTCACCAGGGATAAAAGAGTTACAGGAGCGTGTTTCATATTAATCTGGACCAGTGTGCTCCAGAGAACCATGATAGGCACATGAAGAATTATGAGAAAAGTTGCAGCAAAGTATGAGTTTCTAGGGCTGCTGTCAAGTTTCTTTCATACTTAATGCTGCATTTTTGGGACCTGGGCACTTAGACCAGTTTTTATTTTTGTCACTTGGCATTAGTTATTTCGGTAATGAGACAATTCTTTTATGTTTAGTAAATAAGTGCAGGGAAACTCAACTCTTTCTAACACAGATGACCTATTTCTGAAATACTGCCCTCCCCTGAAGTATTGCTCATTATGACATGGTAGAGATACATGTTCTTTTGTATTAATAGGCATTACACCAGTGAAGTAGAAGGCATTATTTCGAAGTAATGTGAGTTCTTTGAAAATTTCTTACTAATCTGTGCTGGAGGTTATATCCAATAATGTCTCTCTCTCTCTTTTTAAGATTTTATTTATTTGAGAGAGAGTGAATGAGAGACAGAGAGAGAGGGAGAGAAAGCAGTAGTAGGGATAGGAACAGAGGGAGAGGGAGAAACAGCCTCCCCACTAAACAAAGAGCCCGATTTGGGGGCTCGATCCCAGGGCCCTGGGATCATGACCTAAGCTGAAGGCAGAACTTAACCGACTAAGCCACCCAGGCGCCCCATCCACTAATGTCTTTCAGGCTGGGTTCTTGGTTGTGTGTCAACTCTAGTTACTAAGTAGAAATCTAATTTGGAATCAGATTTTTTTCTCCTCTTTTTTTATTTTAGCATCTTGATTTTTATCGTACTTGATGATGTACCCATAATTCTCCAATGTGGATATAAGTTATAATAGAGGATACATGATAACTTTTTTCCAGTGTGATAAAGAAGCATTTTAGCTAACTATCTAAATTTATATCTTCTTTAATTAAAAAAAAAAAAAAGAAAAACACCTGAAAATCTTAGGACACTTGGGTGGCTCAGTCCGTTAAGCGTCTGACTCTAGGTTTCAGGGTAGGTCATGGTCTCAGTGTCCTGAGATTGAGCCCTATGTCAAGGCTTCACACTCAGCTCAGGGTCTGCTTGAGATGCTCTCTCTTCCTAGCCCTCTGCCCCTCCCCCAGCTTGCTTGTATGCACACTATGCATGCACATATGCTCTCTCTCTAAAATAAATAAATCGTTTAAAAAAAAAGACAAAATGAATCTAAAAATATCTAAAAACCTAATCTTCATGAGTTTTTATAAGTACTTTGATGAATCAAAGAAATTTAATGCATATTAAAAATCACAAAATAAAGCAGTGGAATCAGATGTGTAATTCTAGCTGCAATTTGCAAACATAATTTTTTCTGGAATTTAAGTTATATGACCTTCTCTGCTTGTTTTAAAGTAATCTCATTTTTTTTCCCCCTCTGAATTCTCTTGTTTGAACAAGTAACTATTAAGTCACTGCAGAAAAGTAGAACCCTGGTCTAGGCAGTGAAGATTTAAAAAAAAATGAAGCAAAGAAGATACTTGCTGGAATTTTTTTTTCAACTTCTAGATGTTGTATACCACACATTAACTATCAGTACATGGTAACAAGACAGATGTTAAATGAGTTCATTATTCAACTCACTAATTTGAAGGGAAAGACTGGATTTTGAGAGTTCAAGAAGTTACGGAGGAAAGATACATGCTGTGGTCTCATTTGGCAGATTCTTGCTGTTTATCCCAGAGCCTTAAAGGGAGGCACATACATGCTTTAATGAGGGGGCTGAGGCAGAGTAGATGCTTGCCAGTGATCTCGTGCTCACAGTGTCGACTGGGTCTTAAATTTGACAAGTAAGCTTGAAACAGATAAACATCATGGCTTTATGCATAATCCTTCAATTCTAAGTCAAGCTAGATGAAAATGCAGCTACAAAAAGAAGCAGAGTTGAATTGCAGACTGTCAGTTGATTTAGATCTATTTTAGTCTTAAAGAATTGGCTAGTTTTATGATTTTAAAAAAAAAATTTAAAGTGTTCATTGCACTTATTCCCCTACGATACTCTTTCTTGTAGCTTTGTTTTTAGAAACAAAACAAAAGTAGTCCACAAAGTTTCCATTTGTTCTGGACTTGATGTCATGATGATGATGATCTCTTCTCTTTGCTTTTCCACATTGCCCTTTAAATAATAAGTGTATTTTACAAAGAAGGTGGTAACCACTTCCCTAAGGAAAAAAACATTTGTTAACAGCAGCCAATGAAAACTCCAGTGCTAATAGGCTAAATCCCTGAGGCCACGCTGCTGACCCAGGAGAAGAAAGGGTGAATGAGGGCTTGAGGCTGATGATTACATTCACCATAGGCTGTATTTCCCCAAATCTTACCTTTAATGGACAGAAAATTTGGTCCAGACTGAAGGTTATGTGTTTTATTCAATATAAAGTTTATCTTCACTGGTAATTTCGGAATAACTATTCTAGCACTTGTTGGAATGCATTACATTTTTAATGTAACCATTTATAAATTTAATTTTGAGGAGTTTCATATAGGCCCTGAATAATGAATGTTAGAGGTCTGGAACAAGTTACGGATAAGCATAAACAATTTTTTTTTTGTAGGATATCTAACCCAGAACTACATAATTAGGCCCTTGGAGGGGTCTTTAATTATTAAATAATTTTCATTTTCTTCATGTACTCTTAAAGAATTAAGGTGTTGTCAATGACACTGCTACTCTCAATAGATACAGGTGCACACATCTGTGTTCACTTTTTAAGAGCCAAGTCACTTAGGTAAAATGCTTTATGTAAACTGTTAAAGTACTCTGTATTCCTTCTTATATGCTCATCTAAAAATCTCTACTTATCTCTACTTACTTCTACCAGAGAATGGAAATGAATATTCCAGGCTCAAGAAAAAAATTTTTTTTAATTTTTATTTATTTATTTATTATATTTAAGAAGATTTAAAGAACAAAGAGCAGGGGTGCCTGGGTGGTTTAGTCTTCTAAGCGCCTGCTTCCGGCTCAGGTCCTGATCCTGGGACCCTGTGATTAAGCCATCGAGTGTCTGGCTCCCTGCTCAGTGGGGAGTCAGCTTGTCTCTCTGCCCTTTCCCCACCCCAAACTCATATGCTTGCTCTCTCTCTTTCTCTCAGATAAGTGAATAAAATTTTTTAAAAAAAGAGCAAGAGGGATGCCTGGGGACCTCAGTGGGTGAAGCCTCTGCCTTTGGCTCAGCTCATAATCTCAGGTCCTGGGATCGAGCCTCAAGTTGGTCTCTCTGTTCAGGGGGCCTGTTTCACCCTCTCTCTCTGCCTGCGTCTCTGTCTACTTGTGATCTGTCTGTCAAATAAATAAATAAAATCTTTTAAAAAAAAGGAGCAAGAGATGATCTTATAAAAATTTTGAATCCTATTTTTCTTTTTTGCATTACTTCATAGCAATGAAATAAAGTGAAAGTAACCTAGATTTAGAATCCCAGATCTATTTGATGATTGCATATTATTTCATGATCATCAGTATTGTACTTGTGGTCTTATTCAACATGACAAATTGCCCTAAGCTTAGTGATTTTTGAACACCAACATATATTCTCTCAGTTTGTGTGGCTCAGGAATTCCTGCTGAGTGGTTCTGGCCCAGGCTCCCTGCAGGGGGTGACACTAGGCATCTAGGCAGGGGGTTTGACTTATGCTTGAGTACCTACTTCCCAGGGGGCTCACTCACATGGTTGTTAGCCAGAGGCCTCAGTTCCTCACTAAGTGGGCCTCTCCACAAGGCGCTCAGTTTCCTCACCATGTGGCAGAGAGTGAGCAAGGAGGAAGCACCAGTACCTTGTCTGACCAAACGTCCAAAGCTGTTCACCTTCATTTCATGGTATTCTGTTCTCTAGAAGCCAGGCATCAAGGCCAGCCCAGAATCAAGGTTGGTGGATGGGATTAGGCTCCACCTCTTGAAGAGAGAAGTATCAAAGAATTTGAGGAGATATTTTGAAACCACCAGAAGTACTAGATGTACTCTGATGCTTTATTCTCCTTCCTTAAAACTGGCCAAAGGATAAACAAGGAATTCTGCTCATTAATTAAAATGATTATTTCTCAACTTTTCATGTACTAAAAAGTGACATGAATTACTAGAAGCGACATAGGCTGGGTTTAAACAAAGGTGGAGGGTTGGTATGTATACTGTGCCCAGCTGGCATGAGTTAAAGGGAAGAAAGGAAGCAGAAAATTTAAAAGAAAGGAAGACTGAGGAGAAACAAGGAAGATGTCTGCTTCTTCCGCTGTGGCAAGTGATTGAGACATGAAGAGGCTTCTGAAATGTTATGTCACAAATGCTAGTCTACATGAGATCACTATTTGTATGTAATTTAAATGTTTTGCTCCAAATACCTGCAGGAAACACTCACTGGCGTCCTTACTATCTCTCTACACCATTGTTTTTCAAGTCTACTCATGAATCAAAAGCAGACGGAATGTGTGTGGTCCTTTGGCACAGTGTTTGAGTATAAGCTGGAAGGAGGGAAGAGCCTGGAGATGAGGCTATGCAGGCAGGCAGAGGCAAGATCATGAAGAGCCCTCCAGGGTCATGCAGAGAGAGTGTGGAATTTTTTTTTTAGTTCAGGAAATATTTGCTGTTATCGAAAGATCTGTATGGCCACAGCTTTAAGGATAGACAGGGGTTTTTTTGTTTAATATATGACTCAAAGCCACATAATTTGACACTTGATAGATTTTGCTAAGTAAATAATTTCCATATTTGTCCATACATGGAGAAAGTACTGTATCCAGAAGCAGGGAAGTTGGTAAGGAAGCTTTTGCAGTAATCAAGGCTAGAAGTGGACCCAGGCTGAGGCAGAGAAGACAAGAAGTGGATTTGTTACACTTCTGTTTAGAAGGTGGAGGGATTGATATAATGGAAAAATCAACAGACGGAAGAATTTAGAATACATTCTAGGCTTTTTAGATAGATCTGACAGAGGAGAGTTGTGATATTCTTTAAAGTAAAACATGCAACAGAAAGTATTGGTTTCTGAGGATCAAAACAATTAGCTCTGGCTTTTGACCATGTTATTTTACTGTTGAATACTTTCTCTCTCTCCTCGAATCTCAGTTTTGCCCCCGCCCCAATCCCGCCACTTTCAACTGATGGCCTTGCTTATGATTTCAGTAAAGAAAGCAATTAAAAGCATACTTCTGCGGGAGAAGTTATTCTGTCTCCCCACCACCGCGCCTCTGAGTCCATATACTCTAGTCTCCCTTTTACTTCTAGGGTCAAACTGTCAAACTGTGAAATGACAAAGGTCAGTCTCGCATGTGTGCACCAGATCTCTTTCTGTATCACCTGCTCAAAGCCACATCTCAGCAGGTCCCCTTCCTCCCCCGCATGGACAGGATCACCAGAATTTCCCTCTCTATCACCCAGGTTCATCAGCATACAAATATGCTGTTATTTCTCCCATCTTAAAAGCCCAATACCCACTGAACCACAGGTGTCCTTTCAGAGACCACTTCATTTCTCTAATCACCATCAGAGCAAATCTTTGAAAAGAGTCGTCCCTTTTTCCATTTCCTGCCATTCTCCCCTGAATGTACTCCATCCAAGCCTTGGCCCTCCCCACTCTGTGTCAACCGCTCTTGGCAGGGTCCCATGACTTCCACAGGGAACCAGTGATCATTCCTTCATCCTCACCTCACCAGGCCTGTCAGCAGCATGTGACATTGTTGGTGATTGTTTACTCCTCCAGGACAGAGTGTTTTCACCTACTCTCCAGGACCTCAGTCTCCCCAGTTTTCCTCCTGGCTCTGGCCTCCTCTCTGCCCTGTTGGCTGGTGCCTGCTAATCACAGTGGTGCTGCGCGACTCAGCCCTGGACCCTTGTCTCTCCCTTAACTACATTCACTCCTTCAGTGATTTTGTCTGCCCCCATGGATTTAGGTACAGTTAGGTACATTTAGGTACAAGCGAACTGTGTCTTCAGTTTAGACTCTTCTGTTCAGCTGCTTACTTCTCTACCTCTGTATGTCTGATAGGCCTCTTGAACTTAACATATCCGACACCAAGCTCCTGATCGTCCCCCCCACCAGATCTGCTCCGTGCTCATCCCCACCACGCTCAGCAACTTCTCTCATTCCTGCTCTTCACCCTAAATTCCTTGAAGCCATCTCTGCCTTCTTTCTTTCTCCCACAGGAGAGCTCTAATTCATCAGTAAACACTGTTGGCTTTCCCTTCAGTCACTGCTCTTACTGCACGCCCGCCTCCCAGGTTTAAGCCACTGCTACGTAGCACGTGAGTCACTGTAGTAACCCTCTTGAGGCTTTTGACTCCTAATTCTGAACACAAATTTTATAAAACTTGTTAGATCTCATTACTCCCTGTTCAGAACCCTGTCCTACCACCTCATCCCATAAGAAAGTTCCACATGGTCTGGCTCCTGATGCCCCTCTGATCGCACCTCCTATTAGTCCACCCCCGTTCTCTCCAGCGTACTGGCAGTACATCAGGGAAGCTCCAGCCCCAGAGCCTTTGCACGTGCTGTTCCCTCTGTCTAAAAGAGTCTCCCCCCGCCACCTACCCAGCCTTAGTTAATCCACATGGTTCACTCTCTCATCTCCCTTGGGCTTTTATTCAAATGATATCTCAGCAAGACTCTCTTTAGCTATCCTTATTGAATTTCAACTATTCCTTCCTTCCCTGCTCTGTTTTCTCCATAACATGTGAGCACTTAATCTCCATCTGGCACACTACATATTAACTTACTGGATATTTCTCTTTCTCCTCGTGAGACTGTACCCTCCACAAGAGCAAGATGAGACAAGAATGCTTCACAGAGCTGGTGACGTTTAAACTGCATTTATGGTATACAGTAATCTGGTTGACCCAAGAACTTCTTTTGCAGAAGTTTTTCTTTGCCATCTTGAAGCATGGTATCCAAAATAGATGGATAAGTTAAATGATCTCAGGTAGAAATTTAATCAAGGCTGTATGTTAAATAGCAGTAGGGCTGGGGGCTTCATGCTGATATACTTAGAGATCAGTAATAACACTTTTTGTTGATATTATCATCCCCATTTTATTTTATTTTTAAAGATTTTAATTTTTTGAGAGAGAGAGCGCCCAAGTGGGGGACGGAGGGAAGCAGAGGGAGAGGGAGAAGCAGACTCCCTGCTGAGTGGGGAGCCAGATGTGGGACTCCATCCCAGGACCCTGGGATCATGACCCAAGCCAAAGGCATATGCTTAACGACTGAGCCACCCGGGTCTCTCATCCCCATTTTAGACGAGGAAATATGGACTTGGTCAAGTACAGAAATTCCCCAACATTCTATATCTTCTAAGTGGCAGAGCTGGAATTTAGATCCACATCGTCTTTATTCTAAGGCTGTATTTTTCTTACCATGAAGTAATTACCGTCTTTCATCTTTATTAATGGTTGTACCTGAAAAAGCTACCAACGAGCTCTTTTACTATTTTAGTTTTTGAAAATGCAAATTATGGACTGGAATAATTTAATAGTAAAATACAGAGTTGCAAGCAATGATTCCAAATACTGTTAATTTCTTTGTGTATTATCTGGCACAGCTGTGTGGAGGAGGGCGTGTCTTTTTTTGCTGGTGACACCTACAGTTCAGAGTTTTGCTCGTGAGACAGATGTCTGCATCTGAGGCTTCATATATGATTACCTTCTCAGACTCATTTTCCATTTGAAGGAGAAAACAGAGATAAAATTATGTTTTGGCTCTGATGACATAATAGACTGTATTCTCTATGTGAAGGATTTGCTGAATGTAAAAAGAGATGATAAATAGGCACATACACTCTTTTTGCCCTGACTCCCTTGAGCTAAATGATGCGGCTGTCTAGCTGAGGGCCATGAGGTACTTCGCTGGACCAGTACAGGTGAGAGCGCTCACCTGAACACTCAATTCAGCTCTAATGGAGAAGATGTTCTCTCAAAATCTTTGATGCCAGCTCTAGCTTGTAGATGAGATTCAGCCTACATAGTGTTTTGATGCATGAAGCTTGCCTTTTGCCACTTCTACTGTGTTATTTCTCTTCTGTTATTTCTCTTCTGTTTGTGCACATTGTGGGCACGCCACTTTACCCCGTAATTATCAGGAAGCCTTAGGAGTGCAGCATCTTGCCAAGCTGTAGAGATGGTGACCTGTTATAAGTGTGGGCAGTGCCGGAACAGAGTTGACCCTGGTTTAACAGAGTCCAAATCCAACGACACCATCCAGGGGTAAGCCTGGTCTTTGCAGACCGGCCACTGGCAGAATGCAGAACACCGCCCTGAAAATAAATCTCAGTTATTAAATAGACCCAAGGCTCTGAAGTCATTTTTGGCAATGCCATGTGTAAAGGTGGGCACAAACAGTGTTAGGTTTACTCTGATACAAATTCCAATTATATAATATATATTGAGTATGTAATATTTTTTGCTGTTTTGGACTTAGTCCCAATTGGGCAAAGGCTGTTTGAAAGAGAGACTCAGAATTTGTAGCAAAAACGACTTAGTCTTGCATGCTGCTGGCTTCCAATCAGCAATTCCTTGAGCAATTTTCTTCACCTCTTGTGCCTTAGGTGACTCATCTGTAAAGTTTCAACATGAAATGCAAACACACAGGGTGGTTTTAAAGATCCTAGTGAGGCAAGGAATGTGACAGTGCCCACCACAGAGCTCTTCACCTAGTAAAGGTTTAGAAAAATGTCTGTTTCCTCCTTTTATAGAATGCTGGGAGGCCAGACACATGGAGGAATGGAAAAGTTAAATGACAGTAAATGCTGAGCGTACCCTGCCGTGGGAAAGACAACAGGCTCTTTTCTGCTATGTAACCTTTGTGTCTCTGGCATGTTTTTAAAGGGCACAGAAGGAGACTTTGCACAATGGCCATGTGCTGCTTCATCTCAGGACCAAATCTCTATATTCCGAGGGACAGAAATGTCTAAGAAGAAGGCAAAAGCTTCCTAGGGTTCTAGATTTAGGACCTTCACCTCATCGCTTAAAAGCTAGTGAGGCCCAGAGTTTAGCATTTGGCAGGGAAGAGGAATTTTTTGTGTGCAAAGGGATGAGAATAAACATCAGGATCAAGAATTATGCCCAGTATCCCCTTGGCTGGAAGGAACCCAGTCTCGGGTTGGCACCACTCCCACTGGATGTTCCCAGGGCAGGACAGCTACTGACCCCCAGAGGCTGGATTTGTCCTGGCCCTATCTGGGGAACGTCCATCCTGCCTAACAGCACAGAGCAAACGGTCAGAACTTCTGCCTGCTTTACCATTGCCAAGACAGCTGGGAACTCAGTATTTGGACCATCATTTGCATATACCATCGGAAGTTATAAATTTACTTTTGAGACTTTTGAATAGTTTTTGAAAAGTGGGTTAAACTTTATATACAGTGAAGTACACAGATCTAAATGTCCAATTTGATGAGTTTTAACAAATGTGTGTTCATCTGTGTAACTAACACCCCCAATTAAGTTATCCCACAACCTTTGGGCAACACTGTTCTGATTTCTGTTACCAGAGGTTAATTCTGCGGGGTTTTTTTATTGTTGTTGTGTTTTTGTTGTTGTTGTTGTTGTTGTTTTTAGGATTCCACTTGTTTTTGAGAGAGCATTATATATCCCGAAATATAGGACCTTTTTATGTTGCATAAGAGATTCTTGGATATAAAGATGTGCCATAAGATTTACAATGGAAGTAAAAATGACTTTTAGCTGCAATTTTGGATTTGTCTTTATTTCTTGAAAGTTCTAATTTTGAAATTATTCCATTCTTTTTGGTAAAAATATGCATTAACAAGATAGGCATATATATGGGATTTGTATACAGCCTTTGAATGTACTGGAAAGTCCTTGGTCTTCATGATTCCTTTAAAGAATCATGCCTAAGAATCTGTATTTTATACAGTGCAGGTTTCACTTTCCTGCTGGAAGGAGCAGTGGAAAGATGCAGGTTAGGGATCAGACCTGCAGAGCATCTGTGTCGCACATTCTGGGGCCCCTATTTAATTTTTCTGAACGTCCGCCACTTCTGTGATGAAATGAGAATTGTAATATCCACCTCAAAGGGTTGTGGCAAAGGTTAAATGAATTAACAGATACAAAGCGCCTGTAATACAGCAGGCCCTTCCTTCTCCCTTTTTTAAATGGCAAACTTTTTAGCATTGTGAATTTTTTTTTTTTGGCTAGGAATAGATTTTTAACTATCTTAGAGATATTGGCCCTTAGTCATGTATTTCGATGCCAGTTATCCTAGGCAGTAGCTGTTTACATTTTGCAACTTCCTCGAAGCTTCTTTTCAACTTGGCTGCCTCTTCCTAGCCTCCCAGGCCAGGAGAACAAACTAAAAACATCCACTTCTGTGTTCATACTTGTGTTGTCTGTAACCTCGGAAGAGCCATAAACAGCTCTTGAGAGAAACAGTGGGAACAGTGGTGCTTCTACTTATACGTGGATAAACTGAAGCACAACCAAATAGTCTCACCAAACCTCAAAAATCAACCCTCGACTTTCAGATTTCTTAGTAAATGCCAAACAACAACAAAATGGTCAAAACTGGAAAAAATACACATAGGCAACACAGAAGAAGAGAACCAGAATAGGCAATAAAAATTAAAAAGTTGTTTATTCTCTCTAGTAATCAGGAAGATGCAAACTGAAGCAACAGTGAGATACAGTTTTATGGCCGCTAGAAGGACAAAGATGTAAAAGCCTGCTAATACCAGGTGCTGCTTAGAATGTAAGGTTGACAAAAACACTTAAGCATTGCTTGTAAAGGTATAACTTCTGTAATCCCTCTGAAGATTTCCCCAAAGAAGCTCTTGCATATGTGTACAATAGAAATGTTTGTTGTAGATGGTTTTATTCTAATAGCAAAAAATTGCCAACAACTCAAGCATCTGTCATTTGGGGATTAGATGAACAAAATTTGGTATGTAGTACGACACTATATATAAAATGAATGAGCCAGATCTATGGATACTGATTGAAAAACAACATTGAGGGGCGCCTGGGTGGCTCAGTGGGTTAAAGCCTCTGCCTTCGGCTCAGGTCGTGATCCCAGGGTCCTGGGATCGAGCCCCGCATCGGGCTCTCTGCTCAGCGGGGAGCCTGCTTCCCTTCCTCTCTCTCCGCCTGCCTCTCTGCCTACTTGTGGTCTCTGTCTGTCAAATAAATAAATAAAATCTTTAAAAAAAAAAAAAGAAAAAGAAAAACAACATTGAATACAATAACGGGTTGCAAAATTAGGCATATTATATGATTTTGTTTGAGCCACCTTTTTGAAAGATGAAAGTACTATGTCTTGTTTATAGATTCATATATTTCTCTCTTTTTAAATTTTTAATTTTTTTAATTTCTTTTCAGTGTACCAGAATTCATTGTTTATGCACCACACCAGTGCTCCATGCAATACATACCCTCCTTAATACCCACCACCAGGCTCACCCAACCTCCCTCCCCCTGGCCCTTCAAAACCCTCAGATTGTTTTTCAGAGTCCATAGTCTCTCATGGTTTGTCTCCCCTCCAATTTCCCCCAACTCCCTTCTCCTCTCCATGTAGTGAAAAGAAGGGCCATCTGTACCCCAGTGTTCATAGCAGCAATGGCCATGGTTGCCAGACTGTGGAAAGAACTAAGATGCCCTTCAATGGACAAATGGATAAGGAAGATGTGGTCCATATACACTATGGAGTATTATGCCTCTATCAGAAAGGACAAATACCCAACTTTTGTATCAACATGGATGGGACTAGAAGAGATTATGCTGAGATTCATATATTTCTTAAGAATGCATTGCTAGGGAAACCTGGGTGGCTCAGTCAGTTAGGTATCTGCCTTCAGCTCAGGTCATGATCTCAGGGTCCTGAGATCAAGCCCCACATTGGTCTCCCTGTTCAGCAGGAGCCTGCTTCTCCCTGTCCTGCCTGCTGCTCCCCCTGCTTGTGTTCACTCTCTCTCTCTCTCTGACAAACCTTAAAAACCTTAAAACGTTAAAAAAATGCAATGCTAGAGGTTGACTCTGGGGAGGAAGGGCAGGAGGAAGAAGAATGGGGCTGGAAGGAGAAAGTCCAATTTAATTTTCTTAATTTAATTTTAAAAAGGGAATATCCCCAAATATTAACACTTAGCAGTTCTTTATCAGTGGTTCTCAAAATGTCTTTTGTCTCTGGGCTGGCAGCTTGTGGCATCACCTGAGAGCTCTGAGAAATACAGATTTTCAAGCCCTAACCCAGATCTGCTAAATCTGAAACTTGGGGTGAGGCCCAACAAACCATGTTTAAAAAGCCCCACATTGCCACTGTTGTAAACAACAGAGATATGGATGTTTACTATCTTATTCTCTGTGGTTTTCTGTATTTTTAAAATTCAGTGTTAAAATGATCAATCTTAAGCTTTTCTTTCCCACTCTCCCAAAATCTTTCTAGGCTCTTAAGTTCCAGCTCCATAGCCAAAGGCTTATTAAAAGCGTAAACTTCTTACTGCTACATAAAATTCTCAGATGTGGAGAGATCACTTAATATCAAGCAAATGGCAGAGAAAGAAAATGGGCAGATATAATTAACTGTTATTCGAATATGAATTGTCGAGTAAGTACATCACCCTAAAAAATATTTGATTCCTCTCTCCCTTCTCCCATTATCGTTGACAGCAACTATCTGTCAAGCATTTAGTGCATTCCGGACAAAGCAAAGTACTGATGCTACAATAAGGCATAAATATAAATCACGTCCTTAGAAGGCAATCTAGTTGGAGAGCCAGGGTGAGAGTAGAGGAAATGAGGTTAAAAATGAGAATACCTCATTGTGAAATGTATGGCATACCCAGCTGCCACACAGAATTTCAGAAGGGATTGAAGGGAAGTTTTTTGTAGGCTCAGCCTCAAAAGAGAAAGGGGAAGGTAATATTTCAAGGAATGATGTGAACAAGGTCACTATAGCGTTCTAATTCAGAGAGCCATTGAAGTGATCTTAGTTCAAATTGGGGGTGTGAAATTGGTCATCAGTTTTTATCCTGTAGATGGGTGGAACATTAAAATATTTTGAGTAAAAAGGTAATTTGTCTGTGCAAAGCAGTGTCCCAAGAAGATAAATTTGGCATTAGTGTCAAAGGTCAACTGAAGGCAGAAAAACAATTAGCATTGAGATGTCAAGGCTTTCAAAGAAAGTGAGGATTTAGATGGTGAAACACAAGATACAGTATGGGATGAGGAAAAGTGAAAAGGGAATGAATGATTCTAACAGAATGTATTGGTTTCTTATTTCCTCTGTAAAAAACTACCAAAAGTTTAGTGGCTTAAAACAACACAGATGTATTATCTTATAGTTTTGGTTGCCAGAGTCTAAAATAGTTCTCACTGGGCTAAAATCAGGGTGTCAGCAGGGCTGTGTTCCTGTGTGGAGTTTCAAGGGAAGAATTTGTTCTCTTGCCTTTTCCAGCTTCTAGAGGCTGCCCACATGCGTTGGTCTGTGGCCCCTTCCACTCTCCTTAAAACCTGGGGCAAACCATCTTCAAATCTTTGACTCTGACTCTTCTGTCTCCTCCTGCTTTCCCTCATAAGGATTCTTCTAATTACAGTTGGACCCAGCCAGATAATTCCGGATAATGTCCCCATCTCCAGATCCTTAAGTTAATTGCATCTGGAGAGCTTCCTTTTGCCAATTAAGGTAACATTTTGACAGGTTCCAGGGACTAGGATGAGTACATCTTTGGGGAACTTTATTTTGCCTACCACATGGACTATGGCCATACTTTGATAATTGCCTAGGAATTGGAAGAGAGATGAGAAAGCCCTGATTGGTCATACCAACCCTGTCACTTACAGTTTGCTCTCTTGTGAAATGGAAGGAGAAGGCTGTGTACGGGTGGGATTTTCTTCCAAGCCTAAAATTCTGACTAGAATGTCAGGCCATGAGGACATGGATTTTGTTCACTACTGGGTCTTCGTAGCCTAGAACAATGATACATGAGGGACTCAGTGATTGTTTGTTGAATAAAATAATTTTTGTTGAATGAATGACCGAGTCATGAAAACGTTTCAGTAGAGCACTGGGGAGACTTCTCCACTGGCTCCTGTACATATTAAATTCTCATTTTCTTGGTGAAGTAAGATGTCAGCTCAGGTTATAGATGGAGATATTCCACAGATGGGAGAGGGATAGCTAAGATTTGTAGAGTCTTTTCCTTTCCTCCCTTGCTTTTAGCCTCCATGCTGAGTATCCCTTGGAACTGGGAATGAGGAAGTGTATTGAGATTGATGTATGGCCTCAGTAAGTGTCTGGGCAGCTGCTGATTGAAGAAGAAATTGCTTACTGTGGCAATGATCAGTTGCCCCTGAATTGACCAGCTGTCACATTCCACACTGTTCACTCAGCAAGAGTCAAGTCTTGCCCTTTGCATTCCTAAAAGAACACTTGACCCTGTGAGGACATAATATCCATTTATGCTGTGGAAAGTGCCAGTAAAATAGAAAACAGAAGCTTCTTTGTGCTTAAAAAAATAGCGTGGAGTACAGGTGTGTGAGGGCCCAGGTAGCCAGCAGGTAGGCAGTATGACCGGGCTTTCCGGTGGGGAAGCTGATACGTTCAGGGACTTTGCCTCTCAGATACGAGGTCTGACATACACTTGTCATCAAAGCTGCCTTTCAAAATTGACATGTAAAAAACCTATGGTTAGCAGTTACTTTGCTTGAAGACAAAGAGCTAATTTGTTTAAAGGAGCAATAGATGACAGAGGAAGAAAATCAATGCAAGGAGGGCAGAGGGTGCTAGTTTTGCTTAGGATCCTTGAAATTCAGAGAATTAAACTCTTTTTGGTCTTTTACTGAATTATGTGACCTTGGACAGACACTGTGCCTTTTCTCCTCTTTCTACCTGTTTTTATCAGTGCTATTTTTAAAATATCACCCATCTATCTGGGGATAGAGGCACATGTTACATATTAAATATATTTTCTTGGTCTAATAACTTGGTCTAATAACTAACATGCCTATTTTTTAATCAATTTTATTTAATTAGTTGTCTGTTAAACAACTTAACCTCTAATATCTGAAATCTGTAAAATTATTAGAGAAATATTTGGTTACCAGAAAGGATAAAAAATCCTCATTGGAAATCCTCATTCCATGACATTGCCTAAAAGTAAATATCTTGCTCTAATGTTAGGAGGGGAAAAAATCCCAAATATAGTAAAGATCTGGTGTTCACCGGGTACAAAGTGGGTTTTAAAGCCTATAAACAAGACTCATCAGTTTGCCAGACTATATAGATGCAGAAGAATCTCCCTCCACAATTCTGCCAAAAAGTAGAAGATAAAATTTCACCAAAAACAGTTTTACAAATTGCAGATGAGCTCGTGAAAGGGAAAGCCCCCAGGTGTCAGAAACAGAGCGGAACCCAAGATAAGAAATGTGAGGGGGTATAGCTCAGGGGTAGAGCATTTGACTGCAAGATAAGAAATGTGAGCATGGAGTATTGGCCAGATGGGGTCACGGAGGTCTGAGATTCAGGAGGGAGATGAATGTCTGAGGATAGCATCCGCAGGCCAGGGCACGTATCCACTCTGTGGGAGTGAGAGGGTGGGGCAGGGAGCTGAAGCCTAGATGAGCGGTGGTTCCATTCATGAAACAGCCTAGCAAACTCCCACCAGCAGCCAGAGAAAGCCTCAAGGAAGCTTGTCTCCTGTCTGCTGCTGTGAGAGAAAGAAGAGACGCCTGTGAACCATAAGAGCACAAGCCTGTACCATACACTGGTATGGGGTTTGAAGTCACACCCCCAGGACAGTGCCAAGACAAACAGGAAGTCATTGTGCATGGACACTTCATGACTCAGGAAACATGGGACTCCCATGCAAAACAGTCCCTGCTAAAGACGAACTTACAGGCAAAATTAAGTGTGTTCGAAGAGATGAAGGACATCGGGTACTTCATCGGGTAGTTATAGGAGAAGGAAGAGGGTACCTGGGTGGCTCTCAGTTGAGCCTCTAACTCTTGATGTTGCCTCAGGTTATGATTTCAGGGTGGTGAGACTGAGCCCTGCCTTAGTCTCTGGACTCAGCATGGAATCTGCTTAAGATTCTCTCTCTTCCTCTGCCCCTCACACCATCCCAAGTAGCTCAGTTGGTTAAGCATCTGCCTTCAGCTCAGGTCATGGTCCCAATGTCCTGGGATTGAGTCTTGCATTGGGCTCCCTGCTCCACAAGAAGTCTGCTTCTCCCTCTGCCCCCTCTCACTTGTTCTCTCAATCTCTCTCTGTCCCTCTCTGAAATAATAAATAAATAAAGTCTTTTAAAAAAAAAAAAAGAAAGAAAGAAATCCCAGAATGGAAAATTGTTATTGAACTGTGTGAATATGTTGGGTTGGTTGAACATTGTGAATAATGGCTGATATTTAGTATGGTTTCAAGGATGTTGTTCTTTCAACCAGAGAGAAAACTTTTCAGCCCATAGTTAGAAAAATGCCTACCATATAAACGGTCCTGAGTGCCAAACATGCAGATTGAAACCGAAGTTGAAATTGGCCTGCAAGTTCTAATTAAGGGAGAGCTGAAAGGATCATCCAAGTGTAACAAAGAAGCCTTGTTTGAAGTGCTCTTCTTAAATGGAGTAGCTGCAGACCCACTGGGAACAGGCCACGCTTTGGTCTGCTCGCTGACCCACCTCTAAAACATCTCCTCCCTTCTCCCAGCTCTCCCCTCCCACCCTAGGGCAGGGGGCGGGTCTGCAGGTCACTGACTAGGTTGAGGGTATCTGTAGCCGCAGCCTTGGACCACGGTGTACTCTTGGGCCCGCACCAACTCTGCTCTCATTCTCAAGGGACTCTAGTGATCTAAACAGACCATCAGTACCACTTCTACTAGAACTGATTCCAGAAAATATGTAATACAGCTGATCTTCCTCTTTTCTTTTAAGACTTAGAAATTAACTGTCATCCCACTGTCAATTTATGGTGACATCATGATCGACTAAAATGCCAACATAGTTTGATAGGTGACCATTTAATAAACAGCTAGCTTTCTGTGTCTTTATATTTTCGAACGAGCAGGAACTTTCTCTTTCCTTTCTTGCGTAGTACTTACCTCAAACAGCTCCAGGTACATAGAGCACACCAATACATACTTTTCTATACTGTATAATTATCTGAGAAGTTTTGTTTCAGATTCTTTTGAACTGTTTGTATACTTATCTTCCTTAAAATGAAGATTTAAAACTTAAGTCTTCTTTTATAAAACCATCTATTAAAGACAAATAAAAACTCAAATGTTATCATTTCTGAGAAGCTGCCTCTTTGACCATATTATGTGACCTCTTCAGCCTCTTAGCAGTTTGTGGGCATCTGTACCATCAAACTGTTCACCCCATGTGCTTTAAGTGTTTGTTTAGGTATTACCTGTTCTTTTTTTTTATTATTATTATGTTCAGTTAGCCGCTGTATAGTACATAATTTGTCCTTGATACAGTGTTCGGTGATTCAGTAGTTAAGTATAACACCCAGTGCTCATCACAGCACGTGCCCTCTTCATACCTATCACCCCTCCCCCCATCCTCCCCTCTGAAACCCCCAGATTGTTTTTTGGGATCCATAGTCTCTCATGGTTTATCTCCTGTCCGATTTCTCCCCCTTTGGATTTCCCTCCTTTCCCCTATGGTCCTCTATGCTATTGCTTAGTTCCACATGAGTGAAACCGTATGACTATTGTCTTTCTCTGCTTGACTTACTTCCTTAACATAATCCCTTCCAGTTCAATCCACATCAGTGCAAATGGTAGGTATTCATTGTTTCTGATGGCTAAATAATATTCCATTGTGTATATGTACCACATCTTCTTTATCCATGCATCTATTGAAGGGTATCTCAGCTCCTTCCACAGTTTGGCTATTGTGGACATTGCTGCTGTGAACATTGAGGTGCATGTGCCCCTTCTTTTCAGTACGTCCATACCTTTGGGGTAAATACCCAGTAGTACAATTGCTGGATAAAGATAAACTCAAAATGTATGAAAGACCTCAATATGAGACAAGAATCCATCAAAATCCTAGAGGAGAACACAGACAGTTACATCTTTGACATGAGCCATAGTAATTTCTTTCAAGACATGTCTCCAAAGACAACTGGAACAAAAGCAAAAATGAACTTTTGGGACTTCATCAAGATAAAAAAGCTGCACAGCAAAGGAAACAGTCAGTAAAGCTAAGAGGCAGCCCACGGAATGGGAGAAGATATTTGCAAATGACATTACAGGCAAAGGGCTGATATCCAAGATCTATAAAAAAGTTCTCAAACTCAAAACTCAAAAAACTAATAACCCAGTCAAAAAATGGGCAGAAGACATGAACAGACATTTCTCTAAAGAAGATATACAAATGGCTAACAGACACATGAAAAAATGTTCAATATCAGTAGCCATCAGGGAAATACAAATCAAAACCGCAATGAGATACTACTTTACACCAGTTAGAATGGCAAAAATTAACAAAATAGGAAACAACGAATGTTGGCGAGGATGTGGAGACAGGGGAACCCTTTTACATTGTTGGTGGGAATGCAAGTTGGTACAGACACTCTGGAAAATAGTATGGAGGTTCCTCAAGATGTTAAGAATAGAGCTACCCTATGACACCAATTCTTGACTCTGACCTCCTTAGAGTAGTCTTCCTCCCAGTTTTTATCATTCCTCCATACATAGTAGGCACCTCAATATTTGTTGGGTGAATGAATGAACACTTGAAATAACCAAATTACACTGGTACCACTGTATATCAGACCCCAGTGACCCTCAAGTGGCTCCTGTCACTTATACTCAAGTGACTATATCTGCAATCCAGGTGTTTTTTACCTTAGACCGAAGTTTTTGTATGCATTTAGTCATTGAGATTGGAGCATCTGGAAATCTGTTAGCCATTTTCAAGAGCTAAAGAGAGTATAAAAATAAGGGAGAGTTGAACTAAGTACAATTAAAAAGGTACAGGATAAATGGAGAATTCTGCCCTTTTTTTTTTAAAAAACATCGCTTTATTCTGCATGGCGCATGGAGTTAAGGTGTTGAGATGACCAGGAAACTACATCAGGCAACCCATTTCCCCTTCCTTTTCTGTTTCTAACAGGGAATTTTATATCCTAGTCTTAGAGCCAAGGGACTTAGAAGGAGCTGAGGGGAAAAAAAGGAGGACCAATATATATAAAAAACCAAGGACTTCATATTCCTAAAGTGTAATCCAGGGAGGAAATAATAGCTTATTCTACTGATGTTAAATCACAGAAGCAGGGAGAGAGTAGAATTTATAAGTAGAAAGAGGGGAAAAGTAAGTTTTGAAGGCCTTTAAAACACTAAGGCAATAACCCAACTGAAGTTGGTACACAGGTAAGTAAAATACAGAAAGATGAGAAAATTCTTGCAGTGTTGCTAAACCTTTTGTGGAAACTTAAAACATATTCCCAGACAGGGTTTTAGTCCAGTCTCCTCAAGATATAGTTTATCTTTGATCCATTTGAAGTAAGACTCAGCCTGCTAATTCCTGTTTTGTTTTTTCAAGGAAACCACCTCTCCCAAAAACAAATCTATTGAAGGCAAAATAATTTTTAAGGTCAGAGGTTTCAAAAGATGTTGGACTACCCCCACTACATTAGGAATTCTTTTTACCCTAATTGGCCACAGGGTCCTGTTTCATTTTTAGTAAAAGAACATTTTTAGCCCATTTGAAATAATAAATTTAAAGGCAATGTAAAGCATTTATCTTATATTTAATTTGAGTGTGATAGAAATTGATGGTTTATTTTGTATCCAAAAATCTTGAAAAATATTCACTTAAAATGTGATTGCCAATAACTCTTCTCACAAAGCAGGGTGAAATTACAGAACCAAAAATAGTGGGACCCAAGAAGTTGACAACATTCGAATTCTTAGGAGCATAAAAGGATGTATGATAGATAACTAACTCAAATGCTGAGGTGTTTTGTTTTGGCTTCATAGCTTATTGTTATTTTAAAGCACACATAGAAATTCATTTATAAACACATTTTGGTGAATTTATACCAATAATTACAGCCAATGAAACTACCACTTTTTTCTCCTATTCCAGGTTGTTGGTGTAGCCCAGGCCATCAACAAGAAATCAGGAAATGGTGGGACATTCACTGAAAAAGATGAAAAGGTACCAAAACTTGTGTCTGACATGACATCAGTTTAAGAAGATGTTTTTTCTTTATAGTGTATAGACCTCTAGAATTAGCTGTAGGTGAAATTGTTGATTACAAAAACCATTATGTTTTAAAATGATCTGAAGTGTTCAAAAGTGTCTTTTTCCTGTAGCTAAATACGGTGCTAACTTTGGAGTACTCGTGGTATCAGTCCTTGGAAGCCCCCCAGCTCCCTCCTCACTGTGCTGCCAAGCCTCCTGGAGGCCTGTGTGCGTGTTGGGGCCATCTGGAGGGTGACACGGTATTTTAACTATCCCATTTAACTTTCATCGCTGCTATAAAGAAATTCAACCCGAGTAAAAAAACCCTTGAAGCACTGCTCCAAGTTCAGCACTCCAGGTTGGCTAAAAATTGGAGTTGCCTCCCGATGAAGCAAATTTCAGAATGTTTTATAAGCTTTGCACTCAGACCGTGGGGCGCCAAGGTGTGAATTCCGGCGGGGTGATGTGAATTTAGCTTCAGAAAGAGCAGCAGTCAGCATTATTTTATTATTCTTCGCATCCAGTGCTGAAGGAATACATCCCATACACCACGTCGACATGCTTTCCGTTTAAGGACGGAAGCCCCTAAACCTGTTTCTAACTTCATTCTGTCAGTAGGTTTTATTATTTCTCTTCTTGAATACATAATTATATGTATATCATGGGAGCCCAATGAATTCTTCTTATTCAAGCCTGTTGCTATTTAAGTCACTCCCCTGAAAATTAATAGGAGCTTTTGGACGACATTCAAACAAGACAGAGTTATTTTTGTCTCCGTGCTGTAGGCTGTATATTGGCACTTGTCTGGGTCCCCATGTTTTAATTGATTCAGAACATAGCAAGTACCTTTTAAAATCAGTATTCTAGACATCTAGTCTCCTATTCTGTTAATGACACCTGAGAATATTTGGTGGGAGAAATGGTTCTAGATTGACTTTATATTTCATCAGTTGTTTATAGTCCATAAATGTAAAGTCCTCTTGAAGGATTTGTGTTCTTAGGCTGTATCATCTCTTGGCAAAATAAATCTATGATTGTGAATAACGTTTGCCATGGAGAGACTTCTTTTAATCAATAATTAATATAATTGTGAGCATATCACCTTAGAATAGTATAATGAGGATGACAGATCCATGTTAAAACATATTTAAGCTAATATTTTATACAACTTTATATGAGGCTACTATTGCCAATATTCTCAGGTAAGTGTGTTAGATTTTATTTGCCCCAGTAATGAGTTACAAGGTATTTATATGGTCTCAGCACAGACCCAACTCTTAATATCATTCAGAGACTACACTAGATTTTGCATATAGTGAATTTCAGTTTCAAATGATATAAAGAGATCTGTGTCCTACTCCCTTCCCTTTTCTTCTTAATTTGTAAGTAATGTAGGACTTGAGGAGACTGTGTTCATACTTATCTATTTGTTGTGCTAGTTAGCTAACTTGCACTTGCTTTTCATTTGTTCTTAATTTTGTGCAGAATTAACATATACCCCTTGAATTTCTAATATTTATTTCAACTGTAAGCATTTTTGGGTGCTTTTTGTGTTTCAGGCAATATAACAAGGCCAGTTAGTAGACACGTTTTTTTTTTTTTTAAAGATTTTATGTATTTATTTGATGACAGAGATCACAAGTAGGCAGAGAGGTAGGCAGAAAGAGAGAGAGGAGGAAGCAGGCTCCCTGCGCAGCAGAGAGCCTGATGCGGACTTAATCCAAGGACCCTGAGATCATGACCTGAGCCAAAGCAGAGGCTCAACCCACTGAGCCACCCAGGCGCCCTAGACACTTCTTAATTTAGCTGTTGTCTTACCTGTTTTCTAGGACTTTGCTGCTTATTTGGCATTTTGTGGTATTGTTCTTCATAATGCTCAACTCTATGAGACTTCACTGCTGGAGAACAAGAGAAATCAGGCAAGTCTGATGACTAAAGAGAGAATATAGAAATTGTTTCTTTAGTTGTTAAATTTTGTCTAAGTAATATATGTATATGATTTAAAAATCTAGTTAATATTTTAGCTGGATTAGAAATAATTATTAGATAATTATAAATTAGATAATTGTAAAATAATTAGAAATAATTATTTCCATTTTCTATTTTCCATGCTCAGTTGCCTTTTCACTGTTAGATAGTATTTCATTAACTTAACAGATGTGGATTTATTTGATTTATATCACTCTTTACTTGCCGTTGTCCTTATCCTACCAATATCATTATTTCTGTTTTCTGTTTTAAGTTACTGGATGAACTGCATTTGTCATGTTAAATAAGGCTTTTAGTTCTTGCTCTCTCAACTAGGGTCATCATCTCATGATTCCATGCTTTGTAAAATGAGGATCTTAGCATGCCTCATCTCTCCTTCCCAACTGCTACTCCTTACCTCTGCTTTTCCCATCTGGACTTTTTCTGTTGCCCATGACAATAACATATATATTGTACTGCAATCATGGTTAGCTTTTAGTAAGTTTTGTCTAGTTTAATTCTAGAGTTGTGATTTAAAATAGAGTGTTTATAAGTACCATGACTATGTAAATGTTGTTCTTATTACATTTGTTATACGACTTTTAGTTTTTCCTGATGTTTCTGAATTGCATTCTTTTTTTTCCCCTTGATCTGTTTGCTCTAGTGTAGGTTGGTTTTTCCCCAAAAACTCCCCATTATTTAGGCATCCTGCTGAGTTCTTTTTCTTGGAGATCTCCAAATTGAGGTTCTCTGTTGTTTCTCTTCCAAGCTAAGCTGTTTTTCCCCATGCCTACTGCATAGGTGTCATCACAGAATTTTCCTTCACTGCTTTCTCAGAAGGATTCCATTGGTTATTCCCTGGATCCCATAACTCTTTCTTTCTCAGTTTGTATCCTTATTTTACTGCAGCACATTCTCAAATAATTACTTGAGAAAGTATTGATCAGGTAAGTTTTCTGAGTCCTTGCATAGTGTGAAAATGCCTGTTGTAACATCCTACCACTTTGGCTGGGTAAAAAATTCCAAATTGAAAAATCAGTTTCTCAGACTTTAGAGTGGTGCTTTGTCATCTAACTAACATCCCTGTTGTTCTGATTCTTGACTCTGTGTTGATGTTTTTTCTGTTTTGTTTTCTGTTTTTGTCTGTAAGCTTTTCAGATCATTTTTCTCTTTGCTTTTATAATTTAATTTTATAGTCTCTTTTTTTTTCATTCATCATGCTGGTACCTGGACATCCCTTTCCACCTGGAGACTCAAACTCTTCCATTTTATATAATTCTTTTTCATTATTTCTTTGATAATCCCTCTCTCCCACACCCCATTTTCTCTTTCTTGAACTTGTGTTAATAAGATACTGGATCTTCCATTGCCTTTAACTGTAGTTTCTCCCTAACTGTTGTCCCTGCTCCATTCTTGCCACCCATTAATCCAGTCCCCATGTTTACAAACATAGCTGCAAGGCTGTCATTTTCTTCCTGCAGTCCCATCACCGTGCAAGCTGCCTCTAAAGACACGCAGGGCTTTTGAGGGTCTTTCTCCACTTGACTCTGCCATCCCATCTCCCCAGCTCTCCTCTTTATGCTCTAGATTCTCTCTTAAGACTTGATTAAGATTTGCAGTATGCTACTTTCTCTCAGTTCAGTTGTTTTTGACTGAAGTATTTCCCTCCCCCACCTCATTTAAACAATTCCTGCTTATCTCTCGGGCCTCAGCTAGGATAGTATCTCCTCCAGTCAATTTTCTGTGATACCCTTTTTTCCTCCTCATCACACAAATATTTTGTGAGATTAGAATAAATTCTGTGGAATTCAAAGGAAAGTAAGATTACCAGGAAAAACTCAAAAGGAGCTCTTATAACTTTGTTTTGGACAATATTTACTGTGCTATGTGAAAATGCTGATAAATGTTGATCTCAGAAGTTGGGAACAACAGCAATGTCAGTGTTATTTCATGTATGAGATGCTGTTCAGAATGCTTTATAAATGTTTGGATATTTAGTCCTCACAATAGTCCTGTGATTTGGTATTATTTTTTACTGTTATTCCCATTTTTAAGGAACTGGCCCTACATCACAAAGCTTGCAGGAAGGGAAGGCAGGATTAGAAACAGGCGACTCTGGTTTTCAAGTCTGTGATTGTAACCACTGTACTAACAGTCAATATGGAAGGAAGCTCTGTTAGTAAATAGAGACTTACATATTTAATACTTGAATGCAAACTTGGCTATAACTTGTTAGATTATAAATAAACAACTTATAAACCATATAAATCATTGTATTGCTTTAATAATTACAAATACTTACTAAGTAATAAGCTCTAAATTTTCCTGTTTAGGTGCTGCTTGACCTTGCTAGCTTAATTTTTGAAGAACAACAATCATTAGAAGTAATTCTAAAGAAAATAGCTGCCACTATTATCTCTTTCATGCAGGTGCAGAAATGCACCATTTTCATAGTGGATGAAGATTGCTCCGTGAGTACAGAGTATGACTTTTTTATTTTTAGAAAGACAGCAATTATATTCCTTAAAGTGTCACTTTTAAACCTCACGTTAGCTCAGATGTCTCTGAACCCCAGGTATATACAGTTGTGTATGCAAAGCCAATCAGAGTATGAGCTGTTCTGGTTGAAAGGAGTAGACAGGAGGTTGGAGGGTGCCTTCAAAGCACCCTTTCACCTTCGTGTCCCTCCACTGAGTGGTTACCTTGGGAATGTCTGTGTGCTGTTTTTGTCAATGGCCATACTTCCTTGATGGAGAAATACATTGTCCTTACAGTATGCAGACCCATCGTGATCAGGGATAGTGGTGCCCTGGTTGCTCTGAGCAAGTAGAGCCCCATTCTGAATGGCTTGGGAAAAATTTTTCTTTTTATCAGAAATTGTTTAGAAGCCAAAAGGTATGGCCCAAGAGAGGCAGTATTATTAAAGGTGCCTATCAGTCCTAAATCTTTTACCAGCAATGGAAAACCACTAACTGTTCTACTTGGTAGATTTTAATCCATTGATGTGTAACAGAAAGAAACAGATGTGTGTGGAAAGATGCAGTGTTCTCATCAAGTGCTGGTTACTTCTAGACAGGCCAGTTGAGGTTGCGGTTAGAATCAGAGCTCCTAGCCTACGGCAGTTTTCCTTTATGCAGTTTCTTTCCCTTTTTAACCTATGAGCCACTGTTCCTGGGATATTTCTTTTTGAGGTCATTGTTTATTTTCTTTTTTCTTTAGACCCTGAGAATAGGCTCTTCATTGGTGGGTTAGGAAAGAGAGTGGGGATCACCACCACTGTGTGGTCAGTTGTAATCCATATATGATACCTGAATTGATGGGGTTTTGGGAAGTAGAATAATAAAAAATATGTAATACTTAAAATTTTAAAAGTTGTTTTAGATAGTAAGACTGTAGTATATGACTCAACATTATCTCAGTCATTTTGAGTGTGTGTGCGTGTCTAATTCTTATTCACTGGATATCAAATGAATATACCGTGCTATAAGGTAATCAATATTCTCATAGTTATTATTTCATATATTCAATCAGTTATAAAGTCCTTAATATGGAGATGATTACAAGTAGCCATCCTTTTAAAGTTCAGGTCAGAATTCATTAATGTAGCAAGTCAATTCACAATTTTTGCTCTGTGACCTGTTTGTTAGCATTTAATATTTGAAAGTCATATGTAAGACACTCCTTTTTTAGACAACGTAAATGCCACCTTCATTAACAGTCATCTCGTGCTTTTACCAGTTAACATCTTTTTTTTTTTTTTTTTTTAGAGATTTTACTTATTTATTTGACAGAGAGAAATCACAAGTAGGCAGAGAGGCAGGCAGAGAGAGAGGAGGAAGCAGGCTCCCTGCTGAGCAGAAAGCCTGATGTGGGGCTCGAACCCAGGACCTGGGATCATGACCTGAGCCGAAGGCAGCGGCTTAACCCACTGAGCCACCCAGGCGCCCCCCAGTTAACATCTTTTGTGGCAGCAACTGACTTGCATCATTGGTGCTTTGAAGTATAGCTCACTTATATGCCAGTTCATATATTTTGCTCACTTTTTAACTTGATTTTAGGAATCAAGTGTCTTGATTATCATTTATACTATAACTTTTTGATTAAAATTATTTCAACAACATGAGCAAAAATCCAAATGTAAGCAAGAAAAATACAGTACTCAGTTCTTCCCTCCCCAAATTAAACTAATATCATTGTTTTATATCTTTATTCAGTTGTAAATAAAGCATGGATATGAATATGTATTCTGTTTTTTTTAATGAACTTTATTTTTTAATGAACTTTAATGAACTCCAAAGTACCTCTCTATGTTGTTAAAACCTTCACAATTATTTTCATTAAATATTCATAAAAATTACTGAATTGCATGTCTTTTAAAAAGCTCCAAAAACAGCAATCAATGTATGCATAAAAGCTAAAACATGAGCATTTTGAATAAATGGGAAGAAAATTTGAAGCTAACCTATTCATTAACACCTGCTAGAAGAACAAAAAAAAAATACGCAAATGAGCATTTTTGCAAGTGAGTTTCAGAAACAGTAAGAACACGGGCAGCCGACCTGAGGCTGTCAGGCAGTGAGTACTTGTGTCGGTTTAGTCTGAGAATAAGTTCAAAAAAGATCACAAGTATTGGTGTTTTTCATCAATTCCACTGACTTGCGTGTGTATATCTAGATAGATTTCGTTACATTGTCAAACTTACTTTTCAGTCTGTGTTGTCGCTTTGTTTTCAGGATTCTTTTTCTAGTGTGTTTCACATGGAGTGTGAGGAATTAGAAAAATCGTCAGATACTTTAACAAGGTAAAATAACTCATTCTCTGTCTTTATCACAAGCAAGCTGACCCTTGAACAGCATGACTGGACCTGTGAGGTCCACTGAGAGATTTTTTTTTATATATATAAATATAGTACACTACTAGAGATGTCTTTTCCTTAAGTGATTTTCTGAGTAACATTTTCTTTTCTCTAGCCTACTTTATTGTAAGAATACAGTATATAAATCATACACCATACAAAATATATGCCAGTTGACGCTATATGTTATCAGAGTGTCTTCTGTCAACAGCAGGCTATTGATAAAGTTTTGAGGGAGACAGAAGTTATCTGCGGGGTTTTGACTGTGTGGGGTGTTGGCACTCCAAGCCCCTACATTGTTTAAGCCAGTATATGTAATGCTGGCTACATGGTTATTTCATGACCTGTTTAATTTAAGACATAGAAGCTAGCTACATGCTGCTTCCTCCCGACCATCAATAATTTTATTTGTGAAAATACTTAACTATTTAATGACAGAGTTCTAGGGTTCTTTTCTCCTACCTATAGGTAGGAGACCTATAGGAAAATTGCTAAAACAGTGAATGGTGTTCAGATTAGTATAGACCTGGGTATGTTATTTTTGTGAACTGGCTCATTTAAGATCCATAAGTTCTGCATTGCAGTTACATGTTTCATATTGGATAGTTGGATTCCAGTATGCAATTCATATTGCATATTGGACCCTCACTGGAAATTTGATAGGCTTCTGAACAAACTTCTCTTCGAGTCTGCTGTGATTTGGAATCAGCCATGGGGATTTAATTAATAAGAGAAGGAAGCCCATGAACCCCATCACACCAATAGCCATCTACCCAATGGCTAGAATCAAACCAGATCTCTATTGCAGGTCATTTCTTTGTCTTTTTTTTTTTTTTTTTTTTGGTAACTTAAGAATTTTGTATTAATTTTTTGTTGTTGTTAATTATCACGTGGATAATAGAAAGTATTGATATGATTGAGGTTAGAGATCTTACTGCCCCAATTTTATTTGTGCTTTTCGAAGAACTTGGGAAAGGATTTAGAGTAAACTACCAAATGTTCTTTCATAGATTCCCTTTTCACCCTTAGCAAAAAACTGGTGTTGTTTGTTTAAGTGACAGAATATTCTAAGAAATACAAATCTGCCAGGATAAAGCGGCAGGAATTCTTGGGTATAGTGCTGTTTATCATAATTTTCATTGTTCATTTGTTACCAATTATTTCACTTCCTAAAATCGTTTGTCTGAAATTACTTTATCCCTAATTATTGATGTTATATCTAAAAGCTTTTTATGACCATGGAAATAGAACATTGTCTTAAGTTTACTATCTGATATTAAAGTTTCACATTTTTTTCACTACAGTTGGCCTTTTAGAGCATTATTTCATTTAGTGGACGGTGTTGCAATTAGCACAGTCCTCAGTAACCAAGCTCTTTGGTGGTAGTGCTTTAAAAATAACCTTTGACAGATCTAAACTACAGAACATTCTATGAGATAACTGGCCTGATCTTTTTTAAAAATTAGTATCATGGAACAAAATGGAGGGAAGGAATATCTTGGACATAACAGCCAAACACAATGCATAAATCTTGGTTGGATTCTCATTAAAACAGCTATCAATGAACAGTTTTTGAGAACGATCGGAAATCTAAATTTGGATCAGGTAGTAGATAGTTGATGGGGAATTGCTGTTACTTTTCTTTGGAAATAGGAAGATACTGTGGTTAGTAGGAAACTGTTTTTATTTTTAGGAGATACATCCTGGTGTACTTAAGGATGAAATATTAGGATATCTGCACCTTACTTTAAAATGGTTCAGGTGGGATGCCTGGGTGGCTCAGCTGGTTAAGCTGCTGCCCTCAGCTCAGGTGATGATCCCAGGGTTCTGGGATCGAGTCCCGTATCAGGCTCCTTGTTCAGCGGGGAGCCTGCTTCTCTCTCTGGCTGTGCCTGCTTGTGCTCGCTCTCTCTTTCACTCTCACTGACAAATAAATAAATAAATAAAATCTTTAAAAAAAATAAAAATGGTTCAGGCAAAGATAAATTAGTACATATATCTAAATTTCATATATTTAAACAAGTATATTCACACAAACATATAGATAAAATACATTGGTAAAACATTAAAATTGTTGAATCTAGAGTAGGATATTCATTTGACTTTCAACCTTTTTGTATATTTCAAAATGTTCATTAAAAATTTGAAGAAAAGGGATGCCTGGGTGGCTCAGTTGGTTGGACGACTGCCTTCGGCTCAGGTCATGATCCTGGAGTCCCGGGATCGAGTCCCGCATCGGGCTCCCAGCTCCACGGGGAGTCTGCTTCTCTCTCTGACCTTCTCCTAGCTCATGCTCTCTCTCTCACTGTCTCTTTCTCAAATAAATAAATAAAATCTTTTAAAAAAATTTAAAAAAAATTTGAAGAAAATATTTGTAATAAAAAATTGGAAACAAGGGGCGCCTGGGTGGCTCAGTGAGTTAAAGCTTCTGCCTTCGGCTCAGGTCGTGATCCCAGGGCCCTGGGATCAAGCCCCGCATTGGACTCTCTGCTCAGCAGGGAGTCTGCTTCCTTCTCTCTCTCTGCCTACTTCTCTGCCTACTTGTGATCTCTGTCTGTCAAATAAATAAACAAAATCTTTAAAAAAATTGGAAATGAAAATCATTTCTGTAGATCATGTAAAGCAGAATTGCAAAACACAGTTGTCTGAGTTTAGAACACAAGACTAAAGTGCACAACCTGGTTTTGTTCAAACCCTCTTAAGACTGACCCCTGGGATCAGTGTGAGGCCTGCATACCTGTCTTCCATCCCCTTCTTCTCCTCCTCTCTTTCATGTGTCCTATCTTCTCATGTCTTCCCTCAGCAAGATGGAGACACTGTTGACCACAGTGACTTCAAGTTTAGATGGCTAAGTGATTCTTTGTAAATAAAGAATCATTCCTTCTAAACTATTATTTTAACAGTCTGATACAATGAAATACGTTTTATCTGATTAAAAGAATTTGAGGAATTAGCAAAGGGACAGATGTAACTTGGGGGCAGAAAGGGAATTCATTTAACTCATGGTACACCTGACTTAGGACTTTTTTGCTGGCTTGGGCCTGGGGTGCATAGTCAAAAGTAGATAAACCATGTTCTCTCTAGAGATTTTTTTTTACTACCTGGAGTTTTTCATTCATAAAGTTAGAATTGCATAGCCGACGTCTGCTTCCCTCTTGGCATTGCTGGTTATGACAAGTATCCCATTTCCATGTGTATTCTTTCCTAAACCCCTCTGTGTGCCATTGTATTTTCTGGCATATTGGACATTTAGTTCTTTCGCTAGTATTGAGTCCTTTCTGAATATGTGATAGGAAGTCCATGTCTTCGTGATTATGTGTGTATCCCTTTTAAAGGCTGGTATCTCCTGCCTAAATCAGTGATGAAGTTTCTTGTTCCTAAGAAGAACATTAATATAATTTTGATTTATGATGCTATAAAATTTTTGTTGCTTTTTATCAGGAATGTTTTCTAAAAAGCAACAAAAATTTTATAGCATCATAAATCAAAATTATATTAATATAATTTCACATAAAATATTTGATTCTTTCACTTTTCAGATTGCATAATGAATTGCTACATATATAAATATAAACATGTATATTTAATGTGTTTACATATATCCATAGGTATGACAAAATTCTGGAATGCTAAAGCCTATAAATAATATGAAAATAACACATGACATAAATGATATAAAATGACCATATATGGAATTTAAGAAACAAATGAACAAACAAACAGACAAACCAGAAAACAGATCCTTAAATATGGAGGATAAATTGGTGGTTGCCAGAGGGGAGGTGGTTAGGGTATGGGTGACATAGATAAAGGGGATTAGGAATGCACTTATCTTGATGAGCACTGAGAAGCATATGGAATTGTTTAATCATTATATTGTACACCTGAAACTAAGACAACACCGTATGTTATAGATGAATTTAAAAAGTAAGATCAAGAAAAAGTATAAAATGATGAGTTATCTACATTTACCTTTGAATATTTGTACAGCAGCATAAGTCTACATAATTACATTTTATGTACTGGCATTTTGATTTTATTACCAATTCAGCTTGGTCCTCTAATTTCTAATGGTACCTGAACAAGCCCATTTGGTGTGATAGTGACCTCTACTGGTAAATATGCATTTTAAAAAAGTGTAGTCTTCCTCCATTTATTTCTGATGAATACTGTGTTCCCTCTCTGCAGACAAAACAAAAGGTATTTTTCCATTTTTTAAAATCATTCCAAGACAGTCTTAGTATAAAGATTTTTATAAAGGATACATAAGTCAGTGTGATTACCTTAAAAGAGAGTAATTTAATGGATCATTTTAACTGATCCATTAACTAATTTTACAGTATTGAAAAGTATTCACTAATGCCTTATATCAGCTAAACATTTTATTCCTTTAAAAAAAATTTTTTTAAAGATTTTATTATTTATTTATTTGAGAGGGAAAGAGAGCACAAGCAGGGAGAGCAGCAGAGAGGGAAAGGGAGAAGCAGGCTCTCCTGAGCAAGGAGCCTGATGCAGGGGTGGATCCCAAGACCCTGGGGTCATGACCTGAGCTGAAGGGAGACCCTTACCAACAGAGCAACCCAGGTGCCCTTTAAAGTTAGCCTGTATACTAATAATACAATAAAAAGTCTTTAAGTGATAAAAATATATTTTATTATTTTAATAAAAATGAGACATTAGTCCTAATGTTGCCAGACCTCTGAATTAAAAATGATGTGTGGTGCCTTCAGCATTTTGACAAAGGACTGAACTGATAGTGACACTTCACCAGCAGACTCTTTATCACCTTGCTGAAATTATTGCTAGAATTCGGGACTCTTCGATGCTCATTCTTAAACA
Organism: Lutra lutra; assembly: GCF_902655055.1. Classification (NCBI taxonomy): domain Eukaryota; kingdom Metazoa; phylum Chordata; class Mammalia; order Carnivora; family Mustelidae; genus Lutra; species Lutra lutra. Next base: position 118,628,716 of record NC_062279.1, on the reverse strand, counting down.
CTTTGCCAATCCAAACACTCTCCCATGAGATGAAACACTAGGCAATTCTATGATGTCAGCAGTAAGCAAATCATTCTTTTAGACCAGCCATTTCAGTTGAAAAGCATCACTCATTTGGTATTTGTCCAACCAACCCACTAATTATCCTTTATAAATTAAAATAACACGTTGAGGACGGACTTGCAATGTTAAGCGTAAAACTAAAAAATAAATATTCAGGGTGAACATTATACATAATTATCAGAACCATATCGTTAGTAAGATAAAGCACAGGAAGGTTTTGGGACTTGGGTTGCCTACAAATTTCAGAAGGGCAACTAGCTCATTTCCAGATGGCGGGACGTTGTGGAGTTTCTGTGCCTCTATTCATAAGAGCCACCCAATTAGAAGGAAAAATGATATTTTAGTGCTGTAATTCCATGTCAGTTAACTTGATGTTAATTTTTTTTTTAAGATTTTATTTATTTATCAGAGAGAGAGAGGGAGAGAGAGCAAGCACAGGCAGACAGAATGGCAGGCAGAGGCAGAGGGAGAAGCAGGCTCCCTGATGAGCAAGGAGCCCGACGTGGGACTCGATCCCAGGACGCCGGGATCATGACCTGAGCCGAAGGCAGCTGCCTAACCAACTGAGCCACCCAGGCGTCCCTTGATGTTAATTTTTAAATGCACATCTTTTTTTTTTTTTTAAGATTTTATTTATTTATTTGACAGAGAGAAACCACAAGTAAGCAGAGAGGCAGGCAGAGAGAGAGGAGGAAGCAGGCTCCCTGCTGAGCAGAAAGCCCGATGTGGGGCTCGAACCCAGGATCTGGGATCATGACCTGAGCCGAAGGCAGCGGCTTAACCCACTGAGCCACCCAGGCGCCCCTAAATGCACATCTTTATCATAAAATGACAATTGCATAGAATTAATTCTTTAAACCTTCTTGGAATATATATACTAGTAACACTGTAAAAAGTAGTATTAAAAACAACTGTGCAGGGGCGCCTGGGTGGCTCAGTCGTTAAGCATCTGCCTTCGGCTCGGGTCATGATCCCAGGTTCCTGGGATCGAGCCCCACATCGGGCTCTCTGCTCAGCGGGGAGCCTGCTTCCTCCTCTCTCTCTGCCTGCCTCTCTGCCTACTTGTGATCTCTGTCTGTCAAATAAATAAATAAAATCCTTAAAAAAAAAAAAAACAACTGTGCATACTGAGTAGAAAAAGAGTGTAGACTCTAAAGTCAGGCTGATTGAAATTGAAGTTCCACCATCTACTAGCTGTGGGGCATTTTGTAAATGAATTAACCTCTTAAAGCCTCAATTTCTTCATCTGTAAAATGGGGATACTGATAGCAGGATTGTAGTAAGGACTAAATGAGATAATGCACACAAAATGCTTCAGAAAATTTTTGGCACATAGTAAGTATTAAGTCAGTATGGGCTGCTATTACTGTGACTCTGATGTACTTTTCTGTCTTTGGCTTATATAACGTGCAATGATTCCCATTTAGTTCTAAAGCACAAAAATTTCTCAGTGAGCCCCAGCTCCATGTCCCTGTCTCTCCAAGGATATACTCATGTACATTCCATTGATAGCCACTGTGCAAAAAGCTTTAGATGTCAAAATTAGCCCAAGTCCTCCAAGAAAAAATGCCAAGACTGGATTAAATATGCAAGAAATTTATTAGAGGAAATCCCCTGTAAAGATAAAAGGAGACAGAGCTAGGGGACCCGTGGACCCCCACACAAGTCTGACCTAGAGTGAAAAAGAGGGAAAAGAAGGGGATCAGAGGAATAGGTAAAAGAGGTGAAGGGAAGTGGGAGACACAGGCTTGCAGTTATGGAATGAATAAGTCATGCGAATGAAACCTGCAGCATAGGAAATATAGTCGTATTGTAACAGCACTGTATGGGGACAGATGGTAGCTACACTTGTGAGCACAGCACAACATACAGAGTAGCTGAATCCTGTGTTGTACACCTGAAACCAAAGTTAACATCGTGTGTCAACTATACTTCAATAGAGAGAGTGTGGAGGTGGGTGAAGAAGGAAGGAGTGTTTTGTAGATGCATCCTGGACAGCTGGGCAGTTGTGAGGAAAGTTTGGCAAGACTTCTGGGGAGACCTCTGGTCTCCTATCAGAAGAGTCCCAGGTCTCCCAGAAGGGGACCTGCCTTCATATCCCCACTGGGCTCAGTCTTCATCTGGAAGCAGCTGTGGGAGGTGTGGTCTTCATCAGGGTCCTGGGATCTAGATAGAGCTCAGTAGCTAGAGACACCCATCAGAGATGCTTCCTATAGTTGGAGTTCTGAGAGGCACGTGTTTAAGGCCACCATAATACTCCTGTTTTGTTTTGTTTTTTCTCCATTTTATTTTATTTTTCTTTTCAGTGTTCCAAGATTCATTATTTATGCACCACACCCAGTACTCCTTGCAATATGTGCCCTCCTTAATACCCACCACCAAGCTCACCCAATCCCCGACCCCCTCCCCTCCAAAACCCTCAGTTTGTTTCTCAGAGTCCAGTCTTTCATGGTTCGTCTCCCCCTCCGATTTCCCCCATCTCACTTTTCTCCATCTCCCAGTGTCCTCTGTGTTATTGCTTATGCTCCACAAATAAGTGAAACCATATGATACTTGACTCTCTCTGCTTGACTTATTTCACTCAGCATGATCTCTTCCAGTCCTGTCCATGTTGTTACAAAAGTTGGGTATTCATTCTTTCTGATGGAGGCATAATACTCCATTGTATATATGGACTATATCTTCTTTATCCATTCGTCCTTTGAAGGACATCTTGGTTCTTTCCACAGTATGGTGACTGTGGCTGTTGCTGCTATGAACATTGGGGTATAGATGGCCCTTCTTTTCACTACATCTGTAGTGAATACCAAGTAGTGCAATTGCAGGGTCATAGGGTAGCTCTATTTTTAATTTCTTAAGGAATCTCCACACTGTTTTCCAAAGTGGCTGCACCAACTTCTATTCCCACCAACAGTGTAAGAGGGTTCCTCTTTCTCCACATCCTCTCCAACACTTGTTGTTTCCTGACTTGTTAATTTTGGCCACTCTAACTGGCGTGAGGTGGTATCTCAGTGTGGTTTTGATTTGAATCTCCTTGATGGTTAATGATGTTGAACATTTTTTCATGTGTCTGTTAGCTATTTGCATGTCGTCTTTGGAGAAGTGTCTGTTCATGTCTTCTGCCCATTTTTGATGTAATCATCTGTTTTGTGTGTTGAGTTTGAGGAGTTCTTTATAGATCTTGGATATCAGACCTTCGTCTATAGTGTCATTTGCGAATATCTTCTCCCATTCCATGGGTTGTGTCTTTGTTTTGTTGACTGTTTCCTTTGCTGTGCAGAAGCTTTTGATCTTGCTGAAGTCCCAAAAGTTCATTTTCGCTTTTGTTTCCTTTGCCTTTGGAGACATATCTTGAAAGGTATTCAAATTGGCAATGAAGAAGTCAAACTCTCTCTTCACAGATGACATGATACTTTATATGGAAAACCCAAAAAACTCCACCTCCAAACTACTAGAACTCATATAGCAATTCAGTAATGTGGCAGGATACAAAATTAATTTACAGAAATCAGTTGCTTTCTTATACACTAACAATGAAAATATAGAAAGGGAAATGAGAGAATCGATTCCATTTACTATAGCACCAAGAACCATGAGATACCTGGGAATAAGCCTAACCAAAGAAGTAAAGGATCTATACTCGAGGAACTACAGAACACTCATGAAAGATATTGAAGAAGACACAAAAAGATGGAAGACCATTCCATGCTCATGGATTGGAAGAATAAATAAACATTGTTAAAATGGCTATACTGCCTAGGGAAGTCTATACTTTCAATGCCACCCCGATCAAAATTCCATTGGCATTTTTCAAAGAGCTGGAACAAGCAATCCTAAAATTTGTATGGAACCAGAAGAGACCCCGAGTTGCTAAGGAAATGTTGAAAAAGAAAAACAAAACTGGGGGCATCACGTTGCCTGATTTCAAGCTTTACTACAAAGCTGTGATCACCAAGACAGCATGGTACTAGCACAAAAACAGACACATAGACCAGTAGGACAGAGTAGAGAGCGCAAATATGAACCCTCAACTCTATGGTCAAATAATCTTCGACAAAGCAGGAAAAAATATACATTGGAAAAAACACAGTCTTTTCAATAAATGGTGCTGGGAAAATTGGACAGCTATGTGTAGAAGAATGAAACTTGACCATTCTCTTTCACCATACACAAAGATAAACTCAAAATGGATAAAAGTCCTCAACATGAGGCAGGAATCTATCAAAATCCTAGAGGAGAACATAGGCAGTTAACAACTTCAACACTGGCCACAGCAACTTCTTTCAAGATATGTCTCCATAATAGTCCTGTTAGTTAAAGAAGGAGTTCCATATTCTTTGCATTGCTCTTTCAGAATAATCCACTGTCTGCCCAGGCTAACATCTTCAGCCTGAAACCATCACTTTATTCCTAACAATCTATTTCGTGTTTCCCAAATACCCATAGATAGAACTCTTGCATTTCAAAGATGTGTTTTATGCTGAGGGTTTTTTTTGTTTTGTTTTGTTTTGTTTTGTTTTGTTTTTTTTCCTGCTGGAACCCCCTCCCTTTCATCCCTGATGTGTTTCTCCACATCCTTAAATCTTATCCCGCCTTTTACACATTTCTCTAATGCTTCCTCTTCTCTAATCCACTCCATGTAGGTGTTAGCTATTGATCTGCTCCACATGTGTGGCGCTTGCATTTTGCCAATTGCATTAGCGAGGATTAGGCTTGACTGCAAATCATAAAATCTCCCAAACAGAAGTAGCTTAAACCAGAATGCAGTTTAATTACTCTTTCCTCGAAAAGCCCAGAGGTCAGCAGCTCGGGTGCTGCAGCTGAGCTCCCCAAAGCCTCAGGCCCCCAGGCACTTTGGGGCTTTCTACTTCATGTCTCTAAGGTATGGCCCTTGCCTTCCTTGTCAGGATGCAGCTCCTTTCGTCGCAGCCATCTTTTAAAGGGGAGTGGGGGGGCTGGGGTGGGCAGTGAAAGAAAAGGCAGAGAGCGTGCAACAGCTTTCTCGTACATGAGGTTTCTAGAAGCCGCCATATGTCTTCCTACATCTATTGACTAGAATTTCCAGTATGGTGGCTGGCCAGCACAGTCTGGGTGACCGTGTGTCCAGATAAAGATGAACGGAGGAGAGTTACTGAGGGACAGCTGGCATCCTCGGCACTGGACTCTACCCAAACAGGACGGGCAGCTGAAAGGATTGTCTGTGCTGTGTCGTGGCCTCTGCCAGGTTGTAAGCTCCTTGTGACAGCTACTGGCCTGCATAATCTTGTCTCCCATGTGACACCAAGGGTGCCTCTTGTGGAGCAGGTGCTCAGTCTGTGTTGAGTGCAGGGACTCAGAATTCACCAGCATTTCTTAGAGAGTAAGAAACAAAATGGTATCACATAACTTAATAAATCTTAATACTTATTTTTCATTAAAGTCACCATTAAGAAAACTGAACATTTGCAGGAAATTTAAAAAAAATCAATTTCTATTAATTTAAAGGTAATTAAAATTACTTCTCCTTCTCTATGTTAATGCCTGTGGGTCTGATTTTAGGATCTCTGGCAAGTCCCTTAACTATTTTGGGTTTCATCTGGTTCCCACTGTGAACATAATGATGGTGATAAAAATAATAAAAGTCATAACAGTGTTGTTATTTTTAAAAAGATTCAGACAAGGGTATCTTCTCCAGTGTACTTCTTTCTCCTTGTAACCACCATTCCATTTTTCTTATCTTTATTAAGCTTCTTATTTTCTTTTCCTGAGACTTTAGCTATCTATGAATAGTTTTTAAAATTGTTTTAGATTCCACCCAATTAATGAGTGAAAGAGGAGTCAGGTCCTAGGTCTGATGTGTTGGACAGTCCGCATGCCTTCCTGGATCATCATTGTCATCTCAGTAAATGTCCATGCTGGCATTTATGTACTACTCCTATGTGACTATTGTCATTTGCTCTTTATTCTTTTTCACTTATATACAGTACTGGACGTGGGGTCAAATTTCACCCATTTTGACCAAATTACACTTAAACTAAAATGTACTACAAAGAAAGGAAAGGCTAAAGTATCTTGGTCAGGAATGAGGCCACCGCCTTCAGGAGTCTTGGTGGACTCACTAGTGCTCAAGACATCCGTCCCAAGAGGCAGTTTGGTCAGGTTGGAGGTGCAGGGGTTGGGAAGGAAGATGGAAGATAGGGAAAATATTGGAACTTCGAGAAGCATGTATTTTATTCTGAAATATCTCTCAATATTAGACTCTCCTATTTCTTCAGTTAGTGATATTATAGTTAAGATAGGCATATCCTTATCATTTGAGTAAATTTCCACAACCTGACACTCTTTGCCCAAATCATCCCCATTGCTGGGAACATACAAAGTTTCCTGATGTAAAAACATGGTCTATCTTGTTTTCCCAGCTGCAGCCCTGGCATTGTGCTTATGTACCCTCTAACATCCAATTAATCTTTAATATTCAGCCTTTTAAGCAAGAAACAGGGAAATAACTGGGGAAAAAATTGTAACCTCAGGAAAATTTTTTGAAGAAGATACATTTTTCATTTAAAAAAGTATCATAAATTATCTCAAAGCAGAAAAAAAGAAAAAAACTTAATAAAATTCTTCTAGGCATGCTTGATTTTCCCCTTGGTTTGAAATGTGTAAACGACTATTGTGGTGGAGAAAGTAAATAACTGAGGAAGTCAAACAGGCACTAGATCTTAGTCATTCTATAATCTGATGAAAAAAGAAGACATGAAAAGAAAAACTCCTACGGATTTTACATAAATGGCATAAAAATCAACATGCCCATTAACGGGAGTGGTAACATTACTTAACGGCATTTTAAAATTTGTTTTAGATGGCTGAGGAATTGTGGGTCTTTGTCTTTTCAAAGCATTTCAATTATAGTAACTACAAAGTTGTAAATCATCACATCGAAAGTGCATTTTCCAATGAAGAGACACACTTTAACCTATGATTTAAGGCTAGTGTGGATCTAATATTATCATTTATTTAAACTTTGTTTTGCCCCTGTTTTTTCACTGCACAGGAAGAACTCATATCTGTTTTTTCCACAGGGAACGTGATGCAAACAGAATCAATTACATGTATGCTCAGTATGTCAAAAATACTATGGAACCACTTAATATCCCAGATGTCAGTAAGGACAAAAGATTTCCCTGGACAGTAAGTAAACCAATTGTAAACTTGGAGCTTGAACACTGTTTTCCCATCAGATCTGTACTTCTAGGGACTCTTCAGCTGAAGGCCTGGCCCGAGAACTGGCTATATTTCAGAGTGAGCAGTGCTTTCCCTGATCCGGTGAAGGAAAATAAAATAGCTCATAACATCTGTTGAGGGGTGGTCAGCTGTACTCAAGTATTTTTCCCCTGTACTTTTCAGCTCTGTAATATATAATAATGAATTATCTTAAACTAATTTATGAGACAATTTAATTATCACCTACTTAATGTCAATGCCATTCCTTACATAGTGTTGCTGGAGTTCTTGAGTTTATCCTCAGAAATTAAGTTCCATATGGCTCGAACTTATAGACCTGGTAATCTACTACGGTGAGTAGTCTGTGGAGAAACGAGTATGTTTTCTTTGACAGCAAAGCTACAGAAGTCCGTTTCTCAGGCATTGAAAACTTTGAATTCTAGTCTTTTCTCTCATCTCTGGAAAAGCATTGCACTTTCAGGCAGCTGCCTTGATTTTTGTTATTTGAGTATCTAGAAGACCTCTTTAGAACTTCAGCAGTATGGGCAATAGAAACAGTGGCAGTCCTAAAGAAAGACAAGTGTGTAGCATGTAGCATCCGAGGTAGTGTAGTGCTTTATGGATTCTGCCTGTCTTAAGTTATTGAGACATCTGCTACACCGGCATAGTAAATACTTGTGTTAGTATTTTGCTGTATATTATCAAAGGCTGCTTAGAAAGTTTGGAATGAAAAAAAAAAAAAAAGAAATATAGGATATTTATTACTCTTTATAATGTAAAGACTAACTGCTGCATATTGCATTTACGTGAACTTCATTATAATTTATACATTTTCTGTACTCTGATGTTATCTACAGCTAATAAAAGATAAATGAATAGGTGAGGGGTTTCAGATGTCTGATCTAGTTTATATAGCACGTAGTGGGCAAAACAGTCTCTTCATAATTTGTACCTGTTTTGTTTTATTTTTGTTTTTGTTTAGAATGAAAACACAGGAAATATAAACCAGCAGTGCATTAGAAGTTTGCTTTGTACACCTATAAAAAATGGAAAGAAGAATAAAGTGATAGGTAAAGCCTTTTACTACCCTCTAATCTGCACTTACTAAAGAAAAAAAAAAATGTGTTCTCAGACACTTTCCTTCAAGTGTAATTTTGAGGAATAAAATGTGTAAAAAAAAATTGGAATAACAAAAGAATTTTGAAGTAATTTTATGTTGATAAATGTTAGCAGACATTCTTAAATATCGTAACTATAATGTATTTTAGTAATTATTATAATGCTTTTCAATTATTGTTGAGATTTTTGTTGAAGAATGTGTTGATAGTTTGTGGAGTGAGAGACATCAAGTTGATAATGTGAATTGATTTAGAGAGTCTCATTTCTTGCTTCTGATTTTTTTTAATATGGGGTTCACATTTTAGATTGTATTCATTTGTTCAAAAACATTTATTGAGCACTCCAGTGTTCTAGGGATTTGGAATAAATTGGTGAGCAAAGTGGAAATCCCCACCCTCAAGGAGCTTACATTCTTATATTAAGGTAATAGAAAAATGCCTACTTAGGGATGTTGGAAGAATGCATCCTCTGAAAAATATATATATTTTTTGTTTCTTGGCATTGCAGGTTATATTAAGAGTAGTACAGAAATTTTGAGGTTTTATGTGCCAGTCATGCATGACTGACATGTGAAAGTAGTCTGAACTGTTAACATTGTCCCGAGAACTTGGAAATAGAGGATACAGGAGGACCTTCTAAAGGCCAAACTTTTTTTTAAAAAGATTTATTTATTTATTTGAGAGAGAGTGAGAGAGAACATGAGAGGGGAAAGGGTCAGAGGGAGAAGCAGACTCCCTGTGGAGCTGGGTGCCCAATGCGGACTTGATCCCAGAACTCCAGGATCATGACCTGAGCCAAAGGCAGTCACCCAACCAACTGAGCCACCCAGGTGCCCTAAAGGCCAAACTTTTAACTAGAAACCCTAATGAAGTGAGACTTAGAAATATAAATTTACCTTAAAAAGTCTCAGTAGTTTCCAGGTTGCAAGACTTAACTGTAATTTTATTGAAGGAGGGCTATCAGTCAGAAAGGCAGGGAGGGGTAGGGGGTATTATTAATGAAAAAAGAAAAAAAAAAAAGACAGGTATTGAAAGTGCCTATTGAGGTTCTGTCTGGGGGTCAGGGAATCTTTGCCCCTCGAGCAGAGACAGATGTAGTAAGTTGTATTGGCTTGGGCAGAGTATTCTGACCGCGTGGTGAGGCCGTCACTCAGGGGACAGCTGGTGTAGCAGGCTGTCGCGCTCGATGATTTCCAGCCCCTTTGCTGGTGTACGTCCTTCCTGTGAGATTTCAGTGTCGTCTGCCACTGAGCATCCCAAATCTGACTTCCATTGTTCTGATTATTTTTTCCCAATGTAGCTTAACTCCTAGGAGGAGAATGTATTACTCATATACTTGGAAATACATCGATTGCTTTGACAATTGTTTGAGCTGGGCTTGAGGCCATGGGATTGCAGGTGCACGTGCTCCTGTTCCCCGGGACAGATCTGTTTCGTCTCCACGTGAATATTCTGGTGTTAGAGAGCAGCCTCGTGAACTTAGTGACTGTGACTCTGCCCCAGAGAGATGGTTCAGTCGTCAGCCATGGTCTTCTAGTGAACTGCGTCGTCAAGTCTCAGAAACCAGACTGGCAACTCCTGGCTGGGCTGCTGGGCTATTTGGTCCCCTGCACTCTTCACAGCTCTGAGAGAGAAAAGTAAAGGCTGACCAGTGTGCAATGTGGGGGTTTTCTTATCAAGATTATCACCCATCAGTTTGCTAACATAAGCAATAAGGAAATTGTAGGAAATGTTGTATTATAAGATTTTATTTCCTATAAGATTTTATTGCAAGGTGAAAACTACATTAGAAATATACCTTATAAATATATATTTTAATGCTTTTTGATATAAGCATGAAGACTTACTACAAAGCTGCCTCTGACCTTTGAAAATGTGAAGTGAAATTCCAGAAGGATGCATTATTCCCTTGTAAGTTTTCATAAGGAGGACTGAGTGGCCCCTTACCACATCCGGTCACATTTTTGCTTTTCCTCAGCAGCATCTCTTTGGAATAATAATGGGGAATGGAGAGTCACTGGAGGAAGCTACATATCAGCCTTCCTCAGCATTTGACGTAAATGCGAGCTGGGTCAGTGAAGTGCACACAGCCCCAGGTGGGAGCAGACTCAGGGTGTCCATTTGGCTCTACTCTTCCCTTAACCATTTACAACATTATGAGCACATGACTCACCTCTGTGGAGTTGAACCAAATAACCTTTCAGCTCTGCTCAAAATTCATATGCTATGATCCTGTCATGTTCCCTTCAAGTGAGCAAAAAACATAAAAAAAAAAAAACCCTTTGAAGTAATCAGACTCGACCTGCATTTCGTGTCACCCTACTTGATAACAGAGTCAAAAGTAAGCAAATGTTATTTTCAGAGAGGAAAAACTCCCTATTAAGAAAGGAAAAAATGGGGGTTTGGGTGGGTGTTCAAGTTGATTCCAAGTACAGGAAGAAACAGCTCCAGTGCTCCCTGCTCTTTCAAAAGTGTGACAAAAGAGAAAATTTGAGTTCTTGCCTGTATTTTGTGCCCACAGATGCAGCATGGAAAATGTCATGGCTGTAGATAATTTTTCTTGCATAGCCCAGGCCAGATTCCTCTATTATCTAATTCTAATAGAGAATCCCCATAGAGCTACATGCAGAAAGGCAGACAGGCCCATGTGTTTTTTGTAATCTTACTTCCCCCTCCTATTTTTCCATTACTGACATTTAGATGAAATTATAGACATTAGACCAGTATGGGGCCTGTTGTATTCCCCGAGGTATTGTTTCATATCAAATGTTTTCTTAGTGCTCTGGCTAATACAGAGTGTTTCCAGAGTTTTGCTTCCAGTGCTATTAAGGAAATATTTTCCTCATTCAGCATTCATTTATTTTAACCAATTATTTCCCCTATTTATTAGGCTAAATATGCCTTTTTCCCCAAATCATATTTACCAGAAATTCTTACTCCAATTTTCCATGCCAGTTTCAGGACAGTTTTTGAAGAAATTAGTCCCATTCCCATCCCAAAAAAAAAAAAAAAAAAAAAAAAAAAAAAGTGCTGAGAACGTCTCCACTTTAAATAACTTACATATTCATCTCTTTGTTAATGAAAAAGTAAAACAAAAATTATAGTCCTTTGTCACAATGAAGTATGAGAAATATGTACAGTGGACTCTTAAACAATGTGGGGCTAGGAGCACTGACACCCCATCATGCAGTCTAAAATCCATGTATGGCTTTTTTTTTTTTTTAAGATTTTATTTATTTATTTGACAGAGAGAGAGAGATCACTAGCAGGCAGAGAGGCAGGCAGAGAGAGAGAGGGGGAAGCAGGCTCCCCTCCGAGCAGAGAGCCCGATGCGGGGCTTGATCCCAGGACCCTGAGACCATGACCTGAGCTGAGAGGCAGAGGCTCAACCCACTGAGCTACCCAGGCACCCAAAATTCCATGTATGACTTTTAAATCCCCCAAAACCTAACTACTAGTAGACTACTGTTGACTGGAAATCTTCCCAGTAACAGAAACAATTGATTAACACTTATTTTCTATGTTATATATATTATATATTGTTTTCTTACAAGAAAGTAAGCTAGAGAAAAGAAATGTTACTAAGAAAATCATAAGGAAGAGAAAATACATTTATTGTACTATACTGTGTTTATAAAAAAAAAAAAACCCTGCATTTACAGTACCATATTGTATTTATTCCAAAAATCCACATATAAGTGAGCCCTCACAGTCCTAATCCATGTTGTTCATGGTCAGTTGTATTTCCTACTGAATGTATGTTCTAAACTGATTACTATCCTAATTCTCTGCTCTTCTATGTGTTGCAATTTGACTCTGAGCCACAGATAAATATTCTAAAATTATATGTTTAAATTTGACGCTACTTCACATTATTTTTCATAATAAATGTTGCCATTTGGCAATATCACTAACTGCTCATTTGTTTATAAAAATATTTGTTAGGATATTTCTAATGCAAGTATAATTAAACTGTGCAGTGTCATCCATTATAAGCACATTGCTTATAATGCTTAAAGTATCTGCTTTTTTTCCCCAGAGAATTGTAAATTATGCTTAGTTATAGTAAGCTCCAGGCAATAAGACTGTAGGGGCAATAATAATTGGAAGAAAATTAGAAAAAAAAATAAAACTAAGGAAATAAGATTAAAATATAAAAGTTAAAATATATAATATAAAAATAAATATAAGCCATAAGAGACTCTCAAACTCTAGGAAACAAACTGAGGGTTGCTGGAGGGGAGGGAGGTAGGGGGATGGGACAGCTGGGTGATGGACATTAAGGAGGCCATGTGATGTCACAAGCACTGCATATTATATAAGACTGATGAATCACTGACCTCTGCCTCTGAAATCAGTAATATACTGTATGTTAATTAATTGAATTTAAATTAAAAATAATTTTTAAAGGATGCCTGAGTGGCTCAGTGGGTTAAGCCTCTGCCTCCGGCTCAGGTCATAATCTCAGGGTCCTGGGGTCGAGTCCCACATCGGTCTCTCTGCTCGGTGGGGAGCCTGCTTCCCCTCTCTCTCTGCCCATCTCTCTGCCTACTTGTGATCTCTCTCTCTGTCAAATTAATAAATAAAAATCTTAAAAATAATAATAATAATTTTAAAAAGAATTATACTTTCAAGAATTGATTGACAAAATAGAAGAACTTCACAGCGTTGGAGAACAGAAACTTACCTTTACTGGACTAGAAACAATGAGGGAATTTCTGGAAGATATGAGATATATACCATTCATAAGAGCACATTTTACATAAGATGGGCAAATTCAGATAGTGATGACAGTATCAGAGAGAGTTGAATTTAAGGTAAAAACATCCTGTAAAGGGATGCTTTGCATTGATTAAAGTTAAAAATCCACCAAGAAAGTATAATTGTCATAAATGCTTCTAATAAACTAACATCATTGATATATAAAAGCCAAAGCTATTAAAAACAAGGAGAAAGGGACAAACTGGTAGTCATCGTGGTGGGAGCCTTTGGTATGCATCCCACAGAGGTTAAAGTACAAGGGAACATTAGAATAAATTAATATAAAAACTGAAGTAGATTTAATTAGCAACTATAGATTTACATTTATAGTTCATAATTTACAAATACAAACTTCTGTCAGATATCCACCAGAAACTTACAAGTATTGATGATACACACATGCAACACAAACCAGCCATTTCTGAATTAAGAAATAATAAAATTTGAATTAACCATTCAACTGAAGTAATTGGAAAAATAGCACCTCTCTTTCTCACCTTCTGTGTTGCTCCCCAATAAATGAATAAATTGAAAGCAAAGAAAAGCAATTGAAATGATAAATTTATGAAGTGGGAAGGGATAGTGAAAAAAAGAGATAATAGGGAACCCAATAATAATAAACAGCAACACAGATAATGAGGATAATAAGAGAACTACACAAGTGAGAATGAGAAAGGAAATGTAATTATAGATACAGAAAAAATTTTAAAAGATGTTAGGTAATACAGTATACCAAAAAGGTAATACATTTTGATGAAATGCAGAAATTCCATAAAAATTGGTAATAACCAATACTGACTCAAATTTTAAATTTTTCATAGAAGTAAAATAAATAAATAAAATAATTTTTTCATAGAAGTAATTGAGAAAGATTCTAAAGTCATGAAAAACAAAATAAAACAAAAAAACTACTGCCCGAAGGAAATTCTAACCAAAGCAGTCAGAGGGGAGGAGAGGAAACAATGTGAGATACAGAAAAAGAAAAGGCGAAATAAAAAAACTTCCCAAAAACTAAGATTGTGAGGTGGAAAACCCAGTGGAATCAGCTGAAAATACTTCTCTACAGAGAGTTCCTGGTTATCAAGGTATTAAAGAGAAATAACTTTAATTTCTGCCAAAGACAAGTTTGTTTGAAAATAATAAAGAAAAAAAATTTATAATAGTAGCAAAGAATAAATGTAGCCAGAAATATGTAGCATCTTTATGAGGAAAATTATAGTATTCTCCAAGTAACTTAAAAATCTTTAGTAAGTGAAGTGACATAACATTTCTCGATGATAAGAACCTATTCTGTAAGACATCAACTTTCCCCAGATTAGATTTATATCAATTTTAATACATATCCTCATAAGAGTTTTTTTCAGAGGGAAGGGGAATTCCTGACCAACATTTATAAAACTCATCTGGCAGAATAACATATGAAAAGAATCAGAGTTGATGAATAGAGATTTGCTCTGTCAGAAATTAAAATAATGTTGTAAAAGTAACATAATTTAAAAGTATCATATGTCAGAGCGCCTGGATGGCTCAGTCCATTGAGCGTCTGACTTTGGCTCAGGTCATGATCCCAGGGTCCTGGCATTGAGCTGTGCAGCGGGCTCCCTGCTCAGCGGGAAGTCTGCTTCTCCTTCTCCTTTTGCTGCGCCCCCTGCTTCTGCTCTTTTGCTCTCTCTGTCAAACAAATAAAATCTTAAAAACAAAAACAACAATAAAAAGGGAAAGTATCATGTGTGCCAGAAAACATGGAAAGGTTGATGGAATACAATAGAAAGTGTAAACGCAGACCCAAGTCTGGTACATATGTATACATTAGTATTATTGTATATAATAGATCATTGTTTCTAAGGTGCCATTGGCTGATTTCCTGTACTTCCAAGAAAGAAAAAAACGATTTCAATTAAACTATGACAGGCAGTTGATTAGGATGCAGACTGATTTCAAAAACATTAAAATGTGAAAAAAGTACATAGTAGTTGAAAAAAATATGACCCTAATACTTAAGGTAGCAATTCAAATCATTGGAGAAGAGATAACTGTTCAAGTATTTTAAGAATCTAGTAGCAATTTGGGGAAAAAACTAAGTTGAATTAAAAAAATTAAATGTAATACAATGAATCTGTAAAAGTACCAGGGGAAAATATAGATTCATATATAATCTTAAAATGAGGAGGCTTCTCTTAAAAGCAAGATGCTGTACAGCAGAAAACCTCAGATTAAGATAATTGACAAATGACAAGTGCAAAAAAAAACCTCTCAAGATTGGTGATGAGGGCAGGTCTTACATAGCAAGACAGGATGCTGGCTTTGCAGTCCAGCCCATACAGTAGAGAGTACATGAGACTAAGTAGGATCTCAGTGACCACCCCCTGCTCTGCCACAAAGCCAGGAGGAAAACTGGTTGGTAGCAACATTGATCCCTGGAATTATGGAAAAGGAAACATAATTGTGTGATTTTAGAAATCCATCTAGTCCCTTCCACGTGATTGCTGGAGATGCCTTTGGTACCAGCTGAGCTCTCAGAGCTGCCGTGATGACCGCGTGAAGTGACGTCAGTACCAGTACTTCATGTGCTCTAATAATAGGCAGTGACACAGATTTTGCTAACTGCACTAGCTCTTGGTTTTCGCCTAATGTTTTTGAGGATTTTCTTTTATGATTGTGTATATTAATTGACTTTTGCTGAGTGGTTTCGTTTTATTTTGGGTTCTACTTTAAGTACTTTGTTTTTGTAGAGAAGTGATTCTGATTTTATAGGGATGCTGGTTGATGTGGCATCTCAAGTGATTAGTTTTAAATTGCATTATTGTACTCTTTATCTACTCTTCAGGTTGTTAATGAAATTCTAAAAACCCTATCTGTAAATGTGTCCGGGCTTTATATTTTCTCCCATAAAGGGACCCTGTTTGTTTATTATAAACCTTTTTCTTCTTATTTTTTTTTTAACTTGGCTATTTTTGTTGCATAGAATTCAATTTTCTGAAGAGTATAAAGAAGTCAGCAGGATGCTATATAAATATCACTGTCCATTCTGCTTTCTAAGGAGAATTAAATTATATGCCTAAGTAGATAATTCGTCTTCACCCCTTTTCTTGCACTGAGCTTAGCTCTGTCTACACATCTGTGTCTAGTCTGGTAGATTGTAACGCAAACACACCTTAGCTGTTCCACTCTGAGCTGTGGTTGTGACAGCCAACTCCTGATATTGATGCATTTGGCATTCACTTTGATACCTTTGAATTCCAGAGGTATAAACTAATACTTGTTAATGCACATTTAGTGACTTTTCCTAAGGCCTTGATTGGAAAAGGCGTGCAAGAGGGTTACTTAGCTAGGTCAGAAGCCCAGGGGCTTCAACCCCTTCCTGTTCTTTCCTTTCTGGATGTACAGTGATTCTTAGGAAGTGTTAAAAAGAAAAATCTTGTTTATGAAAAGGGGCCATCAAGTAGGAGACAACTTTAGTCAGAATTGAAAGGCAATTCCATTTTGATGGGAGGATAAGGCATGAAACACGGGCTCTCAAGAAAATGTGATTTGGAAGATAGCCAGATCTCGATAAACAGTTCCACATGTATAATTTGGGAATTTGCAAAGGCTGGAGGACAGGACCCCCGTGTTGTACCATGTACATGGGACGTGTGCTTCTAAGATCATGCCAATTGTCACTGAGTTTGCAGTGTCCAAATTCATTATGTTTCGTTTAAAGTATTTCTTGATAATGGAGTGTTAGAGAAGTAATCCTTATGGTACTAAGGCAGATAGATAAGGATGTCTTTCCTGTCGAATGTAGAAGAACTCCCACAACAAACAAGAAAGAGTAAAAATGAGAGTATGGCTAATGTGTAAGGTTAAAAATAAATTGCACATCGATGGCGATAAAGGGACTTAAAGTAGCAAGCATGTATCACTGTGGCCCCTATGAAATCCTTTTGTGCACTGGGAAAAATAAGAGATAATAGACTATAGTCTTCATATGAAAGTAGTTTGGGTCAGAGCCACAGTCCTGTATTTTCATTAAGTCAGTAAACATTTTTCAAGTTCCTGCTATATAGGCCAGGCATTTTGCTAGCTGAGGAAGTGGAACTGAAAAAATAAAATCTCTAGGCCCACGATACATGCAGCCTAGAAAGAGAGTCAGGAATAAAATCCACCATGATACACCGAGTGATCTTTTTTTTTTTCTCTCCAAATTTTTATGTAAATTCTAATTAGTTCACATATAGTGTTAACATTGGTTTCAGGAGTAGAATTTAGTGAAATAAGCCAGTGGGAGAAAGACACATACCGAGGGATCATCTTAAGGGCAAAGGAAAGAGAAGTGGGCCACCTCCAGGAGCTATGGTGAAGGAGACTGAGGTGTTAACTGGATCACAGGAGGGAGCATATGGGAGCAGTGGAGGCCAGTGGAAAAGCACAGGTCAAGGTGTGAGCAAGCGGATGCTACCAGCAGTGACCAGAAGCAGGTACAAGGGCACAGAGCAGCAGCGTGTGGGAAATGGTGGCCTTAGGGACTGGCCCAAGCTGGGTTTGAATTTTAGATCTAAGCCTATCTGCTAAGTGAACTTGAGCAAATGACTTAACCTTTCTGAGACTCAGTTTTTCCATCTGTGAAATAGGGATGGTCACAACTACCTCAGAGTGAGATTGTAAGGCCTAAAGATCACATGTGTCCTGAACAGAACTCTGTGATTATATATTCAGAGACAGAAGAAATAAGGATTTAACAACACTTGTTAAACCCAGAGGTAGAAGGTCACCAGACCCTTCAAAGAGAGGCCACTAGGCTCAGAATCCCATAGAACTAGTTCAGCAAAGGTTTATCATAATGTTGATGTAATTTTCCATTTATATTGACTCTACATTTGACCTTCTGAGAGAAGCCAAGATTTAGGTGGTTATGATTTTCTTCAAAGATTCGTTCTGCTTTTATTTCTAAACAAATAGTCATTTTTATTTGCATTTATTTGTAGTATCCAAAGTTGTCTGCAAATAAGATTCTCCTGGATACGGAGGTGCTTATCTGAAATTTGAGACCGTCTATGTGAATTGCCTATTTTCTGCATTCTATTTTGTATGTAATTATGTTTTTTAACTTTTGGTTTCTCAGTCAGGAAAGGCAGTCTGTGTGACCCAAAATTCTGATGTGCATCAAAATTGTTCTCTTGGCAAGTGTACAAAAATCCAATTAGTCTCCAAAGGACAAAGTGTCTTTGGGGACTCAACTGATCTAAAATTCGTGACCGAGTCTGGAAGAAAATAGTACTCTAGGATTTTTTTTTTAACACGGGCAACATACATTTAGGACTATGTGAAACAAGTTCTCAGATTTTAAAGTCAATAAAAACTATAATAATTAATAATAATATTTACTCAGATTTCTTGGATTGTTATAGGGGTTTGCCAACTTGTTAATAAGATGGAGGAGAATACTGGCAAGGTTAAGCCTTTCAACCGAAATGATGAACAGTTCCTGGAGGCTTTTGTCATCTTTTGTGGCTTGGGGATCCAGAACACACAGATGTATGAAGCGGTGGAGAGAGCCATGGCCAAGCAAATGGTCACACTGGAGGTGGGCTGGCACATGTGGGACCCTCTCCCGTCTCTGTGGCCACACACTCAGCTTCTTCCCTTTCCCCCGGAACCACTTGTGGGGACGCTGTCTCCTCAGAGAATCAGACTGAATCCTCATATAAATAGCTAAGAAACTGACACCCAGAATATTGTAGAAACTTACCAAAGGTCATATGACCAAACCAGAACTCAGACTGGCTTTCCTTTTACTCCTTCAGGCTTAAGAATCCAGTCACACTGACATCTGCTGTCACCTGCATCCTGTCCCTTTCCTGTTGCCTGAGCTTCCCCATCTCTTTGTGAACAGTTGTAGTCACACATCTTAAAAGATAAAAACAGGAACCCGAAGCACTCAGAGAATCAGAAGTGAGGCATGGGAAACCCCTTCAGATGACAGATTTACGGATCCCACTTCTAAAAATCCTGATTCCTAAGTCTTCAGGAGAGGCCAGGAATCGACATTATTCCAAGCTCCCCTGGTGATTCTGAATGTGCGGGCAGCTAGTGAGCTACTGGCTTGGGACACTGACCTTGAGCAGGCTCCCTCCCACGTTGGACTAGCCTGCCTGAGCCGGGCCAGCCCTTTCCAGATGACTTCCATGAACTGTCTGAAAATGTCCACTTTGTATAACACAGAAATGTCTTACATCAGAGGCCAGTTTAGGACAGACTTCAAAAGGGCAGTGTCTTATTCATACACTGGCATGAAATATATTTGAATGTTTGCCTACTCTTAGTTGATTGAGATCAATGCGTATCAGTCTTTGGAATATGGCAACTTTTACTCCAATCCTCTAAAAAAACACCTCACCTAAGTAGCTCAAAAGATATACATTTTAAAGATTTACCAGTAATCAACATGGTATACTTTACTTTCTAAAACGAATATATAACACTAATAGTTTTGCCATAGTATATAAGAGATCTTGGATTATAAGCCATTGGAAATCTTTTTCAAATACACACACACCTATGTGTATGTTTGCATACATATGTATACACAAATATATGTGTGTATATATGTACACACATACCTCAAGTTACACTTATAGAATACATATGTACACATGTAGTTTCATACATATATACACGTGTGTGCATGTGTGTGTAAGTATATAATTTTTAATCAAATTTTTATAGTTCCCACAGTTTTATACTGAATTGAATCTAAGCCAGTTATCAGTTAGAAATTATCTCTTTTTGTAAAACTTTTTATTATGGGAAATTGCAAGCATATACAGAAATAGAATACCTTAGTGAGCACCCATGTACTCATTAGTCGTCTTTAGTTTAACCCTGAAAAAGATTTTCCTGTTCTTATGAGGCACTGGATAAAAGCCAGGGACCCAAACTCATCAGGTTTCTTATGGTGGTGAATTATTTTGACCTGGAAGCCATGATCATTATAATGACAATAAAACAACAACAATAATAATAGCTAACCTTTATCAGATGTGCTTACTGTGTGTTCTAAGGCTCACAGGTACAGACATACCTCATTTTGTGGTGCTTTGCTTTATCGCCTGTCACAGATACTGCATTTTTCATACACTGACCGTCTGTGGCAACCCTATGTTGAGCAGGTCTATTGGCGTCATTTTGCCAAAACATTTGCTCCCTTCATGTCTCTGTGTAGGATTTTGGTAATTCCCAAAGTATTTCAAGCTTCTTCGTTGTTATTATATTTGTTGTAGTGATCTGTAATAGTGATTAGGACCTGTTGAAAGTTCAGGTGATGGGTTCACTGTTTTTTTTTAAGCAATGAAGTATTTTTTAAATAAGGTATTATATTGATTTTTTAAGACATAATGCTACTGCACACTTAATACACTATAGTGTCAGCATAACTTTCACATGCACTGGGAAACCAAAACATTCATTTGACTCACTCTATTATGATGTTGGCTTTGTTACAGTGGTCTGGAAACCCGCAGTATATCTGAGGTATGCCTGTATTAACAAAATTAATCCTTACGACCTTATGAATAAGGTGCTATTTTTACCTTCATTGAGACAAAAATCTTTTTTTTTTAAATTTAGAATGACATGTTCTTCCCATAACCATTCATCTGTGTTGCATTGCATTTATTTATATCAGACTAGTGTATGGCCACAGTCTGCACTTTCCCCAACACACTAGCTCTGTGGTCCCAGCAGCAACGCATTAGCCGCCATGACCCATCGATGCCATGTAAGCAGAAGACAGCAGCTCCAAGTTTCCCAGGCTTTCCTAGTGCTTAATGGTTCAGATGTGAAGACAAACCTGATGTAGTACAGGATTATAAATGTTCTGAATCACAAGATAGGAGATACATACGCCATTTTAGATTTTCAGTTGCTTCAAATTTTAAAGACTGGTTCAAGGAAAACTAGTTCAGTCCTCTCAGTTACTCAGGTCACCATTTAAAATCTGAAAATGTCTTGCCTTCTTATCAATCATACTAAAATCTTTGGGGCTTTTAGTAAATCTGTATTGTCTCTGTCAAAAATGAACTTTCAAAAATATTTTTTAAAAATATGGTAGACATTTTAAATATGACCACTACCTCAGATAAAATATTATCCCATTACTTTGAAGTTATTACTTTTGAAATCGGGAATTAATGACTCTTACGTTAAGGTATAAGAAAATGGTAAGCCAGTTTTTTTAACTCTACTCAGGTAACTGAAAGTGTACTAGAGTAGGAGTTGAAAGCAGGCCTCCCTGTCCTCTCACTAAGTGTGAGCTTGCCACCAAGTCATGAGAACACCTGTGCCTCACTGTCCTCAGATGTTAACAGAGGGGTTTACAGGCCAGGGCTATGCTTCTTTGCTCTTGACACATGAGTGGAAAGGAATCCCTGAATCTGTATGACATTATATTCCAGCCATGCAATTTTTCTTTATGAAATTCTACGCTGGTTATGGGCCTCATCTGAGGGCCACTTCTGTACTGTCTTTCCAAATATCAATGTTAAAATGTCAGTGTATGCAAAGATTTTTTTTCTTAATTCAATACAAAAGTAAAAAAAAAAATTAAAGTCACTATTATTTTTTAAAAAGCAGCACAAAAAGAAAAAAAAATACAAAATAAATTTCCTGCCAAGTCTGAGCCAGTAGCATGGCTAATAAATGATGTACAGAATAAAAGTGACAAGACTTACTCTGAATGTAGGGAGTATAACTTTTTGTCTTCTGAAACATGCAATCGAATCAAAATCTGGGATTTTTCTTTCTGTTGAAGAAAGCAGGAAACAAGATTTGACAGTCTGAGGTATCTAGTTTGGTCTCTAGGAAGTTTTAGCAGAATCTCAAGCTTAAGACTGTCAAAGTCTACATTCAGTAGTCCTCTCTTGGATAACCTGTTTTCCTTTGTTTCTTATCCTGTAGGTTCTGTCGTATCATGCTTCAGCAGCAGAGGAAGAAACAAGAGAACTCCAGTCCTTAGCGGTAATTTTCTTTCTTTGTTAAAGTGACTAAGTGCCGACATCTAATTAATACATAAACATGGTTCTCTTAGGATAACTGCTTCTAGTAGCAATGATCCCGTTGAATTCAATGTGGTAAATACGTAGATGGACATTCATAAAAATGTTTAATTCTACTTTCTTGTAAGGCTACAAAGTCACTGAGGATACAATGCAAAAGATAACATACTGACTTTGTAATACATTATATGATTCTGATTTTTTTTTTTCCAGTAATGTTACATCTTTCTTAGGCCAAAACATAACTTACCTTTCAGTTCCTGGGGAAATGTGGCCTGGTGACCATGAGGTGGTGGCTTGGTAAGGGTAATGACAACAAAGATTTTGTAGTTTGTTGCCAATAACCTGCTCTGCCTTATTGAGAATTGAGAGTGATTTTAATGTCTGACCATGTGGCTTATGGAATGTTATTTGAAATTGGGTTCAAATAAGGTCAGTTCCTGAATGCTCATTATGTTTTTTATTTAGTATGCTATGAGAAAAAAAATCCTGATATGTAAGTAGAATGTTAAATGCTCTCGGTCTTGGTTGAGATCATTTGAGACACTTACACATTGACAACAAAGGCAAGTGGCCTTCTGAGTTGAAATTTACTTGGGGCAACATAGAGAAGGTCTACGTGAGATGTGACGAGAGTCTGTAAAGAATGAGAAGGGTGCGAACAGATGATTAAGATTCTTTTTCATTGTCATCGTCATCATAGCTTGCCAGATGCCAACCTGCTATGGCCTTATGTACGTTTCCTTATGTAATCTGCACAGCTGTGTTATGGAGGCCACCCTGAAGCTAGAGAAGCCAAGTGACTTGCTCAAGGTCACATCGGCAGAAAGTAGGGAAGTCAGGATGCGAGCTCATGTGGTCTAGTTCCAGAGCTCATGCACAGACCACTGTACTGTCTGTTATGAGCTGTTAGAGAGACAGCAGATTAAAGATGATTGAAGTGCTTTGACCTTCATAATTCAAAAAATGATGGTGTCATTAACTGTCAAGAGTGGAAATGTTAAGAAGGGAAAGTGGTAAATTTGACTTAGAATGTGGTAAGTGTGAGGCTCTGGTAGAATCACCAGAATGGACATTTTCAACAGTCAGTGGAGTCAGGACTAGGGGCGGGGTGTGGAACCAGATTTGGAGGTCCCACCACGGGGTTTGGGGGTGTCCCATGGGAGTGGAGCAGTTGGGAGAGGGGTATGGAAGACTGAGGGCAGAACTCTTGGGAATCAGGTTTCAATGGAAGAAGTAGGAAAGGAACCTGATTGAGAAGTGGTAGGTAAGCAGGGAGGAAGATTTAGGATAGGGCAGTGGCACAGAAGGCAAAGGGATGAGTTTCAAAGGGGAAGGAGGGCCCATCAGTGGTAGGAAGGTTGAGAAACAGGACTGAGAGACGGCTGCTGGACTCTGATCACGTGATTGGTAAGGAAGCAACTTTAGGTGTAAAACTGCCCGAGGTAAGAGTGAATGGTGACAAAATGGAGGAAATGAATCATAGCCTAGTTTTAAAGTTAAGTTTTATGTAAAAGTGGGAGTGGAGAAGTAGTTATGAAGGGTATTGGCTGAACCATGTGAAGTTTTGTGTTTTGGTTTGCTTAGTTGTTGTGTGCGGGGCTTGCTCACAGCTAAACCAGCATGCTCTTGGACAGAGGGTGAAGGTAGGGGGTTGAGTGAGTGCAAGGCAGGGAAGAGATCTAGACCTTGGAGCAGCCTAAGCATTGAGTGAGACAAGAGGGAAGGGATCATCATAATAATAGTATTATTGAGCACTTACCATATACCTGGCATCTTTGAAGTTCTTTGCATGTGTTTAGTATATTTAGTCCACAGCAACCCCATGAAGTCAGTACTGGTTAGCATTTGGAATTTGAGGAATTTGAAGTTGAGAGGATCTCAGGATCTCCCGGGTGGTAAGTGATGGTGCAAGTACTAAATCCAGGCAGCCCGCGCACCCAGAGCCCACACTCCATTGCTCAGCACTGGCGAGGTATACTGAGCTGGAAAAGAAGGAAGGAGGAGAACTTACAGACGTTCTCAATTAAATCAGTGAGTGGGAAGTGGAGTCCTTTGGCAAGAACAGTTTCAGAAATTGAGGTGATTTGTCCTGGAAGGTTAAGCTGCTTCTTTTGGGGTTAGCCTTATTCCGAGGTTCGGTGGGCTGTATTTATTTTGTTCACGAGGTATTTGAAGGAATGAGCAGTTTTTCAGTTATTTACAAAGGTTTATAGGTTTTAAATATCTTTCACATCAGGCTTAATTGGCCCAGGATGATGAAGTTTTGAACTAAAGACATACTGTGAGTTGGAAATCATCACTTGGAAAGACATCTTGAAGTGCTTGCAGTCACTGCAGGAGTATTAAATTAGTTCTAAAATGAGGGCAAGGTTACAATCTGCTATGTGTTGTTTTAGATAAATAGAAACTAGCAAATAGAGCAATGTCTAGAGATAATGCTGGAAAATCACTTAGGTTATTAAACTTTGCTTTTCACTTTGAAAATAGCAGTCCTTCAGAAAAATTTGAAAGTTATTTTCTCAGTTATTTTCATAATTTTAACCAGACAAAAACCCTTTGCAGTAACTGAAAATTGCCATATTGCAGTATTGTTCAAAGCCATCTGTTGTTTCATTTGGAAAATAGATTTCTGGCAGCTGCATTGAGAAATTTAGGGTTATAAGCTTGTAGGTCAAGTACTTTATTTAAATTGGTTGAAATTCAGCAACTGAGTTCAAAGCTGGTTTTCTACCAATCTAATAAAAATTCCTTTACAGCCCCAACTACACAGGTGTCTGAATTATCCAGCAGCTACCAAAGCTGCTGCCTTTGTCATGTATCTGATGATTTACATCAATTCAAAACCTAAAATAAATCGAAAAGCTGTGTAATGTATTCTTAACTTTTATTTTTTACAAATTAGTTCTTGAATTAAATAATATACTTCAGGATGCTAAATATTTATGCCTGTGTCCAGAAAAGTTCTCTAATTACAACAGAAGTATAACAAAGTTGACAGGAAACTCAGAATCCTTACTATTTTTTTCCTTGTTTTACCTGAGGTTTTAATCTAATTTCTCTTGACTTAAAATTGGGTATAGCAGAAATAGAAATTCAGCTTCTACCATATCCCATTTAATGATCTTTAGGCACAAATTGTATCACATAAAAATAAATGGACCCCAGCTACCTGGTTATGGTTATTAGAAAATTATTAGTTAAGATGTCAGAGAGTAATCAGTATTTATTTCCAGTAACTGAATATTTGATTGACAGATTGCCCTTTCTGCTTTCCTCTCTTGTTAGAAGAGCAGTAAGTAAATATGTATTAGAGTTTAGTTTTTTAAAATAAGCTTCTCAGTTTTGTCACAGACTCGGTGCTTTTTCAGGTCAGTCCGTACAGCTTCGGTGATCAGACGTAATGTATCTAAAAGCAAACAGACCCTTTTGTATCCTGAAAGGTTTTCTGCTTCAAAATAGTGAGAGAGGAAGAAGCTGACCACTCAGGCAGGATTTCCTAGGACAGAATTTATTTCATCTTGACCTTAATCTTTCAGAACCAGAAACTTCACAGGAACTCCCTTGATCAGGTGTGTGTGTTCCTGCTGTCACCTACAACAAACCTGGCTCCCTGACCCACATCACTGATGTCTAGGTCAGTGTCAGAGTATAGATCCAATTCCTTGTATCAAGATGATCATCACGTTCCCTCATTTTTGAGGAAAATCTGTATATGGACAGTCAAATTACAAATGGAAAATTTTGAACCGATACTAACA
The DNA here is from genome assembly GCF_902655055.1 of Lutra lutra. Taxonomy (NCBI): domain Eukaryota; kingdom Metazoa; phylum Chordata; class Mammalia; order Carnivora; family Mustelidae; genus Lutra; species Lutra lutra. The sequence goes on along the minus strand of NC_062279.1, from coordinate 118,602,778 downwards.
AAGAAGAGTTGACGTTATGATCTCGATAACCAGTGTCCCTGAACTGTAGTAACCTATGGCATCTAGTAAGGCGCCCTCTTCCTCAAACAGGTGCTAGAATTACCCTGAAACCATCTGAGTCCTTTGGACTTCCTGTTCGCCATCAGTTGATACATTCATTTTTTATAGGTGTCTATAACACTAACTGGGCTATATCTTTTCCGCATTGGCAATAGATTCTGTTTGATTCTTCCCTGTTTTCCTTTGGCAAGCTAATCTTATCTTTTCTGCTCTGATTTTCCTAGTGGATTACTTCCAACGGTAATCTTAGCTCCAAAGTATAGTGGCGCCGTTCTTGAACTTCTTATATCCTAACTAGATGTTAACCAGATCTGCGCTAATTATTCCTAACTGTAGTCAGAAATTTACCTTGAAGGTTTTACTTAAAAGCATATATACATTTTATCAGAATCTTGACATTGTCATGTGCCATCTTTACATGGTTTTGGCAAACCGTTCGCTCATTATTTTTTACAATCTGTGCCTCTTCACCATGAGATTTAAAAGATTACATTTATATAATATTAGAAAGAAAGAAAAATCATAAAACATGTTGATGTAGTTATTAAAGAAAATATGCTAATCCTGTCCTGCTTTGCCTTATTCACTTCTTTATTCTGTGTAAGATTTGGTTTTTTGAATATTCACCTCCCTTTATATAAGTAGATTTCTTTCTTGTATGCATTTGGATTCACTTCGCTCTTAGAGAAAGATAAATTCTAACAGGTTTTTGAATGGTGTGGATTTTTTTTTTCTTTAAGAACATATTTTCTGTGCATGTTAAAAGTGGGGAAGAGAGACATTAGGCTCCTGTAAAGTATAATGTGATGGCTGTCAAACGGCTTTATTCAAAGACCTGGAAGCCAAACTGGTCCACTCTGTGTAACATGGTGCTCCACTGGGTGGGGGGTAGGGATCAGGGACTGATGGGCAGAGCCCCAAACCCCTAACTGAGGATCCTTCCTTGTAGCTACCAATAAACTCGTCAGTTATCTTACATTAATTTTATCCCTGAAAATAATTTCCTTGAAGAATGGATCATTAAAGAAAATCTCTTTTCTTCCTAACATTTATATTGAATAAACATCCGGAGGAGTAATGTAACACAATGCCTTCATGAAACACTGAAGCAAATTGGAAGAATCTGACATTTTATGAGAGACCAAGTTCAGTATTCTGCTCTTCTTTTCTTTTTTTTTTTTTTAATTTTATTTATTTATTTAACAGAGAGAGACTACAGTAAGAGAGGGAACACAAGCAGGGGGAGTGAGAGAGGGAAAAGCAGGCTTTCCACTGAACTGGGAGCCTGATGCGGGGCTCAATCCCAGGACCCCGGGATCATGACCTGAGCCAAAGGCAGACACTTAACTACTGAGCCACCCAGGTGCCCCACTGCTCTTCTTTTCAAACTTATTTTAATAAATAACTTACTGAATAAGGAGCCTTTTCTTAAGGTGACTATTGGGAGTTGTTTTCATAATTTTATTTTTGCTCTTGAGATTTGATACTTCAGACCTAAGGCAGGTAGAATGCCTTTGATAGCAGTGTGACTTTTTTTGTATAAAGATTATACAATTGAGCAAATTGTGTAGCCATGTAGCCACATGTCTTTATTTTCTTCTGAGGTTACCAGAGACTTTGCCACAGGCTAAATATAAGCCTTTTTCATGAGGCATCCACCAAAAATAAGAAACTCAATAATTTTTAAATGATTCTTTTATTTACCTTACCCAAGTGTATTATTTTTCTATGGACACATGCTTTTTGGGCTTCAAGGAGACTGTACACTTTATAAATAGTTTATTTCCTATAAAGTTTTATTTTTCTATTAAGTGAACAAAGAGGGACCCTCTCCACTTGCGTAAAAGCCTTCATAATAAGAAATAGTTGAATTTTAAAAAGTCTGTCATTCATCTTATGTAAGGCACTGATGATGCTAGGGATAGATTCTCTTTGACTTTTTTTTTTTTTTAAGATTATATTTATTTATTTATTTGCCAGAGAGAGAGAGAGAGAGAGAGGCAGCGAGAGAGGGGACATAAGCAGGGGAAGTGGGAGAGGGAGAAGCAGGCTTCCCACTGAGCAGGAAACCCAGCACAGGGCTCCATCCCAGGACCCCGGGATCATGACCCCAGCCAAAGGCAAATGCTTAACAACTGAGCCACCCAGGTGCTCCTCTCTTTGACTTTAGAAAAATATGTGACTATATTAGCCAGGGTTCTCCAGAGAAACAGAACCAGTAGGTGAGAGATTTATTCTGAGGAATTGGCTCACACAATTAATGGGAGCTGAGAAATCCAGCAGTCTGTTGTCTGCAAGGCTGGAGACCCAGGAAAACCAGTGGTATAATTCAGTTTGAGTCTAAAGGCCTGAGGACAGAGGAGCTGATGGTTGAAATCCAAGTCCAGTGGCCTGAGAAGATGAGATGAGTTATCCTAACTCCATAGGGAGCAAAAAGCAGCATATTCTTCCTCCATCTTTTGTTCTCCTCAAGCCCTAAACGGACGGATGATGCCCGCCCACACTGGGGAGGGTAGTCTCCTGAGTCCACTGATTCATTGCTAATCTCATCCAGAAATACTGTCACAGACATACCCAGAAATATGTTTAATTTGGGCACCTTTTGTCCAGTCAAGTTGAGACAAAAAGTTAACCATAAGTGACTAAAAAAAGTAGTTAAATGTGTACTTACATTGTTTGTCATTGTGTTGTTACGGCTCAGTTGCAAACTACTAACATACTTGTGTCATCACTTTAAAAACTGTATTTCAACTATTTATGTGCCTGTCTTCTCCACCAGCCTGTTCCTGACCCATCCTCATCGTCATAGCTACCCTTTACTGGTTGCTTAACAGGAACCCGGTTTACATAGCTTGTTAGATGATTGTATGAATGAATCAATCAGTAGATTTTGGAGAATCCAGACTTTTAGAGAGCCTATACTCTAGCATGAAATACACAACTCAAGCTTCTTCAGTATTCAACAAGATTTTGCTTTCTTTTTTTTCTTTAAAATGATTATGAAGCTAGAAATAATTTATTTGTTGATGAAATATATAAAGCCACATGGGTCTGGAGAAAAACTAGCTTCAACTTCCAGCTCCATGATCTCAGGCAAATCTGTGACTTCTTTTGTCTCTCAGGCTCTTTATCTATAAAATGAGGATAACAAAAGAATTTACCTAGCAGAGTTGTAGGGACTGGAGTTTCTGGTACCTTATGCGCCAGTAAGTATTAGTTATTTTTAGTAGTGGTAACGGCAAGAGGAAAATCAGTTCTCAAAATCTAGTAGTAGCAGCAACAAGATCTTGATGTGTCTTGTCATGTTTCATGTCTTTTTGTCTGAGCGATTCTAATAATGTGCACTTCAAGGAAGTATACACTAATTTTTTTTAAATTAGTCTAAGTGGAACAGGTAGGTGGAAAATCTGGAAGGAAAAAATACCATGTGTCTGTCATAAGAACAAATGTAAACCTTTGTTTATGCCGTACGACCAGTTCTCTACTTGAGGGGAGTAATCTAAGATTGACAGGTAACTTCTTGCCAGAGTTACTAAAAAGTGGATTGGGGTCCTAGCTTTCCCATCCTGCATTCCCAGTGTTCTTGGAATGAATGAATGAATCAAACTTTAGTGAGAGTTAAGGCAAACTGAAGCCGATTTTTTAAAAAATTACAGTAATGAAATATTTATTGGGCAGATGAAAGGTGTTCAGCTATATTTAAAAATTTTTAAAGCAAATAAAATTAAAAACAACTATAGCATGAGAAAGCATATATCTGTTATTTCTAACACAGCATGGTTCATTATTAATGTTAACATTTATATTATAACTCTTTGCCAAATTAAATTTAATTTAATATTATGGAGAACTGGCTAGGTGCTTGATGATCACAAAAAGATTTTCATTTACACATTTGTATTTACCTCCGACTCTGTGTGGGCATTATATTAGGTGTTCCACGTGACAAAAATAATAAATCTCTACCTTCTCAGACCTTGAATAGTGTAGGGCTATATACAATATATACTATAATTATACAATATTATATTATTATAGCCAGAAACAAAAGGCAATGACTTTAAAGTGTATTACATTGTGAAATTACATAATATAGAGACATTCTAGAATGAATGGTCTGGGGTATGTGTAGTTTTTCATGTAAGAGATGTGGCAAGTCTTTGATTTCATCCTGCACTGTATTCAGCAACCTGCAGGATAAAATTGCATCTAGGTTTTGGCTACTACTTCTAGAAATAGCATGTTTGGATTTGCAATAAAAATTCAGAACTCACTGCCTTCCATAGACACACCAAAACTACAACTACATATAAAACATCTCTGAGAATGACTTGAAGACTAGTAAAACTACAATTTTATGGAACTAAAGATATAAAGGAAAAGTCACATCAAGACAACCAAGGGAGGCAGAGATGCAGTCTTCTCAGGACCCACACCACCTAGGATGGCAACCTTCAAACAGGAGGATACCACAATTGCAAAGGCTGTCTCTGAAGGATAAGGGCCCAACCTCCACATCGGGCTCTCTAACCCAAGAAACCTGCACTAGGAAGATGAGCTCCCATAACATCTGGCTTTGAAAACCAGTGGGCCTTAAGTCCAGGAGAGCCAGAGGACAGTAGGAAACTAAGACTCTGCTCTTAATTAAAGGGCTTGTGCGCAGTCTCACTTGTTCTGAGTCCCAGAGCAGAAGCAACAGTTTGAAAAGTGTTTGTGTTACATGTGAATGACATTCATTGACTAATTTAATTGACTAAATTTAGGGCATGGAACTAATTTGGAGATCTGTTGGAAACTTCCCCAGGGATAGAAATACTAGTGGATGCCTTTTTTTTTTTTTCTCTCCCCTTTACCTGGCTACCCTGAGAAGCTGCCCTGCCTCGCAGGTATCATTTCTGACATTCTCCATCTACAGTGCTAGTACTGCTTGCCCTGCCCTGGCATTTCCCTGCAACCCACCCACCCTGGCCTGTGCTCCTCCCAAGTGACTCCACCCCACTGCCCCGACCCATGACAATGGCACAGCCCCAGGTAACCTCACCCTACAACAACCAGGTGTGTGGTCCTCCACCCTGCCATACCCAGAGGGGTGGGTGACCAGGGGAATTTGCACCTCAGGGTCCCATAAGACACCTTCTACATAAAGCCACTCCTTCAAGACAAGGAGACATAACTGATCTACCTAATCCGTAGAAGCAGAGAGAGAGTCGGGCAAAATGAAGAGACAGAAGATTATGTTCTAAATGAAAGAACAAGATAAAACTGCAGAAAATAAATAAATGAAATGGACGTAAATAATCTACCAGACAGAGAGTTCAAAGAAATGGTTATAAAGATGCTTACTGATCTTGGGAGAAGAATGGATGAATGCAATGAGAACTTCAACAAAGAGATAGAAAATACAAAAAGAGAGCTGATCAGCTGAAAGAATACAATAACTGAAATTAAAAATACACTAGAGGGAATCAACAGCAGATTAAATGATGCAGAAGAATAAATCAACTTCCTTAAAACAGGGGAGTGGACATCACCCAATGAGAGCAAAAAGAAAAGGAATTTTTTAAAATGAGGATAGTTGAAAGGACAACATCAAGCATACTAACACTCAGATAGGGGTCCCAGAAGGATAAGAGAGAGAGAAAGGGACCGAAAACCTGTTTGAAGAAATAATGTCTAAAAACTTTCCTAACCTAGTGAAGGAAGGAAACATCCAACTCCAGGAAGTACAGAAAGCCCCAAAAAGAAGAACCCGAAGATAACAACACCAAGACACATTATAATCCAAGTGTCAAAAGTTAAAGAGATCATGTTAAAAGCAGCAAGAGAAAAACAACTAGTTGTATACAAAGGAGCCCCTACAAAACTATCAACTGATGTTTCAGCAGAAACTTTATAGGCTAGAAGAGAGTTGTACAAATATTCAAACTGCTGAAAGGAAGAAACAAGACTCTACCTGGCAAGGTTATCATTCAGAACTGAATGGGAGCTAAGGAGTTTCCCCAACAAACAAAAGCTAAAGGAGTTTACCACCATAAACTGGCCTTACAAGAAATGTTAAAGGTACTTCATTAAATGGAAAAGGAAGGTCATAATTAACAATAAGAAAATTACTAAAGAAAAAATCTCACTGGTAAGGTGAATAGACAGTAAAGGTACTGGATCAACCATTTATATAACTATTATGGGGGTTAAAAGACAAAAGTAATAAAATCCTCTACATCTACAATAATTAGAGGCTACACAAAATATATGTAAAATATGGTGTCAAAAACAAAACATACATTGGAGTAAAAATCTAATGTTTTAGAATGTGCTCAAATTTTAGTGACCATCAACTTAATATAGACTGGTATATACCTAGGATGTTGTATATGAACTTTATGGTAACCAGAAATGAAATACCTATAATAGACACATAAAAAAATTGAGAATAAGGAATAAAAACATAACACTAAGGAAAGTCACCAAATCACAAGAGAAGGAAGCAAGAGTAAAAGGAACAGAGAATGGCAAAAACAACCAGAAAACTACAAAATGTCAGTAAGTACATATCTATCAATAATGTAAATAGACTAAATGCTCCAATCAAAAGAAATAGTGTGGCTGAATGGATAAAGAAACAAGACCCATCTACACATTACCTACAAGAGACTCTCTTGAGATCTAAAGATACACACAGACTGAAAATGAAGAGATGGAAAAAGATATCACATGCAAATAAATGGGGAAAAAAAGCAAAGTAGACTTTTTTTTTTTTAAAGATTTGTTATTTATTGTAGAGAGAGTCGGGGAAGGAGCAGAGGGAGAGGGACAAGCAGGACTCTGCCCTGAGTGCAGAGCCCGACGTGGGGCTCAGTCACAGCTCTGAGATCATATCATGACCTGAGCCAAAACCAAGAGTTGGATGCTTAAGCAATTGTGCCACCCAGGCACCCCACAAAATATACTTTAAAACAGAGACTGTAACAAGAGAAAGACATAATGATAAAAGGATCACTCCATCAAGAGGGTATGACACTTGTAAATATCTATGCACCCAACATAGAGGTAGCTTAGTACATAAAACAAATATTACCAGACATAAAGGGGGAAATTGACAGTAACACAACAATAGTAGAAGACTTAAAACCCACTTACATCAAATGGATAGATCATCCATACAAAAAGTCAATAAGGAAACATTGGTTTTAAGTGACACATTAGTCAAGATGGACTAAAATATATACAGAGCATTCCATACAAGAACAGCAGAATACACATTGTTTTCAGGTACACATGGAATATTCTCCAGGATAGGTCACATGTTAGGCCAAAAATATGTCTCAATAAATGTAAGAAGCAAATATATCAAGCATCTTTTTCCACCAGAACAGTATGGAACTAGAAATCAATTATAAGAAGAAAAGTGGAAAAAACACAAGCACATAGAAGCTAAACAATAGGCTACTAAACAACCAATGGGTCAATGAGGAAACCAAAGAGGAAATCAAAAAAACTCCTAGAGACAAATGAAAATGGAAATACAACATTCCAAAATATATGGGACAGAGCAAAAACAAGTCTATGAGGAAAAGTTAAAGCATATAGGCCTCCCTCAAGAAACAAGAAAAAGTTCAAAAAATAATCTAACTTTATGTCTAAAGGAACTAGAAAAAAACAAACAAACAAAGCCCAAAGTTGGTAGAATGAAGGAAATAACAAAGATCAGAGTAGAAACAAATGAAATAGAAACTAAAAAATCAAATAGAAAACATCAAAGAAATGAACTGATTCTTTGAAAAGACAAACAAAATAGATAAACCTATGACCATACTTCTCATGAGAGGAAAAAAAAAAAAAAGAATAAAACCAGAGGGCTCAAATAGAAATGAAAATTAGAAATAAAATTAGAAGTAAAAGAGAAGTTATAACAGATGCTACAGAAACACAAAGGAACTTGGAGCGCCTGGGTGGCTCAGTTGGTTAAGTGAAAATTGGGTTAGTTCTTAGAAACAACAATTTTCCAAGACCCAACAACAAAGAAATAGAAAATCTGAACAGAACAATTCCTAGTGATGAAATTTAATCAGTAATTTAAAAAAACTCCCAAAAAACAAAATCAGGACCAGTGGCTTCACAAGTGAATTCTACCAAATATTTAAAGAAGAGTTAATATCTACCTTTCTCAAATTATTAACCCCCCACAAAAAAAGAGGGCAAAGAATGCTTCAAAAATCATTCTATGAGGCCAGCATTACCATGATACCAAAACCAGGCAAAGACACCACAAAAAAAGAAAATTATAGGCCAATATTGCTGATGAACATAGATGCAGAAATCCTTAACAAATATTAGAATCCAAATGCACCAGTACATTAAAAGGATCACCATGATCAAGTTGGGATTATTCCAGAGATGCAAGGATGATTTAATATCTGCAAATCAGTGTGATATACCACATTAATAAAATGAATGGTAAAAATCATGTGATCATCTCAATAGATGTGAAAAAAGCATTTAACAAAATTTAACATGCACTTATGATTAAAAACTCTCAACAGAGTTTTTAATAAACTTTTAATGTTCCTTTTAATAAAAGGAACATACCTCAACATAATAAAGACCATGTATAACAAACCCATAGCAAACATCATATTCAATATGGAAAAGTTGAAAAGTTTTTCTCTAAAATTAGAAATAAGACAAGGATGCCCACTCATGCCATTTGTATTAAACATAGTATTCTAAGTCCTAGCCAGAGAATCAAGCAAAAAAATAAATAAATAAAAGACTTCCAAATTGGAAAGGAAAAAGTACAACTCACTATTTGCAAATGGCTTGATACTATATAGGGAAAAGTCTAAAAACTCCATCAAAAAACTAATAAATGAATTCAGTGAGTCACAGGATACAAAATTAATATACAGAAATCTGTGGCATTTCTGTACATTAATAACAAAGTACTAGAAAGAAATTAAGAAAACAATCCCATTTGCAATTATATCAAAAAGAATAACTACCTAGGAATAAATTTAACCAAAGACATAAAAGACTTGTTCTTTGAAAACTATAAAACCTTGATGAAAAAAAGTAAAGACACAAATAAATGGAAAAATCAATCTGTGCTTATGGATTCGAGGAATTAATATTGTTAAAATGTCCATATTACCCAAAGCAATTTCTAGATTCATTGCAATCCCTATCAAAATACCAAGAGCATTTTTCACAGAACTCGAACAACCAATTCTGAAATTTGCACAGAACCACAAAAGACCCCAGTGAGTGTTTCCCTGGTGTGGCTAGGAAAGATGAGAGATCAACTAGCTTATGAAAACTTGGGGAGGGTGGTGCGTTCTAAGGAGGAAAAATGGTTAAAGAGGACTGGAGGTGAGAAAGAGTATTAATTAACCTAAAAAACAAATGGGAAAACTTTAGGCCTCCTCCTTTACCCTTCCCCACAAAAATACAAATGGCAATTTCAGGAAACTCAAATTTTCGTTTAGAGCATTCTTGCAGCAGGTTGAGATGCTACCCTGTCTAATCCTCTACACGCATGCGGAGGTTGTGGCCCTTATTTAGCCAGGAGTTGTGGACGATCCCTACTCTCGTGTGAGGAGGCCTGACAGTGACATGAATGTGGAATCAAGCATGAAAGACATAACATAACGTAACAGCTAAGGTGTACCCACCCATTTCCCTTAACTGAGGAGAGGGTCCCAGACAGGAGATGGAGCCCTATACAGGGAAGTCACTGGGAAGATTCAGATGCCACCTACAGGGTGGTCACTTCGTTCCACAGTGAGGAGGCAATAAGAGATGCTGGAGTCCTCTGATCAGAGAGATAAATAGAGTGTAAATTCAGAATATTAAACCTCAGAGACACTTTAACCCAACCCCTTCATTTTACATGAGAAAACAGAGAGGTTGAATGTCTTGTTGAGGGTGAATAAAGTCAGTGGAACACTGGGACTAGAACCCTTAATAGCAAACATACCTTTTTTTAAAGATTTTATTCATTTATTCGATAGAGCGGCAGGGAGAGGCTAAAGGGGAGAGAGAGGGGCACGCAGACACCTCACTGAGTGCAGAGCCCAACGTGGGGCTTGATCTCATGACCTTGAGATCATGACCTGAGCCAAAGTCAAGAGTTGTCCCCTTAAATGACTAAGCCACTCAGTGTCCCACAAATAATACATTTTTACCGTGTGTTTCACTTTGCTTTAAAATTGTTCTTTTGGGGGGCACCTGGGTGGCTCAGTGGGTTAAGCCGCTGCCTTCGGCTCAGGTCATGATCTCAGGGTCCTGGGATCGAGCCCCGCATCGGGCTCTCTGCTCAGCAGGGAGTCTGCTTCCCTCTCTCTCTGCCTGCCTCTCTGCCTACTTGTGATCTCTCTCTGTCAAATAAATAAATAAAATCTTTAAAAAAAAAAAAATTGTTCTTTTGGGGCTCCTGGGTGGCTCAGTGGGTTAAAACCTCTGCCTTCGGCTCAGGTCATGATCCCAGAGTCCTGGGATCGAGCCCCGCATTGGGCTCTCTGCTCAGTGGGGAGCCTGCTTCCTCCTCTCTCTCTGCCTGCTTCTCTGTCTACTTGTGATCTCCGTCTGTCAAATAAATAAAATCTTTAAAAAAAATAAAATAAATAAATAAATAAATAAATAAATAAATAAAATTGTTCTTTTATGATCATTGTCTAATGCTGAACTGTAAATGTGGTAGTTAATCTAGCTAATTGTGATCACTTTAATATTTAGCTCCTTATCAGATGGCATTCAAAACAACTGTTTCTGAGTTAAGAACAATAAGAAATTAAAATATTTTAAAAACTCTGAATACTGCTTCCTTTAGCCCAGTCCAGTCTTACTCCCAAAGATAGGCTTAGTTTCACCCTTAATGAATTTCACTTCCGGAGTCGGTTGTGTTTTAAGAAATTTTGCAAAAATGGTGTAAAGGGGTCGAAGTATTAGAAATAAAGGGTCTTTAAAAGGTGACTTAAATGAAGAATTTCCTCTTGCTTTATGAAATGGTAAGAATTACAGGCAATAAGTTTTATTTAAAATCACCTTTATCCCAAGCCATTTCAAGACACACAGAAAGTTGAATTGCCCCGCAGTGGTCAAAGAGGCAGTTTACAAGGGCTGTAAGTGACCTCCAACGTGCTCATGGCTGGCTAGCAATCAGTTCTGAGAATGCTGAACCTCTGTATCACTGAGCTCAAGGTTCCCAAGGAAAACATTTGCGCATCCCCACCAGGGTCTGCTCGGAGAGGCTGAGTCATGGTGTGGGGTGACTGAACACGCCCCAAGACTGAACATGGTTGGGAATTCGAGGGTCAAGGAGAGAGGCGCAAGCTGAGTTGGCTGTCTTTATCCCATAGCATCTAGAATATTCTTTGTGGAAGGAACGAAAGACAACTTCTGTAAGAATAACGATGCCCTAAGGGAAAAAAAAAAACAAAACATCTGTTCTCTTGTGGAGCGCAGCCCGTTTTGGGAAGCAGCTGCAATCTGCTTTGAGTTACAAGGTGGGCTCATTCCCACCTCCGCACTGACGGCTTGCCCAGCAGTTGAGGGCTCTCACCTCTGAGGCTGCTGTAAACAATGGAGCCCTTTATCTCAACATGTTAAATCCTCCTCATTTCCCCATTTCAGCCCACGCAGTAGGCCTGTGGAACGGTCTCAAGAGAATGCATATTTTCTTGTGAATGTTGGGCTTGGGAAAAGAGTCTTAGTCTGGACTATGAAGAGGGTGACTTTAAAGTTTAAACGTGTCCGATATATGTAAGTACCATGTGAAGGTCAGGAGAGCAGGAGAATAGGCAAGTGCCCTGAGATTGGTACGGGAAAGCTGTGCATTGCTCAGTAAGATTTTATTACTTTGGCCTTTTTGCTTCAGAAACAATGGAGGAAAAGCTGAGTAGTGATATCCTAGACACTCCTAGGAAAACAGGGGTTTGGAGGGAGTCAAGGAAAAGACATTAAAAGGAAGGAGCCGGGTTCAGATTTCCTAGTTTGTCTTTCCTCTGCCTGGCACCAACTTAAAGCCTCTTTTCATCAGGTGAATCGCAGCCCAATCTGGCTAAAGCAGTTAAAGCCCTGGCAGGGAAAATGGTCAAGAGGGCTAGGGGGGTGGGGGTTCCTGCAAGTTCTAATGCCCACCGGGCCGGCAGGAAATCAAAGAGAGAAGCCTGACACCTCTGGGCTATCCAAGAGAGGCAGGCACCTTGGCCTTGGCCTTGGCCAGTGTTGCTTCATGAGAATTGGGGCTCAGAGTGGCCTGACTTCTCAGAAGCCAGAAATCCATTTTTTGTTGTCATTGTTGAAATCTCCCAGTTTTTAAATAGTATAACAGATTGGAATGCACTTACCAGGTCTGCTAGTTTTCCAACTCAGGTTCATGAGCTTCACCCTCCTTCGTGGTTTTGGGACCTTAAAACTGGAACTTATGACTCATGTTAAGTGAGGGGAATAAGATTTTCCCCTCTTGCGCATTTAATAAATCTTCATGTTAGCAGTTATCAAAGCTGTATCCGTCAGTATTCTTGATGGATGGATATAGGGATGTATAAGATACAGTCCTGCCTATAGGTCCCAGGGGACTTAGGAGACAGATAAACAGGAAATTACCTGACAATGAACTTCTTGTAATTAAACAGATACTTCCAAAGTGGGGTCTGCACTGAAGAGCAATTAACCTTTCTTTGGATGCAAGCTGTGCCCTAAAGGAGTCCATCAGTTCAGTTGAAGGGAGTAGGTGTTTTGTAGAAGCCGGAGGTACAAATGAACAGTGATGAAAAGAGGTCTATTTGAAGAAATTGCAAGTGTTTACTACAATTAAGTGATTATCAATTCAAAACCAAGGGTATTAATTAAAAAAGAGATTCCCCTCCAGAAAATAAAAACTGGCTTCTCAAGACCCATCCCAGATTTACTGAATCAGAATCACTGAGTTTGTTTTTTTTTTTTTTTTTTTATGGGCACCCTGGGTGAGTCTTATGATCAGGCTTGAGTGAAGTGGGTTCTGTTCATCTCCGCAGTAGAGATTGTGTCAAATCTGAAAGTAGGATAGTCTGCCTGGATTAACCAGCTGAGCCACTCTGGGTAAGCTAGCCTCCTTATGCTTAAGCTTCTGTACCTGAAAAATAGAGCTAGAGTCTCTGCTGAGTAAGATTGTCTTGCCAATTAATCAGAAAATACTTAGAACATTATCACTGTCTTGCTCCCTACCTGATCCCCAGCTCATAGTACTAGGTTAAGGCCAGAATAATTCCTCCATAACTATCTGTTGAATGGCTGAGACTGGGGAGGTATGAAGGGGTCAGATCCTTGGAGTCCTTAGTTCTGCTTACTGTTCTAGGTATAACCTCCGGGCAGCCACCCTCTCTCCTCCACATAACCTACCTGGAACCATATTTGTTACCCCCCAAGTGACTCATTCTAAAACAAAACAAAACAAAAAATAGAAGTAGCTCTTTTATCCAAAGATTTCTAGGGTATACTTTAAAAAGATAAAGTAAAAAAAAAAAAAAAAAAAGGTTATTTCTTAAAAACCTATGCTATTTCCCTGTAGTAAAGTGAGAAAACTTTGTGAATCACCGCTGCTTTAAAAAATTAACAGTTCCACTTCATTTTGTTCTTCTCTTACCTAAGGCCGCTGTGGTACCATCTGCTCAGACACTTAAAATTACTGACTTCAGCTTCAGTGACTTTGAGCTATCTGACCTAGAAACGGCACTGTGCACAATCCGGATGTTCACTGACCTCAACCTTGTGCAGAACTTCCAGATGAAGCATGAGGTAGGAATACAGTCGTGTCCTTTGGAGGAGAGAGAGAGAGAGAGAGTGAGTGTGTGTGTGTGTGTGTGTGCACGCGTGTGTGCGTGTGCGTGTGTGTGTGTGTGTGTGTGTGTGAGAGAGAGAGAGAGAGAATTAATCAGTACACTGTCACCTAATGCCTACCGAGATTTTTAAAGAAAACGACATTTACTGGGTTCTTACTATTTGTCAAGCACCAAGTTGAAGAACAGGGAGAGCACTCCCAGCAGTGGGAGCAGGGTGTGCAAAGGCAGGAGGAGTGAGTGGGGCTGGGTCTGGGGCTCAGGGTAGGAAAGTAAGAAGCAAATCGTATATATCCCTGTGAGCTAGTCAGAGGAATGTGGATTTTATCCTGAAAACAATGGTGAGTCATTGAGGAGTTGTAAACAGGGAAGTAACCTGATCCGATCCAGAGGTTATGATAACACGGTATGGTTCAGAGAAGGACCAAAACACAGTGAACTCCTTTGGAAATGAGGGACTCCAGGCGCTTGATGTGAGGCCAAGCCTGTGGTTTGAACAGGGGTAACCCATGTTGGGAGGGGGATGAAAACTGATTTTAACCCCTGCCGATTACTTTAGTCACCTCTCAGAAAACAACAGGACTTCAATCAGTATCTTCTAATACCCATCTGGAGATCCCAGGGGACAGCTATGTGTATAGCATCGAAGAATAAGGGAGAAGAGAAAGGATTGTTTGGGGAAGAAAATGTAGTAATTTGGCTTGAAAATTAATTTTTTTTCTGGTCCGTCGGATTTCTAGTCTTATACAGATTTCCTGTCTGGAAATGTAAATACCTTGAAGGTCTCGACTATTTTGCAATCCACAGATTCATAAAATGAAGCTTTATTAATGTATACAGTGTACCCAGCACCGTGCTAAGTCTTCATTTCAGCAAAGAATTGTCCCTGCTCTCAAAAGCCTCACAGCTGGGAATGAAAAGGAAGGCCTCATGTAGCTAGGTGAACACAGAGCCATGGATGGAATTCTTGCGGTATTCTTTCTTAAATGTAGCCAAAGTTGGCATGACTCTTGGGTGAAAACAAAGAATGACCGTCTCTGGACTCATAATACCTCACTCTTCATGTTGATGGAGGGACATCATATTATGTGATTATTTCAGGAAGCTCTCAAGAACACTTCTCAGTGGTTATTGCCCCTGTTTGAAATTCAGATAACATGAGAAGAGTAGAAAGATGGTGGATTGTGAGTTCTAGCTCTACTGTTCATTCACTCTTATTTCTTTAAGCGATTTCTCTCTCACGGTCTCCATTTCACAGTCTGTTAATTGGGATAATGGTGTGACTTCCCCAGTGGCAGTCTTGTGAGAATGACACGCGCACCCACAATGTGACTGTATGCGGTGTACACACGTGTGTTCCTGTCTCCCGTGATGTTTTTGCTTCTTATTGTATCACCCCATAGATTTCTCTACGGGAGGCTGTAGGGTTCCTTTTTAAAAGCCTTTTCTATTAATGGACTAAAGACCTCACTTAGAGCCAGTTCTAAATGTGAAACTCAGTTCTGCTTCTTGCTAGTTACATGACCTTAAAAAGCAAGACAGCATTTCAAATCCCTTTCCGTTCTGAGATTTCCCATACGTTAAACTGGCAGTGATCTGTTGAAAGCGCCCAGCCAGAACAAAGCAATCTGATCCTTATACTTATTTATGAAGTTTTTAGAAGTTAATTTCTTATTTCTTAAAAACCTGCAAGTTTTCAGATCGCGTGTGAGTGTCGGACATGACGATAGTCAATCAGAATTCTTTTTTTTTTTTTAACGATTTATTTATTTGAGAGAGAATGCGTGCAAGCGGGGAGAGAGAGAGGAGAGGAAGAAGCAGATTCCCCGCTGAGCAGGGAGCCCTGAGCCCAAGGCAGACGCTTAACTGACTAAGCCTCCCAGGTGCCCCAGTCACTCAGAATTCTTTAGCAATCTTTATTCTTACCTTTTCTTGAATTTTTTTCATTAGACAGGTATTTTTCTTCAATGTCTCATTCATTTACTCTCCCTTTTTTTTTTTTTTTTTTTTTTTGAGTAACTGCTATCTGATTCTGGCCAACATCAACTTGAATACCACAGTCATTCTGATTGGCCTTCCTGCCCTAGTTACTCTCCTGTCGTGTTTATTTGAGATAATACTCAGTGTAATTTAAGGGTGATAAAATTAAAATGTTATTGCTGGAGAGGATGTTGGCATCATGAAGCTGCCCTGACAAAGGATCTTTCCTACTGAAAGATCTGTTAAATCTTCATGTCCCTTTTTGTCTTCCAAATCTTGAGTTACTCTCCTACAAACATGGCAGCCATTGCTCCAGCTGACCTCTGAAACAGACTCTTGACTCTACTTGAACAAATCTGCATGTGCTATGCTTATTTCCACCTTCCGTCTTTCACATCATTCCTCTCTGATGTGGATGGACAGCCTGATGTGATGTGATGTGAATGGACAGTCTGAATGGACCGCCCCACTTGCAAGGCTTCTCCACTTCTCGCCACAGCACAATTTTCTCTTCCTCAGAGCCTGACTCAACCCTAGTTTTGACTTCATACCACTTAGAATACTGTTGACAGTTTGTGGTCTCGATTTTATTTATTCCTTTTATATGTGCGTTTTTATCATTTTCACTCCTGATTGAGATTCTTGAGGACAGAAACTGAGCTGTTTTCTGGTTCTTCTCTTTCTCCCAGAGCATCTTGAGTCTGCCCCTCAGGACATAGGAGCCTTTGTCATTGTTGGAGATTGATCAGTGTGTTGAGCATGCTCCCTAGCGTCACCCACCTTGCGCCTAATTATTCAGTAATCCCGTACAGAAGACTGTATTGTGGATTTGAACATGCCAGACATATCCACCAAGCACTGAGGAGATCTGACTGTAATTTTCCTAAATGCTGTTAACATCCTGATAGACCTATAAATACACAGAACAAACTGATCGTTACCAGAGAGGAGGAGGTTGTGGGGGGAGGGGGGGTATGGTCAAGATGGGTGAAGAAGAGTAGGAGATACAGGCTTCCACTTATGGAATGAGTAGGTCACAGGAGTAAAGCGGCACAGCATTGGGAACATAATGATATTGTAATAGGGTTGTATGGTAACAGATGGTAGTTACACTTGTGGTGAGCACAGCACGACGTATAGAGAACTTGAACCGCTATGTTGTGCACCTGAAACTAATGTAACATTGTGTGTCAACTGTACTCAAAAAAACCCATGTTTTTAAAAGATTATCCTGATAATCGAATCCAAAACTGTACTTAAATTTAGTTCCTAACCACTATATCCATTGGATCACCCAGTCCTCTTAGGCCCATGTTATTAGAAGCATAATAGAATAGTCCATCAGGAATCAGTATTTCAAAGAGTCATTTTGGTCATTATTTAACATTATATGATATATGTGCCCATTTAATTATATCTACAGATTTATGATTAGTAAAGAGATATTCATAGGTTAAATTTCTGGGTTTTCCTGCTTACTTTCCTTGATTCTTTAATTCATCACCAGCAATTTTCTATAACACTTTATAGTTTCTAAGCACATCAAAGCAAGTTCAGAGCCCTTACTTAAATTCTGCCAGTAAGAGGGAACTATCATCTTTCTAGCTGGTTTTGTTCAGAAATGGTCATGATGAAAGAAACTGCAGTGGACTTGGGATTAACGGACGCCAGTCTTAGGCACACAGAAAACCTCTGCTGAGTAAGGGGACTTGGAGCTGCAAGAGCTACGGGACATTCGAGTTGCTTGTTACCAGAATTCCCTGTGAACTGTGTTATAGAACAGGAACAAAAAGACCGAAAAAGGAAAAGAGGGTTATGAAAGCACTCATGTTCCACCAAATCCTGTATAAGCAATTTCTACCAACAAAGAAGGAACCTTGCTTTTAGCCTACTTCTGCAGCCAGTCATTCTGTGTTGCATATTGTTAGAGCAACGTTCTTTTGCCTGGTACTTTTTCCATATCCCAGGGCAATGCTCTTTGTGTTTGAAGTATCTCCAGTGATATACGTAGGAAGAAGCACATATTTATTTTTACAGATCCCCCAAAGTATAGTAAATCATTCAGAATTGAAGAGAGACAGACTCTGATGCTAACACAAACAAAAAATAACCATGCTTAGGGCCCAAGAGTCTCTGGGGATTTTGTTGAATACACTACTCAGAAGTTGAATTAAACCCAGCTTTTGAGATTTTTCTGAAGTCTGTCCTTTTTTTTCCATCTTTTAAAATAAACCTTTTCTACGGGGACCCCAGGGCTTTATTTTGCATATATATTTTTAAAAATTACCTCTTGGTAACCAAGCAGTAACTCTGCCTGAATACTTAAACATAGTTTAAAAGGGACAAAAGACCTGCTGATTGTCTCAGGACTTGGGAGCTCCATTCTGTGCTTGGCCATGTGCTTTGTATCTCAGCCCCCAACCCATCTGCACAGCCTTGCACCCAATACCTTTAAAGAACTAAAAACCAGGAACGTGAGAAGAACTTGAGAGCCACTATTTCCATGACTCTCTAAAAGTGAATCCATGCATAGTTATCTATTTGGATTCTCCTGATGGCACATGAACACGGTATCTTTTAAAAATCTAGTCAGTGCCCTCCCTACCTATGCAAAAAATACCTTCCTTAGGGCTCTCTTACATTTTACATCTTGTTTAGTTAGTGTGGTGGTCAGCATGGTGGGCTCTGAAGTCAGACTATTCAAGTTTGAATTTTAGCCCCTCCCTTTACAAGCATCGTGACCTTGGGCGAGTTACCACTCAGAATGTCAATTTCCTCATCTGTGAAATTATCTGAGTAGTAGTGCCTCCCCCAGAGTCCTGAGGGTTAGCGGTAAAGGCTTTGTACAGTGCCTGGAACATAGTAAACATGTGATATTAGCAAGTATTTTTACTACTTATGCTTTGTTTCCTAAAGGTTCTTTGCAGGTGGATTTTAAGTGTTAAGAAGAATTATCGGAAGAATGTTGCCTATCATAATTGGAGACACGCCTTTAATACAGCTCAGTGCATGTTTGCTGCTCTAAAAGCAGGCAAGATTCAGGTACTTTTTAGAGCCGTTCTTATATTTAAGACTTCTTGCTTTGGTAGTAAAATCTACAGCGTATTCTTTCTTTTTTTAGTGTGCAGTCAGTACGATGAGTGGAATAATATTTGTTGCCACTTACAAAATAAATGACATCTTGTCAGTTGAAGAAGACTAGCATGGCAAAATACTTAGTTATTAATTTTCTTCCATATGCAGTATATATATGGCCTATTTTAAAAAATCTTTAAAATAACTTCATGTTAAGTTTAATAGTCTTTGGGCAAATAGTTTCTCCAGAAGATTTTCTTCAGTATAAGAAAAAGTATCAAATTTCTCATGTTCCCATTCAACCTGCTCCATAGTAGAATTCCTCCAAAACCACTCAAGTGGCTTCATAGCTAATTCCAGCGTTCTCTATCACATTTTCTCTGGAGCACTCAGTTAAATTTTGTTAAGTCACATCTCACGGAAAGGGTTTTAATATCATCTACATTGACCAGAGACTGTGTACAAGGAAGATCAACGCAGAAAGCATTCAAGTAATTCGTTCCTTTCCAGGCCGTATTTTATCCATAGCTCTGTCTTAGGTGTTAACTTCAGTGGGAATTGACTAGTTCTTCTAGGTAAGTGATTCCAGGCATCCATCAAATAACTGTTTTTCATTCAGAGCTTCCATGCTTTTTTTTTTTTTTAAGTAAATTCTAAAAATGTTATTCTCTGTCTCTCTTTCCATAGGGAGTACATTTTAACTGGCTAGAGCTAAAAGAAGGAATTGTTGTCTAAGAGGCCATATGAAATACCATAGTAGTATTTCCCTGCCATAGCAAACATTTATTAAAAAATGGGATCAACTTATTTTGGGCTGTGGAAAGGTCATCAGGATTATACAGCTGAAGACTGTCCGTGCTTTTTATGAAGAATAACAAAATGATGATTTTGTCTAATGTTATAAACATACTACATAGAGTGTTGAGAGTTTCCAGCAAAGTGGAGCTGATAATGAGTTCAACTTTGTTTTTTTACTGATGAAGGAGACCGGCAGGATAAATAATACAAATGACATATTACCAAAATAACCTCTATTTGGCTTTGGAACATATTGTGCAACCTTTTAAGGCCAGATTTTTCACTTCCAGTCCTCTTTTTTATGTATTGTTTTGCTTAATGTTCACATTGTCTCTGTTCCTTGAGGATCCAGCAGCTACCAGCAGAGCGAGGGCAGCAGAATCCGCAGGCAGCTCGAAGGCAGAGAGACAGCCATTAGTTAAAGTTTATTTTGGTGATGCCACATAGATGTAGAGAATGAAGAGTTAATGCTATTTTACTGTAGGTGGACTGATGATTGATTGCTTGAGGCACTTCCCCTTTTTTTGTGGATAAATGACGTTTATAATAATCCCCTTATGAAGACAAAGTACCGCTAATTCCCTGCAGAATAGGATTCTAGCCCGAGTCCTTTGTGACCCTAAGTGCGAAAAGCACTCAGAAAAACAAGCACGTGATTTGTGAACAGAGGTAGAATCATGAAACTCACCAAGTGGTCTTTCTCTTTCCGGGGACATCTCGGGTGGAGCAGAGCAAGCTGACTGACCTGGAGATCCTTGCGCTTCTCATCGCCGCTCTCAGCCACGACTTGGACCACCGGGGTGTGAATAACTCTTACATCCAGCGGTAAGGCGCCTTTTCCCCAGCTAAAGAAGAAAACGTTTCTCTTAAATCGGAGGGCTGTCTTATTTATTTATTTATTTATGATTTTATTTATTTATCTATTCATTTGGGGGGAGAAAGCATGAGCACGTGAGAGAGAGCATGAGCAGTTAGGAGGAGCAGAGGGAGAGGGAGAATCAGACTCCCCGCTGGGCAGGGAGCCCAGCTCCTGGGCGGGGCGCATCCCAGGACCCATGAGATCATGACCTGAACTGAAGGCAGACCCTTAACCGACTGAGCCACCGAGGCGCCCCTAGGGCCATCTTTTTTAAAGTAAAACCGCAGCAAAATTTGATGGTACCAGATTTCAATTAATTGAGGCCCCATAACATACTCTGGTTTTACTTAAGTGAAATGGAAAAAAAAATACTAAATCCAATATTGTGCTGGTAGCATTTCTGGCCTGAAATTCAAAAAACCATTGTGTTGAGAATCATCTTTCACGAGATAATTACCAAGAGTGTTGCTTTGGTTTATGTATACCCAGCTTAAGAGCTTCATTAGGAAACGATATATTAAGACGAGTTCAAAAAAGATAGAATTTTACGCTGAAATAGAGGAGATAATATCTGAAAAGTGCTTAGCTCGACCCTGAGTACTTAGTGAGCACTCAGTAGAAGGAGGCTGTTGGTCTTAGAGAAGACAAGTTGGGGCCTGCAGTCAGACAGGATGCAGACCCTCTCTTTGCCACATGATTCCTGTGTGACCTTGGACAAAGGAGCTGATTTCTCTATGCTTCAATTTCCCAATCTGTATGATGGCGATAATAGCTTACCTACCTCATAGGGTTGATATGAGTTTTAAGAGCTAACATGTATTGATAGCAGGTGGAATGAACCTTGTGTATTTAAGTGTTAATTCTTAGCAGCAGATGCTAGTGATGGTCCTGTCGACATCAAAAGCCTGCTTTTTGGCTGCTTTTCAGAGCAGATACTAACTGGAGACAAGCATTTCAGGCTCCTCCCTCCCGGGCCATCCTTAAGTGACATTTGCAATGACAAATGAGATGATAAAGGTGACATCACTTGTCAGATTTTTGAGCCACTGGAACATGTTTATTTACTCATAGCAACATAGTTGAGAAGCCTACATCTTAATGGCAAAATCTCTTACTACTGAGCATTTCTTTAGGTATGCAAGTGAGGCAGCAAATGGGGAGACCCCTTAAGGAAGTTCCAGATGTCTGATATCTCGAGGGAATTTCAGAGAGCTCTTGAGTCACATTCCCTTTATCTAAATAAACGAAAAACTTCATATAACAAGAATTGTAGTGATGTGGCCACCATGTCCTCTGCTGACCTTTAATGGGAAAAGATGGCAAGCTCTTGCCCAACTGTCAGAGACTGGCTGTTTCCTCTTTAAGATCTGAACTTAAAGAGGGAACATTTTGGAGAACAGGCTGGATGCCATGTCCTTTGTCCTATGTGTTCTGCCATGCGATCGTGCTCCTGAGCCTCATGTTGACACGGGAGTAATTACGAAAGGGAAAAACGACATGGAAAGATGTTAGTGTGGGTCAAACACAGCCAGAAGATCTAAGACAGTGGTGTATATTGCCTCCATACCTCAAAGCTGAACGTAATATTATTAGTGTATGGTTGGCTTTAAGATGCCATGTTGCCCTGCTTTAGAGTGAAAAAAACACTCAGCTATTTTTTCCTTTGTTTATTTAAAAATAATTACCCGGAAAAACATCTGGAGAAACGTCATCTTCTCTTCAAAAAAAAAAAAGTCCTGGGAAAAATTCATAGACTGGAGAATCTTGCCTCCACACACCCCACAAAGCGGACTTCCACCAAGTAAGAATAACTTTAAGAAAAAAAGTTAAAGGAGTTTCAGAGATTTTTATTTCTTCCTACATCTCTGTGGTTTGAGTAGAGGAAACCAAGAATTTTCCAGGGATATTGCTTTTTTTTTTCTTTCCTTAGTGGTAAACGAGTAATACTTCAGGAGGATTTTCATAACCGGGGGACTCTTGGGGGAATAAGAGTACCATAAACATTCCCTTGTAGAGCTAACTTGTAAAAAGGGGTACCATGTCCAGTCTCGTCAGTACCAAACACTACGTGAGGAAAACCATTACAATCAGAGAATGCACAGAACTGAAACTAATATATCAAAAAGATGGAAAGCACTCGTGTCGAACCGAAGTTAGAAACTGAACTTCCCCTGTCATTCGTTTTTCTTGAACATCTTTTCAGAAAATTAATTTGAAGTAAGATATATAGGAAACCATGTTTTGGTCCATTATTTGGTCCTTTGATGGCTTCCTTGATTAGGAAAACTGTCATTGTGAGGGAGAGCCACAAGTATGCCAGTGAAATATTTGGAGGAAGTGTTCACTGCTTTGCTCTCTTCTCCCATTTGGGTGGGTAAAACCGAGAGTGGTTTCTGATAGATATTAAATTGTTATTTTAAAAACAGGCAGTAATGGGGACAAAATGTCACAGACATCTACTAGAGAAAGCACAGCGTGACCTTCGGCCCATGTTGAGAATCCTCTTGCATTAGGCCGGCAGTCAGTATAAGAAGACTGTTGTGGATGCATTTATTTGGTTAGATTCGAGTTTGATATTTTATAAAAGAATAAGTGAAAGTGTCCTGCCTTTTAGGCAGCCTGCTAATGGACAATTACTAGGGCCCAGCATTTTGTGAGGCAGAAAGAGAGCTATGAAGTATAAAATGTGGTTCCTGTAATTAAGTAATTTTCATAGTCTCATGAAATGGTGGTGCTCGATATAAGAAAAGTACCCAGTAAGTGCTGAGGTGCTTTGTAATGTGGACTGTAAGCATTCAGCAGAGGAGATGGGTCAAGACCCGTGCAGTCCCTCTCCAGTTAAAGGACCAAGTGAGATAAAGTGGATCCTGAGATGTGGGTAAGATTTGGAGAGGAGAGGGAATGAAGATAGCCCAGAAACACTTGGAGGTGGGTAGGCATTCTCAGGGAACAGCAATGGCTGGCCCAGTGCAGAGTCCAAAGGCTCCACTGACCAGAACGGAGAGTCAGAGCATGAACAAGTAGAAGGTAGCGGCCCCTTGGAGGGAGAGCTATAAAACTAAGCAGTGAGCTCGAGCTGTGGTAGAGTGAAGATACCAGGAGCATTGCAGTGAGTCATAAAGACCTTGCTGAGGAAGGAAGGATGACTGAACGTCAGATACAAGGTGCAGTGGGTAATAATTGGGAGCACGGAGTTCAACCCGGAGGCTGGTACAGCTGCCGCATACGTGGTGCCTCTCACATACTGGCTACAGGGAGGAAGAGATGAGGGAGAAGTGCTTTTCCATTTACTACAAAACAGATGCTAATATGCATGAAAGAAGGGGGAAATCATGACTCGTGACCCAAGAAACTGGAACAGCGATGGAGCCATTGATGAAAATGGAGGACCTGGGAAGTGTGTGCATGTGTGTGTACTTAGGGAGGAAGGGACGAGAAGGGCAGAAGGGGGAGGAGTGTTGGCAATGAGGAGAAAATAATAAATAGTGTGGTATTTAGAAGAGGTAAAATGATTAAAGGAATGGTTTTTTTCTTTTTTGCCAAGTTTCCGTAAAACCAGAATAAAAGAGTTTCCTGGTAACCATAATCAGACCATGTCTGTGTCCTGGGTCTGTGCCCTGGTCTCCCCGACTCTAGCAGAGGAATGGGAGTGAGCTGGAGTCCAGGCCCGCGTGGGGACAGTAGACGGTCAGCGGGCTCCGAGGGCCTCACCAGGGGAGACAGCACAGGAATCACCATTTGTGAAGTTCAGCTGGGTAGAGTCTCTATTAGCCGGAAATGAGATCGCTCCCGATTAGGGTGGAGGGCTTGAGAGACCGGAGCCTCTCAAGACACAAGAACTGCAAGTTCAAGGAGTCCTAACGTCACTAGCTAATAATAATCATAATAATAGAAGCGAACACTTAATATGGCCCTTACCATGTGGCACTGGGAACTCTTTTTAGTCCTTTATATACATGAGTTCAGTTAGTCCTTAGACTACCCTGCAGTGTCTACGATGGTTACCGTGGTTAAAGGC
Organism: Lutra lutra; assembly: GCF_902655055.1. Taxonomy (NCBI): domain Eukaryota; kingdom Metazoa; phylum Chordata; class Mammalia; order Carnivora; family Mustelidae; genus Lutra; species Lutra lutra. The sequence goes on along the minus strand of NC_062279.1, from coordinate 118,578,174 downwards.
TGGCTCGAGCCAGACGCCTGGGTGCAAAAGCAAACACTGACTCCATCTGACCTTGAGTGAGCCATTTAATATCCCTCTCTCTATTTCCTTCTCTGTGCAATGGAATAATGACAGTATCTGTCTTGGAGTTTGTTTTGTTTTGTTTTGTTTTAACAAGGATTAAGGAGTATAAATAAATGTAAAGGACTTGGAACAGTACCCAGCACGGAGTAGATACTTTACAGCTTTTAGCATTTTCTTTCCTTTTTTCTTTTTTGTAAGGATATTATTTATTTATTTGAGAGAAAGAGAATGAGAAAGAGCACCAGAGCACAAGCAGGGTCTGGGGCAGAGACAGAAGGAGAAGCAGACTCCCAGCTGAGCGGGGAGCCTGACACGAGACTCGATCCCGGGACCCTGAGATCATAACTGGAGCCAAAGGCAGACACTTAACCAGCTGGGTCACCCAGGTGCCCTAATCTTGGCATTTTCAAATGGGGATACTATTAAGGACATACATTTGAATTCAGGATCTTGCTTCATCCCATGGTGGGACATGGAGCAGGCCACAGCAGAAATACTGCATCTGGCAGCACCTAGCAGCTGTGGAACAAAGAAGGGCGTACGTATCATTGCCGTGAACAGAGACTATCCGTGGGGTCCAGGCAATCAAAGAACGTGGGTCAAAAGACCCAACGAGTCATGATCTTGAATATCTGTGGCATCTAATGTGATCACAGAGAATGTGAAGGTAAAATGACCCCCAGCCACTCAAATACAGCAGTGATGATTTGGAGAGAACGTGGGAAGTAAAGAACTCAGTGGAGCTGACAGGGTTTACCAAGAGCAGTGAAGAGATCCGAGCTCAGAGCCATCCACCTGGACGAGAAGCAGAAGCAGGGTGTGTAAAGAGTCTATAAAAAGGAATCCTAGGGCAGCAGGCATTGTTTTTCTCACAGAGCTTACACTTTCTTTTGATTTCTGAGGCTTTCTATTTCTAGAATATCATTCTGATTTGGGCACTGGCATCCTAACGCCACTCTCAGAGATGGACAGACGACTACAGGACAAGAGGAAAATGTGGGAGGGTGTCCAGTCCGTACTGCTCACTGCCTTCAGTGGGGGCATAACATTCGGTGGCGGTGGTGGCTTACACAGGTCCCTCTGACAGGATCTCACAGAAAGAAGCACAGCCTTGTGTTTGAAAGAGTGGAAAGCAATGGGATGTAGAATACATGGGTGTCCATGAATATTTTTATAAACAGGAAACTTGGGGCATTTGTCACCCTTTTATTGATTCATAAATCCATATTTTTAGAACGTAAGTAAAGACAAACACACATAATTTATATTCATCTCTCCCACACCCCGAGAAGTTTTTCTAATATGAAACAGTCCTTTCTGCATTGTCTAAAAATGTGATGTGCGCTCAGCATTTTAAACTTGTTTGCATTGCGGCCTCATAATTGCATTTCTGGTCCGGCTTCTAACTAGGTCAGTGAGCAGCTGCTGTGTGCAAAGTACTTGTGGGGTCCTGGGCCAGCATGACGTGGTGAGGGGATGTGTTTGAATCCCAGCTCGGCCATTTATATTGACCTTGAACAAGTTAGATAATCCCTCCGATCTCTTGGTTGTCTAAAATATAAATGCTAAAATGCCCATTTTAGAGCGGTCTAGGCCTGGGTCGCCCTGGGGGGGCACAGCCTGACATGAACGCTGGTGTGCACACAGCTTATTTGTATATGTGGTCCCCGGGGAGCAGGAATGCAGGCCGGCGGGTGGGAAACAGGAAAGGAGACGCCAAGGGAAGGATGAGCTACCAGCCGTCCACCCATCCAGGCAGCTGGGGCTCCGTCCTGCCAGGTGCTTTTGAGAAGTCTTAGGAAATGAGACCCAGAACTGTTTGTATATGGACAGGGACAGAGCAGGGAGGGGCAGCTGTCCACAAGCTCCCGTGCCCCATTGGTCAAAGATGACCTCTATGGACCTTAACTCCTCTATCCCTAGGCTCAACACATGGGGGTGCAGCACAAGAGTTCCCGTGGACACCAGCTGTGAGGGCAGAGAACTTCGGGCAGAATCAAGAGGGACTCACGGTGGGGGGGCCACGAACCTTCTAGAAGGCAGAGCATCTTCTAATCGACCCCTGCAGGGAGTCTGTTAAATCTCACATGAAACTCAACACTGCATCAGTGGCTGGAGTCAGACATGGGCTGAGGATTTGGATGTGGAGAACGGAAATGTCCCATATTAAATAAAAATTAAATATAAACTACTTAGTACAACAGTGCCTGACATGTTCGAGGCTCTCAGTAAATGTTAATTATTATCATTAGGGAAAACAGAGCTGACCAAGCTCAAGAGGTTTACAGTCTAACAAGGTAATAGATGTATAAACAACTAACAACAGGCAGAACAAAATGAACATTAAACTAATACCATATGTCCTTGGATTTCTTACATAAATGAAAATAAGCAGATACTCTAGATGTGAAGGGAATGGGGAAGGCTGCAATTGTCCTGTTGAAGCTGACTTTAGCATAGCTGGTCTGAACGGTGAGAAAAGGCTGTGGCCAAAGTAGAGAACGTACAGAAGGGAAGCCATCGTTCTGTTTACCCTGGGCCCTCCAGTCCTCAGCAGCGGCCCATCCAGTCCTGTGATGCGGATTATTACCTGTGTGGGCTGATGCGTTCCAAGTCTGCATCTCCAGCCCAGACCCAACTACAGACCAAGTACTTTCTAGACCTCAGGTACCTTAAAATCAACAGATCCAACCCCCAACTAGACACCTTCACCTCCCATCCCTGATCATTCTCTCCCTTTTTCCCTCTGTCTGTAAATGACAAGGCAGACACTTGGCAGGCATACTTTCCCCCGACGAACATCCCTGCTGGGTCCCCACATTGGGATCCATGCCAACTCCTACTACCTCCTAAACAGTTTTTAGGTAATTCTGCTTCTCAATATGCAGGATTCCGTCACCCGAGTCTGGGCTGTCTTATACCAACATTACTAGAACTGGGACTGCTAGCTTCCCAGTAGTCTCCTAACTAACTTCCAGTCATCTCCAGTTTTAATTCCAGCAAATTTCTCTCTCTCTCTCTCTTTTTAATCTCGTTTTACTTCATCTATTATCTTCCTGATGTCTGATGATAAGGGCAGTATCTGGTCCATCATACAACTCACTAAACGTGGAAGGAGCAAAGAAGACAAGCAGGCAGGTGTTGACTTGGAAAGGTTACAACAGCACAAAAAATGGAGGTCTGGGGGTCAGCGGTATCAGTGGTAGATTATACAACAGGAACAGAAGAGATTGCCCGTTCTCTTGTCTTTATTTCCCTTTTATTTTTTCTGTTTTCCCTTAAGCATCTCTGACTCTGTTCAGTTTCTTCCTGTGTCCCGTTCCTTCAGTATTGGGCAGCTTCTCGGTCTTCAAATTAAATGATTCATAAATTATTGATTCAAATAGTAGTATAAAGAAATAACAGGTCAACTGTATTATCTAACACTTGTGTTGTACTTTACAATTCATAAACCCCTGTCCTATAAATTTTAGGAACAGAGACTGGCAGGAACTCTAACTTCTTCTTTTAAAGAAAAAAATAGTGAAAATTATGCTTCATATTCACATGTGACGGGTCATGAGAAATATGAGGCAGAGGAGGGTGCTTATCATGCTTTAGAACTTGATTTGTGACTCCCTGTTACATATAATAACTGAGTAGAATATCCTTCCCACTCCCTTCACTCAGCCAGATGATCTCCACAGTTTTCCCCAAGTTCAAATGAACGAGCTCGTGGGATATCCTACACTGAAATAAGCTGGATCCCACAAAGGGCACTTGTTCTGACTCATCTGTCTCCTTCCTGCCTTCAAAGGGGGATGTGCGCCGACTCTGCCCCTTTTCTGTGCCTTTCCTCACTCGCGCCTGATCATTCCATCTCAGTCCACTCTCTCTGGGTATGTAGGCATGCGTGAAGATGCTGACCTTCAGCCTTGTTTCAGAGGAAACACTGACCTTGACGTTTGTCTCAGATTTTAAACTAATTGCAGTTTTGAAATTGAAAAATATAATTGGTGCAATTATTTCAGAGATTTTTTTCATGTTTAGAAGAATGAGTCTTTTGTCCTTATTCCTTCTACTGTTTTATCAATATTAAAATCAATGAAATTGTTCATACTCTGAACTGGCACTAATTACACTGATTATTTGAGAACAATTTGACTCTGTATTACCCAGAGATAATTCAACCTCTTCCTCGGCAAAAGAAGAGAATATTGTTAGTTTGGTTAATTGTGTGCAGTACCCTCTTTTTTCATTAACCAGTATTGAGGAGACACTAATACACTGACATGTTGGGGAAATGGGTAATTGTTAATCAGTTTTTCTCCCTTCAACAAAATCTGTTTCAGGAGTGAACACCCACTTGCTCAGCTCTACTGCCATTCGATCATGGAGCACCATCATTTTGACCAGTGCCTGATGATTCTTAATAGCCCAGTAAGTACCTACTTCGTGGCGGCAGAATTTTAAAAGAGACCTTTATAAATTCAGTTTTATTTTTAAGTTTTGGATGGGTTCCCAGCACCATAAATTCTTGAGCCTGCTTTATTCCTTTTTGGGTAAGGAAGGCAAAGCCAAAACATTTAAGATCTTCCCAGCCTCGTTTCTCTACACAACCAAGACTGTCTCAATGTTGCCTGATAAAGGATATCTGATTACTCACCTCAGTTTGGTTTTTGCAAACTAGAAACAAACAAAACTAGTATTTTATGGCTCACAGTTAATTCTTTTTTTTTTTCTTTCTTTCTTTTTTTTGGTCAAATGAAGTGGCTTATATAGCTGTCAGAGGTTTGCTTTCACAAAACCAGGCCTGTTCCTCTTTTTATTGAATATTCTGACTACTCACAAACTGTTATGTTAAGGAATAGAGCTGTTCAACAGTTTGGTTAAGAACGAATATTTATCAGTGCAGAAAAGCATATGATATGCTATGCTAGACAAACTTGTGTGAAGGGAAATCAAATAATGTACACCAAAGCATTAACAAGGGTTGTCTCAGCCTAGTTAAATTATTAATACTTTTTATGTTCTCATTTTGATTTGTTCATTATTCACACTATCTACTACACGCATATATTGCCTTTATAATAAGAAAAAAGTGAAGCTGTAACTATCACATGGAACAAACACAAAACATGGTATATAATCTTAAAGCAGTTTTACCTCCATCTTTTTATGCTTTCTCGCTGGGACTAGCTCTTCTCTGAGCCCTAGAACAAAACTTAGGAGGTCCATAACTTTTCTGGTCATTCTTTCTTCTTATCTTTTCTTTCCTTTCCTTTTCTTTCGAGAGAGACAGGGGGTGGGTACAGAGGGAGAGAGAATCTCAAGCAGACTCCATGCCCAGTGCCAGCCTGATGCAGGGCTTGAGCCTGTGATCCCATGATCCCAAGGTCGTGACCTGAACCAAAATCAAGAGTCGGACACTCAACTGACTGAGCCACCCAGGCGCCACATTTTCTGGTCATTCTTTTTTAGTAAAAGCCTTCTAATTACCTTAAGTCCCAAACTATAGTATACAGGTCTCAATTTAGAAACCAAAATATCACCGGGCGTGGCGGCCCACGCCTGTAGTCCCAGCTACTTGGCACTCTGAGGCAGGAGGATCACTTGAGCCCAGGAGTTCTGGGCTATAGTGCACTATGCCGATCGGGTGTCCACACTAAGTTCAGCATCAATATGGTCCTCCCGGGAGCGGGGGACCACCAGGTTGCCTAAGGAGGGGTGAACCGGCCCAGGTTGGAAACAGAGCAGGTCAAAACTCCCGTGCTGATTAGTAGTGGGATTGCACCGGTGAATAGCCACTGCACTCCAGCCTGAGTGCAACATGTAGCCAGACCCTGTCTCTTAAAAAAAAGAAAAAGAAAAAAGAAACCAAAATGTCTAGTCCTGTGTAAGTCCGGATTCTGGATTTGGTTTAAAGTCTTCAGGCTCTCCCCTTCCTGCTCTGGTTGGCTTCTTTCATCCCTACCTTATGTTATTTCTAACTCCTTCCCCATTCCTAAACCCCATGTAGTTTCCTATCCCTCCAGACTTGGAGAGTAGGAAGGGGGAATGAGTAAGAAGAGGGGCAAGAACCTTCTCAATAGACTGGTACTGTTAGGAATGTCTCACTCTTTGGGTCTGGTAGGTGTTTAAACCAAGTTATTTTCTTGTGGGCAAGTTCATGATTCCTGCCAGGCTCCCTTATTGTGGGGTTTTTCTACCAGATGTTTCTTTAATGTGAATGGTCATCTCTGTCTGCTCTATGTATGGCTCCTTCCTCAGCTCCTGAAGTCAGATCACTCACTTTGAGAACCTTTCTGCGAAGGTTCTTTAGCCTTCTTTGTGGCCCTCTTGAAAAGGACAGGGTGGAAATGAACCCCCGCCTCCAAAACTCGGAGAATGCAAGCCGTCCCATATAGTAGTAAGCTTTCCTTTACTGCCAAAGTCAATGTGGCTAGTTAACTTGTGTCTTGCCTTTTAGATTTTCCGGACAGGAATTAGACATGAGACCACTGCGGGCCCTCCCACTCCCACTAGGCTACAGGGGACATATGTAGGGACTTCATGCTCCTCTCTTACCTGAGGTGACAGGGAACATGATCACACCTCTCCCTAAACATCTCAGTGTGGATGAGGGGTAAAGAGTTACACAACCAGATCAGCAACCTCATTATAGATTCTGCATACAGTCTCATACAGATTGCTAAAGTATGTGATTGTTTAATATGAATTAGTTCATGTGTGGTTGGTGCTTAAATGACATTAGCATAAGTGTACAGGTTGTATTCTTCCCTACACACATTCCCTTGAGTACGGTACCGCAATTATGGAAGTTGAATTTTGACCTTCAGCAAGAAAGCAAAAAAAAAAAAAAAAAAAAATCCCTCCCCTTGGCTTTTGCTCATGCACCCTTTCTGTCCTATATTAAGAAGGTTGACAAGGTCACTTGCACCTAAGGCATTGCTCTTTTGCTTTGGACACTGGCTTTGGGCTCGGAGGAGGCTGCTCTTCCTTCAGTGCCCACCAAAGCTGCCCCAACACGATTTGTCCCACAAACCATATCATTTTTAGTGTGTAGGGTTTCAGAACAGAGACTTTTCAGGAATCACATATTGTGTGGTAGTAGAAGCATCTGTACTTTCCTTGGGGTTTGCTATCTATGTGCCTTATTTAAAAATATAAAACTTTTATTTCAATATCCCGTTCAGTTTTAAAGAAAGAAAATATGCTAACCTTTTCCTAAAGCATATTTAACAGTATCCCTATCAGAGGTACCCATGTCATTCAATAACATAGCTTACTAAGTAGTATGTTTTAAGACCATGTGTATATTCTGTCTTTGTAAGCACCAAAACATAAGAACTCATGGTCACTGTTTTCGGGAATGGAAAATAAAAACATAACGTCAAAAGATACTTCCTTTTCCACTTGAAGTTGTTTTATGTTAAATAAAAGTAGCAGGAGTTCTTTTCTTTTTTTTTTTTTTTTAAAGATTTTATTTATTTATTTGACAGAGAGAGATCACAAGTAGACAGAGAGGCAGGCAGAGAGAGAGAGAGAGAGGGAAGCAGGCTCCCTGCTGAGCAGAGAGCCCGATGCGGGACTCGATCCCAGGACCCTGAGATCATGACCTGAGCCGAAGGCAGCGGCTTAACCCACTGAGCCACCCAGGCGCCCCAGAAGTTATTTTCTAAATAGTTTTCTTTCTGGCCTAGAATCTAAAATGACTTCATAGTTAAAAACAGTGTGCATGGTTACAATCACAGGTTCATTAATTAGATACACACCACAGTGTTGGCATCTAGTTACCCTCAAACCAGTGTTGCCTGCCGCACTCAGCAATTTCCCTGTCTTTAGAACATATCCTTTGCCTCCAGATATCATTCCTACACTTCTGGGTCTTTTTTTTTTTTTTTTCCATTGGACCTGCTATTTAGGAAGCACATCTCACTTAATTTACAGATACTGTTTTGAAGATATGCTGAGTACCCAAGGAATGTTTTCTGTAGTTCAAGATGAGAGAACTACTATGCTTTAAATTACAGATAAGAAATTTTAAAAAATGGTTATATGGCAAAAATGTTCCATTATTTACAGCTGGATTAGCCAGCTTTTCAATATTTCTTATAGATGTTTTAACCCATGTTTGCTTTTTATCACCAGTAAGCGCACCTTTGGCTCATGTCCTGTACCCATCTGTATCAGCGTGTTCCTAAAGAATACACAGTGTTCTCGACATTGATTAAGTTAAATTATATAACTTTGCACCCAAAAAGTGTTTTTGGATTTATTACAAAAGCCACAGAGAACTGATTTCTTTAATAATCAATTGTTTAAAAGTTTCACTACTCCATTCTTCATGTCCATTAACATGGCTTTGATTTTTCAAAGGTTTCTCTTGCTGTTACAGCAATTCACCTGCCCAAAGGTCAAAGATGTAGAGTTATTAGATTTCAGGCCTTGCCCAAGGCCCAAGGGGTATAAGATTTGGAAAGACATACATGTGTAGGCAGATGAACCATTATGAAGCTGTCTTTTCTTCTTGGACAAGGTGGTGGAGGTGGGAGCATAGAGGGCAAACGTCCTTTCATGGCATTTACTCTGAAGTAAGCAGCTGTCCTCTGTATTCATGAGTTCAGAACACTGGGCATGTGTTTAAGATACGTCACTCTATCTTCAGATTTTGTTCTTGTGAGCCCTTTCTCCAGGTGGAGTGCTAATGATGGTTTTCTTTTTATAAAGGGCAACCAGATCCTCAGTGGCCTCTCCATTGAAGAATATAAAACCACGCTGAAAATGATCAAGCAAGCTATTTTAGCTACAGACCTAGCACTGTACATTAAGTAAGTCCTAAGAAATATTCTGCGATAAATAGGTCTTGGAAGTGTTTGCACTGTTTCAAACTTTTAAAATGCATGTTGGCAAATTTTTAGATTATAAAGACAAATGTCCTGGCGAGTCAAATGTCTTGTTTTTCAAACTATGAAGCAGTTTCCTAAAGGAAGCCAGAAAAGGCTATTTCTTTGACTTATCACTTAATGCTACAAGTTCCAGAATACAGTTATTTGTGCTGTTGATCTACTGCTATGTCTCTGAAGTGATGTACAAAGTAAATTATCATACCCAGGTCATACCAAGCTAGGTTGTGCAACCTAAAGATGATATAGTCTGTTTGCTTTTGCTCCTTTCTTCACTGCCCCCCTGCAGCTTCTGACCGTGTTACAGCTCCTTTACACTGTCATCTAAGCCGAGGTGGGCAGGAAAAGGAGCTAAGTGCCAGACGAATAAATCTTGTTTCTTTTTATTTGATCCTGGCAGAAGAGTATTAATATAGAACTTTAGTTAGTGAAGTCACAGACTCAAAAATTAAAGTGGGCATTAGAGTAATATTTGTCATGCATGTATGCATTTACCTATAATTAAACTGCCTTTCTAAAAGCGAGAAAAGCCTTTGCTGCCTTCGGGCAGGCCGGTTTCCCACATGCAGACTGAGATCTTTGCTGCATGTGTAGGAGTGAGGGGAGAGGAGTCTGGAGGTCACACTCAGGGGATTTCCTTGAAGCACAGTGCTCTCTCCCTCTACACAAAGATTCACACCCATGGCTTTAACCACTCTGATGAGAAGTAAAAACAGAACAGACACACAAAATCACATACCAGACACCCACTCTTGTACATTTAAAAGTAACAGCATCTAAAAGGGTCTGGGTCATTGGATTTTGGAGCACTTGAAAGTTAATCAGGATGAAAGAGAAGACAGCAAACTTCAGTTTATTTAAAATGACTGCAGAACAAAGATTATCAGATTATGAAGAATTTAAAAATTTCTGTAACCACAAAGACTTCCCAGCCTTTCCAGGCCACATGGGTCTTGCCTCTGAACCTGAATGAAACCTATTTTCCATTTTTGATACTCTAATCACATACAGTCCGTTTTGCTATATAAGTGTTTCTTACATTTGTTTTGTGTCTCCGACTAGATATTAAACACAATCAGAAGGGCTCATGCCTTATAACTTCCCAACATGCTTAACAAGTGCTGGGCACAGAGGAGGTATCACTCGACACTGAGTGAATATCAGTGTACACTTTATTTGGTCTTTGCTTCAGAAGACCTTTGCTACTTTATACTGAGTATAGGATATAGAGTAATTATGAACATTTTTCTACTCTATACCATAATGTGTAAGATAAATGAAATTAAACCGAAGCCATATAGATCTGATTATGCCATACCCTTAAAATTTCTTAAGTCATTCTTGGCATCAAATTTTGAACTCATATTTGTTTCATTTTCTAAAGATCATATTTAAGAATTGAAATGACCATTATTTGTGAGCCATAGTGAAATAATAATTTGAAAATAATTTCAATTTTAAAATAATCTTTTACCCAAAGAAAATGGTAGAAGGGAGGAGAGTGAGATATTTTTAGGTTTTTTTTTTTTAATTTTAATTCTTATTTATTTATTTTAAAAGATTTTATGTACTTATTTAACAGACAGAGATCATAAGTAGGCAGAGAGGCAGGCAGAGAGAGAGGAGGAAGCAGGCTCCCCTGCTGAGCAGAGAGCCCAATGCTGGGCTCAATCCTAGGACCCTGGGATCATGACCTGAGCCAAAGGCAGAGGTTTTAACCCAGTGAGCCACCCAGGCACCCCGATATTTTTAGTTTCTTAAATGATGACTTCTATATTGGATTCTAAGGTGGGGGAAAAAATTTAGAGATTTTTTTTCCAAAAAAATTTACTCTGTGGGTCTTTGTCAACCAAAGAAATAAGAGCCTGGGGACTCATCATAACTACCAAATGTTTTTCTTTATTTTCAAGGAGACGAGGAGAATTTTTTGAACTTATAAGAAAAAATCAATTCAACTTAGAAGATCCTCATCAAAAAGAATTGTTTTTGTAAGTAGGTTTCCTGTCCTTAAAGCTGAAGTCTTGTTACCCAATTAATTTTATCACTATCAGATTTTATTGCAATTATTTGTTACAATGTGATGATCTTAGAGGTTGTTAGAATTCTCTAGAGTGTTATATAAAGGGCTGAATATGAATATTTATTTGAAAAGAAATGCATTTGCCAATACAAGTGAATAAATCACTCCTTTGTCCTAGAAGGACCTTTAAAATGTGGTAGAATATCAATACAAAGCTGTAAAGGTTCCCTTGCTCATATTCCCAATTGTTTGGAATGGAATAGCTGAAAATAGCATCTCAAAGACTGTGGGAGCAAGAAGGTCGCTGTGAAGTGTTCACTTCTCTTGAGTGATGGCAGAGTAGCACAGTCAGAACGTCAAGATTTCCATTTCCCTCCCCTGTACACCTGTCCTTCCCTTCTAGCTGCAGAGACCATCCCTTCGGTGTTAGCATTCCTACCTTTGCCACGGCAAGAACCGGGTCCATCACAAAGAACAGGCGGTCAATCATAGAGAAAAGAATGACTCAGAACACCTAGGAGAGTTCTATCATAATTTTGAAATCACCATTTCTTTAAATGGATTGATACTACTTAGCATGCAAAAGAAGATGCAAATTTTAAGGAAACAACGCACAAATGCCCAGCTTGTCTGTTCTGTTCTGCGCAATCATGCTTGACTTCTTAGTCTCAAAATGTTTTTCATAACAGTTCCTTAGAAAAGTAGAGACCTGTAGGGGCGCCTGGCTGGCTCAGTCGGTAGAACATGCCTCTTGATCTTGGGCTTATAAGTTCAAGCCCCACATTGAGTGTAGAGATTACTTAAAAATAAAAAAATTAAAAATTAAAAAAAAAAGTATAGACATGCTACTGTAGTTAGTGAACAGTTTGTCCCAATAACAAAAAAGAAATCCAAAGGCAGTTCCAAGTCTTCAGCTGCTCCCACTGCCAGGTCCTACGCGCTTGCGGAGAAGAGCTCCCATTTCTAGAACACAATGTCCCATGAGCACCCATTTTTCAGATTTTAGTGAAGCTCACTGAGGGGTATAGTCTTCTCTGGGGCAGACAGTTTATACTGATGAGCACCGAAATCCTGCATGACAGCGGGTTTATAGTGATTGCAGATATCTCTCCTGCACCCACTTCTCCAAGAGAGTTGGTGGAAGAGGTTGAGTAGCTGCAGCAAACCACTTCCTTTTTGCCTCACAAATTTAAGGGAGAACGTGCTTTTAGGTTGGGTTTCCCTGCAGGGATGAGGGATACAGCCCTTTACCGCAAGTGTTTCTGTATTACAGTGATGGCCTTTCTGCCTCTTCATTCAAACGAAATTATTACAGACATGCCTCTGGCTCCAAGATGGGAAACATTGCACTAAGTACAGAGCCATTGTCATAATGACAGTTATGCTACTGGGTTTCTAGAGCACCTTGTATCGACACCAGAGCCCAGCATGACTTTCGCTTCTCTCAACCACAGAAAGACAAAAGAGCACTGTCCTCTCATTTCCCCCTTTCTCTGGCAGATACTGTTTAAGTCAGAGCTTTTCACACAGAAAGAAGTCACTTCATATGCTGAGGTCAGCATTGGGATGACCCACCATCATTCTTGCTCTCCTAGAACTTCTATCAATAGAATATCTGATGTTACCCTTTAATGGCAAATTACTTACTAGTGGACAATGTGTTTTCATCTTAGTGTCACTGAGAATGGGATACCAAGGTGAAAAAAAATAGTAACAGCAGGCAAGCATTTGCCCAAGGTTAGTAATTTCTCTCCCTGTGCCAATCTGGAGCGAAAGGAGGCAGTTTCAGGGCAAATCCCAATAGTTTAGTGGACAGCCAAAACCGTGACACAATGCTGTTGCTGAATCAATCAAACTTTAGAAAAATTTTTTCTGTTTCTTTAGTCTTTATAAGCAGCCATCCTACATAGGTTAGGGGGGGTTTAAATTTAAACTTTTTACCAGTAACTATTTACCAAGCATATATATTTGCATAAAAAGGAGGGGGAGGAAAACCATGAGAGACTGTGGACTCTGAGAAACAAACTGAGGGTTTTAGAGGGGGGGTTGGGTGAGCCTGGTGGTTCGTATTATGGAGGGCATGTATTGCATGGAGCATTGGGTGTGGTACATAAACAAGGAATCCTGGAACACTAAAAAAAATTAAATTCAATTAAAAAAAAAAAAAAAGTAAATCGTAGCCTTGTAGCCTTGTGCTTCTTTTTTCCCTTAACAGAGCGATGCTGATGACAGCTTGCGATCTCTCTGCCATTACCAAACCTTGGCCTATTCAACAACGGGTATGTTGCTTGCTGATAGTAAACGCAGGGATTAAAAAGTCAAAGGAAGAAAAGTCTGTATTCTAAAAGTAGCTTCGGGAGTATTTGTGGTATTTTATCTAATTTTTAAGTGGTATTAAAAGCAGATAATTGGACATAACCAGGTTTTCTTTTTTAGAAGTTTCCTTAGCATGTACTAATATTTCTAAGATACAGTAAGAGAGAGAGCACCTGTATTAACACAGCAAAAATCCAGCTGTTGATAATCTTTAATTCCAGTACTTCTGGCTCCCTTGGGAATGTTTTTAGCACATTTTTTTAATAACCTTGAAAAACAGAAGCAGCAAATTATTTTTCTTTTTATGATTTTTCTTTATGGTTAGCCTTCCAGGCTATACCTCCGCTCCAAGTAGGCATTAATGAGTAGAACTTAAACATGTCCTGGGGCTTATAAATATAGGAAATGTTGATAGAAGGTGTCAGGAAGGATGTGATCAGGGCCTGTGGCTGGGAGGCTAGAAATATATCCTTCTCTCTAAATAACTGCCATAACATTTCTTAGAGGCAGTAACGGCCCTGGGCTCAGACAAGGGACGGCTGTACATACAGTGCTGCAGATACCGTGCTTTTGGTTTTTAATCCTAAGTGCACTACTCGAGACTGTTGACAGTCTGCTGCTGGTCAGGGCTGGGCTCTGAGCTGCACAGTCATGGAGGCCAGTGACAGGTTCATCTCATAAAACACAAATGCTGAGAAAACAAGATTAGAAATGGACTCTGCAGGCACCATAGCTTCCGACGTGCTGTAAGCACTCAAGAAAGATGGTCTTCATGGACTGTCCTGCTCTGTAATAAATGGGACTATCTGCCCATTTCCAAATAGGGAAGACGGTGGAAGAGGGAAGAATTTGTCTTTTCATTTATCCTTTCAGCTTAATCAGATCCCAGAAAGGTAGAACCATGAGGTTGGGGGTCCAGACATAAAAACAAAAACTTAAAGCCTCTAATTAAAATAGTTTGGTATTGGTGATAGACCAGTGGAACACAATAGAGCATTGAGAATTGCATAGAACATTTAGTGTATAATAAAGATAGCATTTCAAATAACTGGGGGAAGAGAGAGACTTTTTATGAAATAATCTTAGGGTGACTTTCCCATCTTCCATAACCAGATGCCAAAAGACAAAATTGGATGTACTTTGCATACTTACATTCCAAATGGAGCATAGAGTTCAATGTAGAGAATTAAACCATAGAAGTACTAAATAAAAATATCTGTGGATTCTTCCATAACTTAGGAGTAAGAAAACTTACCTAACTATGGCTCAACATGTAGAAACAATGGAAAAATTGATAAACTTGATTACATAAAAATTTTTTAAAAAGCAAACTTTTGCATGGCAAAAGGCACTGTAAGCAACGTAAAAGTAAATGAGAAACTGATAAAAATATTTACAACTTACATTTTATATTTAATACCCCAATATTAAAGAACTCATAAAAATAGAGAAGAAAAATGACAACAATCCTTCAGAAAAATGGGCCAAAATTTTGAACAAAAAGTTGATGGAATGTGAATGGTTCTTACTCATTTGCAGAGGTCCTCAGAACTTCATTCATAAGAACTACAAATAAACTTGACACAGAAAAGCTTGTATAGAATCTCATAACAGGGGGCACCTGGGTGGCTCAGTCCTTAAGTGTCTGCCTTCAGCTCAGGTCCTGATCGCAGAGTCCTGGGATCAAGCTGGTGTCGAGCTCCCTGTTCAACAGGAAGCCTGCTTCTCTCTCTCTCTCACTCTCCCGTGCTTGTGTTCCCTCTCTTGCTGTCTCTCTCTGTCAAAGAAATAAATAAAATCTTTAAAAAAAAAAAAAAAAGAATCTCATAACAGTTCCATTCCTAATATGGTAGTATTATATATGGCAGACACGTTCCAAGACTCCCAGTGGATGCCTGAAACCACAGATAGGACTGAACCCTTCTATATACTATGTTTTTTCCTATGTATACATCACTATGGTAAAGTTTAATTTATAAATTAAGGACAGTAAGAGATTAACAACAATAACTAATAATAAAATAGAACAATTCTAACAGTAGACTATAATAGAAGTTATGTGAATGTGGGGTCTCTCTCTCTTATTATATTCCACTCTCCCTCCTCCTCTTCGTGATGATGGGAGATGATAAAGTGGAGAGGTAGTGGGGTGGATGATACAGGCATTGGGATGGAGCGTTAGGCTTCTGTTGGCTTCTGACCATATATCAGTGGGAGGATCGTCTGCTTCTGGACCGGAGTTTGAAACCATGGAAAGCAAAACTGTGGATAAGGGAGATTACTGTGGTCAGGACTAGAAACAACCCAAACGTCAATCAGCAGGAGGATAGCTAAACATACTGTAGTGTATTCCATATAACTCATACAAGTTGTTGTATGAACTACTTAATATTGTAGTATATTCCTTATTCCTTACATATTCCTTATGTAGTGTAATATTTATTCCTGTAGTGTTTCCACTGATACAGTGGAGTACTGCTCAGCAGTAAAAAGAAACTCACCATTGATACATGTGACAACACGATGAGTCTCATAAACACCATACAGAGCAAAAGAAGCCAGACGCAAAAGAATACGTTCTGTGACTCCATTTCTATGAAGTTCTAGACTAGGCAAACTAATCTCTGGGGAAAGAAATAAAATAGTGATTGTGACGGGAGAGAGGAAAGAAGGGGCAGGAAATCACTGAGAAGGGTCATAGAAGTGATAGAAGTATTCTGTATCTTGGATGGGGTATTTATTACATGGTTATATGCATTCGTCAATACAGTGAACTCATGAACTGTGCGATTCAAAGTATGTAAATTCTACTTCATTTAAAAACAAACAAACACTGAGATACTATTTCTTACTTATCCAGTTGGCAAAATCCAAAGACTTCACGAGATATTCTGTTGGGGAAGTTGAGGGAAAACAGGAATGCAAAATACTGTAGCTCTTTGGAAGCTTATAAATATATTCATTTACCATTACTTCTAGGCATCTTATCCCAAAGATATACTGGAAAGAATATAAAAAGATATTTATACAAGGCTACACACTTTAGTACTATTTGTAATGGCAAAGACCGGAAGTAACCCAAATATTCATCAGTAGGGTACTGACTGAATAATTTATAGCACATTTACACAATGAGTTCTGTGCAACTGTAAAAAGAAATGGGGGAGTATCTGTATACTGCTACAGAGCGATTACAAGAATGTATTTTTAAGTGAAAAAAGCAAGGTATAGAAAAAAGTATATTGTACTCTACCATTTATCTAAGAAGAGGGTAAAATATGAATATATGTACATATTTGCTTCATATTTTAAAAACCCAGGATTAACTACAAAAAAGTTAATGATTCCCTATAAGGGAAGGAGGAAATAGCACTTAGGGAACAGAAATGGAAGCTAGAGTTGCTGAGTGTACTAGTTTTGTAGATTAAACTTTGGAACGGTTTAAATCATTTCTAAAATTATAAAATTGAATTTTAAGTATCCATAAGCCTTGAAAGTAAGTGAAACAAGCCTGATTTTGGTTGCAAAACCATACATGAAGGGAACTATTTCATTCCAAGTGATATTAAAACAATACTTTGACCATGAATCTGTAGTGGGGTGTACCCTAAAAACAAAAAGGAATTACCAAAAAAAAGCTTTAAACTGTTTTTAGTAATCTTATTATTAGTGGTGATTTTGCATAGATACTCAATCACTGCTTTAGATGATGTGGGATAAAAGCAAATAAAAAATACTGTGTTGGTGGTGTTGAGAGCTGGGATCATCAGTGTAAGTAGAAAGATAAACGTGGTTAAGGTTGGGCAGAAATGGTGTAGTTCTGAATTTGAATTGAAATGTTGTATGGACTTCTGTTGTGTCCTAGCTCCATCCTCTAAAAGGGTTTAAAAATAATGACCAACCTTGTGCCCATATTGAGGTTTCTAAGTACTTCAATTTAAAGGAACAAGGGCTCTGAAAAGAAACAGCTGATAGCAGTTCTAAAGCAGGACATGAACAGAATGAGCCTAGAACATCTTATTGTATCAGAAAGCAGGGAAGCTATTAAAGACTGGTAGGGTTTTTCAAAAGAACAGAGAAGCCAACTTAATAAGTTCCCACTGGCTGAGATGGGACAATCTGAGCATCAATAAGGATTGAAATCCATTAAATATGTTTCAATCTAAAAGTTCGAATTAGTAATAAAAATAATAAAACGAAACCTTCCCTGGTCATCCTTGATAGTTGCTTGGAAACCAAGTTGCTTTTTTTCAAATGGCAATTAAAGTGGAAAAAAGCATTTCTCCTGCTTTTCTTATATGAATCGTGCTTTAGAGTAACTAAGTAATTGATATGGGGAACTTTCTTTTTATTGTACTTCAACTAATAAAAGAAAAAGAAATGATCGCTTTGAATATCACCTTTTTTAGCCCCTAAAGTAGTGGATCTAGACAAAGATCATTCCTGGTGTCTAATATTACAAAAAGAGAGGCAGCCAGGCTTTATATGGCCCCTGATGGAGGTACACAGCAATGCCTATGAAGCAGCCAAAAAAAAAAATAATAATAATAATCTAATCAAGTGTCTAGATCTTATTAGCAGTGTGTGGAAATACAGGGCACAGAGGAACATGAAATGACATAATGGGAATGCAATCAGCAAAATCCACATAGAGGAGAACTGCAGGATAAACAACCCAGTTTACCTAACGACAACAACAAAAATGATAAGGACAATTTTTGAAAAGAGGAGGAACATGTAGATTAAGATAAATTTAGGGCGCCTGGGTGGCTCAGTTGGTTAAGTGACTGCCTTCATCTCAGGTCGTGATCCTGGGGTCACAGGATGGAGTCCCGCATCACTGCTTCTCCCTTTGACCCTCCCCCCTCTCATATTCTCTCTCACTCTCTCTCTTTCTCTCTTTGACTCTCAAATAAATAAAATCTTTAAAAAGTAAATAAATGAACTTAAAAGGCATATCTATCAATCACCATGTACGCCCCTATACTGATACCGTGTTTTTCACAGCACCTGGTATAACAGGTACTTAACAAATAGCTCACAGATAGGCACACTCCACCTTTCCCCCACTGATTGCTAAAGTTGAAATAACATGTTGCTTTTCTCTGCCTAATTACAGGTTATAAACTCTAGCCTTGGTGATTAGGCACATATTTAAAAGCAAATAAAATATAATTTCTATTACTCGTTATTATTATCTTTTTACTGAAGTGGTTGAAAGCTAGCTTTGATAGATTTCATTATCTTTATTCAAAGTCTCTATTTTATAGAGTTGTATGCTTTTAATTGCCAAAACTTAATCGGTTATTTATTTCAGATAGCAGAACTTGTAGCGACTGAATTTTTTGACCAAGGAGACAGAGAGAGAAAAGAACTCAACATAGAGCCTGCTGTAAGTATGAGACCTTGTTGGTAGGAATTATTCAAATACACTTGTTTAGTATAGACTTCTTACACTTTCTGTGGGATATTAGGAACACAGTTTCTTTTCATTTTAGTTTTTAAAACATCTTTCTTATTAAAAGAATTACATATGTTTGTTACAAAAAACATAAGCAAATAAAAGAAGACAAAAAAGACTCTTGGGGCCATCATATTGTACTTACTTTTTTGTAATTTGTTTTTTCTATTTCAATATCGTAAGCTATTTTCATTCTAATGGATACTCTTATGCATATTATTTATGATGATCACATGAAACAGACAGAGCCACAGTTTACCTACTTCCTTGGTGTCATGTCTACAACGTTCACTAGGACCAGCAGCACTTTGATAAACGTCTTTGTTGCTAATGCCAGTTTTCATTCCCTTGTTAGGACAAATTCCCAGAATTGCTGTGTTGAAGGGCACAGATTTTTAAAGGTTTTTCATACATACTGTCTTTTTTTACATAGAGTGTGGCTCTCACAGACAAGAGTAAGAGTCTTCACAAACCATTTCTGGCTTTTAGAGTACATTTCCCCTGAAAATGAAGCATAGAGTCTTTTTTTTTTTTTTTTCAATTCAAATGAACATTTATTGAGTCCATATTAAATGGGACATGGTCCTCACCCCCTCCCCGTGTATAATTCCATCCACTCTGCTCACCCTTTAGCCTCAGCTGGGCACATCCTGTGTCTCACTAGTCTTTCACAGCTACTCCCGGTCTTCTGATGTAATGGTGGGCTCATTCCAAGGCTCAGAACCTTCTTAGAAAGTGGTGGGTAGCAAAGTGATGATCACAGCTAATGGGGAATTTGCTTCATTTTAAACAAGCACTCGGTACAGACTCGTTGCTTCCCATGGCCGGTGCTGGGCTCGTCTGCTGCTCCAGTCATGACCTCCTGGGAATAAGCAGGATGACATCTGCATAATTATCCTTCAGAAAGCTCTCTGCATGAATTGAATCATAATCAGCTGTAGCCTCAGTGGCTTCTTCCACAAAGCTGAGGGTGTTCCACTCCGTATCAATAGATGATTCAAAGCTGTTTGTTCTCCAAATACATAGCAGTGGTCGACTCTAGGTCAATGGTTGACTCTAGACGAGTGATCAATGCCATGGGTAGGGTGGGAAAAGCCAACCAGGATGAACAAGCCAGAGAGGATCAGGGTCTCCCTAAGCCCAGTACCAGCAGAGTGCAGGAGACCGAGGGGGAAAGAGACAGATAGGCTTGTGTCTGGCCTTTCTCAGCTAACAAAGCGATTGATGTTTTGGGGGCCAACTTGCATTGTGTTCTTTAAGTAACTAGATGTGTGTGTGTGTGTGTGTGTGTGTGTGTCTGTCTGTCTGTCTGTTTCTGTGTTTGTATTTTCAGGATCTAATGAACAGGGAGAAGAAAAACAAAATTCCAAGTATGCAAGTTGGGTTCATAGATGCCATCTGCTTGCAACTCTATGAGGTATGTATATGAAAACAGACTTGCTAAATTTAGACTGTGTTATGAATTAAAACCTCAAGTAAATTGAAGCGATTAACACTAGGCTGTTTTTCCCCCCTGATGAACATGCTGTTTGCATTGAAGAAAGAACACATTTTACATTTGATTTTTCTCAAAAACTTTAATTCATCAGTGTATGACTATCTGCTGAGTGCCTACTCTGTGCTAGACTCTAGCAAACTGATGTGAGAATACTAAAAAGAATTATATGTCAGTGTTACCTTTAGGAGGGATACTGTGCATACTCTATGTCAGCATATTCTTTTTTAAGTTTAGGCCTAAATAAAGAAAAAAATTATCCAGCTTTTTCTCATTGTATAGTGTAGCTTTAATATTATTAAAACTTCTATGAGGATGTAAAGGAGATAACTGGACAAATATAAGTTCCCATTTCCTTACACCTTCTGGCTTGGGATTTTTATTTTTTTAGGTAAAGATATTCTCCCTAAAACATCCCGGTTTGCTAGTTTAGATGCTTATTCCCAAAGTACAGAAAGTAGACACTATCCTTGTTTTTAAAGTTTATATAGGAAACCATCTTAAGTTTTAATTATTTGGGAAAAGCACATTTATCATAGAGTTATCATAGAATGTCAAGACCCAAAGAAACCCTAGAATCTTCTAATCCAGACATTTCACAATTCAGTAACTTTTTCCCCCTACATTTCATATATGTACATGGATTTACTTCATTTGAATCTGTTGTTAAATTCTATGTAATATTGATATGTATTTTTACTATTATTTATTAGAGTCATTATAGAAAACTAAGAGAATTCCACTACTCAGACAACTACTGTTAATACATTAGTATATATACTTTATGAATTTTTTTCCCCTTAGCAAATTTGGTTTTTGTAATTCATAATACATCATAATGTATATTTTTCCATGTCATGTGTGTTTCTGTGATATTTTTAAAGGCTGCAAAATAGTAACATAGTATACCTAACCCTGTTGTTGGGTATTTAAAGTTATTTTCAGAGTTTCTGTATTACAAAGAAACCTGCAGTGAACATTTTGTATCTAAATATGTGTGCCACTAATAATTGGTAAATAATACCATTAATAAGTTAATCTTTATTATGATCTTTGACACAGGTCTATTTAAGTACATTGTATAAAACTGTTTTATAGGAGAACACAAATAAGCAGTTCCTGATAGGATCACGCTTCAGGAGAGCCATCTGTACTACCAAAAAGCAAAATGTATTGTTTCCCTGAGAAGTGGATTCCCTACAGATCTGTCTCTATTGTAACTCAATACGGTTACTTTGGAATGTATGTGTCTGCTCTCTCTCTCATCACATACTCCTTGTCTGCACAGATTAAGAGAACTCAGTCATAAATGACCTGCATATTTGTTCACACAGCTTGTGAAAACCCCTGTGGTGAGCCCGCTGGTGAAATGAGTGTGAGATTGTGGCTCTTGGGAATAGGCCCGAGGCGGGGGCTTATTTCCTGGATGCCTTCTAGTTGTTTGCTTTCTTTTTCTTTCTTTAGGCCCTGACCCATGTATCAGAGGACTGTTTCCCTTTGCTGGATGGCTGCAGAAAAAACAGGCAAAAATGGCAGGCTCTCGCAGAACAGCAGGAGAAAATGCTGATTAATGGGGAGAGCAGCCAGGCCAAGCGGAACTGAGCGGTCTGTTCACGCCGAGTTCAAGTTTACAGACCGTGTATTCTGCAGTATGTCTAGTTTTGCTATACACTGTACGAGTTTAGTGTATACTTTGCCACTGCTGTATTTTTATTTTTGCACAACTGTTAAGGGCACAGCATGAAATGTTTTTAGGGGACTATTCCATATTTTCTGTATATTTGTTTTATGCCACTGATCTGAGATTATCAACGACACCCACTCACTCACTCTTAGCACATGGATAAGAAGCTCTGTTTGTGATATTTTGTGTACTACAAAGTGCAAGTTAAATTCTTGTGCTGAGATTTTTTTGTTTTATTTTGGGGGAATTTTAGGGGTTTTGTTTTTTGCTTGGGGGGTTTAAATCATTGTTTTTGTGTTTTCTGAATTACCAGTCTTTTAAAGAATGTTTGGAATCTTTTCATTCTCAAAAATAGTCTAGGAGCAAATTGAATGTATTATGTGACATTTAAAACCTATCTTTTTTGTTTCTCTATCATAGGATAGAGAAAAGTGCTGGCCTAGTGGATTTAAGGGGAAAGGATAGTATTTGTCAACAAAAAAGTAAAACTCTGAAACAAATGGCAAGTACTAGAAGGCAGTATGGTAAAGAAAAGGTATTGTTAATTGATTTGCTGTTTTTGTTAGTGAGCAGGAAGGGGAGAACTCTTTCATTTTAGTACATATCTCTATCCAAACACTACCCATAAAATCACTGCAGTCTACCCTCTCTGATGGAAAGCAGGGAAAACCTTCGGAGGAGACACTAATTTAATGGACTTCATGGTCCTTGACTTTACTGAGGGATAGGTGTGATCCAGAAATGGAATGGCCATATCTATCGGTCAGTGAAGAGAAACATTCTGTTGGAAGAGTCCTCTGAGAGTCAGTGTTTTGAATATTGAACTTCCTCTTTTAAATAACTTCCTTATCGTTTCTCTTACAAACCGTAGTTTATAAGTGAACAGTTTAAGTCTCGACAGAAAACTGAGAATAGAAGTGATCATGGGAGCACTGACCTGAGGTAAGATACGACTGCAGATAAAAGGTAAAATGAATCATTATTTTTCTTTGTCAAAGGAAGCATAGAGAATAGTTTTAATTGTATAAACAGAAAGGGGCTATCCTTGATGTTCGGGTCAAAAATTAAATTGAAGAAGCGGGAGAGGAGGAAAGCTTAGGCCTGAATAAAACTTAAGCGTATTGAGTCTGCACCTGAGAAACTGCCATATTTCAGTTTATAGGACTAGTCAACTCAGAATCACAGAAGTCTGGGTGTGTGCACTAAATGCTGACCCTGAGCTTAAGGTTGTTGATACTTTTCATAGCTTTTTAGCACATTTAGAAAACGTTAACATTGTCTTAGATTTGAGCCCATTTGAGTGGATTCCCATTGATCATGTGTACCCTAAATACATATTTATTCATCATTAGAGAAGCAGATACTGAATCAAGCAACTGGTTCGGGAAAGGAAAATCTGTTCCAAGCATGCGGAAATGTTTGGACTCAAGGAAAGTAGGAAGAGAAGTATTTGTCTGATTTGTTAACCACCAAAAAAAGTTTCTGAGTTTCAGTCACTAATTGGGTAGAAAATCTCTTGGGGACATGGTGCAGCATCCTCAAAGGACTTTCACTAAACATTGTTTCCTATTCATATTGTTTTTTTCTCTCAACTGCCTAAAACTCAATATCCTCATTGCGTTTTTAAAATTCTGAGTGTGAATCTTACATAACATGATTTTATTCTTAACATTCATGTAAAAAAATTGTCTTGCCATTACTTTAGAGTGGTAAATGCTGGTCTAGGAAGTTACCAACTGTTTATTGCTATATGTGTAATTGTTGTAAAACTTGTATTTTGAGGATGCTATTCAGTTTTTAATTGACGTCATATAGGTGAGATCTGTAAAGTTGCCTCTTGGTGGCGCTGGTGTGTAAATTACACAGGCTGTCACTAAA